>NC_047088.1:250349991-251048991 GCF_902459505.1 Geotrypetes seraphini
AGGACCAAAGACAATCAAATACCAGAGGAAATCTCAATGATTTACATTAATAAAATAAAGTTCACAATACCTGCATACATTACAGCCTCTATATGATCCCTGATAAAGCCAATATGCCTAGGAGATGCTGGCCAAAGTGCTGTTTCATTAGGAGCTGGAACCACCAGGGGCCCAACCAGAAACGCACATGCTGCACCGAGGTAATTAAGCATTGATGCAATAGCTGTTGCTGTGGCACGTTCATCTGGAGAAAACCAAGTAGTAGAAAGGTATGGAGCAGCATTCATCACAGTTGGACCACCCAATCCATTTAATAGCTGTCCTGCATGGATAAGCCTGGGAAGACAAGAATTGATTGGTAAATGCAACAACATTCTGTTTCAAAGGTTCAAGTTTTATTAAAATGTTGATGTATCGCAATATCATTAATTCAAAGCGATTTACAATTTAAAACAGGGTCTTAATTATTAACTAAAACCAACACAAACGGACCTGACGTACCAATACATAAGGGTACGTAGGGAGAACTACAATAAGTATAGTAAAGGATGCATACAAGGAAAATATAAACGGAGGGTAAGAAATATTAAAAGTATTGATAAAAGTATAATAGAAAGTTAAGAATTTTTTTTAAATTCCATTTCTCAGAGCCTAAGACAGAGGACTAATGAGTTAAGCAACAAATGGGATCAATAGAGACTCCAGTAACTAGGTCTCAAAGCATCCTTGTACAACCAGCATTTTAACAGTCCTTTAAATTTACTTAGTGATTTTTCTTCCTTAATAAATGATGGTAAGGAATTCCATATTCTGGGCGCTGTAACTGCAAAGATCGTATCTTGTCTTGTATTTATTATATTAAGTGATAGAATTACTAGAAGGTTTTTGTCCTCTGATCTCAAACTTCTAGTAGGAATATATGGAATAATGTACCTTTCTAAAAATGATGGAGCTTTGGTTGTTAATATGTTGAGTGTTAATATTGCTATTTTGTAGGAGATTCTGTGAACAATTGGAAGCCAATGAGCTTCTTTAAGAAGACGTGTCAGATGATCAAATTTTTTCCTATTCATTATAATCTTAATTGTGGTGTTTTGAATTAGTTATAGTCGACGTATTTCTTTAAGAGCTTTTCCTTTATAGAGAGTTGCAATAGTCTAACTTTGAAACATTGATAAATATAAATTTTAGCAAAATATTTTGCTTTATAACACAAGGCAATAGTCACAACAACAACTTTCAAATAATGACTACAGGAGAAATTAACCAAAAACATCAGAATGGCAAATAGCCAGTATTTTAGGCAACTATTGTACTGAAAGATGCAACATTTCCAGTCATAACTGGCAATTAAAATCATAACTAGCAAGCCAAGCACTGAAGAACATTAGATCATATGTGGAAGCATGAAACTTTTCTCAAATGATCCTATCTGCACACGCCCCACTTATTAGAATATGCATGGCTCTTCCTGATCAAAACGTGGGAAATGCCATTGCCATGGGGGACGGGAAGAGAACGTGCAAGCAAATAGGTTAAGCAAACAGAACGAGGGCAAAGTATGGCACAGCAAAAAGTCTGATGCCCTGTATCACTGTATGGAGCAGCTCTTTTTCTCTCCATTTTCTTTCTCCCCCTCCCCTCTTACAGTCGCCTTGAGCCTATATAGGTATAAGCGATGCACAAATAGAAGATTAGATTAGAATATGTTACAGCATAGAGGAGAGAGAGAAAGAACAGCAGGCCGGAGATAGCTAAAAAGGGGCAACGAAGGGAAAGAAGCTAGAAAGGGGCACAAAAGGGGAGGTAAGTGGCAGAGGAGATAAAGGAGAAGGAAAGTTTAGGAGAAACGGGAAGCATGGCACTTATACTGCTTTATAGCTACTGCTGTATAGAGTACAGATTTTTCAAGGTTTCTAATTCTTAATTATTCAGAAATATTTTTAAGTTTTTAGGTTCATAGTTTCTATACAGCACAGTTACTTACCGTGACAGTTGTTATCCCAGGACAAGCAGGCAGCATATTCTCAACATGTGGGTGACATCATCCACGGAGCCCCGAAATGGACAGCCTCGCAAGCAGACTTGCTTGAAGAATTTTCAGAAAGTTTGCGAGTGCTGCACCGCGCATGCGCGAGTGCCTTCCTGCCGAACGTAGGTCGCGCGTCTCCTCTGAGGTACCCCAATTCAGATAACTAGCTAAGAAGCCAACCAGGGGAGGTGGGTGGGTTGTGAGAATATCAGCCTGCTGTCCCTGGATAACAACTGTTACAGTAAGTAACTGTGGTTTATCCCAGGACAAGCAGGCAGCATATTCTCAATATGTGGGTGACTTCCAAGCTAACCAGAATGGGATGGTGGGAGAGTTGGCAAATAAGGAGAATAAATGTTGTAAAACTGCCTGGCCAAAATGGCCATCCCGTCTGGAGAAAATATCCAGACAATAATGAGAGGTGAATGTATGAACCGAGGACCAAGTGGCAGCTTTGCAGATTTCCTCAATAGGAGTTGATCTGAGGAAAGCTACAGACGCCGCCATAGCTCTAACGCTATGGTCCGTGTCTCGACCCTGCAGAGGGAGACCAGCCTGAGCATAGCAGAAAGAGATGCAAGCAGCCATCTATTGGAGATGGTTCGCTTGGAAACCAGATGCCCCAACTTATTAGGCTTGAAGGAGAAAAAAAGTTGAGGAGCAGTTCTGTGAGGTTGAGCGCATTGCAAGTAGAAAGCCAAAGCACAGTTTACAGTACAGAGTATGAAGAGCAGTTTCTCCAGGATGAGAATGAGGCTTTGGGAAAAACACTGGAAGTACAATGGACTGATTGAGATGAAATTCTGAAACCACTTTAGGTAAGAATTTAGGATGAGTACGGAGAACTACCTTGTCATGATGGAATACTGTGAAAGGTGGATCTGCCACTAAAGCTTGTAGCTCACTGACCCATCTAGCAGAGGTAAGCGCAATGAGAAAAACTATTTTCCAAGTGAGATATTTGAGATGAGCCAAAGCCATTGGTTCAAAGGGAGGCTTCATCAATTGAGCAAGAACAACATTGAAATCCCAAACCACTGGAGGCGGCTTGAGAGGTGGTTTGACATTGAAAAGTCTTTTCATAAATCTGGAAACCACAGGATGAGCAGACAGGGATTTCCCTTCGATAGACAGATGAAAAGCAGCAATGGCACTGAGGTGGACTCGAATGGATGTGGATTTGAGGCCAGATTGAGATAAGTGCAACAGGTAATCCAAAACCGAAGACAAGGAGGTAGATTGCGGCTCCTTGTGATTAATGGTACACCAAGCAGAGAATCTAGTCCATTTTTGGGTGTAACACTGCTAAGTGACAGGCTTCCTGGAAGCCTCTAGAATGTCCTGTACAGATTGAGAAAACTGTAGAGCGGCAGTTAGGTTGAGAGGTACCAAGCTGTTAGGTGTAGAGACTGCAGGTTAGGATGAAGCAGAGACCCTTGATTCTGTGTAAGCAGAGAGGGAAATACTGGTAGAAGCAGAGGCTCCCTGGTGCTGAGTTGAAGTAGAAGGGAGTACCATGGTTGTCTGGGCCACTGAGGAGCTATCAGAATCATAGTGGCATGCTCCTGCTTGAGTTTGATAAGAGTCTTGAGAATGAGAGGGAGGGGGGGGAAGCATAGAGAAACTGATTCACCCATTCCAGAAGAAAAGCATCTGCCTCGAGGCAGTGAGGAGAGTATATCTTGGAGCAGAACTGAGGCAGTTTGTTGTTATGGGGAGAGGGAAAGAGGTCTATCTGAGGAGTTCCCCACTGAGCAAAAACGTGATGAAGAGGCGAGGAATTGAGTGTCCATTCGTGAGGTTGCAGGAGATGACTCAATTTGTCCGCCAGACAATTTTTATTTCCTTGGATGTAGACAGCTTGCAGGAAGCTGCGAGCTGTCTACATCCAAGGAAATAAAAATTGCCCAATTCCAAAGATTCAGAGCTTCCTGGCAAAGAGGGAGAGATCCTGTTCCTCCCTGCTTGTTTACATAATACATAGAGATTTGATCGTCCGTTCGAATGAGGACTACCTTGTTATGGAGAAGATGCTGAAAAGCTTTCAGAGCATAGAAGATTGCTCTGAGTTCCAGATTGATATGACATCAACGATCTGCGTTGGACCAGTGACCTTGAATACGGAGACCATCTAGGCGAGCCCCCCAAGCGTATGTCGAGGAATCTGTCATGAGAATCTTCTGATGAGGGGGCATGTGAAATAGCAAACCTCTGGAAAGATTGGAAGAGAGCATCCACCAGTGGAGAGACTGTCTCAACAAAGGAGTCACTGTAATGTGTTGAGAGTGGTTCGCAAGCCTGCTGCCACTGAGATGCCAAGGTCCACTGAGGAATTCGGAGGTGAAGTCTGGCAAAAGGAGTCACATGAACTGTGAGGCCATGTGACCGAGAAGAACCATCATGTGTCTTGCCAAGATTGACGTGAGGGAAGATACTTGTTGAGAAAGGTGAACGAGAGCATCCTGACGTTGTTGAGGTAAGAATGCTCTCAGCTGAACAGTGTCCAGGATGGCTCCAATAAACTGTAGAGTTTGGGAGGGGCGGAGCTGGGACTTTGGAAAGTTGATCTCAAACACAAGACTTTGTAGAAACAAAATAGTCGCTACAATAACCTCTTTGCGAGTCGCTCTTTGGGTCACTACAATAACCTCTTGTTGTGATGAGGCTTTGATGAGCCAGTTGTCCAGATATGGAAAGACTTGAAGACCCTGCGTCCGCAGGGTTGCAGCCACCACCACCAGGCATTTGGTGAAGACCCTGGGAGATGATGGCAGCCCGAAAGGGAGGACTCTATATTGGAAATGAAGATTCCCCACCCGAAATCTCAGAAATCTGCGAGAGGTTGGAAGAATTGGAATGAGTGTAAGCCTCTTTGAGATCTAGGGAGCATAACCAATCTTCGTGATCCATCAGGAGATACAGGGTTGGAAGAGAGAGCATTCGAAACTTTTCTTTGACAAGAAATTGGTTGAGAGCTCTGAGGTCCAGAATACACTGCAAATCTCCTGTCTTCTTTGGCACCAGAAAGTAACAGGAATAATACCCTGTGTCCCGTTGGGCCAAGGGATGGCATGGAGGCGAAGAAGAGCCTGAGCCTCCTGAAGAAGAAGGGGGGAGTTGTGACACATTTGAAGGAACCTCTTTTGGAGGAAGATCTGGTGGAAGTTGAAGAAATTGAAGCGAGTATCCCTCTGTGATGATAGTAAGAACCTAGAGGTCAGATTTCATGTGCTTCTACTGTTGGTAGACATGGTGAAGGCGACCTCCGATGGGGAGAGCAGAGGACTGAGTCATGAAGATGGACGTTATGCTCTGATCTAGATTGTCAAAAAGACTGAGTAGGCTTAGCTACAGCAGGAGTCTGGAGTTTCTGCTGGTGCTGTTGTTGCGGCTGTTTCCTGGGTGGAGGCTGGGAATAAGCCGGAGTAGATTTCACTTGTGTTATTCTAGAAGCGTATAGCGTAATTTCGTGCAAACGCTAAAAACGCTAGCGCACCTTAAGTTTTGGACTAAAAGTCTCCTGGTCATCCAGATCTTTTGTTCCACTTTTTGCATTTTTGCAAATATGCAAAGGGCAGCATAGTGAGAACATGGAAAGATAGACCATGGTCATGGCTTTACAATTTGAACAAGAGCTAAAGGGGAGCCAATAAGAAACTGATTTTTTTCCTGAAATGACAAACATTGAGTATACAAAACTATTCTAACAATGAATAGGCATCACTGATCATGAAGCATAAGGAGGAAAGGTTAAAATCTGTTGATGAGTTAAGTACTGCACATATATAATCCACAAAACCAAATGTTTTTTTCATGTTTTTCAAGAGCTCTGAGAAAAAGGCTAAGCAGTGTTCTTTTAATCTGAGTCTCTTTTGTAACCGAGGCCTTTTATATACATAATTCTGAGAAAAAGCTTTGAAGATATCAAATACCATCTTTCAAAAGACAGATAAAGCTCTCAACACAAAACCATTCAGCTGGTGTCTATGACGGCTCTGATTACCGTGCAGCAAATAAGGATTTGAGTGAAGTCATCATTGCCCTGTCTGAAGTGCTCCATTACTGCTTTCTAGCTGTCAAGACTGTTTGAGAAAAAATGTCAGTGTCTCAGGCTGACATTGCTGCATCTGCAATGAAAGTCATTACTTATAATTTTTTTGAAATTTTTTTTCCAAAATAAGCATTACACTTACAGCCTGTTTTACAAAGCTGCACTAGCGGCTGCCACACGGCAACAGCTCCAAAGCTCTTTAAATCTCTATGGGCTTTGGGGCCGTTACTGCGCTGCAGCCGCTAGCGTGGCTTTGTAAAACAGGTCCTTTGTAAAAGAAAATAAAAAGTCTACATTAAGAGAGAAAGAGGAATAAATCACCATTTAAAGAAATAGGCAAAGAAGTAATCACCTGAAATTACAAAGGGTTAATATCAAATCACTCACCTGCTGATCTTCACTATCAACAACCGATATAGCTTCCCTATCTAAAAGGAATCTTTCCAACTGATCAGGCTCATAAAAAATATATTGAACATTTAAATGAGTAATCATACATTTGGCTGAAAATTTTAAAAAAAGAAAAGAAAAAAAAAAAAAGGTTGCTCCAAGAGCCATAACTCTATATTAAAGAAATGGTTTATGTCTAACTTGTATTGATCTGGAAACATCAAGGAACATTTGTAATTTCCCTCTACAAAACAGGAAATCTTCTCTATGAAAACAACATTGCTTGTCATTTTTAACCTACATTTTTTAAAATGCTGCATTTTAAAAAGCCCCAGTGCTCTAAGATTCAGAAATAATCCAGTCTACAAGGCCAAAATGAAAAAGGAAAACAACAGAAAACAAAAATAACACTCACAAAATAAATAATGAATAAAGGCCTTGGCGTTAAGGGTTTAAGAAAAGGGATGGTTAACAAGACTAAGAATGTATATAATGCCTTTGTACCGCTCCATGGTGCAACCTCACCTGGAGTACTGCATTCAATTCTGGTCACCTTATCTCAAGAAAGATATAGTGAAACTAGAAAAGGTTCAAAAAAGAGCGACAAAGATGATAAAGGGGATGGAATTCCTCTCATATGGGTGTCAGGTCAAAAGCACGCCGGGACAAAGGCGCGTGCAGACAACTGAGCGCAGCGCGGAGGCGCACGCTGAAGAAAATGACTGTTTTAAAAGACTCCGATGGGGGGTGTGGGGGGGAACCCCCCCCACTTTACTTTATACAGATCACGCCGCGTTGTGGGGGCGCTGTGGGGGGTTTGAGGGGTTGTAACCCCCTACATTTTACTGAAAACTTCACTTTTTCCCTAAAAAACAGGGAAACAGTTAAGTTTCCAATATAATGAGGGAGGTTACAACCCCCCACAACGCCGCCACGATCTGTATTAAGTAAACTGGGGGGGGGTTCCCCAACAAAAACCCCCGTCGGAGCCCCTAAAAACACTCTTTTTCTTCGGCGTGTGCTTCTGTCTTGCGCTCAGTTGTCGGTGCGCGCCTTTGTCTTCGGCAGTTTTGTCTATGAACCCTCATATGAGGAAAGACTAAAATGGGTAGGGCTCTTCAGCTTGGAAAAGAGACGGTTGAGGAGAGATACGACTGAAGTCTAAAAAATCCTGAGTGGTGTAGAATGAGTACAAGTGGACTGATTTTTCACTCCATCAAAAATTATAAAGACTAGGGGGAGACTCAATGAAGTTACAGGGAAAAACCTTTAAAACCAATAGGAGGAAATCATTTTTCACTTGGAGAACAGTTAAGCTCTGGAACACATTGCAAAAGGTTGTGGCAATAGCGATCAACGTAGCTGGTTTTAAGAAAGGTTTGGACAATTTCCTGGAGGAAACGTCCATAGTCTTGTTATTAAGACATAGGGGAAGCTACTGCTTGCCGTGAATCAGTAGCATGGAATGTTGCTACTACATGGATTTTTGCCAGGTACTAGTGACCTGGATTAACCACCGTGAGGACGGGCTACTGGGGTCGGTAGCATGGAATGTTGCTACTTTTTGGGGTTTTGCTAGATACTAGCGACTTGGATTGGCCACCATGAGGATCGGCTACTGGGCTAGATGGACCATTGGTCTGACCCAGTAAGACTATTCTTATGTTCTTTACCACTCAATAATTTTTTTAATATGAAGATGGGGTATCAGTGTATAATAATAATAACTTTATTTTTTCTATACCACCACAATCTTACGACTTCTAGGCGGTTTACACTGAAGAGAGCTGGACAATCAATGAATTACAGAATACAAATGGCGAAGATGTCGCTGAACAGTCAACAAATTACAGAATACAATTAGTAAAAATGCACATATTTCTCAAAGTTATCAGCATGGTGTTAATAGTTTTAAAATGGTATCTAATCAGGAGATAAACCTATCGAACAGTGCTGTCTTAATTTCTTTCCGAAATGTGCCGTAGGTCATCCTTGCTCTGTTGATGAAATTGTCTAGCCAGGTCTGCTGTTTACTAGCTTGAAACTTAAAAGTTCTGTCCAGAAAGGACCTGTATTTGCAAAAAGATTGCAATTTCTGGTTGTTCTAGTAGGGATGTATAGTTTGAAATGTGGTAAGAGATAGGTAGGGGCCATTCCCCACACCAGTTTAAAGCAAAAGCAAGAGAACTTGAACATTATTCATGCCTCCATTGGCAACCAGTGTAGCAATTTGTAGGAGGGACTAACATGCTCGCTTTTCTTTAGTCCGAATATTAAGCAGAAACAAAGAAAATACACGATCAATCAACAAACGCACAGCGACTCCCGAACAAAATAAAGAAGCCGTGATGCTAGAAAGGCACTTAGAAGAACGCAGAGAAGCGAGACAGGGCTTTCTGGCTCCGCAGAAAACTAAAAACTGAAGACCACTAGGAGGGGATGAGCCCTCTAGTGGAGCAGGAAGGCACACACATGCGTGGTGCAGCACCAGCAAACTTGAAATCTTCAATCAAGTTTGCTTGAAAAGCTGTCCGCGTCGGGGCTCTGTGGATGACGTCACCCACATGTAGAGAATATGCTGCCTGCTTGTCCTGGGATAAATGATGTTGCAGTAGTCCAATATGGATAGAACCAATGACTGAACCAGTAGTCTAAAAGATAGAGGGTCGAAATATTTTTTAATGGTCTTTAATTTCCATAGTGTAAAAAAACACTTTTTTGCCACCAAGTTCGTGTGTTCGATCATGGTCAAGTGGGTGTCTAATGCGACTCCTCATATTTTTTATGGTTTTTGATATTGGGTAATCGTGACCATTTAGGTGTAATGATGTTCTGGTAATTTTATTCTTTGGGCTTGCCAAGAAAATTTTTTTCTTTTCTGTTTTTAATTTCAATTTAAAATTGATAGTCCACTGTTCAATTTCAGTCATGATATGGGAAATGTGTTCTAAAATTTCATTGGTCACGTTATTTAAAGGAATTAAAATAGAGATATCATCAGCATATATGTAGTATTTTAGGTTTAACTTTTGTAATAGATGTTCTAAAGATGAAATGTAGATATTAAATAAGGTGGTGATAGTGGGGAACCTTGAGGTACCCCTGAAGGATTTTTCCAAGAACTGGAGTATTTCCCATCGCAGACCACTTGATATGATCTTTTGGTTAAAAAACCCTGAAACCAGTTCCAAACTCTTCCCAAGAGCCTCATTGCGTCTAGGCAATGTAGCATTATTTCATGATCCACTAGATCAAAAGCACTGCTAAAATCTAGTTGTAAGATCAGAGCACTGGTACCTTTACTAAAAAGACCGTAAAGGTGGCTGAGGATTGAAGCTAAAACTCTGTGCTGAATCCTTTTCTGAATCCTGATTGGTGTTCACTAAGAACGTTAATAAGTGCACACCAGCACATTGCGGAAAGCTCATTTTGTCAATATATTCACATCATGTGACTACTCAAGATATGAAAGTTAACCTAAATGTCAAATAATGTATTTTCACTCAATCAATTAACCTCAAAATACAAGTCCAAAATAATGGAAAAATCAGTGAAATTGCATGCTATAATGGTAACAAAAAATCATAACATCAAACTAACTTATCTTGGGCTCGATATAGGGAGGGCCAATGTGATCCGATGAAGAACCTCGTTTCGCTATCTTCCTCAGAGATAGTTATGCATCCAAATTACTCAATCACTCCATGAATTGCATTCAATCAAAACCCTGAGGCTCAAAAATGGTTCACATGTATAAGTCCGAATAAGCAGCCCTCACAGACAGCCTTTTCCCACAAGACCTCAGCGAAATCGTCATCATCCCTATCCTAAAAGACCATAAAGGAGCAACGGATCAACCTTCCAACTACAAACCCATAGCATCAATACCACTTTATGTCAAAATAATGGAAGGCCTAGTAGCCAAACTCCTCACTGACTATCTAGAAGACCACAACATACTCCACCATACACGATCTGGCTTCAGAACCAATTATAGCACTGAAACACTACTAGGATCCCTCCTGGATACAGCTAGACAACACCTCAGTATAGGAAAAAAAATACTACTCATACAACTAGATCTAACCACAGCATTTGACCTGGTAGACCATAACATTCTTCTACAAATTCTGGAAACAATTGGTATCTCAGACAAAGTACACGCATGGTTCCAAGTCTCCTTCGTGACTACAGTGCTGTGTACATCTGCTAGAGCTCTAGAAATAATAGTAGGGAGTTATTAAAGGTGCTTGTGTTCAATGTAGTACTAAGGGGATTAGGGAAGATCAATCCCTTGATCTTTCTATGTTCCAACCCCCCCCCCCCCGAAAAAAAATTGGAGACTAAAATAACAGCCTCTGTGACGAGTTGGGGAAGCATAGACATGTGTGTTTTAAAATAGACGAACATGTTTATGTTCTGAAATACTAATGTACACATGACCTTATTGATATTTTAGGTGGTGTTAGGTGCGCCATGGGTGCTGCCAGCGCACGCTTGTCCCATTCCTGTTTGTATGTTAGAAAAGGCTGTCTGTTGGCAGATCCTTAAATGCTAGTGGAAGTTGGTACATCTCAATGCCAATCCATGGGTTCTTTGTAAAATCTGCTTTTTAATGCATTTTGTGTAGTAGCATTTTTCTGGGCAAAATATGAAAAATGGGCAAAGGTTTGAAGACTTTTACAAAGCACTCTGAGGGTAGTTTGTGATTTTGGGTTTCCTTTGGGTTGTGAAATTTTTCTTCTCTTGCCCTAGAAATTGATGGAATGCATAATGCTAATGGTGCTTTATCATTGCAATTTTGTTAGGGAACTGCTTAAAAAAAACCAACAACTCCGTGCTTCCATTGAAAATATTTGGAGAGCACAGATTGGTTTTTGTCTGCCTTTATAAAGCAAGTAGTTTAACTTAGGTTTCCCCTTATTCTTTTCTCCTGGATTTTGTAAATGGTTTGTAATATGTGTATGTAATTTGCGTTTGGAGGGGAGAGGAGAGTTTCCCCCCCTCCCCCAAAGGTGTCTTTTATCCCTACTAGGAAGGTATTAAATTTACATCACAACAGTTTTTTTTCTGGATTGATCTTTTTAAAAATATTTGGTTGCATCAGTACAGAACAGTGGTCTCAAACTCGCGGCCCTTGGGCTGCACGCAGCCCACCAGGTACTATTTTGAGGCCCTTGGTATGTTTCCATTGTTCTGGAACGTTGCCCGCCTCGCTGCTGTAATCTTATGCAAGCGCTTTCCTGCATCTGCGATTGTGAGGTGGAGTACAGATGCACTTGCGTGAGGTTACATCAGTGAGACGGGCGACGTTCCAGAAAGCACAGTTACTTACCGTAACAGGTGTTATCCAGGGACAGCAGGCAGATATTCTCACATGTGGGTGACGTCATCCACGGAGCCCCCCCGACGCGGACAGCTTTTCAAGCAAACTTGATTGAAGATTTCAAGTTTGCTAGTGCTGCACCACGCATGTGTGTGCCTTCCTGATCCACTAGAGGGCGCATACCCACCTCATGGTCCTCAGTTCAGATAGCTAGCAAAGAAGCCAACCTCGGGGAGGCGGGCGGGTTGTGAGAATATCTGCCTGCTGTCCCTGGATAACACCTGTTACGGTAAGTAACTGTGCTTTATCCCAGGACAAGCAGGCAGCATATTCTCACATGTGGGTGACCTCCAAGCTAACCAAAAAGGGACGGAGGGAAGTTGGCAATCCAAGAAAACAGATTATGCAAAACCGACTGGCCAACCGGCCGTCGCTCCTGGACAGAGTATCCAGGCAGTAGTGGAAGGTGAAAGGATGAACCGAAGACCAAGTGGCAGCCTTGCCAAACTCCCCGACAGGCGTCGACCTGAGGAAAGCTACCGAAGCCGCCATCACTCGGGCTCTATGTCCTGTGACTCGACCCTACAGTGCGAGACCAGCCTGAGCATATGAAAAGGAAAAACAAGCAGCGAACCAGTTGGACAAGGTGCGCTTGAAAACCGAGCGTCCCGACCAATGAGGGCGAAGGACAAAAAGAAAAGAGGAACCGTCCAAGGAGACTGACGAGCGTTGAAGACAAAAAGCCAACGCTCTCTTACAGTCAAGTGTGCGAAGCGCCACCTCGCCAGGAGGCGAGTGGGGCTTCGGAAAAAAGACGGAAAGAATAATAGAAAGATTGAAAGGAAAGGCCGAAACCACCCTGAACAAGAACTGGGGTGGGGCACACAGGACCACTGCGTCCCGATGAAATACAGGAAAAGACGGGTCCGCAACCAGAGCTTGCAGCTCACTGACTCTGCGAGCAGACGTGAGAGCAACCAGGAATACCACCTGCCAGGTGAAGTAATTCAAAAGAGCTTCATCAATGGAATCAAATGGAGGTATCCCAATTGAGCCAGGAACACGCAAAGATCCCAAACCACCAGAGGGGCTTTGAGCGGAAGATGTACAATGAAGAGATCCCTCATAAAGCGGGAAACCGTCGGATGGACGGAGAGCAGCGTCCCATTCAGCGGCCGATGAAAGGCAGCAAATGCACAGAGGTGGATTCGAAAAGATGTAGATTTGAGACCAGACCGAGCCAAGTGCAACAGATAATCCAGCACTGAAGGCAAGGAGGCAGAGAACGAATCCATGCGGTGCTCAGCACACCACGCAGCAAATCAGGACCATCTCTGGAAAAAGCATTGCCGAGTGGAGATCTTTCGAGAGGCCTCGAGAACACCCCCACCGACTGAGAGAAACAGAAGGAGGGAGGCACGTTGCGAGGAACCAAGCTGCAGATTGGAATGCAACAGAAACCGCAATACTGAGACAGCAGAGAACGGGAACATAGGTAGAAGCTGAGTTCCCCGATACGCTGGAGGAACCATGGCCGCCAGGGCCACAGAGGAGCCATCAAGATCCTGATGGCGCAGACAGACAATCCGAGTACAGGGAGGGAACGCATAGAAACCGCCCATTCCATCGAGAAGGAAGCATCCACCACGATGCGAACTCGGTAGAACATCCTCGAGCGATCTCGAGGCAACCAGAGAGTGAGGGTTCAAGTGAACAGAACTACCTGTTGGGTTCCCCACCGAACATTCATATGCCGCAGAGTCTGAGAATGGAGCAACCATTCATGCGGCCGAAAAGGGCGACTCAACGTGTCCGCCAGACAATGCAGCACGCCCCGGAATACACCGCCCAAAGAAAAAGCAGTGATGTAACCCCCACTGCCATTGACAAAAGGCTTCCCCGCAAGGAAACAAGGAACACCGAATACATCGCCAGGAGAAGTCGGGATGCACCAGATCACGGTATTGCAAATGGCCTGGAGTTCCAGCAGATTGATGTGGCTGCGACAGGCCGCACCCGACCAAGGACCCGAAGGCCGTCGAGATGCACCCCTACGTCAATGCCAAGTAGTCCATCGGCAGACGTGAAAACGAAGAGGTGGCCCCCCAACGAAACAAGCGTGTCAAGGTGGGCGACACCTCAATATGCTGGGAAGCGGGATCCCGATCCTTTCATCACTAAGATGCTCGGGTCCAGCGGGGAACATGAAGATGAAACCCGGCGAACCACGGGACATCCACCGTGGAAAACCCCTGCTCCCAAAAGGATCAGCAATAGGTCAGCCGAGGCCGAAAAACCGCTGAGACACCAGCCGACACAAGCGCCGACAGGCCACCCGCCGAGGCAGAGGCAGAAAAGACCGAAGGCGGACCGAGGACAGAAGGCCCACCTTCCGGCATAAACCAACAAGGGCCTCCTCTGAGGCCGAGACAAGGCTCCAGGTCCGCCCCTACGGACTCCCGAGACTGGGGCGGGCTGAGATAGACCCACTCCCGTACTAGAACAAGTGCAGGGCACGAAAGGCCAGGACCAAACGCAGATGGGAGGATGGGAATGCCCGACCGACAGAAGGGAGGCTATACTCCCGGTGCGTAGGCACGGAGAAACCGCTCCCGAAGGGAGTGGAGGAATCCCCAGAAGGAGAGCAGCCCGGAGGCAATGCGAGAATAGACGAAAAGACGGCCCGAAGTCGCCGAAGCCGGCGGCCAACCCCAAACCCGGCGCTGCAGCAGCTATTGCGGCTGCTGCGAAGGAGGCCGAGATAACATAAGAAGGGTCTCCAGAGAAGGAGTCCAAACCACCAAGGCAGACGGGATGAAGCCAAAGGTGTCCCGATAGGCGAAGGACCTGTCGCGAGCTGAGAGGCGGTTAGTGGACACCGCAAGAGAGGCCTCAATAAGCGCAGAACTCACGCACGTAAAAGCGGCGAGACGCGCCTGGAGGCTCGGAACCTCAGCCACCCTCGGCGCCAAGCGAGAGGCCGCATGGCGGGAGCAATAGAGCCGGAGCAGGGAGAGAGGCTGAACCCTCTCGAACCGGAGCTGGAGACGCTCAGGTGCAACCCCGGAGTCGACACCGTGGCCCAAAACCAGCCGCTGCCGCGGTAACAGCGACGTTGCTGCACTAAGCCACCGTCGACTTCGAAACACAAGGCCATAGCCCCCCAAAGGGCACAAAGCCCCAAGCGACGTCAAGTCACACGCCCCCGTCGACGGTGCGAAAGCCTCGGCAACGACGAGGCACAGAGCTCCAGCCGACGATGAGGCCCCCAGCCTCAGTCGACGTCGAGGCGCAAGCCTCAGGCGACGTCGAGCACAAGCGTCAAGAGACGCGGAGCACACTGCCGCAGCCGACACCGAAGACACCAACCTCCGCCGACATCGAGACCTCCAGCCCCAGTCGACATTGAGGCAGAAATCAATCGAGGCACCCAGCCGCATTCTACATCGAGGCGCAAGGCCCCAGGCGGCGGGGAGGCACCAAGCCGAAGCCGACGTCAAGGCAGCTGCAGTCGACGGCGAGGCACAAAGCCCCAGTCGACGTCGGGGTACAAAGCTCCAACGACGTCAAGAAACGAAGCCTCAGGCGGCGGCGAGGCACCAAGCCCCACACGACGGCGAGGCACCAAGCCCCAGTCGACGTCGAGGCACGAAGCCCGGGCGACGTCGAGGCACGAAACCTCATTCGACATCGAGGCATGAAGCCTCCGTCGACTTCGAGGCACGAAGCTCCAGTCGACGTCGCGGCACGAAGCTCCCGCCGACGTCGAGGCACATCGAGGGTCAGAAATCAGCACCGTACCAACGAACTGGTAAGAAAGGTGCAGCAGTGCGCTCCATGAGGGCAACCTGGACATGAGTATTCCCATGGAAGGAGGCATGCATTGAAGGTCTCGTAGAGGCGGGCACGACTGCACTCGATGCCTCCGTCGACGTCGAGGCACGAAGCCTCAGTCGACGTCGAGGCAGGAAGGCTCAGTCAAGGTCGAGGCACGAAGCCTCAGTTGACGCCTAGGCACAAAGCCCGGTCGACGCCGAGGCACGAAGCCCCATTCGACGCCGAAGCACGAAGCCCCAGGCGACGTCGAGGCACGAAGCCTCAGTCGACGTCGAGGCACGAAGCCTCAGTCGACGTCGAGGCACGAAGCCTCAGTCGACGTCGAGGCACGAAGCCTCAGTCGACGTCGAGGCACGAAGCCCCAGTCGACGTCGAGACACGAAGCCTCAGTCGACGTCGAGGTACAAAGCCTCAGTCGAGGTCGAGGCACGAAGCCTCAGTCGAGGGCGAGGTACGAAGCCTCAGTCGACGTCGAGGTACGAAGCCTCAGTCGACGTCGAGGTACAAAGCCTCAGTCGAGGTCGAGGCACGAAGCCTCAGTCGAGGGCGAGGCACGAAGCCTCAGTCGAGGGCGAGGCACGAAGCCTCAGTCGACGTCGAGTCACGAAGCCTCATTCGAGGGCGAGGCACGAAGCCCCAGTCGAGGTCGAGGCACGAAGCCTCAGTCGACATCGAGGTACAAAGCCTCCGTCGAGGTCGAGGCACGAAGCCTCCGTCGAGGTCGAGGCACGAAGCCCTCGTCGACGTCTAGGCACGAAGCCTCCGTCGAGGTCGAGGCACGAAGCCCTCGTCGACGTCTAGGCACGAAGCCTCATCCGACGTCGAGGCAAGAAGCCCTCGTCGATGTCGAGGCACGAAGCTCCAGTCAACGTTGAGGCACGAAGCTCCAGCCGACGTCGAGGCACATGGAGGTTCCGAAGTAGAGGTCTGCACGGGAACGGGGATCGCGGGGATCCCGCGGGTCCCGCGGGGATCCCGCGGGTTCCCCCCCTGGCCCACGGGACTCCCACGGGGACGCCCCCTGGCCCACGGGACTCCCACGGGGATGCCCCCCTGACCCACGGGACTCCCACGGGGACGCCCCCTTGCCCACGGGACTCCCACGGGGATGAAAACAACCTACCTAAATTCTGGCGATGCAAGTCTGGCGTCGCGTCGGGAAATAGCCATGTTGAGCAGTGAGCTCAGCACGTACACAGATGAAAGCCTTGCTTGCTGATTGGTCCGGCGGCCCCGCCCCACCGTGCCGCCGGACCAATCAGCAAGCAAGGCTTTCATCTGTGTACGTGCTGAGCTCACTGCTCAGCATGGCTATTTCCCGACGCGGGCATTAGGCTGTTTTTTGTCATTTCGGGTGGGGGATGGTAGCGGCAGCAGCAGCCTGAAAAAGAAATCATCCTGGCCGGGTTCGGTGTCATGCTCCGGAGCTTCTACAGCCTTCCTATCTCCCTCTCCCTTCTACCTGCGGCTCTCTTCGGCAACTTAGCAGCAACGATCGACACAAGCTTCTGGCGTCGGGGCCTACCCTCTGCGAGTCCCGCTTGTTTCAACTTCCTTTTTCCACAAAGGTGGGACTCGTAGAGGGAAGGCCTCGATGTCGGCAGCTTGTCTTGATCACCGCTGCTGACGAGTTGCTTAAGAGAGCAGGGGGGTGTTGCCAGGTGCAGGTAGAAGGGAGAGGGCCAGATGCAGGACTCGTGGGTGAGGGAGGAGAAGAGAGAGGGGAGAGAAACAAAAGGAAATATTTCATACTGGGCTGGGCCGGAGTGGAGAGAGGGTGGAAAGATTCTGGCTACAGGGTGCATTAACAAAGGAAAAAGGGGGAAAGCTGAAAATGGAGATAGTGACACAAAGAAGAGAAAGGGTAAGCAGGACCTTCTGAATAAGGATAGAGATACAGAGGGGACATGAAGAGGAGGTGAAATAGAGACATAGAAGTAATGCTGAAAAAGTGTGTGTGGGGGGGGGAGATAAAGACATTGAAAGGGCAAATGGTGAATATGGGGTAAAGACAAGGACAGAGACAAATGAAGATTCTGAAAAAGTGGTGAGATAGGGATATAGGTGAGATGGACACAAAGAAGGGTGATGCTGGAAAATAGGTGGAATGGTAATTCTGACAGACACAGAAGGGAAATGCTGGATCAAGGAGAGATGGGGCTCAGGCTGGATGGAATGAGGAGAAATGCCTTGTTGGCCCGGAACTTCCTCTCCTACGTCAGAATTGACGTCAGGGAGCGGAATGCTGGTCAGCGCGACGCTTCTGCAGGGAAAGCTTGGGACAGCGGTGGCTTGGGGACTATTCCCCGATGGCGGTGGCAGCAAACCGAGTGGCTTGGGGGAGGGCACGGAGAAAGAAAGAAAGGGGGCAGACAGAGAGACAGAAAGAAGGGGGAACAGGGAGACAGAAAGAAAAAGTTGGGGGAGAGAATGAGGTCTGGAGGAGAGGAAACATACAGGAGGCTGAAAGAAAGGAAGAAAGATTGGATGCACAGTCAGAAGAAGAAAGTGCAACCAGAGACTCATGAAATCACCAAACAGCAAAGGTAGGAAAAATGATTTTATTTTCAATTTAGTGATCAAAATGTGTCTGTTTTGAGAATTTATATCTGTTGTCTATATTTTGCACTATGGCTCCCTTTTACTAAACCGCAATATTGTTTTTTAGCGCAGGGAGCCTATGAGCATTGAGAGCAGCGCGAGGCATTCAGCGTAACTCCCTGTGCTACTATTGTGGTTTAGTAAAAAGGGAGGGGGTGTATTTGTCTATTTTTGTATTTTGTTACCGAGGTGACATTGCATAGAGTCATCTGCCTTGGGAAATGTATATGGCAGATATCTTTGTTTTGTGTTCAAAAGAAAAGGAAATGCATTTCTGGTTTTATTTCTACAGTGTTGAAGTACTTGTTGGCCCTTGCTGTGACTGGTGGGGATCCCCAAGCACCGCCAGCAGAGGACCTCCTCTAGAGATGGTCAGAACTCCCCTCCACCAAGCGCAGCAGTCGCTGGCAGCATCCATGAGCCACTGAGGTGCCAGCATCTGTGACTCAGGGACGCTACTGCTGCCTGCCAAGCTTGGCAAAAGGGACCCCAGGCCAACTGCAAAGGAAGTCCTCAGCTGACAGTTTGTGGGTTCTCATCAGCTGAGTATTTATATTTTATATTTACATTAGAGGTTCTGGTAGAAACCCATTTACAAAGTATGTATTCTTCCCAATTAATATTTCCAAATTAATAGTCTCTTTGCTTATTTGTAAATGGGTCTCTACCAGAGCCTTTAATTCAGTAGCATAATTAAATAAAATAACTATTTCTGAAGTTTATAGGGAAGGATGGTGACGGAGGGGATTCCTCGCGGGGACGGGTGGGGACGGAGGGGATTCCTCGCGGGGACGGGTGGGGACGGAGGGTATTCCTCGCGGGGACGGGTGGGGACGGAGGGATTCCTCACGGGGACGGGTGGGGACGGAGGGATTCCTCACGGGGACGGGTGGGGATGGGTGGGATTTTGGCGGGGACGGGTGGGGACGGGTGGGATTTCTGTCCCCGCGCAACTCTCTATTCCGAAGTCAGCACCGTACCAATGAACTGGTAAGAAAGGTGCAGCAGTGCGCTCCATAAGGGCAACCTCGTGAAGAGTATTCCCATGGGAGGAGGCACGCTTTGAAGGTGCCTGGAATGCCTGAGACTCAGCCGATGTCATTACCGAGGTAATGCAGCTAAAAAACAAAAGGAAGAAAGAAGACTTACCAGGGATCGAAGCTACTCAGTCCGATTCCAACGAAGGAACAAGGGTCCCGGCCATCCTGCTCACATGAGGTGAGCCGAGAGAGGCCAGGGAAGCCGAAAATACAGCTACAGCCAAATGAGGCCTAGCCGCATGGCTGAGGCCCAAGAAGGGCCTGCCGGTAGAAACACAATAAAAAGTCCGTTTTAAACTTTTTTTTTTTTTTTTTTTTTTTTTTTTTTAAACAAAGAAATACACGATCAAGTAACAACGCACAGCGACTCCCTAACAAAATAAAGAAGCCGCGGTGCTAGAAAGGCACATAGAAGAACGGAGAGAAGAGAGACAGGGCTTTCTGGCTCCGCGGAAAACTAAGAACTGAGGACCATGAGGTGGGTATGCGCCCTCTAGTGGATCAGGAAGGCACACACATGCGTGGTGCAGCACTAGCAAACTTGAAATCTTCAATCAAGTTTGCTTGAAAAGCTGTCCGCGTCGGGGGGGGCTCCGTGGATGACGTCACCCACATGTGAGAATATGCTGCCGCCTGCTTGTCCTGGGATAATGTAAGGTATCTATTGGAGGCAGTGCAGCTTGTGCGTATGTGCGTAATCTTGTGAACTCTCATGAAATTTGGCACCTCTCCTGGTGGTGACTGATGTGAGATGGCAGTTGTGTCCGGTGCTGGAGGAGGTAAGAGCTGAAGGTGGTTGCGGACGCGACCACTTAAGGCACAAGTTTTCTAGTCACAAGTCAGATATTGATTCTCCACTCTACAAAAAAGCCTATAGGACTACACCAAAATCTTGTCTCTTGCAATTGATATTTTGAATCTAAATCACAATTTTGCATGAGGTAAAACTCTTTATAATTTATAAATCTTTCCTTAATTGCTTCTGATCATTTCAGCTATACACAGCTGAAAACAGTGCAACATGCAGAAAGTGTAATAAGACATTAACTATTTGTTCTGCGGCCCTCCAAGTACCTACAAATCCAAAATGTGGCCCTGCAAAGGGTTTGAGTTTGAGACCTCTGGTACAGAACATTGGATTACAGATGCACCTTCAGCACCATAAATCTAGAGATAGAGGCTTCCATTTGTTCAGGGAAATACGATAGTCATTGTGGGGGGGGGGGGGGGGGAGAGGGGTCATTGTCATATGCAGGAGGCAATGGTTTCTAAGGGGCAAGAGAATTTTCTTTACCTTAATCATATTTGCTGTAGACTGAGCCTAAATCTTGACGCAAATGAACTTCAGTTTTGGGTTGGTTATTTTTTGTTTATTTGTTTTATTGTTTGTTTTTTGATCCGAAGTTATGTGGTACAGGTTTTAACATTTGCATTGCTGCCCTAAAATGTACGTTACCTCAGCTTGGACTATGATTGAGGGTACAGATAAGAGGATTGAGGGGTACAGATAAGAGTAAAGGTAGATTATAGGGATGGGATTAGAGGTAAGTTACAAAATTAATCAGGGACCACTGTTCAGGCACTAGGCCTGATGGGCCGCCGCGGGAGCGGACCGCTGGGCAAGATGGACCTCTGGTCTGACTCAGCGGGGGCAACTTCTTATGTTCTTATGATTCTTAAAGACCAGATCCTACAAAGTAAAATCAAGCAACGAAAAGTCAGAACCCTGGTCTAACCCCTGTGGCGTACCTCAGGGATCACCTTTATCCCCCACACTCTTCAACCTCTACATCGCGTCCCTTGGCACCTATCTAGATAAATCAAACATAATCTCCTACAGCTATGCAGACGACATCACCATTTTTCTCCCTTTTGATCAACCAAACCTCTCCATGACAGACACTATACACAAAACATTAGAAACAATAACAACTTGGATGAAAGACCACAAACTGAAACTAAACTCAGACAAAACAAAATTCATTCTCCTAGAAAATGATATGATCCCATCCATAACAAACCTAGTAATCAACTCAACCACATTCCCCATGCAACCCACCCTAAAACTACTGGGAATGACGATTGACAGGTGCTGTACCATTCAACCACAAATCAATAAAATAATACAGAAATCCTTCGCAATCATGAGAAACTTAAGACAAGTGCGAAAATTCTGCAACAAAACACAATTCCGGATCCTAGTCCAGGCCCTAATACTGGGTCTACAAGACTAATGCAACATTCTCTATCTCCCTTGCCCTGCAACTATGATTAAACAACTCCAAACAGTCCAGAACACAGCCCTGAGACTCATCTACTCACTGAGGAAACATGACCACATCACCGAGGCATTCCTTCACTCACACTGGCTTCAGCAAAAATACAATTCAAGTTCTACTGTCTTCTATTTAAAACCATGAAAGGCAACAGCCCAACAAACCTAAACAACCGCCTAATCTGAACCACCTCAACCAGACAGAGGAGAACCCACGCTCCATTCACATACCCCCCAATCAGAGAAGTCAAACGGAAAAAACTATACAGTGGCCTCCTGGCCACACAAGCAGCGAGATTAGACCACCAACTCTCTACTTTGCTGATAATGACCCCAGACTACAGAACATTTAGAAAAGAAATAAAAACCATAATATTAAAAAAAAAACCCGATACCCAACAATCGAAATCAACCTAAAGCCTCTCTACTCTCTAAAACAACCTAATCTCTATGAACCAATCTATCTATTCTAGGATTCCTCTGGAAATGGCCAGATAGATCCTTTATGTAATCCGCCTTGAACTGCAAGGTAACGGCGGAATAGAAATCACTAATGTAAAGTAAAATATGTGCTTTTATGTTTATGACAATTCTTCACATTGATCTAACAGTCATGGTATTAATGTATAGAAACAAATTTATATCACGAACAGGATATGTCTGGACCATGAACAATGTAAACCTAGGCACTACTGTGACCATTAGAATGAAGAATATACTAATATATCAGTCAGCAACCGCAAGATGTTATCTCACTCTATGTTGTTTATTAGTTTTACAGGTCCTCAGCAGGCCACCACACACTCAAACCATCTCATTGTGCGGGGCTTTATTTATGCTCCCACTCGTCATCGGACCTGGTAATTCAATTTTATATAATTTTATAAATGTTTTTTAGAAAATTTTTTTAAAGAAATTATTTAAATATATGCTAAAAGTACTTAGCTTGTGTATTCGACGCTATTCGGGAGGGTGATTTTACCTTCCCGAATAGCGTCGAATACACAAGCTAAGTACTTTTAGCATATATTTAAATAATTTCTTTAAAAAAAATTTTCTAAAAAAAACATTTATAAAATTATATAAAATTGAATTACCAGGTCCGATGACGAGTGGGAGCATAAAGCCCCGCACAATGAGATGGTTTGAGTGTGTGGTGGCCTGCTGAGGACCTGTAAAACTAATAAACAACATAGAATGAGGTTTGGCAAGGCTGTGAGATAACATCTTGTGGTTGCTGACTGATGGACCATGAACAATGCATAAACAGCTCAAAAGCAGTTTTGAATTACAGATACTTTACAGGAAAGTATGATCAGAAGTTTAAAAAAAAAAAGGTATATAAGTATTAAATGCTTCCCTTTTTGTTTGTCTGCATGTGGAACATGGCTCATGGAATTCTTTCGAACCCCTGTATGCATATTTATACATGCCTTATCTCTGACTTGGAGCGAGACAGGAGGGATAATCTCAATGGAACACTACGTATTCTCTTCTGGAAAGATTAGAACGAAGTGTGATAAAATAAAATCATTAAATATCAGTGTCAGATTTCAAAGGATGGAGTTTACAGTTTAACCATAGGTTGGTAGAGTAAACATGGCAAGTCTGGCCTTGACAAATTTTCTTAGGATATTAGACCTAGCCTAAACATCTAGAAGCCAGGCTTGAAACAACTGGAATTCTTAACTATCAGATGTATAAACCACACATTCATAATGTTCACAGGAATGTACAGCAAGCTATTTATCACAGCAAAAAGGAAGGTGAAGATAAGAGGGTACTACTCTCTCATTGCCCACTCACATCTGGCAATGGACAGAGGTTTTAGGATATGGTTGCTGAGGCAATAGGGGAGAGGCTAAAACTAGAGCTGCAAAGAGTGGGGGGGGGGAAGGGAAGGGTGGTGCACTCTTCCAGCAGCTGCAGTTTTAGCCTCCCCACTCCAGTACACACAGCCTATCTTCATCACCTACCCAACTACTCCAGCAGCAGCCTTGGCATCATATCCCTAACCCCAGCAATAGCCTCTCTGAATCCCCTCCTCCATAGTAGCATCTCAGAACCAACTCCCCCCCCCAAAAAAACCCAACACAACAGGACCGTTTAGGTCTTTATCTGCTGCTATCATTTACTATGTTACAAAAGAACCAGACTAACATTTTTAAATTTATTCTGCTAATAGGGCTGCCAGAGAATCTCCTCCTCAGTAGCAACACTTATGGGCCATTTCCGTCACTGCTCGCGCTCCAAATGTCCTGGCCAGCAAGGCTTCATTGGGCCAACCTTTCACTTTTCTCTCTCCCCATCCCTGCTTCCCCCAACACCCATACGTTCTATCATAACTGCATAATTCTCCCCTCCCCTTCTCTATAATCTGAGGTAATGTCAATAAATAGATTCAATTCATATGTCCAATTGGCGATACTCTCCTTTCTAAACACTCACACCTTTGATTGCCGATTACAGAGACTAGTAACAGGATGGTCTCCCCACTACTCTCCCTGGCATAGGGTGGTCATATGAAATCAGTTCAAATGGTAGTAGAATCTAAGGTGATCTAGGTATTAAATGCTGCAGATTGATCTGCGTACAAACAGACAGTATATGCAAATCAATCACAAATATTCATTGTGGATGTCCTAAAAGCTCAACTGCCTGGGGTTTCCCCAGGACAGCTTTGGGCATCCATGCTCTAAGGATAGCTCTTCAGGAGCTGAAATCATCTAGGTGGGAAGGTGGTATGAACTTTGGAAAACTACCATGTGTCTTTCTTATTGAAACAAGGTAGCCACTGGAATTGAGACATGGCCCAAGAGGATCAACTTGGAAGGAAGTTGGCCCTACTGATTCCTACTTAGCACTTAAACAATGCTTCCACTGAAATAGTGAGTTTTTGCTCCAATAATTGCTACTCTCCAGAACATTTGAATACAACAATATATGGATAAGGATGATCAACGGTCACTATACTTTTCCATCTGGATCTCAGGGAGGAGAGCAGGAGAGGATCAGCGCAGGGAGGAGAGGTGGTGAGTGAGTCGGGAGGCAGAACAGGGCGCTAGTAGCGCCGGAGAGGCACGTGGAGGACTTCGGGGTAGCGGCGAGAGTAGCTCCGCCCACCCCCACCGCGTCATCAGCCTAGCGACCGGGCTCCTCCATTAAAGGAGGCAAGCCAACGGGCGCAGCGCCGATCTCAGGGAGGAGAGCAGGAGAGGATCAGCGCAGGGAGGAGAGGTGGTGAGTGAGTCGGGAGGCAGAACAGGGCACTAGTAGCGCCGGAGAGGCACGTGGAGGACTTCGGGGTAGCGGCGAGAGTAGCTCCGCCCACCCCCACCGCGTCATCAGCCTAGCGACCGGGCTCCTCCATTAAAGGAGGCAAGCCAACGGGCGCAGCGCCGATCTCAGGGAGGAGAGCAGGAGAGGATCAGCGCAGGGAGGAGAGGTGGTGAGTGAGTCGGGAGGCAGAACAGGGCGCTAGTAGCGCCGGAGAGGCACGTGGAGGACTTCGGGGGTAGCGGCGAGAGTAGCTCCGCCCACCCCCACCGCGTCATCAGCCTAGCGACCGGGCTCCTCCATTAAAGGAGGCAAGCCAACGGGCGCAGCGCCGATCTCAGGGAGGAGAGCAGGAGAGGATCAGCGCAGGGAGGAGAGGTGGTGAGTGAGTCGGGAGGCAGAACAGGGCGCTAGTAGCGCCGGAGAGGCACGTGGAGGACTTCGGGGTAGCGGCGAGAGTAGCTCCGCCCACCCCCACCGCGTCATCAGCCTAGCGACCGGGCTCCTCCATTAAAGGAGGCAAGCCAACGGGCGCAGCGCCGATCTCAGGGAGGAGAGCAGGAGAGGATCAGCGCAGGGAGGAGAGGTGGTGAGTGAGTCGGGAGGCAGAACAGGGCGCTAGTAGCGCCGGAGAGGCACGTGGAGGACTTCGGGGTAGCGGCGAGAGTAGCTCCGCCCACCCCCACCGCGTCATCAGCCTAGCGACCGGGCTCCTCCATTAAAGGAGGCAAGCCAACGGCGCGCAGCCGTTCGGTGCGCGGCGAAGGCGAGCGGCAAAGGCGCTCGCCTTAGCGATCGCCTTTGCGAAGAGCCTTAAGAGGAGCCAAATCTAGGGCGACAGGACACCGTAGGGCAACTAGCGGCAACTCAGGCACCCTTATCTCAATCTCACATCCTACAGGGACCATCATCTTACATCCTACATCTCTCACCCTCAAATCGTTTCCCAAACTCTTCACCTTACACACCCAACTGCTTAGATCTCTCTGACACTCTAATCAACTCTACCTTCAGACGACCTAATCTTGCATACACTCATACTACCATACTATCTCCCTCTCTCTCCCATTTACTCTCTAGCACTTACTCTCTCTCACTTACTCTCTCTCACTTACTCGTTAACAGGACCTCATATATTACCGGATATGGCAGGGCGAACAAGAAGTGCGAAGTCTGCAAGCAAAATTGGCATTCCCTCCACTGAGGGAATCTGGGAGGTGACCTCAGCCTGTGTACAGACGGAGGAGAACCCAGGACCAGGGAAGGAGGTCTCTGTGCAGACCGAGGGCATCCCACAGCAGTACAACACAGTCTCTACTCAGACTGAGGAGGTCGGGCAGCAGGATGATGACATCATGCAGGAACTACGGAGCCTCAGGGAGGAAGTGAAACGCCTGAGAAACATTAGGGAGGATGAGGCCTACATCGATGGAGTATTGCAGGAGCTGTCCCAAATCACCGAACAGGCCCGTGACAGATCCCTCATTGAGACACCAGGAACGCCGACATTGAAACCAACTGTTGGAGTCCAGGAGATGGCTGGAGATGCTGACTCCTGGCAGCTAGTGACCTCCTCCACGGGCAAACATAGGAGACACCCCCCCCCCCCTATTTACACTCTCTTCACCTAATTCTTCTTTTTCTTACCAGGGTAGCTCCTCAACGACTCCACAACTTAACCTGAAGAACAGATTCCAGGCCTTGCAGGAAGAGACTACCGACGCAACACAGGAACAGGTTCAACACACGGCTCCATCTCTGGGGACACCGGATCGACCCCCCCAAAAGAAGCGCAGGATAATAGTCATCGGGGACTCCATGCTGAGGGGCACCGAGGGACCAATCTGCAGGCCGGATATGGAATCGAGGGAGATATGCTGTCTGCCTGGAGCCAAAATACGAGATGTGACTGCCTGTCTTGATAGACTTCTTAAACCCCAAGATCACTTCCCCATGCTGCTCATCCACATCGGAACGAATGACACAGCCAGGAACGCCCCGGAAGACATACCTAGAGACTTCGGAGCTTTGGGGGAGAGGCTGAAGCAGTCAGGAGCACAGGTAGTATTCTCTTCAATTCTTCCTGTTAGGGGCAAGGGAAAGGCCAGGGACGAGCGGATCCAGAGAACGAATGAGTGGCTGCAAGGATGGTGCCGGGACATGAACTTCGGATTCCTGAACCATGGAGAGGCGCTACAGGGACTTCAGGGACCAGATGGACTTCACCTGACCAGCAGAGGTAAGAACGTCTTCGGACATAGGCTAGCCCGCCTGCTTCGTAGGGCTTTAAACTAGGTAGGTTGGGGGAGGGTACCCACTTATATACCAGAGCAGTATGTAACAATCCTGATGAGGTGAGCCAAATCTCCGCTTCTGGGTCCGAGGTAAGTACCCACATTGCAAAAGATTCACTAGGAGACACTTTGACTCAAATGGGAAATTCCCCACAGGGGTTTAGCAAATACAAAGCGTGGAGAGCCATGTATGTTAATGCGCACAGTTTAGGGAATAAATTTCTAGAACTGGAAACAGAAATAGTGAATGCCAACCTGGACGTAGTGGCAATATCCGAAACCTGGTTCACAGACTCTCATGGGTGGGATATGACTATACCAGGATATAACCTGCTTCGCCAAGACAGAGAGGGAAAGTCAGGAGGAGGGGTAGCCCTCTACATCAAAGAGAACATCAAAACAACCAGGATCACAGATGTTAAGTACACCGGGGAATCCATCTGGGTAAACCTGGCCAGAGGCAGAGAAAAATGCCTGTATCTTGGAGTGGTATACAGACCTCCAAGACAATCGGAGGAACAGGACACGGAACTAATTGAAGACATAGAGAACATCACTCTACGGGGGGACACTGTTCTGCTAGGGGACTTCAACATGCCTGATGCAGATTGGAACACACTCTCAGCAACAACTTGTAGTAGCAGGAGGCTATTAACGTCCATGAAGGGAGTACGGCTCAATCAATTGGTACTAGAGCCCACTAGGGCCCAGGCGATCCTGGACCTGGTACTCACAAACGGGGAAAGCGTATCGGAGGTCTCAGTAGGAGAAACGCTAGCCACCAGTGACCACAACATGGTATGGTTCAACCTTAGGAAGGGCTTCCCTAGATCGCAAACAAAAACGAAGGTACTCAATTTCCGGGGCACTGACTTCGCACGCATGGGAGATTTCGTCCATCAAATGCTGCAGGACAAAGCAGTGACTGATAGTGTGGAGGATTGGTGGTCAACCCTGAAATTGACCCTACACGAGGCAACTGTCCGCTACATAAAATCAGTAAATAAACAACAAAGAAATAAGAAACCCCAATGGTTCACAGATGAGGTCTCGTACCTCGTCAAGGAGAAGAAAAAGGCATTTCTCTCCTACAAACATCCCGGGAAAGGGGAAGCTAACATTGAATATAAGATCAAGTCTGCAGCGGTCAAAACAGCGGTTAGGGAGGCCAAACTTCGAGTGGAAGAAACTTTAGCAAAGAACATCAAAAAAGGTGACAAATCCTTCTTTAAGTATATTAGTGACAGGAAAAAGAACACAGACGGGATAGTACGCCTTAGAACACCGGACGGAAATTATCTGGAAGCAGATTCTGATAAAGCCAAACTACTGAATGAATACTTCTGCTCAGTCTTCACCTGCGAGAAACCAGGGCATGGGCCATAGCTGGAAGCAACACCAAGCGCGGAAGACCCGTTTCAGAAATTTGAGTTCACACCAGCTGATGTTTACAGCGAACTGTCAAGACTCAAGGTGAACAAAGCCATGGGACCGGACAATTTGCACCCAAGAGTGCTCAGAGAGCTGGCTGATGTCCTGGCGGAGCCGTTATCCATGCTCTTCAATCTCTCCCTAAGTAAGGGGAGAGTCCCCCTGGACTGGAAAACAGCTAATGTCGTCCCTCTGCACAAAAAGGGTTGCAGGGCAGAGGCTGCGAATTACAGGCCGGTGAGTCTCACATCAATAGTGTGTAAACTCATGGAAACACTACTTAAACGTGAATTAGACACGATCTTGGATGAGGGGAACCTAA
This sequence comes from Geotrypetes seraphini, assembly GCF_902459505.1. NCBI lineage: Eukaryota > Metazoa > Chordata > Amphibia > Gymnophiona > Dermophiidae > Geotrypetes > Geotrypetes seraphini. Next base: position 250,378,867 of record NC_047088.1, read on the forward strand.
GGGATCCCAGTCAACATGGTTTTACCAAGGGTAGGTCCTGCCAATCCAATCTCATAAGCTTCTTTGACTGGGTAACAGGAAAGCTAGACTCGGGAGAGTCTCTGGACGTCGTGTACTTAGACTTCAGTAAGGCTTTTGATAGCGTCCCACATCGCAGGCTGATAAGCAAAATGAAATCGATGGGGTTAGGCGAGACACTGACTACATGGGTCAACGATTGGCTGAGTTGCAGACGTCAGAGGGTGGTGGTCAACGGCACCCTCTCTGAGACTTCGGAGGTGACCAGCGGAGTGCCGCAGGGCTCGGTCCTGGGTCCACTCCTTTTTAACATATTCATAGGGGACTTGACTCGAGGGCTTCAAGGTAAAGTAACATTATTCGCCGACGACGCCAAACTATGCAATATAGTAAGTGAAAGCAACTTGCAAGACAGTATGGCGCAGGACCTGCTTACATTGGAATGCTGGTCCTCGACCTGGCAGCTGGGCTTCAACGCTAAGAAATGTAAGGTCATGCACCTTGGTAGCGGTAATCCATGCAGAACTTACACCTTGAATGGAGAAACATTGGCTAGGACTTCAGTAGAACGAGATTTAGGAGTAATCATCAGTGCAGATATGAAGGCTGCCAAACAAGTGGAGAAGGCCTCATCCAAGGCAAGGCAGATGATGGGTTGTATCAAAAGAAGTTTCGTCAGCCGGAAACCTGAAGTCATAATGCCACTATACAGAGCCATGGTGAGACCTCATCTGGAATACTGTGTGCAATTCTGGAGGCCACATTACCATAAAGACGTGCTCAGAGTCGAGTCGGTTCAGCGGATGGCCACTAGGACGATCTCGGGGCTCAAGGGTCTCTCGTACGAAGAGAGACTGCACAAACTGCAGCTCTACACTCTTGAGGAACGTAGGGAGAGGGGGGACATGATTGAGACATTTAAGTACATCACAGGACGTGTCGAGGTGGAAGATGACATTTTCTTTCCCAAAGGACCCTCGGCCACAAGAGGACATCCGCTCAAACTCAGAGGAGGGAAATTTAATGGCGACACCAGGAAGTACTTCTTCACGGAAAGAGTGATAGATCGCTGGAACAAGCTTCCGGTGCAAGTGGTTGAGGCCACCAGCGTACCTGACTTTAAGAATAAATGGGACACCTACGTAGGATCACTACGAAGATCAAGTTAAAGAATTGGGTCATTAGCACACAGACTAAATTGGGTGGGTCAGTAGAGTGGGCAGACTTGATGGGCTGTAGCCCTTTTCTGCCGTCATCTTTCTATGTTTCTATGTTCTATGTTTATTTCATAGTAAATGAAAGCAGATAAAAACCTGAAGGGTCCATCCAGTCTGCCCAACAGTCACACAATTCATGATTAAATACACTTCCCCCTCCCTATTTGTGGTTTTGATGTTCGCGGTTTCGATTATCTGCGTTTTTTCCCCCCAGGCATCCCCCCCTGAAAATCGCTCGTTGGCATCGAAAAAAAAACAAAAAACGGCCCCAGGACTGGATGCAGAGCCTGACAGGGGAGGGAAGGAGGGAAGGGGGCTGGATGCAGATCCTGACAGGGAAGGGAGGGAGGGAAGGGGACTGGATGCAGATCCTGACAGGGGAGGGAAGTGGCTGGGTGTAGTGCCTGACAGGGGTTGGGAGGGAAGGAGGCTGGATGCAAGCCTGACAGGGGAGGGAGGGTAGGGGGCTGGATGCAGATCCTGACAGGGGAGGGAGGGAGGGAGGGAAGGGGGCTGGATGCAGATCCTGACAGGGGAGGGAGGGAAGGGAGCTGGATGTAGAGTCTGACAGGGGAGGGAAGAGGGCTGGGTGCAGTGCCTGACAGGTGTTGGGAGGGAAGGGGGCTGGATGCAGAGTCTGAATAGAGAGGGAAGGGGGCTGGATGCAGAGCCTAACAGGGGAGGGAGAGAGGGAGGGAAGGAAGGGAGCTGGATTCAGAGCTTGACGGGGGGAAAAGAGGGTTGGGTGCAGAGCCTGACAGGGGAGGGAGGGAGGGAGGGAAGGGGGCTGTCTGCAGATCCTGACAGGGGAGGGAGAGAGGGAAGGGAGCTGGATGCAGATCCTGACAGGGGAGGGAAGGAAGGGAGCTGGATGTAGAGCCTGACAGGGGAGGGAAGAGGGCTGGGTGCAGTGCCTGACATGGGTTGGGAGGGAAGGGGGCTGGATGCAGAGCCTGACCAGAGAGGGAGGGAGGGAGGAAGGGGACTGGATGCAGAGCCTAACAGTGGAGGGAGAAAGGGAGGGAAGAGGGCTGGGTGCAAAGCCTGACAGGGGAGGGAGGGGAGGGGGATGGATGCAGAGCTTGACGGGGGGGGGAGAGGGTTGGGTGCAGAGCCTGACTGGGGGGGTGGGGAAAGAGGGCTGGGTGCAGAGCCTGACAGGGGAGGGAGGGAAGGAAGGGAGCTGGATGCAGAGCTTGACGGGGGGAAAAGAGGGTTGGGTGCAGAGCCTGACAGGGGAGGGAGGGAAGGGGGCTGGATGCAGATCCTGACAGGGGAGGGAGAGAGGAAAGGGAGCTGGATGCAGATCCTGACAGGGGAGGGAGGGAAGGGAGCTGGATGTAGAGCCTGATAGGGGAGGGAAGAGGGCTGGATGCAGAGCCTGACCAGAGAGGGAGGGAGGGAAGGGGACTGGATGCAGAGGTTGACAGGGGAGGGAGAGAAGGAAGGAGGCTGGATGCAGAGCCTACCAGGGGAGGGAGAGAGGGAGGGAAGAGGGCTGGGTGCAAAGCCTGACGGGGAGGGAGGAAAGGAAGGGAGCTGGATGCAGAGCTTGACGGGGGGAAAGAGGGTTGGGTGCAGAGCCTGACAGGGGGGGTGGGGAAAGAGGGCTGGGTGCAGAGCCTGACAGGGAAGGGAGGGAGGGAAGGGGGCTGGATGCAGTTCCTGACAGGGGAGGGAAAGAGGGAAGGGAGTTGTATGCAGATCCTGACAGGGGAGGGAAGGAAGGGAGCTGGATGTAGAGCCTGACAAGCGAGGGAAGAGGGCTGGGTGCAGTGCCTGACATGGGTTGGGAGGGAAGGGGGCTGGATGCAGAGCCTGACCAGAGAGGGAGGGAGGGAAGGGGACTGGATGCAGAGGCTGACAGGAGAGGGAGAGAGGGAAGGGGCTAGATGCAGAGCCTAACAGTGGAGGGAGAGAGGGAGGGAAGAGGGCTGGATGCAAAGCCTGACAGAGGAGGGAGGGAAGGGAGCTGGATGCAGAGCTTGAAGGGGGGGGGGGAAGAGGTTTGGGTGCAGAGCCTGACTGGGGTGGTGGGGATAGAGGGCTGGGTGCAGAGCCTGACAGGGGAGGGAAGGAGGGAAGAGGGCTGGGTGCAGAGCCTAACAGGGGAGGGAAGAGGGATGGGTGCAGAGCCTGACAGGGGAGGGAAGAGGGCTGGGTGCAGAGCTTGACAGGGAGGGAAGGAAGGGTGCAGTGCCTGACAGGGGAGGGAGAGAAGAGGGCTGGGTGCAGTGGGGCCATGCCTGGCAGGGAGGTGGCTGGCTTTAAAGCCTGACAGGGCAGGGCACTTGAATATTAAGCCGCCCGACTTATATTCGAGTCAACTATTTTATTCCTTTTGGGGGGCAATGGGGTTCTCGATTTATATTCAAATTTATACGGTAAATCAACAGCAAAACAAAGATGTCTGGAAAGCAGCAGCAGTTAAAAATATACTTTCATGCATGCAAAAAGAAAATACATAGAAACAATAGACTTTAGGACTAAAGAAATGCAAAATAAAACAAGAAATCAAAGATCAAAAGTTTTTTATTTAATTTACTGGAGTTATCATGCATAGATTATGACACATTGCATATTTTTAGATACAGGCCACTTTATAACCATACATTTAACTGCCTTACCTTCTCTTTATTAATGTATCTGGTACAGACACACATTTTATCCCAGCTCCAGCTACCATCAGGAAAGCAGTTAGCAGCACTGTCAGACGTAGACCTGAGATAAATATATTTATTACAGTATTTGTATCATTTCAATATGCAGAACCAGACATTTTATACACTTACTTCATCAATGCTCTGCAAAAACGTAATAGTAGATGAAAAATAATGAAGTGTCACAATGCTGAACCAAAATACCTTCTAAATTGTATTACTTTTTTCGAATATTACTGGCTGATGTACTGAGTTAACTAAGGCACATTCCACATTAACAGGGCAATTCTATAACCCAGCAGGGGTAAGCAATTCCGGTCCTTGAGAGCCGGAGTCAGGTCAGGTTTTCAGGATATCCACAATAAATATGAATGAGATAGATTTGCATCTCAAGGAGGCAGTGCATGCAAATCCATCTCATACATATTCATGGTGGAGATCTTGAAAACCTGACCTGTCTCCGGCTCTCGAGGACTGGAATTGCCTACCCCTGACCTAGGCACTCGCATTTAAATGCGTCAATGCACACCTATTAAGGTTCCTTTTCTTTATACTGGCTGCATCATCCTGACTGACATGTGCTATCCATTCCTACCAGGTAAAGGAAATAGGAAAGTTCCAGAATACTTCTGTCCAGACATAAGGTCCCAGAAAGCACACCCATGTCCCATCAACCACTGCTGTTTTAAGAAATAATATTTTTTAAACAGCACTGGAGAGAAAGAGAGTCCCAGTAGCTGCAGTCTTATGTGGAAGCAGTTACTTAGCATAACAGGTGTTATACAGGGACAACAGGCAGATACTCTCACATTTGGGGATGTCATCCACGGAGCCCAGTATGGACAGTGAAAAGTGTAGCGCCACTTTAAACTTTAGAAAGCTTTTAGACTGCCTGCACCGCGTATGTCTTCCCACCCTACGCCAGCTCGCAAGGTCATCAGTTCTATGCCCAAGTGAAGAAGTCAACTAGGGGAAGTGGGTGGGTTGTGAGAATATCAGCCAGCTGACCCTGGATCACATCTATTACGGTAAGTAACTGTGCTTTATCCTTAGACACGCAGGTAACATATTCTCACATGTGGGACTCCCTAGCTATTAAAAAAAAAAAAAAAAAAAAAAAAAAGGATGGAGGGTTGGTTTCCAAGAACACATAAAACGTGAGTTGCCTTGCAAAATCCTATGCATAACATCCGATACGAGAGCGCACAGGCAAGGGAAGGAACGTAAAGAAAAAGTGAGCAGAACTCCATGCTATACACTTCTCCCTCTGTATTCGCAGTGGATGCGTTCCGGATATAGGAGTGAATATGGAAAAACCACAAATAACTTTTGTATATGTTATTTGCGGTTTTTTGTAAGAGACAGCGGTTTTGCTATTAAAACCGCGAATAACTTTTCAGCTGTTATTCGCAGTTTTTGGAAAAGACTACTGTGTTATTACTATTAAAATTCACAATGTTGGTAGAATAACAATACAGTACTGTACTATTGAATACTGTAACAATATTTATTGAATAAGATAATATAAGTAATAATCTCAGGGTAAACAAAAAAGTTCAATACTGCTTTCTCAACAAGGAAAAAAAAGAAATGTTCAATACTAAAAGTTCAATACTGGAATACATGTACAATAATCAGGCAATGTCTTCTTCATCGTCCAGTACAAGTACTGCAGGAGGAGGAGATGAAGAGGATAAGTGAGCACCAGGGACCTCCTCAGGAAGTGGGTCTTCAGTACGAGGAAGACGAAGGGGATACCTCCTCATTGGTGGAAGAGGTGGATTGTGAGGCAGTGGATGGAGAGGCAGTCCCTCTCGGTATCTTTTGGAAATACATTGTGATTTCCATCTGGCTCTTCTCCTTCATCATTTCTTTATATATATATTTTTTTGTATGTCGAAATCGCCGCTTCTGCTAACTCCCTCACCTTTAATGCACGTACCATGGATGGGTTGATGTCATAGAAAAAGTCAATCGCACCACTGAACCTGCATATTCCCTCTGCAATATTATCCAGTGTAAACTTGTCTTCTTCTACTCCTCCTTCCTCCTCTTCATCTGGTATTGCCTCTCCTTCAGGAGCAGTCAGGTCAATGAGATCATCTTCTGTTAGTTCATTTGCTCCGGTGTCTATTAAGTCTTGAATACCCTCCATATCTTCAAAGCCTTCCCCACCCACCTGCTATGCCAAGTCAATGATGCCTTCCATAATTTCTTGGCCTGGCTCTGTGATATTTACATCGATATCCCTTTTTACACATTCAGGCCAAAGATTCTTCCAGCACAAGTTCACTGTCTCTGGCTTGACAGCTTTCACCACTCTTTCAATAATATTGATGGCATCCACAATAGTAAATTCCTTCCAATGTTTCATGATATTCTCCACGTTGTGGCTTTCATCCATAGCATGGACAATGCCCTCCAAGGAATACCGGGTGTAGTGTGCTTTGAAGGTCCTTATTACCCCCTGGTCGAGAGGCTGGATGAGAGATATTGTGTTGGGGGGCATGTAGACAATCTCAACACCCTCAATGAAGAACTCATGTGTGTCTGGGTGTCCAGGGGCATTGTCCAATGCCAACAGAACCTTGGATTCCATTCATTTATTGGCCAGGTATTTTCTTACTTCTGGCACAAAACACTGATGAAACCACTCTAGGAACAGAGCTTTTGTTGGCCAAGCCTTCTTGTTGCTCATCCAGTAAACAGGCAGCTGGAACTTATCTATCCCCTTCAAGGCTTTATAAATCAGTGTTGGCTTTATCATATGGCCTACTGCATTTGCACAAAGCAGCATGGTCAATCTATCCCTTGCAGCCTTGAAACCTGGTGCTCGCTTATCCTCTTTGCTAATGAAAGTCCTCTGTGGCATTTTCTTCCAAAAGAGAGTAGTTTCATCGGCATTGAATGCCTGCTCAGGTTCATATCCCTTCTCTTCAATAATTTGCTTAAAGGTAGCAGGGAACTCTCTAGCCACCTCTTTGTTGGCCGATGCTGCTTCTCCTGTCACTCTAACATCACGCAGGCCATACCCGTGACGAAATTTATCAAACCACCCTTTACTGGCCAGAAAGTCGGTGGATTGCGACATTCTACCTTCCCTGCTCTTCAAGTTTTCATACAAAGACTTTGCCTTTCCTCTTATCAGCTTGCGTACGACAGAGATTGGCATCTCGCACAACATGTAATGTCTTCGCACCTGCTGGTGCGGCTGCCACAACAGCTTCACGGATTTGTTTTTCATTCTTTTTTATGTACCTAATGGTCAACTCATTAATTTCATAGTGTCGAGCAACAGCAGAGGAGGACTTTACTCTCTGAAGCATATCCAATAATTCTACCTTTTCTTGTAAGGTTTTCACTTTTTTTTTCCCTTTTGGGAGTACTTTCAGTAGCACTTGAACTCTTGCGCTTTGTAGCCATGGTGGGAGACCTGACCTATTCCTGAAGGAGAGGCAATATCCCAGATATGTTAGTGCTTTTGGCAGGCAAGCAGAGATTCACAAAGCTTTTGGCAGCTTTTAGAGCTTTAAGCAGGCAAGCCGCGATTCAAAAAGCTTTAAGCAGGCAAGCGATTTTCTCCATGCATGCTGGGAAGCAGCATTTCTCTCTATGGATGCTGGGAAGCAGAGTTTTTCAGGGTGAAAGTTTTGAAATTTTGATTTTGTAGGTGAAAGCATGAAAGCAGAGTGAATATTGGTAAATGTTAAAACTTTTTTTTTACAGTACAGCAAAAGGAAAGGAACTTTAATCATGATGTGCATGCTGTGAACCAGCGATTTTCAGGGTGAAAGTTTTGAAACTTTGATTTTATAGGAGAAAGCATGAAAGCAGAGTGAATGTTGGTAAACATTAAAATATTTTTACTGTACAGCAACGGGAAAGGAACTTTAATCATGACGTAATTTGGGGGGGGGGGGTGCGAAGCTAGCCAACGAAAAATTGTGAATACGTGAAACCGCGAGTGTCGAAACCGCGAATACGGAGAGAGAAGTGTACTAGAGGTAAAAGAGAGAACTCCGAGAACATCTATATGCATAGAAGTTGAAAAATAATAAATGACCTCCCGGAGGCAGGTGAATCCAAGTATCTCTTTGCATTCTACCTGCCTCTCGCTGTTTTCATGCCCGATTCTCGGTGCCTTCTAACTGCCTGTCACTTCCCTGATTCTCTCTTTTAGTGCTCTCTACCTGCCTAACACTGCCTTTTTCCTGCTTCTCAGTGTTCTCTGTCTAAGTGTTCTCAGTGATACCCAGTAGAGAATGACACGGGGAAAAAATCTGTCCCCGTCACCGCCCCGTCACCGGCCCACCATCCTCTGCACCGCCCCGTCACCGCCGATCCCTTCACCGCCCCGTCACCGTCACCGCCATCCCTTTCACCGCCCCGTCACCGCCACTGCCATCCCATTCACCGCCCCGTCACCGTCCCCGCTGCATCCATATAAGCCTTTTTCCTTTCACTCCCTCCTTCCAATTTGAGCCGGGAACACTAGCGATCGCACGGTCCCCGCAGCCACTACCTGCCTGCCCGGTCGATCCTGGTGTTTGGCCGGCTCTCTCCCTTCTCCTCACCTTGGTTTGTGGGTTTTCTTTTTCGGCAACCTGCGCGCTTTCCCAGGGAGCCGCACACGCGCGGCTGCTCAGTGTTCGATCTTCTGCTCTGCTGCAACTTCCTGTTTCCGGTTGCGTCAGAGCAGAAGATCGAGGCTGAGCAGCGGCGGGTGTGCGCGGCTCTCTGGTAGCGTGCGGGTCGCCGAGGAGGAGGATCTGCGGACTGGGGTGAGGAGAGGAGAGAGAGCTGGCTGGACACTGGAATCGATTGGGCGGGCGGGTGTGAGCTGCGGGGACCGCGCGATCCTTCATGCCTCACTGCGGGGGACAAGACCATTCACCGCCCCGCGGGCGGTGAATGGCCTTGTCCCCGTCGCCGCAGCGACTGCTAGTTTTCTTCCCCGTTTTCGGCGGGTGACCCGCGGCTAAAATGCGGTGGCCGCGGGTAAACCACCACCATGTCATTCTCCAATACCCAGCTTATCAAAGGAGCCTGAAGGATAAGGATAACTCCAGGAGCACAAGAGCAGAGACAGGGAGGGGTACCTTCCTGCTCCAGTACTGTCTACTTGCCTGTCACCGTCCTTAATCTTCAAAGTAGACAGTGCCAAGTAGAACTCACTGGGTCAGGGAAGAGAAGGCCCCTTGAATGACAGCCCTGTCAATGTGAGTGGACTCTGGCTAGCATATCAGGTCTAATGCTTCACAAAGGAATGCAGCAATAAACCACTTTAGTTGTACCACAGAAAGGTATATCAAATACATGGCCCTTACCCTTAGGAGACAGAGAGAAATGTTGTTTATAGGAGTAGAGGGGAGAAAATGATATTGCATAGGGAGAAAGGAAAAAATGCTGGCACTTTATGGAGAGAGGGAGAGAAGCTGCATGGGGGGAAGAAAGATGTCTGATCCAGGGCACAAGACAGGGAGACAGAGGGATGGTGGATAGTGAGAATATGGCATTGGCATGGAGGAAGGGAAAGAATGTTGAATGGGGTGAGGAGGTAAGAGAGATACTGGACCCAGGGCACAAGGGAGGAAGAGATACACAGAAGATGGGAGAACGAGAGAGATATTGGATCCAGGAGCAAAAGGGGGTGATAGAATGATGCCTAAAAATAGAAGAGAGTGGGAGAAATTTGGACTATGGGGGAGAGTACAGGAGGGAAGAGAGAAGGGACATGGAGATGTTAGGCTACCAGAATAGGGAGGGAAGGAAGAGGGAGAATATACTGGGCTACAAGAGTGAAGGAAGGAAGACGCCAAGAATGGTAGAACCCTGAGGGAGAGGGCAGGATGGGGTGGCAAGGACATGGATGAGAGAATAGTTACTAGAGGGTAGAAATATGATAATAGGGAGTATGTCTAAGACGAAAGGGAATGGAGGGCTGAGTAAGACATGAGATTGGGAATGGGAGAGGAGATGGAAATTTGATAAGTAGCTAAAAGGTGAACAAGAGGAGAAGGGCAAGAGGCAGAAAAGAGCTAAAAAGGAATGAACAATTATGTCAGACACAGATGTAGTGAGGGAATATAGAGGAGAAAAGACAAATGGACAGCAGCCGTTTGAAGGAGAATTAGCAGGCAACACACAGGAAAGAAGAAAAGAGAAACTAGAAAAAATAAAAACTTCCAGACAACAAAGGTAGAGAAAAACCATTTAATTTTGAATGTTTTAAATGGAATATGGATAAAAGCAAAAGAATAGCCTTACTGGGTCAGACCAATGGTCCATTTAGCCCAGTATCCTGTCTCCGTGCAGGCCAATCCAAGTCACAAGTACCTAGCAAAAACCCAAATAGTAGCGGCATTTCATGCTACTGGCCAATATCTGCCTCGGCCTCGAAAAACCAAAAAAGGAATTTTACCAATAATAAACTTACTCAAACCACACAGGAACAATAACTGCACAACCAGCTTAATCCTTTTAAAGAAATGGGTTTCAGTACATATATTCGCATAGGACATGGAAAGCCCAGCTGTTTTGGCTAAGTAGTTGATCTAACTCATGTTCTGCTTTGACTTACTATTTATGAATTGTTTCTTAGCCAATTCGGCTGGGTCAGCTATTTAGCTACTTATTTATTTATTTAGCTATCTATATATTTATTCATTCATGAACTGATATTGATATTGATTTGATACTGGTAGCACATTTGGCATTGGGATATGATTTACACTAGAGCATTCTGGTTATGAACTTTGATACAGCTTTCGGTTATGAACTTTACTATGGACTTTGATACAGTTTTTGGACATGAACTTTGATAGAGACTTTGATATGCACTGTTCACTTTGTACTTTTGGATTTTCTTTGTTTTTTGTATTTTGGTTTTGGATTTTTGATTACTGTTTTGTTTTGATTTTGTGATTGATTTTGGAGGGTTCTTTTCTACACCCATGCATATTTTTTCTTGTTTCCACATTGGATAAGGGTATTATGATGTACGGGGCAGGATTTATTTAGACTTTTGTCTAAGTGCAAGTCAATCATGAATACCTGCCCGGGCTTCCGGTTATTGGAGGGGAAGTTGAGCCCGTACTGAAACCCATTTCTTTAAAAGGATTAAGCTGGTTGTGCAGTTATTGTTCCCGTGTGGTTTGAACAGGAAAAAAACTTTACCAATTATTTTGTTTTTCAATATCTGTCTCAACAGCAGACTATAGACTTTTCCTCCAGGAACTTGTCCAAACCTTTTTTTTTAAAAAAAAAAAAACCAGCTACATCAACTGCTCTTACTACATCTTCTGGCAATGCGCTCCAGACTTTAACTATTCTCTGAGTGAAAAAAGATTTCCTCTTATTGGTTTTAGAAGTATTACTCTGTAACTTCATCAAGTATACCTCTTGTAAATCTGAATGCAGTAAATCGATCCACTTATACCCGTTCTACACCACTCAAGATTTTGTAGACTTCAATCATATCTAAAGTTTCAAGTTTTAATTAAAATTTGATTCTGTACTTATCAAACTTCTAAGTGAATTTACAGATAAAATATAAAGGGAGAAAAAATAAAAATGCAATAGCAATACAAATATTATAAAAGGAAGATAAAACAACTTTTAAACAAATGGCGTAACTACTATAAGACATACTGGACTAGACTGTGGAGTGAGATTCAAAACTTCCTCTTTATTGGCATAAGGGAAGGGGAAATTGTCATGCCTGCCCCCTCTCCCGACCCCCAGCAGCCATGAAGAAATCTATTGGCTAGGCTTTTTGCTATAAAGTGTTGAAAATAGCTATCCCCACTCTTCCTCCAGTCACCCGCTCTGAATTGACTCCCCAGTCAATTAGTGGTGGTACAGAAGCTTTCAATAAATATAAACAAACATTCCCAGCTAGCTTGCAACTGGAAATTCTATACCATTAACTCTTCAATTGATGGGAACAATCGATAAATTTAATCTATATATATATATATATAAAATCGGAGGTATGTATGTGTGTATGTATGTATGTATGTGCCGCGATCACGCAAAAACGGCTTGACCGATTTGAACGAAACTTGGTATGCAGATCCCTCACTACCTGGGATGATATGTTCTGGGGGTCTCTCGGCCCACCTGCACAAGTGGGCGGAGCTACAAACAGAACATCAGATTTCACCCATTCATGTCAATGGAAAAAAAGTAAAAAGCTGCCATTCTCACAGTACTTCAAAAACGGCTTGACCAATTTGAACGCAACTTGGTATGCAGATCCCTCACTACCTGGGGTGATATGGTCTGTGGGTCTCGCGGCCCACCTGCACACGTGGGCGGAGCTACAAACAGAAAATCTGATTTCACCCATTCATGTCAATGGAAAAAATGTAAAAAGCTGCCATTCTCACAGTAATTCCAACTACCTGGGGTGATATGTTCTGGGAGTCTCTCGGCCCACCTGCACACGTGGGCGGAGCTACATACAGAAAATCAGATTTCACCCATTCATGTCAATGGAAAAAATGTAAAAAGCTGCCATTCTCACAGTAATTCCAACTACCTGGGGTGATATGTTCTGAGGGTCTCTCGGCCCACCTGCACACATGGGCGGAGCTACAAACAGAACATCAGATTTCACCCATTCATGTCAATGGAAAAAAAATAAAAAGCTGCCATTCTCACAGTACTTCAAAAACGGCTTGACCGATTTGAACGAAATTTGGTATGCCGATCCCTCACTACCTGGGGTGATATGTTCTGGGGGTCTCGCGGCCCACCTGCACACATGGGCGGAGCTACAAACAGAAAATCAGATTTCACCCATTCATGTCAATGGAAAAAATGTAAAAAGCTGCCATTCTCACTGTAATTCCAACTATAAAACACTTTCTATGACACTATAACCACTAGGGACATCGTTTCTATTCTACCGCGGACACCATACATATAGAGTTTGTATGTTCTAACTGTGTTTGTAACTGTTTCCTTCATGCACCCCAGTTCATAATGTTATTACATTACATGAGTACTCACATATCCTGAATTAGGAACACAGGTTCCATTCTGAACCGGGAACAAACTACATGGAGTTTCTTTTCAACCTGAGTTTCCACATATTGAGTTGTTTAAATCAATACTGAAACTTTTGGATGCCACTTATTCCAACAGATCTTCCTTTTCAGTTTAAGAGATTGCAAATTCCAGTGAGACTTGCATTCTCTATCACAATCAACAAATCACAGGGACAGACTATTACATACTGTGGAGTGGATTTAAAATCCCCTTGTTTTTCCCATGGACAACTCTATGTTGCTTGCTCAAGGGTGGGTTCACCCAAGAATTTATATGTTCTTGCTCCTGGAGGTGAAACTAAAAATGTTGTTTATAATCAAGTTTTGTGTTAGTTGTATTGTATTCATTTTGTCAAATATTTCACATTATAATTTGAATATTGTACTTTTTATAAAGCTGTAAAAAAATAATTTCATTCACCACTATAAAGTATCTTTATTTGAATCCATTTACAGTATTATTGCTATAATTAAATACCCGTGCAACGCCGGGGCATCAGCTAGTATTGAGTAAAAAACTTTTTTTTCAGATGCTAACCAAAATAAATAGTGGTAATTGGCACTATAGAAACTCCTGATAGACACAAGAAGTCCCAACCTACCATGTTTACCATCCATTCAGTTTTTAAATATTGTAGTTCTTTCTTTTTAAACCCTAATCTTGCGTTGTATTTGATTTTATGATACTAACATAATTTTAGATTGTGAGACGCTCAGAAGGGTTTGGTTTTTTTTTACCCTTGGTGTGGGATAGTAAGATCTGAATAAACCTGGAAGATTAGGAATTAACAATTTCACTCCAAAATAACACGAATCCCATGTTGTTCAATATTTATCTTTGCCCTCTAATAGATATTATCAGATTGTTTGGAATTAAATTCCAAATATATACCGATGATATCCAGCTTTACTACACATTGAGCCTTCAGTCAACAGAATTTTTATGAATCTTAAATCAATGTTTAAATGCTATCTTGAATTGGATAAAACTAATCTAAAACCTAATAAAACAAAGATTTTGAAGGACAGGAGGCAAACAGAAAGGAACTGCTTATTAACGCAACTTTGGATGAGGTTATCCCTTCTTTAATTCCTAATCTGAAGCTGAGCAGAATTGACATCTGCTCAGAATACTAAAAAAAAACACAAAACAAACCCACGCTTTTACAGCAAAACCTATATTTTTTAAACTGAATTGTCCAATGTTAAGTATGCCAATACTATAGCATTCAGCTTCAGCAAGACGTTACCTCACTGATTTGCCAAACTTCATTCTGTATAATTTAACAATATTTTCAGGTCCTCAGCGGGCCACCACACACTCAAACCATCTCATTGTGCGGGGCTTTATGCTCCCACTCGTCACTGGACCCAATGTATATTTTTATCTGTGCATGTTTCATAAATACTGATTAGAAGGGAAGCTCATCTTAGCGCCCTACTACAGACTGAATGGTTCTGAAGAAAGTCTATTCCAGTACAGGGCTGGAAAGCAGCAAGCAGTCACCTCACCGAAGGCTCAGGGAGAGGGAGCCTTGATAAAGCCCTTGAATTACATGGGCGAAACATGTTTCTACCCTCCCGATTAGCATCGAATTCACAAGCTAAGTACTTTTAGCATATATTTATATACAAAAAAAATTTCTTAAAAAAATCTATATTTATGAAACATGCACAGATAAAAATATACATTGGGTCCAGTGACGAGTGGGAGCATAAAGCATGAGATGGTTTGAGTGTGTGGTGGCCCGCTGAGGACCTAAAAATATTGTTAAATTATACAGAATGAAGTTTGGCAAATCAGTGAGGTAACGTCTTGCTGAAGCTGGCTGATATATGAGAATATTCTTCATTCAAATTGGCTATATTAAGTGCCTAGGTTTTCATAATACTATAGCATTAACATGTTATAAGAGTAATTGTTTCTTTAATTACTAGTCTCCCGGCTAACATCATGCTCAGGTTGCAACTAGAACAAAATGCTGCCATCTCCATTAATTGCAGGCTAAAGGTTTACATGAATTCCATGGCTTCCTATGTCCTTTTGGACTCAGTTTAAGATCTAGCTCTTAAAGCACTGATCAGCATATAGTGGTGGGGAGGCTTATCTATAGAAAGGATTCCACGTCGGGGGTTGTTTCAGGGTTTCCGGCAGGAGGGAGTGGGCACCAACTCCTACCGCGGACAGTGTGGGAGGTTTCAGGGGTGGCGGCGAGAGAAAGAGGGCATCCCTCCCGCCTGCACTGACGTGATCAGCTCAGTGGCAACGCGATTCTCTAAACAGCACCTGTAACATGGAAGCCGGTTAGAGAATCAGGGTGGTTAGGCATCTATCCTTTAGGACAGACATGATTCTGAATAGGACACCCATGGGCAGGTCTCAAAAGCCATTTAGGCAGTTGCCGAGACCGGGCATCCTATACAGCAGTGTAACTCAACTTCTTCAAGACAAGTACCCCCTAAGTCTAACATATATCAACCAAGTGCCGCTGCCCAAGCTCCGCCCCAGACCTGCTCAGGCTCCACCCCAGACCCCACCCCATAACAACCCTACTCCTCTACCCTCCAACCCAGCCCACTGATTAACCATTCCATTTAACTATATCCATGACATCCTGTCTGTCTGTCTTGGCTGTTTAGACTGTAAGCTCTTTTGAGCAGGGACTGTTTTCTTATTCTTTGTGACTCTGTGCAGTGCTGCGTGCGTCTGGTAGAGCTATAGAAATAATTAACAGTAGTAATACAAAATGGTAACCACAAAATTAAAAAAAAACACAAAGCATACTGTACACACAGAAAATGTTAATTATCATTTATATTCTTTTTTTTCCCTCAAAGAGGTAAAGGCAGATTACTTTAAAATATGTAACAACCATAGAAAAATAGACAAATACAGTAAAACCTTGGTTTGCAAGCATAATTCATTCCAGAAGAATGCTCGTAATCCAAACTGCTCATATATCAAAGCAAATAAGGAAATTTTGCTTGATTGGTCACCCCCCCCCCCCCCCGCATGAGGCCCCTGGCGCTGGTAACTTCCCCCACCCCCCATCCCTGAGGCCACTGGCGCACTTCCACCCCACAAACGAAAACAGATATCGCCCCCATCTGCGAGTCCCCCCCTCCCGAAAACTGGCATCACCCGCCCAAACCCAAACTTCGATCTGGTACCGGCACGCAGCACCAACCCACAGGATGTGCCGGTGCCTGAAGATCCTGTCTCTTGTCGCTAGGCTGGGCCATGAGCAGATCAGGGTAAGGGTTTGGGCAGACGATGCCAGTTCTTGGAGGGGGGGGCTCACGGGCAGGGGGGGCGATGCCAGTTCTCGGGGGGGGGGGGGGCTTGCAAATCGAGTCAACACTCGTGAGGCACGATTTGCTTGAGTGTTTTCTCGTCTTGCAAAACACTCGCAAACCGAGGTTTGACTGTACTGCAAAATATAGACAGAAGATATAAATTCTCAGAACTGACACATTTTGATCACTAAATTGAAAATAAAATAAATTTTCCTACCTTTGTTGTCTGGTGATTTCATGACTGTGCATCTAATCTTTCTTTCTGCCTCCTGCACGCTTCCTCTCCTCCAGACCTCATTCCCTTCCCCAACCAACATCTCTCTTTATCCCTCCATGAGTCCAACTTTTCTTCCTCTCTCCCCCTCTCTCTCACTGTCCACCTGTTTTGAGAGATCCAGGCATCTCTCCCACCCCACCCCCTCTACTGCTACATCTAACATTTCTCTCTTTCCTCCCCTGGATCATGTACAGCATTTTTACCACTGTCCACCAGCCCCATGCCCATTTCTCCTTCTATCACCCCTCTCCAGCACAATGCCACATATCTCCCTCCATCACTATGTCCATAATTCCTCCCTTTTGCACCTCCTTCAATCTGTCTCTCTGTTCCCTCTCTACTACCATATCCAACATTTCTCCTTCTCACCCTTCTATTCCCCATGCATCTCTACCTCACTCCTCTCTCTATGCCCAATTTTCCTTTCTTTCCCTATGTGCACCATCTCTATCTCTCTCACTCACACACTCATGCCCAATTCTCCCTATTCCCTCCCTCCTATGTCCCAAGTTAGTGCCCTCTTCCTCCCTCCCTTCTGTGTCCCAAGTTCATGGCCCCCTCTCCCTGCCTTCATCCCAAAATTGTGCTCTTCCCATGTCCCCATGAGCTCCTCCCTCCCTCCTTATTCCCTTTATCCCAGATAATGTCCCCTCTCTCCCTTACTTGCTCGAACCAAACTCGCTCCTTTTGTGGTTCTCGTTGCAGGGATGGGCAGGCAGCGATTCACATGCTGCACGTGGCTGACCCACAAACCTTCCCTCTGACATCGGAGAGAAGGTTTATGGTCCAGCCATGTGCAGTATGTGAACCGCTGCCTACGCGTCCCTGCGACAAGAGCTGTCTAAGATAGAAGGAGGTAACTGGGGACCACCCCCCCCCCCAGCTGACCCGGAAGGCTTTCCTCTGGCGTCAGCTCTGACATTGGAAGAAAGCCCTCTGGACTGGCTTCAACAGGAGGGTGGAGGACAGGAAAGAGGGATCCCTGGCAGAGGCTTTGACAGGAGGGTGAAAGGTGGGAAGGAGGGATCCCTGGCGGCAGATTCAACAGGAGGGTGGAGGCAGGAAGGAGGGATCCCTGTCGGCGGTTGACAGGCGGGCAGGCAATATTCTTGGCGGCGGCATACCCCCAACAAGCGGCTCACTTACCCTAGAGAATCACTGCAATACAGAATCAAGACCTTATTGTTTTATCATACCACTGCTTACATTGTTGGCTGCTTACTTCTCTGGCTCCCATAGCAATAGAAAGCAAAACAAATCTTGCTATAAGACAGGCATATATAGGTAGGCAGATGGATCTCAATATGTATACTTAGAAGAAAAGCAGAGGAGAGGAGATATGAAGCTCTGGAAGAAGGGGGCATAGAAATGAAGGTGAAAAGGAGACAGATTCAACCATAATAAGGAAACTCTTCTTTGTGGAAAGGGTAGTGGATGCATTGCATGATCTTCCCTAGCATCTGGTAACTATGATTTCAATTAGTCTTCTCAATGTGCATCACTTTGCATTTGTCCACATTAAATTTCATCTGCCATTTGGATGCCCTTTCTTCCAATTTCCTAAGGTCTTCCTGCAATTTTTTAGTCTGCATGCATTTTAACAACTTTGAACAGTTTAATGAAGTCTGCAAATTTAGCCATCTCACTCATCATTCCAATTTCCAAACCATTTATAAATAAAGTTAAATAGCACCGGTCCCAATACAGATTCTTGCAGCACTCCACCATTTGCCCTTCTCCATTGAGAAAAATGGCCATTTAACCCTACCTCTGTTTTCGTGTGATAACTAATTCATTTCCAACACTGAGCACTGCCTCCTGTCCCATGACCCTCTACTTTTCTCAGGGTTCCTCTCACGAGGAACTCTGTCCAAGGCTTTCTGGAAATCTAAATACACTACATCAACCGGCTTACCTTTATCCGCATGTTTATTCACACCTTCAAAGAAGTCAAGCAAATTGGTGAAGCAAGACCTCCCCTTGGTTGAACCCATACTGTCTCCCATTAAATCATGTTTGTCTACGTGTTCCACAGGTTGTTGTTTATTTTTATAATTGTTTCCCACTATTTTGCCACCCTCCAGTCTTCAGGTACTACAGATGATTTAAGCAACAGGATACAGATCACTAAAAGCAGATTAGCAATTACAGATCACTAACAGTAGATTAGCAATTTCATGTTAGGCAGGCACTTATTTTGTACTTGGGGCAAGTGTTCTGTGACTTCCCCAAAGTCAAAAGGAGCTGCAGTGAGAATCAAACTCATAACCTCAGCTGCTCTAACCACTAGGCCATGCCTCCAATTCAGGCAGTTAAATAACAGTGGCTTCCAATCATCCCGACTACAATTTAATCCACCTTCTCTAATAGGTTCAAGGTACAAATAAAAAAAAGAACTGAATAGTTATTTGGTTTTGTTGTCGGTACAGGTTTGGTCCACTCTTTAAAACAGATTAATGTATATTCTGTTTTTCAACAAAATCTGAAAACTTATGACTTTTTATGACTGTTATGACTTCTTTTCAAAAGTGATCTAAGTGTTTGATTAGGTTTCAATTGAGTTCAATTTTTATAGCTGTTCTTGCTGCTATTTGCTGTAATCCACTTTGGATCATTTTAAAGGAGCTGGCAGAAAACCATGCTGGTTGATCCTGAGGATTAGAATCTCCACAAACATGATGCGAAATAAATCACCTTGGTCATTCTTAGATTCATTTGTTCATTCTAACCAGTAGACACTTCTGCCTCTCTATCTATCTATCTCTCTCTTTTTCTTTTTCTCCTTCTTTCTTTCCCTCTCTCTTATTTCACTCTCCCTGCTTTTCTGCCTTTCATATATCTTTTATTAGCAGTTACACATACCCTGGATTCTTTTTATTAATCTGGTTGTATGGAAATGATTGCAGATATAGACTTTTTCTACACCATTGTGTCTTATTCAGATTTTGTGTGTTTGAACTGCTTTCTGTAAATTTCTTATAATATTCAATAAAAATTAATGAACTGAAAAAAAAAAATAAATAAAGGAGCTGGCAGAATATAAAGAACCATGTAACACTTTTCACAAGGGAATAAAAGGCTTATGGAAGCACTTGTGTTCCTCTCTCGATATTCACTTTTTTGTCTGCGTCCAGTCCTCAACAAATCTTCAAGCTGTACCAGGGAAACATGAGGAATTTATAAGAGTTTCTTATGTACGTCTCAAGAAGTTCTCTTGTATTTGGTACGGCTTGGGCGATTTAAGCATACTCCAGATTTTTCGAGAATGGAGAGGAAGTGAAACCTGTTTACGATCTAGCAGGTCGATAAGACTGCTGAAATATTAATTTTTTGTTTTCATTTGGAAATGACTGTGCTACCACTAATTGTAGAGAACACAGGAATAAATTTTTCCCCCATCCCTGCAGGAAAACATTTTCCCATCCTAGCAAGTTCTTCACCTGTCCTTGCCCTATTCCTGCATGCTCTGTCCTCATCTGCACAAGCCTCAAACACTAAAATCATAAATGTTCGAGGCTTCTGTGGTTAAGGCTGAGCTTACAGGAATTGAGAAGGACAGTGACAAAATTCACGGGGACGGGGAAATTGAGTTCCTGCAGGGACAGAGAAAAAATTAAAAATTGTCCCCATTTCATTCTCTAACTATCTGAAGACTAACATAAGAATTGCCGCTGCTGGGTCAGACCAGTGGTCCATCGTGCCCAGCAGTCCACTCCCGCGGCGGCCCTCTGGTCAAAGACCAGCGCCGTAACTGAGACTAGCCCTACCTGCGTACGTTCCGATTCAGCAGGAACTTATACAACTTTGTCTTGAATCCCTGGAGGGTGTTTTCCCCTATGACAGACTCCAGAAGAGCGTTCCAGATTTCTATCACTCTCTGGGTGAAGAAGAATTTCCTTATCTTTGTACGGAATCTATCCCCTTTCAACTTTAGAGAGTGCCCTCTCGTTCTCTCTACCTTGGAGAAGGTGAATAACCTGTCTTTATGTACTAAGTCTATTCCCTTCATTATCTTGAATGTTTCGATCATGTCCCCTCTCAATCTTCTCTGTTCGAGGGAGAAAAGGCCCAGTTTCTCTAATCTTTCGTTGTATGGCAACTAATATGCACTTAGGGAGATAAATCAGCTTCCTCTGTGATAAATATATTGCTTACTCCAAATAATCACAGAATTATGTCATGTTGGTCTGTTCAATAACACTAGCCGTAAACAGAGTCCCCTCCTGATGAAGAGTGCAAAACTCGAGTTAGGGGGGGGCAAGATATAAATGGCTTTAGAAGCATTTTAAGAGCACAAATATATTCACACTGTGGTTGCAATGTGAGCATGAAGATTTGCAGACCGCCATGGATCATCAGATAAGTGCTTCACTATTTTATGATAACATGAGTTAAGAACATAAGAACATAAGAAGTTGCCTCCACTGGGTCAGACCGAGGTCCATCTCGCCCAGCGGTCCGCTCCCGCGGCGGCCCATCAGGTCTGCAACTTGTGAAGTGGTTTCTGACCACTTCTATAACCTACCTCAAGTTCTATCTGTACCCCTCTATCCCCTTATCCTCCAGGAACCTATCCAAACCCTTCTTGAATCCTTGTACAGAGTTCTGGCCTATCACTTCCTCCGGAAGCGCGTTCCATGTGTCTACCACCCTCTGTGTAAAAAAGAATTTTCTAGCATTTGTTCTAAACCTGTCCCCTTTCAATTTCTCCGAGTGACCCCTAGTGCTTGTGGCTCCTCTCAGTTTGAAGAATCTGTCCTTATTTACTCTCTCTATGCCCCTAAGGATTTTGAAGGTTTCTATCATGTCCCCTCTAAGTCTCCTCTTCTCCAGGGAGAACATCCCCAGCATTTTTAACCTGTCAGCGTATGGAAAATTTTCCATACCTTTTATCAGCTTAGTCGCCCTCCTCTGCACTCCCTCGAGTACCGCCATGTCCTTCTTGAGGTACGGCGACCAGTATTGAACACAGTACTCCAGGTGCGGGCGCACCATTGCGCGATACAGCGGCATGATGACTTCCTTCGTCCGGGTCGTGATACCCTTCTTGATGATGCCCAGCATTCTGTTTGCTTTCTTTGAGGCTGTCGCACATTGCACCGATGGTTTCAGTGATGAGTCGACCATCACCCCCAGGTCCCTTTCCAGGTTACTCACCCCTAGCAGTGTTCCCCCCATTTTGTAGTTGAACATCGGGTTCTTTTTCCCTACATGCATGACCTTGCATTTCTCTACGTTAAAACTCATTTGCCACTTTTTTGCCCAGTCTTCCAGTCTCGTTAGGTCCCTTTGTAGGTCTTCGCAGTCTTCCGTGTTTCTAACCCTGCTGCAGAGTTTGGTGTCATCAGCAAATTTGATAACCTCACATTTTGTCCCCGTCTCCAGATCGTTAATAAATATATTGAATAGTAGAGGTCCCAGCACCGACCCCTGCGGAACTCCGCTCGTGACCCATTGCCAATCTGAGTATTGGCCCTTGACTCCAACCCTCTGTTTCCTGCCCGCTAGCCAGTGTTTGATCCATCGGTAGATATCCCCTTGCACCCCGTGGTTCCACAGTTTTTTAAGTAGCCGTTCGTGAGGTACCTTGTCGAAGGCTTTTTGGAAGTCAAGGTAAATGATGTCTATGGATTCACCCTTATCCATCTGACTGTTTATTCCCTCAAAGAAGTACAGCAAGTTCGTGAGGCACGACCTTCCCTTGCAGAAGCCATGCTGGCTCGCCTTCAGTTGTCCATTGTTTTCTATGTGTTCGCAGATTGTGTCCTTTACCATTGCTTCCATCATCTTTCCAGGAACCGAGGTCAAGCTCACAGGCCTGTAGTTTCCCGGGTCACCC
The DNA here is from genome assembly GCF_902459505.1 of Geotrypetes seraphini. NCBI lineage: Eukaryota > Metazoa > Chordata > Amphibia > Gymnophiona > Dermophiidae > Geotrypetes > Geotrypetes seraphini. The sequence goes on from NC_047088.1 coordinate 250,401,228, forward strand.
CTTGATCCCTTCTTAAAGATGGGTGTGACATTTGCTATTTTCCAGTCCTCTGGGATCTCCCCAGTTTTTAGGGAGAGGTTACATATTTGGCGAAGTGTCTCTGCTATTTTGTTTTTCAGTTCTTTTAGTACCCTTGGGTGGATGCCATCCGGGCCTGGTGATTTGTCGCTCTTTAGTCTGTCTATCTGTCTGTGGACATCCTCTATGCTTACCTCTAGTTGTACCAGCCTTTCGTTGTGTTCTCCGTTTATAATCACCTCGGGTTCTGGGATATTGGATGTGTCCTCTCTGGTGAAGACCGACGAGAAGAATTTGTTTAACCTTTCAGCTATCTCTTTTTCCTCCTTTATCGCTCCTTTCCTGTCTCCGTCGTCCAGTGGTCCCACTTCCTCTCTGGCTGGTTGTTTCCCTTTCACATACCTGAAGAAGGGTTTGAAGTTTCTTGCTTCTCCTGCTAGTCTTTCCTCATATTCTCTCTTTGCCTTCCTGACCTCTCTATGACATTCTTTCTGGTGTCCTTTGTGCTCTTCCTGGTTTTCCTTTGTTGGATCCTTTTTCCATTTCTTGAAGGATGATTTCTTGTCGCTTATCGCCTTTTTAACCGCAGATGTTAACCATGCTGGGTTTCTAGTTTGATTTTTCTTTTTGCACCCTTTCCTAAACCTTGGGACGCACAGGTCTTGTGCCTCGAGCACTATGCCTTTAAGCAGTGTCCAGGCTTCCTTTACGGTCTTCACCTTCCCTGAGTTGCTGCTGAGCTTTTTTCCCACCATTTTCCTCATGTTATTTCAGAACATTTCAGAACATTATTTAACAACGGTTCGGGATGGTGAAAGCAATGATGGTTCCAACGGTAACCCCAGTTTAGTGTTTACACGGAACAGTTTCAGTTGCGGGTCTGAGCACTTCACATAATCCATAATAATAAAAGGCTAAGCGCGCATGCGGTGTCGAAAATCCGTGAGTCCTGGTGGCGTGAGCTGTGCTTCTGTGCCAGTGCTCACGGCGCCTGCGCTAGCGCGTGTGCAAGCAACTCCTCCCTCCCTCCCACTGCCGGTCCTCTTCAAAGCAGCCTGCTGAGGTTCGCCAGCCACTGTAATGAACCTTGCAGGCCGCTCTAGCAAATCCAGGGAGGCAAAGGCGGGACGGAGGCTGCAATCGGCAGCAGCTGCTGCTATTCCTTCAGCCACCTAGCTCCTCTCCGCCGGCCCCGGCTGGCAGCCCCCTCTGCCCAGTCCTCTCTGCTCCGGTAGCCCGCGCAGGAGAAGGAGCGGATGAAGCAGGGAGACTGTGCAAAGGGAAACAAGGGGGTTGACAGGAAGGGGAAAGGGAGGGGGAGGAAGCCGAGGAATCTCTAGCACCCGTTAATGTAACGGGCTTAAAGACTAGTTAGTAATATATTTATGTTAGAAATTCTGTGATTTGGAGTAGGTGGAAGAGTGTGTGGTGCAGTGGTTAAAGCTATAGCCTCAGCACCCTGAGGTTGGGGGTTCAAAACCAAGTCACTTAATCCCCCCATTTCCCCGGGTACATCAGACAGATTGTGAGCCCACCGGGACAGACAAGGAAAAATGCTTGAGTACCTGAATAAATTCATGTAAACCATTCTGAGCTCCCCTGGGAAAACAGTATAGAAAATTGAATAAATAGTGTGAAAAGCTTCAGCCTGTGATAACCAGAGCTGGTATTGTGACATCATAATGCCTCATTCCACCAATGCCTAAGAGCCAACCTCATCAGTGATGTCACAATGGCTTAATTGTCCTACACTTGGCTCACTTTTACTACATTTTGATTTCTAGAGTGGCACAGTGGTTAAAGCTACAGCCTCAGCACCCTGAGGATGTGGGTTCAAACCCACGCTGCTCTTTGTGACCCTGGACAAGTCACTTAATCCCCCCATTTCCCTGGTTACATTAGACAGATTGTGAGCCCACCGGGACAGATGCTTGAGCACCTGAATAAATTCATGTAAAGCATTCTGAGCTCCCCTGGGAGAACGGTGATACAAAATTGAATGAATAAATAAATAAATAAGCAAACAATCATATTAGAAGGCCTATTTGTGTTTGAGAAACGCATAAACTGGAACTTAAGACATGTATCTCATATGAATGTCTAGTTTTCCTTTTAACAAAACTGGGATATGCATATCAAAAACCCTAGTGCCTACAAAAGGAAAGGGATTGTACTGGGTACGTTCTGAGTGGGACTAGGGCCTGCCTAGAAGTTACACTTCTCCTTCTGTATTTGCAGTTTCAACAATCGCGCTTTCGATTATTCACCGTTTTTAGCTTGCTGGCTCCTCCTCCCCAAATTACATCAGCTTGCATAGAGAAATCGCCGATTCCTGGCACTTTCTTCACCGTGTTTTGCCTCTCCTTCAAGAACAGGCCAGGACTCGCACCATGTTATTCGCGGTTTCACCATATTCACGATGGTTTTTAATAGAAAACAGCGAATAACATATGAAAAAGGTATTCACGATTTTTCTGTATTCGCAGGTCTATTAATCCCCTATCAGAGCGAATACGGAGGGAGAAGTGTATATATTATGCCCCAAATCAGACGAGGAATAGAGGTTGAAATCCTAACAAAGGGACATCAGGAGATGCAACTGCTACCATGCACATTTAAGATTGGGCAAACTGCCTGGATTAAGCACAGTATCAGCAACCAGAGCTGGAGCATTGACTGCATAAATTAACGTTTGTTTGCCCCACCCCCCAAAAAAGAGCTCCCATTGTTATGCCAATAAAGAGGAAGTTTGGACTCTCACTCCACAGCCATGGTGCAGAGGCCACTGAACAGCTAGAGCATAATAATATAGCCTTAACTGGGTCAAACCAAAGGTCCATCAAGCCCTGCAGCCCGTTTGCACAGTGGCCAATCCAGGTCACTAGTACCTGGCCAAAATCTAAAGAGTAGCAACATTCCAGCATCTCAAAGAATGCGCTCCCGAGAGAGGTGGTGGAGAGTAAAACTGTGACTGAGTTCAAAGAAGCGTGGGATTGAACACAGAAGATTTAGAATCAGAAAATAATATTAAAGATTGAACTAGGCCAGTTACTGGGCAGACTTGTACGGTCTGTGTCTGTGCATGGCCGTTTGGAGGAGGATGGGCAGGGGAGGGCTTCAATGGCTGGGAGGGTGTAGATGGGCTGGAGTAAGTCTTAACAGAGATTTCGGCAGTTGGAACCCAAGCACAGTACCGGGTAAAGCTTTGGATTCTCGCCCAGAAATAGCTAAGAAGAAAAAAAAAAAAAAAAAAAAAAAAATTATTATTTAAATTGAATCAGATTGGGCAGACTGGATGGACCATTCGGGTCTTTATCTGCCGTCATCTACTATGTTACTATGTTAGAACAACAAGATTCCGGAAACCCAATAAGAGCAACATTCTGGACTGAGATTGTGATGTCATAACGCCTCAGTCCACAGAGCCTCAGAGCCAACCTAATCAGTGATGTCACAATGGCTTGATTGTCCTACACTTGGTACATGTAAGAGCATAAGAACAGCCATACTGGGTCAGATGAAAGGTCCATCAAGCCCAGTAGCCGGTTCTCACGTTAGACTATCCAGGTCATTAGTACCTGGCCAAAACCTAAAGAGTAGCAACATTCCAGCATCTCAAAGAACAGCAAGATTCCGGAACCCCAATGAGAGCAACATTCCAGAGCTGAGACTGTGATGTCATAATGCCTCAGTCCACAGTGCCTCAGAGCCAACCTCATCAGTGATGTCACAATGGCTTGATTGTCCTACACTTGGTACCTGTAAGAGCATAAGAACAGCCATACTGGGTCAGACCAAAGGTCCATCAAGCCCAGTAGCCGGTTCTCACGGTAGCCTATCTAGATCATTAGTACCTGGCCAAAACCCAAGGTGTAGCAATATTCCATGCTAGTGATCCAGGGCAAGCAGTGGCTTACCCCGTATTTCGTAACAAAGCCCCCCCTCCCCCTTACCCTTTTTATCCATCAGCCACATGAAGAAGAAACAGGGAAGGAAGCCGATCGGCCCCCACAGGACCAGCAGGGCGATTTCGAAGCTGGAGAAGCCGTAGGCGGCCTTGGCCGAGTTCTGGATGGGGCCCCACGAGTTCCAGACCAGGCCCTGCACGAAGCCCAGCAGAGAGAAGAGGAAGAGCACGAGCCAGCGCCGCCGGTACACCCGGCTCCGGCCTCCCCCTCCCGGAGCCGGCGCGAGCAGGGCCTCCCTCTCCTCGGGACTGCTCCAGTCCGAGCCCATGACGTGGCCTGAGCCGCCGCTGCCGCTACTGGGGTCGCCGGGGTCAGTGGAGCGCGAGCCGCCTCAGCCGCCGGGATGTCAACAGCTCGTCTCGTGAGTGGGGAATCTTGCGCCAGCTTCCTCGCGCTCGCCGGGGACCGGCGCAAAAGCGCCGCCCTTCACTTCTTTAGAGGGATGTTCCTCTCAGCCCCCCAACAGCTTATATTTGCCTTCGCTTATTGCCGTGGAAGAATTACTCTCTCCCCCCAAAACAAACTGAGGGGTGGGGGGGGGGAAGCCTAGTTCACAGACGTTAACCGGAGTTAAACGTCCTCTCCCGTTCATTGCAATTTGCAGACGCTCCCTGGAAACACCAACCTGGAAGGCAGGCTAATCACATTGAGCCAATGAAAAGCTCCGCTATGGACCAATAGGAAACTGGTTTATATTTGAACCAGGAAGTAGCCAGTAGATTCGTGCTCTTCTTGAGAGTTGCTGGTTTTTCCTCCTGATTTGCCTGGAAGTTCCTGCTGTTATGGAAATAGGGGCTAAGTAAATAGAAGAGAGCTTTTGTAGCCCAGCTGGTGGAGATACAGTGCCGGTGGCAAAGGGGCGACTGGGAGCTGCCCAGCGCCTGGAGCAGCGGTGAGAGCCTTTCGCTCATCGGGGAGTGCAGAGGCGGGAACAGATGAGCGCCTATGTTAGGCGCGCGCGCGCACAGCACGCTAGCAACGGGATTGCCCAGGGAGGCTTCCCCAAAATGTGTATGGCCGCATGAGGAAACCCTGGAGTCCGTGTAAGGGAGAATAGCAGAGACTGAACTCGGTGGCTCGGCATGCAGGGCCGTGCGGGCACAGATGGGCAAGAGAGCGGCCAAGACGGAGACAATAGAGGAGGACCCTGGCAAGGTAAATGCATGGCTGCAGCAGAGGGATTACTCCGAGGGCTGGCAGGCAGAGTACGGTACAGGGATTCAAACAGGGATTGGACGGATTCCTGAGGGATAAAGGGATCGTGGGATACTGAGGGAGGAGCTGGGATGTAACACAAGTATAGAAAGCTAACCAGGTAATAAGTATAGAAACCCAACCAGGTCGTGCATGTGCAAGACCGGAGGGTTAGGACTTCGATGGGAAGATAGGACTTCAATGAGAAACCAAGGTGGCAAGGGAGCCCCTTCTGGTGATTCAGACAGGTCGTGACCTGTTTGGGCCGCCGCGGGAGCGGACTGCCGGGCAGGATGGACCTATGGTCTGACCCGGCGGAGGCACTGCTTATGTTCTTATGTTCTTAATGTTGGTGGCCTGACATCCGTGGTTATGCCTGTGAGGGTGCTGTCTATAGTACTCTAGACCAGTGGGTCCCAACCCTGTCCTGGAGGACCACCAGGCCAATCGGGTTTTCAGGATATCCCTAATGAATATGCATGAGAGAGATCTGCATATAATGGAGGTGCCAGGCATGCAAATCTGCTCCATGCATATTCATTAGGGCTATCCTGAAAACCCGATTGGCCTGGTGGTCCTCCAGGACAGGGTTGGGAACCACTGCTCTAGACAAGTTGCATGGGGACAGAAGTTTCACCTGTCCCCAATGGAATCTGTCCCATATCCATTCTATCCCCACAATTAATCATCTCCATCCCTACCTGTACCTCCAGGAGTCAACACTTTTATTTGCTTGCTCACATCCTGCTGTTTCATTCAAACCCCAACAGCCTCCTGTGGTTTTTTTGTTTGTTTGTTGGGGGGGAGGGTTGGGGGAGAGTATTTACAATTCAACCAATGGTCTGGTATCCCAGCTGCCTCTCCTCATACATATCTTTAAAGCCTCATTCTAATCTAATCTTCCATTTTTGAGTCACACATACCTATACAGGCTCAAGGCGACAGATCAAAGAGGAAGGGGAAAGTAGTGGGGGAAGGGGGCATGGAGAAGAAAGAGGAAGGACCTAGAAGTAGGGGGTGCTAAATAAAATTGAAGACAGTTAATTGTGAAAGAGGTGAGCCTTCAGGTTTTTTCTGAATGTAGTCTAGTTTGTTTCTTTCCTGATGGTTTCTGGTAGGTCAATCCAGGTTTTTACATAGAGTGGAAAATTCATTTGTAGTGGAGATATTTTGTGAATGGCAGGTTTAGTTGGATTCTGTTAAGAATTCTTTTTTTTATGTCGACCAAGCAGCAGAGAATAATTGAAGAGGGGTTGCTGAGTTTCCATATAGAATCTGGTGTAGGATACATGACGATTTGATGGTCCAGTTGCATCTTTCAGTGCATTCATTCTGACTGCACTCCCACAGGATTCCCACTGCAACTTCTTCCACCTTCACGGGCATCCTGTGGCAACGTCTTCCATACCAGCGAGAATCCCACAGTCCCCCATTCCCATCCAGCTCTCTAGTGCTGACAAGCATCTGGAGCCTCATGACTGTAGCAAGGACTTCATCAATCTAAAATAGTCAGTTGGGAGGGTCTGCTTGTTGAGATAGGAGGTTTGCTGTCATTTAAATTTTAGGAAACTTGACAAATTATAACATGTGGATGGAAGTTTTGAGGGTGAGAGAGCACTATAACAAGTGTTCTATTTAATGGTAGCATAAGTCAGAGTGACTGGAAAACAATGCCTGAAGGAGCTAATGCAGGTTTGGAAGCTCCAGGTGACTGAAGTATGTGTTAGAGACTGGCCAAAACTGCTTTTTTTTTTTTTTTTTTTCAGTTTCATTAGAAAATGAAGCTGCCACTGAAATTGTGTGAAAACTTTTGACTCAAACCAAAAATTCAAGTTTGGCGTTGTGAATGTGAACCACTTGTACCTGTTCTACAAAATCCTGCGTGGAGTATAGCGGATACATGTGGATCGACTTTTCACTCTGTCAAAAATTACAAAGACTAGGGGACACTTGATGAAGTTACAGGGAAATACTTTCAAAAACCAATAGGAGGAAATATTTTTTCACTCAGAGAAAAGTTAAGCTCTGGAACGCATTGCCAGAGGTTGTGGTAAGAGCGGATAGCGTAGCTGGTTTTAAGAAAGGTTTGGACAATTTCCTGGAGGAAAAGTCCATAGTCTGTTATTGAGAAAGACATTGGAGTAGCCACTGCTTGCCCTGGATCGGTAGCATGGAATGTTGCTACTCTTTGAGTTTTGGCCAAGTTCTAGTGACCTGGATTGGCCACTGTGAGAACGGGCTACTGGGCTTGATGGACCATTGCAAAGAGACTTGGACAAACTAGGGGAATGGGCAGAGAGATGGCAGATGAAATTCAATGTTGGGAAGTGTAAAGTATTGCATGTGGGAAGCAAAAACTCGAGGTATAATTATGCGATGGGAGGGATGTTTTTGAATGAGAGTACCCAAGAAAGGGACTTGGGGGTGATGGTGGACATGACAATGAAGCCGACGGCACAGTGCGCAGCTGCCGCTAAGAGAGCGAATAGAATGCTAGGTATAATCAAGAAAGGTATTACAACCAGAACGAAAGAAGTTATCCTGCCGCTGTATCGGGCAATGGTGCGTCCACATCTTGAGTACTGCGTCCAGTATTGGTCACCGTACCTTAAGAAGGATATGGCATTGCTCAAGAGAGTTCAGAGGAGAGCGACACGACTGATTAAGGGGATGGAAAGCCTTTCATACACTGAGAGATTGGAGAAACTGGGTCTCTTTTCCCTGGAGAAGAGAAGACTTAGAGGGGATATGATAGAGACTTACAAGATCATGAAGGGCATTGAGAGAGTAGAGAGGGACAGAAAGAGAGAGAGAAAGGGAGACAGAGAGAAATAGAGAGAGAGAGAGAGAGAGAAAGAAAGAGAGAGAGAAAGGGAGAGAGACAGTAATAGAGAGAGATAGATAGAGAAAGATTGGAGAAACTGGGTCTCTTTTCCCTGGAGAAGAAGAGACTTAGAGGGGATATGATAGAGACTTACAAGATCATGAAGGGCATAGAGTGAGTAGAGAGGGACAGAAAGAGAGAGAGAAAGGGAGACAGAGAGAAATAGAGAGAGAGAGAGAGAAAGGGAAACAGAGAGAAATAGAGAGAGTAGAGAGGGACAGAAAGAGAGAGAGAAAGGGAGAGAGACAGAAATAGAGAGAGAGAGAAAGGGAAAGGGAAAGAGAGAGAGTGATAGAGAAAGATTGGAGAAACTGGGTCTCTTTTCCCTGGAGAAGAGGAGACTTAGAGGGGATATGATAGAGACTTATAAGATCATGAAGGGCATTGAGAGAGTAGAGAGGGACAGAAAGAGAGAGAGAAAGGGAGACAGAGAGAAATAGAAAGAGAGAGAGAAAGGGAGACAGAGAGAAATAGAGAGAGAGAGAGAAAGAGAGAGAGACAGAAACAGAGAGAGATAGATAGAGAAAGATTGGAGAAACCGGGTCTCTTTTCCCTGGAGAAGAGGAGACTTAGAGGGGATATGATAGAGACTTACAAGATCATGAAGGGCATAGAGAGAGTAGAGAGGGACAGATTCTTCAAAGTTTCGAAAAATAAAAGAACAAGAGGGCATTCGGAAAAGCTGAAAGGGGACAGATTCAAAACCAATGAAAGGAAGTTCTTCTTTACCCAATGTGTGGTGGACACCTGGAATGCGCTTCCAGAGAGCATAATAGGGCAGAGTAGGTACTGGAGTTCAAGAAAGGATTGGACAATTTCCTGCTGGAAAAGGGGATAGAGGGGTATAGATAAAAGATTACTGCACAGGTCCTGGACCTGATGGGCCGCCGCGTGAGCGGACTGCTGGGCGCGATGGACCTCGGGTCTGACCCAGCGGAGGCATTTCTTATGTTCTTATGTCCTAGTAAGGCTATTCTTATGTGATAAAAGGACATTATAATATTTTCATCTTTGTTTTCCATTCCTTTCCTGATAATTCATAACATTCTATTTGCTTTCTTAGCCGCCACTTCGCATTAAGCTGAGGGTTTCAATGTATCCTCAACAATGACACCTAGATCCTTTTCCTGGGCAGTGACTCCTAACATAGAACCCAGCATTACGTAGCTATAGCACAGGTTCCTCTTTCCTACTTTGCAGTTGCTCAGATTAAACTTCAACTTCTTGTGAATAAAAAGTATTAGTAGTACACTCGGGTGGCCGAGTCCCTCCCCCCTTTCCCCCACCTCCCCATTCCTTTCGAGGTGCCTCAGCTGCTAGATCTCTGCCATAGGACACTGACAGCTGCTTAGAGAGCCTGTGGGACCTGCTCTGTTTGATTTGGCTAAAAAAAAAAAAAAAGAGTAAATAAACAAAAGAAGCCTATGCACCTCTTAAAGCTCAGAGGCTATTTCTGGGGGATGAGTGGAAGGTGACAGAGGGTAGTGGTCAATAGAGATCCCTCCGAAGAAAGGGATGTTATCAGTGGTGTTCCTCAAGGTTTGGTTCTTGGACCTGTTCTTTTTAACATTTTTGTAAGTGATATTGCTGAAGGGCTGTCAGGTAATACAGTACTCCCCTGATATTCGTGAGGGTTCTGTTCCAGGAACTCCCGCGAATCTTTAAAAACCGTGAATACGGTTTTTCATGGAGGAGACTGGAGAGGGGCAGAGGGAGAGGCAGGAGAGAGCAGCCAGAACGCCGGCGACTGCAGGAAATTACTCGTTGTATGCTCCGACAAGTTGGGCCTTACCAATCAGGAGCTGTGTGTCAAAACAACTCCTGATTGGATAAGGCCCGACTTAGTGCAAGAAGAGGCGGTCGGAGCATACAGCGAGTGATTTCCTACATTCGCCGGCGCTCCGGCTGCTCTCTCCTGCCTCTACCGCTGCCCTCTCCTTGTCGACGGTTCGCGGTCGGAAAATACCACGAATGACTGAGACCGTGAACCGCCGACCACGAACGACCGGGGGAAAACTGTATTTGCCTTTTTGTGGATGATAACCAAAATCTGCAATAGAGTAGACATCCCTGAGGGACTTAGCGAAGCTTGAAGAATGGTCTGAAACTTGGCAGCTAAGAAATGCAAGGTCGTGCATTTTGGCTGCAGAAACCTGACGGAACGGTACAGTTTAGGGGATGAAGAACTTTTTTGTATAAAAGAGGAGCGGGACTTGGATGTGATAGTATGTGATGATTTAACGGTGTCCAAACAGGTGCCACGGTGAAAGCTAGAAGGATGTTAGGTTGCATAAGGAGAGCTATGGCCAGTAGGAAAAAGGAGGTGTTAATGCCCTGTATAAGACTCTGATGAGACCTCATTTAGAATATTAAATGCAATTCTGGAGACCGCACCTTCAAAAAGATATTAATAGGATGGAGTCAGTTCAGAGAGAGGCTACTAAAATGGTCAATGGCCTTCATCATAAGGCATATGGGCACAGACTTAAAGATTTCAATATGTATATTTTGAAGGAAAGGCAGGAGAGAGGAGAGATATGATTGTTTAGTACCTAAATGCGCATGAGATGAGTCTCTTTCATTTGAAAGGAAGCTCCATTATTAGACAGCGGTAGATGCGTGGAATGTAGTGGAGACAAAGACTGTGTCTGAATTCAAGAAAGTGTGGGATAGGCACACGGGACCTGCTCTGTTTGATTTGGCTAAAAAAAAAAAAAAAAAGAGTAAATAAACAAAAGAAGCCTATACACCTCTTAAAGCTCAGAGGCTGTTTCTGGGGGATGAGTGGAAGGTGACAGAGGGTAGTGGTCAATAGAGATTTCTTAGAGCAGTGGTCTCAAACTCGTGGCCCGGGGGCCACATGCGGCCCGCCAGATACTATTTTGAGGCCCTCGGTATATTTATCATAATCACAAAAGTAATATAAAACAGTTTCTTCATCATCTGTCTCTTTAGCTATAAATGACAATATTATTATTAAAACTTAACCAAAAGGAAAGATTTATAAACTATAAAGAGTTTTACCTCATGCAAAATTGTCATTTCTTTAATAAGACATTAACTATTTTTTCTGAGGCCCTCCAAGTACCGACAAATCCAAAATGTGGCCCTGCAAAGGGTTTGAGTTTGAGACCACTGTCTTAGAGAGAGTAGGAGATAGTGGATGCTGCGGATGGGCAGACTGGATGGGCGATTTGGCCTTTATCTGCCATCATGTTTCTATGATGTATAGCTGATTTTCTGAGTGGGAGTAACTTTTGTGATAAAAGGGCATTATAACTGATCAGTGATGATATAAAAAATGGTACCTGAGATCCAAAAAGGGCCAGAAGAGATCTGTTTTGTGGCCTAGAGAATTTCATTCTAGCAAAGTATTTATTAAGTTTATTTGAGGAATGAGAACCCTTTCCCCTGTACCAGAGAATTTACGACTGAGTAGTTTGGCTAGAGACAGGGTGAACTTCAGCGCTGTGACAACAGCATGGTAATTATTTACAGACATTTTCACCGACTTCGACCAAGATAAGACAGGCCAAATAAAATCCCTTTTTCTCTCTGGTTCAATAGCTTATTTGAGTAGGGCAGAACAAGGACTTGTTACAAGTCTTTTTAAAGTCTACTCCCTCAGAATTTCTTCATATTCATAAGAATAATTTTTATATTATTCACCCTGAGGTTTTTAAAGTACAGTGAAACCTTGGTTTACGAGCATAATTCGTTCCAGAAGTATACTCGTAAACCAAATTGCTCGTATACAACAGACATCAAAGTGTTTCGAAAAGAAATCAAAACATTTCTATTTAAAAAACACGTCCCCACTAACTAATCTCCTCCCCCTTCGCACAAGCTCTCCCTCAAGTGAATAACACATTAGTCAACTGGGTCATTCCATGTCAAGTGATCAGATTCTTGGAAAGTGCCCTGCATGACCATCACGGATTTTGATGAAACTTCATATGCAGAGTCCACCATGTCTCAAACGAACGTTGGTAAAGTTTTAGTTTCGCCTGTGGAATATTTGTGAGATATAGCCATTTGTTTGACCCCATACCACAATGAAATACAGTTCGACAATGACATTCTGACAACTTTGAGACACAATATCTCCCGAGCTGTGTTTCCAAAAAAACTGAAACTTAGCTACCCTGCACAGCTTTTTGAGCTCTGTTCATTGCTACCAATAACAATTTTTGCCGAGCACTGATTGAATGCCTGAATTACAGTAAACTTGGCCGAAAAAATTAGTGCTCCAAAAAATGTCAAAGTTTGACATTACTTAGCTCCCACAATAATTGAGTAATAAATGCGAAATTTGGCGCATAATGTCTCAGTACAACGTTGTTTTCAAAAGTACAATTGCAACCTCCAAGCTCTTTCCATTAGTTTACAAATTAAGTGTAAAGTTGCTAATTTGTGTAAAAAGGCCAAAAATAGGGTATTTTCAGCCTGCTTTTACAGAAAAATACCTTTTAGAAACTTTCAAATCAGTCTCATTAGAAAGAGCATATTTCAAACCCCCTAGAAAAGTGGACTTCATTTTTCAACGCAGGTTAACAATGGCTGAAAAAGGGGGACAAAGTTGGGAGACGTTGCCTCGGCAACAACCTCTATTTCAACATAGTTCTGTCATTTTTAAAGTTACAGTTTTGTATTGACGTAGTATTACTACTACTCTATTGCGTTGGTCCATGGTGACATTGTCACTACCAGTTCAAGAGTTTGAACTGGCAACCCCATCGCCATAGGGGTCACGCCCGATAGCTGTGCAATACCAGCCACGGGTGGGCCACTTCGTCCAGGTTCCCAAGCCTCGCATTTGGTTTCTTTGTCAAGGTTCCAAAGCCTTTTGTTGGTATCTTTCTGGTTCCAAAGCCAATGATTAGGGTGTCTTATCCTAGGTTCCCAAGCCTAAATTGGGTATCTTATATGGTTCCCAAGCCGAAGTGAAGTCCACTTTGATTTTAACTGCCAGCAATCTTTATAACATTCTGTTAAATTTTTGAGCCACTTTCTTCAATGCAGTTTCTGGAAATTGATATTGGCGGCCGGATGATGTAACTGAAGGGGCACAAAGCATGCAGATGAGGTGTTTCTCTGGAACCCAACAAACGTCTTGCCTTTCTGGCCAATAAAATGAATGAGCTGGACCGTGAGGATGCATAAATTTTATCAATGCATCATTTTGTTCAATTGAGACTTCAACAACGTTGCCTATCCACCATTGATTATCGTAAGTACAGGCAACGTAGCAACCAGGAAAGATTTCGGACACTTTCAAATTTGGAATGGCAGTATCAGAAATTTTGGCAACAAAATTTATTGTGTCATTTGAAACTTTGCTGACACGAACCGAGTTTGAGTCGACTGGTACAAATTGGTGGTGCTCTCTGGTACCGGCTACTGTGCTGCTTTCATGCCATCATTCTTCTTGAAACTTTTTGCTTTCTTCAATTTCTTCTTTTGGAACATAAATGTATTTAACTCCGTGTATATTTTTGGTCACAAAAGTTAAATAGATCCTTTGGCGTCAATATTTGATCCGTTGATGGTCTTTGGAGGCTATCCCGGGCAGCCAGTCGTTTAGTTGTTCCACCAACTCCATCGCAGGGTGATTTTCCGTGGCTAGTTCCAAAAAAATTCCATTCAGCCTCAATGTTGAAATCATTTCTGTGATTGCACAAATTCACAAAGTTCTTGTAGTTTTTATATTGTGCAGCTGAGCCGTCACTGAAGTAGTATATTTTGGTAATGTTTGTTTGAGTTACCAAAAATTCGATCAACTTTTGAATAAACACGTGTACAGATATCGTATCATGTTGCATATGATCAGAAATAATGCAACAGTTTACAACTTGCAATGTGCCCACTTCATTGAGGTAATATGCAACAAAAGGATGTACCGTAGCTTGTGAATTTTCCCAGTGAAAGCCTAGGGCGGCATCCTGTACAACAAATGAGTAATTTTCAGCGAAATCCATCAAAACGATCATTTCCGTTTCTTTTAAGCCTGCCTTCAACATCTTCAAATATTCACTTTGATGTTTTGAAATGAAATGGTGGCTTGTCAACTTCCAAATCTTGCTTGCAAGTCTTTCAATAAAGTTGTCCATGGTTAGTACGCTTGTTTCTAATGTTTCACAGTCAGCGTGAACCCATTGCTTAAATTCTATTGATTCTTCTGGATCTAAATCCTTGAATATTTCTTCCAGGTATGCTGTTAGTGCTTCTTCACCAGGGCAGTTTTGACATCGTTGTAGCATATAGTCCTTGACATTTAGGTCGCACACAGTTTTTTCCATAAGAACTTTGTAGTTCTCTTTGACATTGGCGCCTTGTAGCATGCGCTTTACATTTTGATGTATCGTGCAGACACACACGGAGTGTGCACCTGATGCACCAACGGTTACACACCACTTTGGCCTGAGCTCACAGAATTTGGAAAAACCAATTTCAGTTCCGTATTTGTTACAGTACGCCACGTACAGCTCTTTTAAATTACACAACAGCAGCCGCTTTTGCTTTTGTACTTTTAAACCATTGAGGCGGACTGAAATGCAATCTTTTTTGCCAGGACATATTCTGCTGAATTCATCGTCTTCGTAAAAATCTTGAACTCTATTTGCAATTTCTTTTGGAAGGGACTTGCCAATTTTTGCATCAGGTATAGAACAAATGCCTTTCTCTTTCTTTACTTTTTGGGCTGTTCTGACCATGCACTCTGAAACGCCAAACTTCATTGCTGTTTCCTTTATTGACCAACTTTTTGGGGCCATCGTCAATAATTGAACTTTCATTGACCTGTTGGATATTGCAATTTTCGTTTTCATTTCTTCAATGAGGTCAGTGTAATCTTCACATAACTTGCATTCTACAGTCTGACGAGACGGCCCAACTTCTTCAGCTGAAACTCCAGCAGCAGATGTAATCTTCTTGGCTATCACATTCTGCACACGTTCAATTTTTCGTATCACATAGCCGGCTTTATCTCTACTAGCTAACCTTCGAATTTTCAATGGAGAGGTTCCTAAAGCAGTCAAGCTTTGATCAACTGCATCGGAGATGCTGATATCAAAATCGTCTGAAGATGAAGATGCTGCAGTAGCTTCACTCATTGAAACGTATTGGGCTTTGCACCTACTGCAAAGTTTCTGACCTGGCTTGATATTTATTTTTGCCACTTTTCTAAAATCATTAGACATGGCAAGATCGACTTTTAACAATCCACTTTGAACAATGTGATTTTTCTTTTCAAATGGATTACAACACGATGTTTGCTTTAATTCGTATTTGTCGAGATACTTTGCTTTGTGGTGGAGGCAGATTTGGTCTTTATCCATCAGTTCAACTTCAGAGCGCTGAGTGATAAGCAATTTTTCATCGGTTGACAAATTATGTCAAAAAATGAGCCCACATTTTTTAGAATAAAATGTGCCGTCATGACACTTTGACAACAATTTTTGCCCAATGGCACAGTCTGGCAGAAAAGGATTATTATTAGTCGATTCGTTGGCATCCATTTTAAACTGAATTAATAATAATGTGGATCTGAAAAAGAAAACAAGTTGTAATTTGTGATCTGCATGCAACAAAATTATCACCTCAATTTCTAGTTAGGAATAATCATTAATTAAGAACACTATAATTGTACCCAAAGCTTGAGTAAAAATAAACAGGGAAAAACAGTGTGAAAAGTGGCATAATTGTAAGTTGAAACGTAGGCCGTTGCCATGGTGACATCTCCCAACTTTGTCCCCCTTTTTCAGCCATTGTTAACCTGCGTTGAAAAATGAAGTCCACTTTTCTAGGGGGTTTGAAATATGCTCTTTCTAATGAGACTGATTTGAAAGAGTTTCTGAAAGGTATTTTTCTGTAAAAGCAGGCTGAAAATACCCTATTTTTGGCCTTTTTACACAAATTAGCAACTTTACACTTAATTTGTAAACTAATGGAAAGAGCTTGGAGGTTGAAATTGTACTTTTGAAAACAACGTTGTACTGAGACATTATGCGCCAAATTTCGCATTTATTACTCAATTATTGTGGGAGCTAAGTAATGTCAAACTTTGACTTTTTTTGGAGCACTAATTTTTTCGGCCAAGTTTACTGTAATTCAGGCATTCACTCAGTGCTCGACAAAAATTATTATTGGTAGCACTGAATAGAGCTCCAAAAGTTGTGCAGGGTAGCTAAGTTTCAGTTTTTTTGGAAACATAGCTCGTGAGATATTGTGTCTCAAAGTTGTCAGAATGTCACTGTCGTACTGTATGTCATTGCAGTATGGGGTCAAACAAATGGCTATATCTCCACGAATATTCCACAGGCGAAACTAAAACTTTACCAAAGTTCGTTTGATACATGTGGGACTTTGTGCATAAAGTTTTATCAAAATCCGTGATGGTCATGCAGGGAGCCCTTGATCACTTGACATGGAATAACGAGAACCTTACCTTCCAAAAATATTCTGATTCCTAAATAAGCATCTACCATCAGTATCCATCAAACTTCCTCCTTCATTGTTAGATAATTTTTCTTCTGTAACCAGTATATACTGATATTCTCTACTGTACCCTGTTATCACTTGATTCTCTACTATGAAATTCTTTTGGAAAAATCCAGATCTCTTATAATTTATAATCCTCTACCACACCATAAACTACATGAATCACTGTTATGTAATTCTCTCGGTAATCATTGTTACGTAATTCTCTCAGTAATGTCCAGATCTCTTCTAATTTGTAATCCGCCTAGAACCGCAAGGCACAGGCGGAATAGAAATCACTAATGTAATGTAATGTATATCAAAGCGAGTTTCCCCATAGGAAGTAAGGGAAACTCGCTTTGATTCGTTCTACCTCCTCCCCCCCTCCCCCCCAAGGCTACCGGCGCTGCTCCATCCCCTCCCCCATGAGGCCACCGACGCTGCTCCATACCCCCCTGCAAACCGGCATCCTCCCCCCGCTCGCGTTGCCCCCCCTTCCTCCGCGATCCTACATCCCCCCCCCAAGCACTGCAATGACATCGCTTACCCCGATTGGGCACCGGCACCAGCACCAATGCACAGGAGGTACCAGTGCCCGAAGATCCTCCCTCTTCTGGCCTGGGCTGGGCTGGTAGGTGTGACGGAGATCCTCCCTCTTCCCTGTGCTGGGCTGGACTGGGCTTTGAGCATTGCGCATGGGAAGAGGGAGGATCTCCTTCGCACCGCCCAGGCCAGAAGAGGGAGGATCTTTGGGCACCGGCACCTCCTGTGCTGGTGCTGGTGCCCAATCGGGGTAAGCGATGTCATTGCGGTGCTGGGGGGGGATGCCGGATCGCTGGGGGGGATGCCGGATTGCGGGGGGTGGCGCTCGTAAACCGAGTCAAATTCGGTTTCCGAGGTGCCGTTTTTGCGAATGTTTTGCACACTCGTAAACTGGTGCACTCGTAAACCGAGGTTTGACTGTACTGTACTGTATTTGTGTTTATTTAACCAAGGCAAAAAAGGACAAAATAAAAATTATTATTGGTGACATTCTGAGTTTTTCTGAATTCTTGATGTTGAGAAATACTTTTTTATGTCCATTTGCAGCATGGGGAGTTTCTGTGTCTTTCCTGTCTCAGGGCTGCCTGTCTACCCTTGCCAGCTGTACCAAGGTGGGGTTTCTCTTTTTTTAAACTTTCAGTTTCTCCTGTGATGAGCAGGGAACATTGCAAAAAGTTTTCAGCCTGCTCCTGGAGGAAAGTAGATGATTCTGGCACATGTAGTTTATGTCTGGCGGCTTCCAAGGCAGTTTGGCAGCAGGAAACTGTGTTGGCTTAAGCGAGGGAATCCTCAGATTGCAAGAATTCCCTTACCACTACAGTAACTGGTAATACTGTGATGGCAGCAGCTCCTTCTCTGATGAGAACTGCTGCCATTTTGTCTTTGGCTTCCAATGCTGTGCTTTTTGAGCAGCAGCCCATCATGAGCTGGCTGCTTCTGCTAGGCCTCACCAGACCCCTCTCCTCTCCTTGGGGGATTTTCTCCAGATTTTGTATTAACCCTGTATCAGACTTTTAGTATGCATGTGGCAGAGTTTCTCCCTCTTTGGATTTGGGGGATTCTGGTGGGCCTGCTGTTCCTTCTTCCAATCTGGCAGCCCCCCTCCTCCTCCTCCTCCCTCCCCCTAAGTGCCAGCAGTTGTCCTAAGAGGAGGAGGTATGGATGGATGACGAGTTGTTTTCTGAGGATGATAAGGAGTGTGCTGGGGATGTTCCTTTAGGTCAGGAGGACTTTGGGGCATCTGAGAGTTGGATGGTGGATCTACTGCTGGGAGAGGATTCCTCAGTCATGCATATTTTCCATAGGGAAGAACTCCAGGAGCTCATTGACCAAGGAGGTCTTGTGCTTTGAGGAGGAGCCCAGGGAGATACTGCGTGTCATTGACCCACTTCTTAAGGAGATTCAAATAGTCACAAAGTTCTTTCCTATGCATCAAGATATCAGGGATGTGTTCAGGCACTGGAAATCCCCAGATGCTCCTTTCGGGTTGACCGATCTATGGTGCATCTGTATTCCATCCCTGAGTCAGACAAGAAGACCTTGAGGCCACCAGTGGTAGATGCAGTGCTTTGTGCCATCACTAAGGCTGATTCTCTGGCTGATTTTGGAATAGCAATCGATGCGCTACCAAGGGGCCTTAGGCATCTGAGCCAATCAGGGCCTTAGGCTCCTCCCTGTGCATCACATGTTGCACCAGAGAGGGGAAGGCCTGTCATTTTCCATGGGCGGGGCTTGGAACTGGAGGGACATGCTTCCCTTCAGCTCCCAACATCTAGCAAAGGTATGGTGGGTTTGGGGAGTAGGAATGGGGTTCAGGGAGCATCTGGTGGCAGAAGGGAGTGGGCATCCCTCCTGCCTTTTTTTTTTCGGGAGGAAGGGGGTCTCCTTTTTTTCATGTGGGTAGGGGATGGTTCGGAGGAGCCTCTGTTGAAAGGAGGGAGTAGGCATCTCTCCTGCTAATTTTCTATCGTGAGGGGGATTCCTGGAGCACCAGCGTTATGTCAGTAGTCATTGGGGAGGCTGTCATTGGCGGTGGGGGACTTTTTTTCTTTATTTTATAGGACAGATATTTTGCCATTGGAAAAAAAATGAAAAAATACCAGGCAGACCTGTCGGTAACACAGTTACTAAGTCAGATGAAATCAGGGAACAAGTAACAAACTAGAGATCAAAAGGAAATGCTATAAATTCAAAATAATGATCTCAATTTATATCCATAAAGTTATAAATAACTAACTAATTTGTAACGTGTTCAGAGATGTGTAGCCCTGCCAAAGATCTAGGTCCCACCAACCAATCATTGCATATGTGACATGGTGTAATTTCTAATGTTTAAAATGCTCGTAAATGTAAATTATACTTTTCAAGGGGATTTTTCATTTTTCGCCATGTCACACATGCAATAATTGGTTGGTGGGACCTCGATCTTTGGCAGGGCTACACATCTCTGAGCACATGGTACAAATTAGTTAGTTACCGTATTTTCACCCATATACCGCGCACACGGATATAGCGCGCGGGGAACACAAATTTATGTAAAAAAATTTTAATATAGCGCGCACACGCGTATACCGTGCATGCTAAAACCTCCTCCCACCTACTCCGAACCGCCATCCTCCCCCCCCGCTCGCTTACCCATATTTTACAACTTTTTTTTTTCAATCCGATCCGGCATCCCCCTGCGAACCGGCATCCTCCCCCCCCCCCCGCTCGTGTCACCCCCGCGATCCTATATCCCCTCCAGCACCGCAAAACATCTCTTACCCGATTGGGCACCGGCACCAGCACCAATGCACAGGGTGTGCCAGTGCCCGAAGATCCTCCCTTGTTGGTTTGGGCTGGGCTGGGCGGTGAGGTGCGGGAGAGATCCTCCTTCTTCCTGCGCTGGGCTGGACTAGGCTTTGAGCATTTGCGCATGCTCAAAGCCTTCTGGTCTCACTCTCTCCGACTCAAAGCTGGACTAGGCTTTGAGCATTTGCACATGATCAAAGCCTTCTGGTCTCGCTCTCTCCGAGGGAGGATCTTCGGGCACGGGCACTGGCACTGGCACATCCTGTGCATTAGTGCTGGTGCCGGTGCCCAATCGGGTAAGAGATGTTTTGCGGTGCTGGGGGGGATGTAGGATCACGGGGGAGGGGGGGTGACGCGAGCGGGGGAGAGGATGCCGGTTTGCAGGGGGGATGCCGATCGGATTGAAAAAAAAAAGTTGTAAAATGTGCTCACACGTATAACGCGCACGGTTATGCACGGTTTGTAAAATCGTGTATAACGCGCGCGTTATATGCGTGAAAATACGGTAGTTATAACTTTATGGTAATCAGTTGTTTTTTTCCAATGGTTAAAACCCCTGTTTTGGGGGGGGGGGGTTTGCATAGCCAATCAATGTTAGTGCATCAATCACTTGGCTACTTTGCATGGAGTTTTAGCTAATTTGCATGGCCGGATTGCAAACTGGGCAATTGAGGGGAAAAACACGCAGTGAGCCATTTTGTGAATCTGGTGAAAACAAGTTTAGCGACGATCGCTGACTTTAGTGCATTTAGCCCTCAGAAGAATACTGTAGCGCGCTCCTTTCTCGCTACCAGACCACAACAATGGTTCAAGCTAATGGTATGGTGCTGTCTTTTCATATGGAGACCTTGTGAATAATGATTCTGGCAGTACAGCCGGGAGAGTTTCTGCATATTACGATTCGGGATGCTCATCAGCGATTCCTTTTGCTTTTTGATTTTGGAGAAGCATTATCAATTCTGTGCCCTTCTTTTTGGTCTGGCTATGGCTCCTCATACCTTCTTCAACGTAATGGTGGTGGTTGTGGCAGCATTGCACCAGGAGGGGATTTTGGTTCATCAGTGTGTAACAGTTAAAACATGAAATAAGATGTACTGGTGTGTGTGACTTTGGCCCTGATTCACTAAAGTCAGCGATCGTTGCTAAACCAGCAACGATCGCTGCTAACCGACCCGATTCACCAAACGGCCCACTGAGTGTTTTTCCTCTCGATCACCCATTTTCTGAACCGGCCATGCAAATTTGTAAAACCCCATGCAAAATAGCCAAGTGATCAAGGATCACCCCTTTCCCCTATTCTCTTTAACATCTACATGTCCTCCCTGAAACTCTTTCAACTATCCCCCCTGGAAACAATCTACACTTATGCAGATGACATCCTTGTCCTCATTGAGACTGACCAGAACCTCACCAACCTCCACGAAAACATTACAGCTTGCATAATGAGACTCTGTGCCTGGTCCCTCTCGGTGCAGATGAAACTAAACGAATCTAAAACAAAACTACTCTGGCTCGGTCCAAAATTCGAACACCTGCCCACACTTTTCACACTACCCACAGGCGATACACTACAGCTCGAGTTCTCATGCAAGGTCCTTGGTATCACTATCGATTCCTCTCTCTCCCTCAATGACCACCTCAACTCCTTGGCAAAATCATGCTTTTTCAGCCTTCACATGCTGAGGAAAGCTAGATCCTATTTCAGCCAACAACACTTTGCCATCCTTGTCCAATCCATCATCCTCTCCAAACTAGATTACAGCAACGCCATCTACTTAAATCTATCAAAAAAAAGTATTCTAAGACTCCAGCTAATCCAGAATACTGCAGCCAAACTGATCTTCTCAAAACGCAAGTCTGACCATGCTTCCCCACTCTTTGCCAAACTTCACTGGCTCCCAATAATCTCCAGAATCCATTTCAAATGTTCCTGCCTGGCTTTCAAGATCATTCATGGAATCCTGCCTCCTCTTATCCCACTGTCTTTCAACTCCTCCAGTCCTGACTCCTCCAGAACTGCCCAAAGGCTTAAACTAGCCTTCCCCTCTCCACGCGGCATCCACTATTCAGGCAAACTGGGAAAATCCCTTCTCTTCAAAATCACAGGTCTTTGGAACGACCTCACCACCCCGCTGCGGAACCTGAGCTCCCTTCAGTTATTCCGCAAACAACTGAAAACCTGGCTTTTCAGCAAATTGTAGCTCTATCCTTCCCCCCTTTCTATCCCCCCTTCTACACATAAGTTCATGTAATCCTTTTTCTTCTTCTCTACCCACTATTTTAAGTTCTTGTAAACCGTGTCGAGCTCCATTCTCATGGAGATGATGCGGTATATAAACTTAAGGTTTAGATTAGATTAGATTAGATTGATTCACTAACATTTGTATGGCTATTTTGCATCAGGTTTTACGATCCTAAAACCCGACTGCTGTAGAACAGTTATCAACAACAACAATACACTCCAAATTTGCCAAAATTCCTACTGTGGAAAAAACACAAAAAGGCAACCTAGTCACATCAAGGTTTGTGTGGGGGACGCTCAAGACGCCAAAATTGGCTCGCAACTAACAAACCAAAATGGGGTGAATATAATATAGGGTGCTCTCAGTGTGAACCCTCAGTGATAGGAGCACAGCTCCGACACTTCACTTCTGGGTCAAGGTGGTAAGCCTCCACCCACACACCATCATTGAGCACCCTGAGTGTGCTGAAATTAAAGGGACCTGAGTCCACTAAATCAAACAAATCAAACCATCAAAGTGAGTAAATTAAACTCAACACAAACAACCTGAGCGACCCCCAAACAAACCCTGCCAGCCAGACCCCCCGACTCACACAACAAAATCAAAAATCACCATGCAAAAATCAAATGAACACAATACTTATCTGAAACTATCTCACAAACTGATAAACGCAAAAAACCGCGCCAGGAGAAGAGGTTCGACCGCGCTGGTTTCGGGAGGAGCCCTTCTTCAGGAACCTGACCCCCGACGGAACACGAACAAAGAGGTCGGCTGGAGGGCGGGGTCCAATTTTGGCGTCTTGAGCGTCCCCCACACAAACCTTGATGTGACTAGGTTGCCTTTTTGTAGAACAGTTATCGACAGGTCTGCCGGGGTGTTGTTTTTTTTTTTTTTTTAATGGCACAGATATTTTGCGTGTATTAGCAAAATATCTGCCCATAAAGAAAAAGAACCCCCCCCCCACACACACACACCTGCTAACGGCCCTCCCAAAACGACCCCTGACAAATCACCTCTGTGCAAATCATTTGCATGTAAATTTGATAGTGAATCAGTCGCTGTTTAAGAATCGGCCAACAGCGATTGAGTCGCTATCTTTAGTGAAACTGTACTTTGGATAGTGCTTTGTACTTTGGATAGTGAGATTTGGTATGAATGATGGGAGGAGCAGATGTGTGAAGAAAGAAGAAAATTTAAAAATTTAAATTGAATCAGGTTGGGCAGACTGGATGGACCATTCGGGTCTTTATCTGCCGTCATCTACTATGTTACTATGTATGTTATGTAGTGGGAGCAATGGTTGCCACAGTGGCTGTCAATTTCAGCAGCAGCCATGAAACTGTCTTTTAAAGTGGCATGAAACAGCACCAAGTTGGAATTTCATTCAGCCTTGTCCGGCTGCTTTATGGCTTTCATTCCCATGTCATCAGAGAAGTTCAAAAGGCTTCGTGAATCCTTATTTGCCAGTGTTGTCCATGAAAGGAAAAGAGAGACAAAATTATTTCTTCACCCTATAGAACAGTGTTTCTCAACCTTTTCAAGCCAAGTACCCCCTAAGCCTAACAAATATCAACCGAGTACCCCCGCCTAAATCCTGCCCCCAATTCCACCCCCATAATAATAATACTAATTGTAATGCAATTTCTTCCAACCATTTTCCATATAATAATAATAATAACTTTATTCTTCTATAACGCCATAATCTTGCGACTTCTAGGCGGTTTACAACTGAAGAGAGCTGGACAATCAGTGATTTACAGTATGCAGATAGAGAAATTACAGTATACAGTATCTTAGAAATGCAGCAATTTTAATATACAGTTTATTTAGAAGTGGTGAATTACATAATACCGTTTGTTTAGCATTTTTTCAGGGGGGACATATTAGGTTAAAGAAAAAGGAAAAAGAGAGAGGTGAAGTTGAAGTTTAGTTGACATATGTGTCGAATAAGGCAGTTTTTATGGTTTTTCTAAAGGCGACGTAGGTCAGTTCAGCTCCATTTATGTAGTTGTCCAGCCAGTGTTGTTGTTTGTATATATACACACAATATCTTATTAATACATAATAGTAACCACAAAATTAAAAAAACACAAAGCACGCAGCGAAAATGTTAATTACCATTTATATTCAGGGGGTTTTCAAAGATGTCAAGACAGATGACTTTAAAATATGCACTGTCACCTCAGTAACAACTATAGAAAAATAGACAAATATAGTGAAAAATATAGACGGCAGATATAAAGTCTCAAAACGGACACATTTTGATCACTAAATTGAAAATAAAATCATTTTTCCTACCTTTGTTTTCTGGTGATTTCATGAGTCTCTGGTTGCACTTCCTTCTGACTATGCATCCAATATTTCCTTCTTTCTTTCTGATTGGCTGGCCCGGACCTTCTCTCCGACATCAGAATTGACGTTGGGAGGAAGGCTTGTGGCCCTTCCCTTCCTGGAGTTGCAGCGGGGAATAATTAAATGTGGGTGGCCAGGGTGGTGGCGGACCAGGGAGGGGAGGAATTGGATCACCTTCATACCCCTAACAGGCGGTCCGTACCCCTTAAGATCCGTGTACCACAGGTTGAGAAAACCTGCTATAGGAAACGAAAGAAATTTGCTCCAAGGGATTCTGTCTTGACTTACTTTTCCTGTAGGATAGAGGGCTTTCGGGAAATGATTGAAAGATGCATATATTGGGGGATGGAAAGATGTGTTCAAGGGTGAATGGCACATAAGGGCTACCTCCCCCTTCAGTTTTGATATCATCGGAAGTAGCCTTTGGGAAGCTTCAAAATGCACTGAATAGTGGCCAAATTTCTCCTTTAAAAACATCAGTTATTTGATAAAGCCTGCTGCTGGGATGCTGATAATCTTGTATCCCAAAGAGCTGGGAGTAAATGAACCTTATAATAAACCAAAACCGAGACATATTTTATGTAGTCTGTATATTAAATCTGGATTTCCTAATACAGGAAATCAGTGCGCCCACACCTAAATTTATTTTTAAAAGGAACCCGAGAGAACATCTTTGCTAATCCAATCATGTCTCCCAAGTCTCTAGAAAAAAAAACAAAAACTGAAGGCCTAGCTTCCAAATGTTCATCATAGAATATTTTTATTTTGCATTAGATTATTCAGCCGTGCTTCATAATTCTGAAATTCAATATGCAGATAATATAGCTGTGGGCTTTAATAACCATATAGATCAGGCAGCTGCTTAATTAACAGGGGATAATGTTGCATTTAAATTACTGTTTGTAGGCTATAAAATTGCATGTAGAAAGTGTTAATGCAGACAGTCGTTGTGGGTAAAATGATGGAGATAGCCAAGATCCTCCTGTGAGTTCATTACATCTAACTCATTGCATTATTTCACACAGAAGTGTGCTCCGGCTCCAGTTTACCAAGGCATCCTTCCCATTATGCGCTATGGGAAAGAAAGCTTGGGGCTCCTTTTATGAAGGTGCGCTAGGGCCTCAACGCGCGGAATAGCGCGCGCTAGCCACTACCGCCACCTTTTGAGCAGGCGGTAGATTTTCGGCTAGCGCACGCTAATCCGGTCCATGCGCTAAAAACGCTAATGCACCTTCGTAAAAGGAGCGCTTAGTATGCTTGCACCCAGCGAGTTTCACTGTAGGGATTCAGCGACCGACCTGCATGTTTCTCTAAAGTCGCTTTATCAAGGTTTCTTCCCTTTAATTTCATGTAGCTGACATCTATCCACTGCTCACTCTCGCAGTTAAAAAAGAAAAAAAAAAAGACTGTTTCCAACAGTGGCCATCCTAGGTCACAAGTACCTGGCAAGATCCCAAGGAGTAAAATAGATTTTTTGCTGCTTATCCTAGGAATAAGCAATGGATTTCCCAAAGTCCATTTTAATAATGGCTTATGGACGTCTGTTTTAGGAAATTATCCAAACCTTTTTTAAAAAAAAAAAACCCTTCTAAGCTAACTGCTTTTACCGCATTCTCTGTCAACAAATTCTAGAGTTTAATTCCCTCAACGGAAGCAAGTGAATAGTGGAGTGCCTCAAGGGATCTACACCGGGACCAGTGCTTTTTTAACATATTTATAAATAATTTGTAGATGGGAACAATGAATGAGATGATGATTTGCAGATAACACAAAGCTATTGGGGACCACAAGTACAAGGGGGCACTCGGAGAAGCTGAAAGGGGACAGGTTTAGAACCAATGCTAGGAAGTTCTTTTTCACTCAGAGGGTGGTGGACACCTGGACGCGCTGCCGGAGGTTGTGATAGGACAGAGTACACTACGGGATTTTAAAGAACATAAGAAGTTGCCTCCGCTGAGGCTGACCAGAGGTCCATCTCGCCCAGCGGTCCGCTCCCGCGGCAGCCCATCAGACCCATTGCCTGAGCAGTGGTCCTTGACTATTTCTATAACCTATCTCTACTCCTATCCCTATAATCTACGTCAACTCTTATCTGTACCCCTCAATCCCTTTGTTCTCTAGGAACCTATCCAAACCTTCTTTGAAGCCCTATAACGTGCTCCTGCTTATCACAGCCTCCGGAAGCGTGTTCCATGTATCCACCACCCTCTGGGTGAAAAAGTACTTCCTAGCTTTTGTTTTAAACCTATCCCCTTTCAATTTCTACGAGTGTCCCCTTGTACTTGTGGTTCCCCATAATTTGAAAAATCTGTCCCTGTCTACTCTTTCTATGCCCTTCAGGATCTTGAAGGTTTCTATCATGTCTCCTCTAAGTCTCCGCTTCTCCAGGGAGAACAGCCCCAGCTTTTTTAGTCTGTCAGTATATGAGAGGTTTTCCATACCGTTTATCAGCTTAGTTGCTCTTCTCTGGACTCCCTCAAGTACTGCCATGTCCTTCTTGAGGTACGGCGACCAGTACTGGACACAGTGCTCCAGATGCGGGCGCACCATTGCGCGATACAGTGGCAGGATGACTTCCTTCGTCCTGGTCGTGATGCCCTTCTTAATGATACCTAGCATTTTGTTTGCTTTCCTTGAGGCTGTGGCGCACTGTGTCGACGCCTTCAATGTCATGTCTACCATCACTCCCAGGTATCTTTCAAGGTTACTTACCCCTAGCAGTGATAACCCATTTTGTAAGTGAACATCGGGTTCTTTTTCCCTACATGCATGACCTTGCATTTGCCTATGTTGAAGCTCATTTGCCACTTTTTGGCCTACTCTTCCAGTGTCGTCAGATCCTTTTGGAGATCTTCGCAGTCTTCCGTGGTTTTAACCCTGCTGTATAGTTTGGTGTCATCCGCAAATTTGATGACCTCACATTTTGTTACCGCCTCCAGGTCGTTAATAAATATATTGAACAGGAGCGGTCCCAGCACCGACCCCTGCGGCACTCCGTTTGTAACCCATTGCCAGTCTGAGTAATGTCCCTTTACTTCAACCCTCTGCTTCCTGTCTGCCAGCCAGTTTTTGATCCATCGGTGGACCTCCCCTTGCACCCCGTGGTTCCATAGCTTCTTAAGCAGTCTTTCGTGTGGCACCTTGTCGAAGGCTTTTTGAAAGTCAAGGTAAATGATGTCTATGGATTCCCCTTTATCCACCTGGCTGTTTACCCCCCCCCCCATGCTGACTCGACTTAAGCTGTCAATTGTTTTCGATGTGTTCACAGATGATGTCCTTAATCAGCGCTTCCATCATCTTTCCCAGGACCGAGGTCAAGCTCACCGGCCTGTAATTTCCTGGGTCACCCCTTAAACCCTTCTTGAAGATGGGCGTAACATTTGCTATTTTCCAGTCCTCCGGGATCTCTCCAGTTTTTAAGGATAGGTTGCATATTTGTCGAAGTGGCTCTGCTATTTCTTTCCTTAGTTCCTTGAGTACCCTTGGGTGAATGCCGTCCGGACATGGCGATTTGTCGCTCTTTAGCCTGTCTATCTGCCTGAGGACATCCTCTTGGCTTACC
This sequence comes from Geotrypetes seraphini, assembly GCF_902459505.1. Classification (NCBI taxonomy): domain Eukaryota; kingdom Metazoa; phylum Chordata; class Amphibia; order Gymnophiona; family Dermophiidae; genus Geotrypetes; species Geotrypetes seraphini. The sequence goes on from NC_047088.1 coordinate 250,429,260, forward strand.
TCTAGTTGGACCAGCTTATCCTCCTGATCTCCATTTACGATCTCTTCGGGATCCGGAATGTTGGTTGTGTCCTCCGTCGTGAAGACTGGATTGGATAAATTCCTGAAAGATAGGGGGATTGAGGGATACAGATAGAGGTAGAGATGGGATATAGAGAGAGTATAGATAGAGACCAAGGGGGATTTACAGGTTCAGACAAAGATCACCGTACAGGTCATGGGCCTGATGGGCAGCCGCAGGTGCGGACTGCTGGGCGCGATGGACCTCTGGTCTGACCCAGCAGAGACAACTTCTTATGTTCTAATCCAAGTTAAATCACTTACAGGCTGAGAAATTGCAGGAGGAACCTTTGGAAAGCGGAAAACTAGGAATTCAAATGGAAGATGAAATTTAATGTGGACAAGTGCAAAGTGATGCACATTGGGAAGAATAATCTCTACCTTTGCTACTTGATGCTAGATTTCGCAGTAGCTGTTGCCACCCAAGAAACAGATCTGGGTTTCATAAGAACATAACTTCTGCTGCTGGGTCAGATCAGTGGTTCATCGCGCCCAGCAGTCCGCTCCCGCAGTGGCCCTTAGGTCAAAGACCAGTGCCCTGAGACTAGCTCCTACATACCCTGGGGACTAGCTCCTATATACCTGCTACCTCACTTCGTTCTATACAGTCCTACAAGACAAACCAGAAACAGCAATCTATTTGCATACCCAAGCATTACCGGCTGCAAATACAAAACCTTCCTGGATAGAACTTTTATGTACCAAGCAAACAAACAACAACACTGGTTAGACAACTATATTAATGGAGCAAGACTGACCTCTGTCGCCTTTAGAAAAGCTATAAAAACTGCCTTATTCGACAGAAATATCACCTAAAAAATATCTACACAAAACTCTAAATCAATTTCAAATATTTCAAACATGTCCACTCCTGCATATAAGTCTGACATTTCTCACATCTGTTAAACTATCTGTATATCGTATTTTGCTACCTTTTTAAAGATTCTGCATGCTGTATTTCTCTTATCTCTGCATATTATAACTCGCTGACTGTCCAACTCTCTTCAATGTAAACTGCCTAGAAGTCTCACGACTATGGCGGTATAGAAGAATAAAGTTATTGTTATTATTATTATCCTTACCTGCATACGTTCTGGTTCAACAGGAACTTGTCTAACTTTGTCTTGAATCCCTAGAGCAGGGGTGTCAAAGTCCCTCCTCGAGGGCCGGAATCCAGTCGGGTTTTCTGGATTTCCCCAATGAATATGCATTGAAGGCAGTGCATGCAAATAGATCTCATGCAGATTCATTGGGGAAATCCTGAAAACCCGACTGGATTCTGGCCCTCGAGGACCGACTTTGACACCTGTGCCCTAGAGGGTGTTTCCCCCTATAATAGCCTCCGGAAGAGCGTTCCAGTTTTCTACCACTCTCTTGGTGAAGAACTTCCTTATCTTTGTACGGAATCTATCCCCTTTTAACTTTAGTGAGTGCCCTCTCGTTCTCCCTACCTTGGAGAGGGTGAACAACCTGCCCTTATCTACTAAGTCTATTCCCCTCATTATCTTGAATGTTTCAATCATGTCCCCTCTCAGTCTCCTCTTTTTAAGGGAGAAGAAGCCCAGTTTCTCTAATCTCTCACTGTATGGCAACTCTTCCAGCCCCTTAACCATTTTAGTCGCTCTTCTCTGGACAATATGTTGAAATCGCCTGCTCAGTGTGTGGTGACAGCCAGAAAAGCAAACAGAATGTCTGGAATTATTAGTAAAAGAACAGAAAACAAGAAAATTTACAATGCCTCTCCTTATTCCTTCAGGGTGCAACCTTACCTCAAGTATTGGGTGCAATTCTGTTTGCTGCATGTTAAGAGCGATATATAGTGAAACTGAAAAAGTTTCAAAGACAGACAACTAAAATGATTAAGTTTCAAGTTTTATTTTAGTTTGATAAATCGCTTATTTAGTTTTACTAAGCGAGGTACAAAATTGATAAAAATATAAACATATATTTAGACATACAATTTAAAATTTAAAATAATGGGTTAGACAAATAGACTTACAGACCGACTAATACACAAGGTAAGAGGGAACAGAACTGCAATTCAGTGTTAAAGTACAGAGGAGAACCACGTGTGGAGCTGCTCATATGAGAGGTTTAAGTGGTTAGGTCTCTTCAGCTTGGAGAAGACATGACTGAGGGGGGGTGGGATAATAATAATAACTTTATTTTTCTATACCGCCATAGTCAGGCGACTTCTAGGCGGTTCACATTGGAAGAAGGCTGGACAGTCAGCGAATGATAAGGAGCCTAAAATAGAAAAGTTACATAAACAAGTTACATATTAATTTAAGTTCCATGGGTAAAGAATACATGAAAAAAATGGAGCTTCCTGAGAGATTGAATAGTGATTACGGGGGGGGGGGGGTTGTTTTCGTTTAAGGGTGGTCTGTTTTAGTCAATGAATTTGTCGAATAGGGCGGTTTTTATTGCTTTTCGGAATGCATTGTAAGTCGGATTGGGTTCATTTATGCAGTTTCGCTAGAGGTCTACAAAATTTTAAAATAAATAACATAATCCTGAGTGGAGTAGAACAGGTAAACATGAATTGGTTTGTACTCTTTCAAACAAAATACAAAGACTAGGGGGACGCTCCTTGAAGTCATATGGTAATACTTTTAAAACAAGTAAAATAAAATATGTTTTCACTCAACAAAGCTCTGGAACTCATTGCCAGAGGATGTGATAAAAGCAGTTAACATACCTGGGTTTAAAATATGTTTTGGTAAGTTCCTGGAGGGAAAGTCTATAACCTACTATTAAGGTAGATAAAGGAAAGCCACTATTTATCCCTTGGGTCGGTAGCATGGAATCTTTCTGCTTCTTGGAATTCTGTAGGTACCTGTAACCTGGATTGACTACAGTTGGATGCTGGATATTGTGGCAATTCTTACATTCAATGTATAAAGTGGTATGTTATTGAATTTTCTTGCTTTAGCAATGAGGATAGAAGGTTCTTTATAGAGAATGACACGGGGACAAATTTTTCCCTGTCTCCACGGGAACTCATTTTCCCATACCGGTGAGTTCTTTTCTTGTCCCTGCCCCATTCCTGCAAGCTCGGTCCTCATCTGCACAAGCCTCAAACACTTTAAAATCATAAGGAGCAACATTCCAGAGCTCAGATTGTGATGTCATAATGCCTCATTCCACCAATGCCTAAGCTCTGTCCTCGTTTGCACAAGCCTCAAACACTTTAAAATCATAAGGAGCAACATTCCAGAGCTCAGATTGTGATGTCATAATGCCTCATTCCACCAATGCCTAAGCTCTGTCCTCGTTTGCACAAGCCTCAAACACTTTAAAATCATAAGGAGCAACATTCCAGAGCTCAGATTGTGATGTCATAATGCCTCATTCCACCAATGCCTAAGCTCTGTCCTCGTTTGCACAAGCCTCAAACACTTTAAAATCATAAGGAGCAACATTCCAGAGCTCAGATTGTGATGTCATAATGCCTCATTCCACCAATGCCTAAGCTCTGTCCTCATCATACGTGTTTGAGGCTTGTGCAGTTAAGGCAGAGCTTACAGGAATGGGACAGGGACAGCGACGAAACACACGGGGATGGAAGGGGGAAATTGAGTTCCTGCTGGGACAGGGACAAATTTGTCCCCGTGTTATTCTCTAGTTCTTTATCCACATTTAAAGTTTGTTGAAAATGCATTTATTTCAGGTTGCTTTTCATACTTGACTTGATTGATTCATGGAGGGCTATTATTCTCCTGGGGTTTGATTGAGCACAATGAACTGATGAATTGTTCTTGTTCTGGATTGTATTTTTAATTTTTATTTTAATCGTTTTTGTTATTGTCGTAACTTAGTTTAATGGCTTGGAACATAGGCAGTTTATCAAATAAATGAACCTCGAATTTTGTTCTGAAGTGAAACCAGAAAATGCATAGTTTTATGAAAATATTCCTGATACAGGTTTCAGAATAGCAGTCTTTAGTTCTTAGTCATGAGAGCTTTCTGTCCTTTGATTGACAGTTCCTCTCCCCCCTCTCCCCCCCCTAATATGACTGGATTACTATGTTTAAAACATCAGGTTTCTCCGGTTCCTTATGAGTGACATGCTCCTCTTTCAAAACATCTGAGAATTGTTTTCTTGGCAATTTTCAAGATCTTGCAGAGAAAACAGCTGGGTAAGGCTTGAGCTATAAATATTTTCAATGGGTCTTTTTCTCTGTGCATAAAGTGGAGAAAGGAACTTTAAAAACTTCCCGTCATCAGGAAAACCGCTTATAGGAAGAGAAGTAATCAAGTGCTATTTTCAAGGTTTGAAACTTCTCAATTATGCTGCTGAATGTTAGACCAATTTCTTGATTCTACCAGACGTCTATCAGCCTTCATTTTATGTTTTTTAAAATGATGAAAGGAAGGAACAATACATTACATTACATTACATTACATTAATGACTTCTATTCCGCCTGTACCTTGCAGTTCTAAGCGGATTACAACAAAAAGATAACTGGACATTTCCAGGAATAGGAATACAATTAACGGCGTTGGGCCTAATACATCTTAACGATAGCTGGACGTTTTTAGGAAGAGGAATACAGTTAAAGGCATTAGGTCTAAATCACATTTTGAAGGGAGGATCCTAAGAAGGGGAGAGAGGGGAGAAGAGTGGGGTTAGGAAATTAGGTTAAATTTCTTGAATAGTATGGTTTTGATTTCTTTTCGAAAAGCTTTGAGGTCAGTTGAAGCTGTCAGTAGGTTGGTGATGGAGGGGTCCAATTTAGCTGCATGTGTTGCTAGTAGGTTGTCGTACATCTTTTTGCGCTTAGTTCCTTTATAAGGGGGGTAGGAGAAAGGGGACTGGGTTCTCCTTTGTCTGGAATAGAGGTTCCTATAAATAGTGATATAGACTGCAAGATGAATACAGGCAAATGAAAATGCTACAGGAAATAATGACTTAATATTTAATCAGCAGAATGCAACTATTGCTGAGAGATTAGTAATCGCTTCCTAATGAATTTCTCTCATTTTTCACTGTTAAAATATTAATGACTATGGGCCTGACTTTCTCCGTTTCCCTCCCTCTCTTCTGCTGCCCACACCCAATAGGCACAGAGCAGGAGAAAAGGCTCAGTGAATCCAGACTTACAAATTGCATTTGAAGTATCTGAGCGAGTGTCATCATTCCTTTTTCCCAGGCCTTGTGATGTTGGGAAGAGAGTGGAGAGCTCAAAATTTGACATTTTGGTCTTTAGCTTTTTTGAAAGACCCTTAGAAGGCCTTTAGCCTTCTCTCTGCAGCTTGAGTTCTCAAGCAAGGTCTTGGGCATCATCATTGATTCCACATTGTCCTTCAATGACCACCTCCAATCCTTGGTAAAAAAAAAATGCTTTTTCAGCCTTCACATGCTGAGGAAAGTTAGATCCTGTTTCCATCAAAAACATTTTACCCTCGTCCAATCCATCATCCTCTCCAAATTGGACTATTGCAACTCTATCTACTTAAGCCTAACTAAGAAAAACCTCCACAGACTCCAACGGATTCAGAATGCCACAGCCAAGCTCATCTTCGCTAAAAGTAAATTTGACAATGTCTCCCCGCTCCTGGCCAAGCTCCACTGGCTTCCGATAATCGCCAGGGTCCACTATAAATGCGCCTGTTTAACTTTCAAAATCCTATATGGTATCCTCCCTCCCTTTATCCCTCTTTCTTGGAATTCCTCAAACCCTAATACCACCAGATCCTCCCACAAATTAAAACTATCCTTCCCCTCGCTAAAAGGCATTTCCCACACAGGAAAGCTAGGGACCTCCCTCCACTTCAAAATCACTGAGCCCTGGAACAACCTTACCTCCCCTCTTCGGAACTTGAGCTCTCTCCAAGTTTTCCGCAAACATCTGAAAACCTGGCTTTTCTCAAAAAATGTAAGTCTCCCTCCAACTTAGGAATCCCAAGTCCTCTAAATTTTCTTCACACTTCTACCTCTAACCCTCTGTTGTAGTTCCTTCCTATTTCTCCTACTGTAAACCGCGTCGAGCTCTACCAACGTGGAGATGATGCGGTATACAAACCTAAGGATTAGATTAGATTAGATTAGATGTATTAAGTTTTTGTTTTTGCTTTCTATATGATAGCAGTATCGATTCTGATTTATGTTGTATTTCTGCAAATGCTTGGAAAAGTTGAGCTGGCTGAAGTGGTTGTGGCGACCTTTGCCCTCCCCAGCTTGAGGCCAGTCATGCATATAAACTGCGCAGATATAAGGGGTCATATTGCAAGAATGGCACCTCACCATAAGAAATCTAATGGTGATGTTTAAATGCCATCACGTACCTAGTTTGGGGATTTAAAAGTATTCTGTGCAGCTTCTTTCCGTCCATGAAGAAGCGCACTCAGTTTCTGCTGTTGCAGCCAAGTTCTGTCTGCTTCCCTACTGAAGTTCCCTTACTGCTCCAGTGAATCCAGTGACAATCAGTGAGAAGACAGCAAGCAGTTAGCTTCTGCAGTAGAAATGTAAACGCAGCTCCAGTTGGCCATCAGGCTCTGTTGATTGGCCATTTCTCATTATATTCCAACCCCAGTTAGTTTCAGCCGCTCGCTAAAATTACCATTTAAATTTAATTTCATTATAAACAAGTTTTAATGTAGATCATGTTGACTATAATTAATTATAATTATTCACACAGAGCATTCCCACACCAACCAGTAAAGCTCACCCAACAATGATTACAGGACAGAAGTATGATGTTTCACTTACAACTCAAGATAGAAAATATAATGTCCATATTCTGGTGTTACATCAGTGACAGCAACAAAAACTCTCTGCTTTCCTTGTGAATAGACTCTTTGTGAAGGAGAGAATGGTTTTTTAATATTTGCGCGCGGCTCTGCCCCTAACCCCCACGAATATGGAGGGGGAAGTGTATAATATAATGTGTGTTAGTGGAAATTTTAGCACTATAATTAGTGTGCCTTCATGGAACAAGGCACTCCTGGCTTATGTATGTCATTGCAAATCTTATTAAATAGCACATAATGACACTGCATGGAATCATAACTTGGTACGAGAAAGTTGGATGCCATAAAATCTCTCAAATGCCTCATAGCGTATAGGATATTTGTGTATTGACTGGAGACAGGGTTGAAACCTGCTATGGTAAAACAAAATTCTATATTTCAATTAAAAAAAAAAACCCAAAGGAAAACCATAAATCAAAACATAATCAATATGCAAAATATCATCATAACAAGAAAGAACATACACTAATATAACTAAATGGTAAAAGGGAAAGATGGGGCAGGGAAGATTGAAAAGATCAGCTACTGAGTACGATAAGACCTCTGTGCCAACATGCAGGACCAGCCATCAACAGGGAACAAGATTAAAAACGAATCCTCTATAATGAAACCCTTACCCGCGCATGCTCTGTTGAAACGGCGTGATCCCTGCCGCCATGATTTCTGCTTCCGTGCCGAATTCGATTTGATGCGCATGGGGCGGCTTGCAGCACATGGGGCAGAAGGAGTAGAGTGCGACTGTTTTGTTCGGTGGTTTCCTCATGCGCAGTAGAGCGTGCGGCAGTTTCCCCATCAGTAGGAGCCTGTGGCGGTTTAAACATTGCCTTTCTTCCATGACACTGCAACCCCGAAACCACTGCAGACCACCACAAAAACCGGGTAAAAGGTAAAATGAAGGGAGAAGGGCTACTTCTGGACAGGAGGAGCAGGGAAGAGGTGCTGCTGGACAGGGGGGGAAGTAAAATGAAGGGAGCAGGGCTGCTGCTGGACAGGGGGAGCAGTGAAGGGGTGCTGCTGGATAGGGGGGAGGTAAAACGAAGGGAGAAGGACTTCTGCTGGACAGGGGGAAGGTAAAACGAAGGGAGAAGGGCTGCTGCAGGACAGGGGGAGCAGAGAAGAGGTGCTGCTGGACAGGGGGAAGGTAAAATGAAGGGAGAAGGGCTGCTGCTGGACAGGGGGGGAGCAGTGAAGGGGTGCTGCTGGATAGGGGAGAGGTAAAACGAAGGGAGAAGGGCTTCTGCTTGACAGGGGGAAGGTAAAAGGAAGGGAGAAGGGCTACTGCTGGACAGGGGGAGCAGGGAAGAGGTGCTGCTGGACAGGGGGAAGGTAAAAGGAAGGGAGAAGGGCTACTGCTGGACAGGGAGAGCAGGCAAGGGGTGGTGGTGGTCAGCCGAGGAAAGAGACAGAAAGAAAGAAAGACACACACACATCTATTCTAGCACCCGTTAATATAACAGGCTTAAAGACTAGTTGAAAATAATGTGACTTGCAGTTTCTTTTTAAAATTCTTAATAGATCATTTTGACTTCAAGTGCACTATCAGATTGTTCCTGAGACTAGGCGCTAGAAAAAGAATGCAGCTTTTTACTTGGATTCAATATGTGCGGACCTGGATGAAGGGAAAGTTAATCACTCAGAATCAAGAGGCCGAAGAGCTTGTGAAGGAAGATACCCCTATGCAAAACTGCTCAAACATGGTGTTTTGTGGGTCAAAAGAAGGATTTTAAACCAGATTCTATATTGTGTGGGTAACTAGTGTAATTATTTTTTTAAAAAGGAGTAACTGAATCATAGCGACGGGCCTTAGAAAGCATTCTGATTATGGAATTTTGTAATGTCTATAGTCAGCGTAACTGAAATGGGGGAAGCCGGCATAAACTGAATTACTGTAATCCAAACAGGAACTAATAAAAGCATGTAACAAGAGTGTGAAATACCTCTAAGAGCCAGTCCCTTTTTGTTTGCTTTTATTGGCTGCTGCTGCACACTGGACAGAAGACTTTAGCAAACTGGTCATGGTAACACCAAGATCTTTTTCTTAGGTGCTGACTCCTAAGGAGAAATCTAATATCAGTTAACTTATGATTTGGATTTTCTATTTCAATGTGCTTTACTTTGCATATGTCCACATTAAATTTCATCTGTTACTTGGATGCCTAGCCTTCCAATTTCCTAAGGTCTTCCTGCAATTTTTCAGTCTGTCTGCATGTTTTAACAATTTTTGAATAGTTTTGTGCGATTTGCAAATCTAATCACCTCCCTCATCATTCCCATTTCCAGTTCATTTATAAATATATTAAATGGCATCAGTCCCAGTACAAAGTCCTGTGGCACTCTACTATTCACCTTCCTCCACTGAGAGAAATGGCATTTAGCCTTAATCCACAACAAAAACATTTCCTCCTGTCCCATGCCTTATTAATTTTTTCAGAAGTCTCCTCATTCTTTTAAGTGGTATTTCAACTAGACAATGTTATCTTGCAGGTGCAAGTTCTAGCCAATCTGAATTGTACGGTGCTAACTACAGAAATGTTTGCCAAATGGAAACAAGCTACCAACATTAGTAATAAGTTATTTAATATACAGTATACCACTAACCCACAATATGAGGCTTATATAAAAATCACAAGTGGAAATATTTTATATCTATAAAAAATTCCACGTGTGCTTTTTGCCAAATGGAAAGCCATTTCTAGCCTGACATGTGTGTAGTGGTTTATTATCTGCCTTAATAAGTTCCTGTTAGTAAAGCAAGATAAAGTCAAGTCTGCATGTCTGCTAAATGGGTTCACACAAATAAATTGACAAGAGACTATGCTATAGAACAGGGGTCAGGAACATATGGCTCGTGAGCCAGATGTGGCTCTTTTGATGGCTGCATCTGGCTTGTTGCCAACGTGACACTCTTGACTTCCGGGGGCGGAGCCAAGGAGAGCGGCTGCACACACTACGAGCTCCTCTGCTGCAGTGGAGAAAAATCTTCTCCAAGACGTGCTCTGCAGCAGAGGACACCCGAGCAGACCTACCCAAACCATCGGGGACATTCTGCCGGTCACCCGGAAGCGGGAGCCGCCGACACAGAGCCGGATCGGATCTGAAGCCAGGACGGGGGACAGCGGCGGCCATCTTCATCGCCGACATTGAAACAGGTCGTTTACTACACTTTGAAAAACTGGGAGAGTTTAAAGATGCATGCACAGCAAGTGACCCTGCTCAACATCTTGATCTTCAGCAGCTAGCGGGCTTCACATCTAATCTCCTGCAGTCATTCAGAGCGCGCTTTGGAGAATTTCATGAGCGCGCTCGTCTTTTTAAGTTCATCACCCATCCACACGAGTGTGCGGTGGACAGCGCCGACCTGAGTTACATCCCCGGTGTCTCCGTCGGAGATTTTGAGCTCCAAGCTGCGGACCTGAAGGCCTCAGACATGTGGGTGAATAAGTTCAAGTCACTGAATGAAGATTTGGAAAGACTTGCACGACAGCAAGCAGAGTTGGCGAGCAAACACAAGTGGGGAGAAATGAAAAAACTTCAACACGCAGACCAGCTGATTGTCAAAACTTGGAACGCGCTTCCCGTCACATACCACACACTGCAGCGTGAGTATTGCTGTACTGACAATGTTTGGCTCTACGTATGCATGTGAGCAGTCTTACTCACATCTAAAGAACATTAAGACCAACCTACGATCACGTTTAAATGATGGAAGACTCAACGCCTGCATGAAACTTAACCTCATCACGTATCAACCAGACTACAAAGCCATCAGCAAAACCGTGCAGCACCAGAAGTTGCATTAATGGTAAGAACTACTTTATTCATCATTGGTTAGCAACAGCATAACAACGTTATTAAAAAGAATTCAGAGACTTATTGTACTTTAAAAATGTTGGTCTTACATAAAATGCACACATTTACTTGCATTTAGTTTTAAACATATTATATGGCTCTCAAGGAATTACATTTTAAAATATGTCGTGTTTATGACTCTCTCAGCCAAAAAGGTTCCTGACCCCTGCTATAGAGCTAAAGAATCAGGACCCCTGACTGCAGCAGTGTGCTACTTCTCACCCTGTTTGCTAGATCCCTTTTTTTTATTCCATGCTGTCCTAAATACCATAAGCAAACTTAGGACTCCTTTTACTAAGCTGTGCTAGTGGTTTTAGAGAAAACCCAAAAAAACCTCTGTGGAGTGACGATGTTCCTAAATGGACTTTATTTGAAAGTGTCAAAGTTCCAAAGGTACACTGAAATCATCCCCATAAAATAATTCCATCCACATAAAAATAAATCATCCACATAAGAGCCTTAAAGGACCTAGTCTGCTAGGGATACAGGATCCAACACAGTCCGCGTTTTGACAAAAAGTCTTCTTCAGGGGTCCCTGGGGGTCCTATAAAGGTGAGTACGTGGGAAACAATTGTGTGGTGAGCCGGAAGTGAGACACTGCTTGCATTTGCAATGAAAAGGCCCATGTACTCATCTTTATAGGACCCCCAGGGACCCGTGAAGAAGACTTTTTGTCGAAACGCGGACCGTGTTGGGTCCTGTATCCCTAGCGGACTAGGTCCTTTAAAGCTCTTATGTGGATGATTTATTTTTATGTGGATGGAATTATTTTATGTGGATGATTTCAGTGGACCTTTGGAACTTTGACACTTTCAAATAAAGTCCATTTAGGAACATCGTCACTCCACAGAGTTTTTTCTTGGTTTTCTAGTGGTTTTAGCGCACGCTACACGCTAACGCCTCCATAGAGCCGGTGTTAGTATTTTTTGTTTAGCGCGGGGTTAGTGCGCGCTAAAAACGCTAGTGCAGCTTAGTAAAAGGAGGCCTTAGAAGCAGCTTTCCAAATTTACCCCCCGGCAATGTAGCACTGATCATTTGCAGCTCGGCCTTCACTCATTAAACCTTTCTAAAGTTTAAGCTCACTTGCTATTCAATCAGCAACTAATTATTTTGAAATATAATGGCAGTGAAATAACTAAACAATAAGAAACATCTGTGCTGCATTATTTAATTAGATTCAAGAAATGAACTTGAGTTAAGCTTGTCAGATTACAGCTCATTTATTACCCTTGTTGATTTAATAAATGTGCTCTATGCGGGACTAGCCATTTATTAGTCTTTTTTTCTGGTAGGTTTGGGCCTGAAACTTTCTTGCTTCTGATGCAGAAAAACAGTTTGCTAATGTCGTTCGTTAAGTACACGTTTGAAGGTTGAGCCTCTTGAAGTTTAAACGGCAAATTATCCTTTCTAAAGGGAACTGAAGAGCCTCAGCAGTCGAAGTATGTTCCAAAGATGCTGCAAGTTCATGAGTGATTCTTCTATAGATGTTTTTAGCTAGACCGCTCTTAATACTGTGACATCAAATTAGTTTCAGCTGTTGTAAGGACAGGAGCTTATGCATATGCAAATATCTGCAGTTTATCTTTAGACGAATGGTGTTTAGGTTTGCAAAAAAATTCCAACATAGACCCCCGAAGCCCCCCCCCCCGAATGTCCTCGAAACTCCCTGACTCCATCCCTGTCATTAGTGGTGGAAAAATTAGACTCGTCAATTCAGCAACCCCTGCTGCTTTAGGATGCCTCGGAGCAGAGGTATGTCAGTCTCACGATGGGAGGGTTGGTGGTGCACAAGGGGATGGGTGAGAGGGGAGGAATGATGCTGCACAGGGGGGGGGAGAAAGAAAAGAAGAATTGGGGTAGAGGAGAGGAAGGGAGAGATGATTGTTGTACATGAAAAAAATAAGACATCCCCAAAAATAAGCCCTAGTGAGTTTTTGAACCCAAAATTAATATGACACTGTCTTATTTTCGGGGAAACACAGTAGTTTCAAGAAACTGTTAAAAAAACATTTTTTTTTGTAAATAAAGTAAAAATAAACATTTTAAAACCTAAAAAAAAAAAAAAAGAGAGAGAGAAAAATTCCAACATATACATAACTTTATGTATAGGGCTTAATTTTGGGTAGCACATCGATTTTAAAAATTACAATTGTTCAATTTATTATGCTTAAAATTTTGAATTGCAAGATTAATCACATAAAATGACCTTTCCCCTCCGCACACTTCCTTCCAAGAACTTTTCAGACTTGCCTTTGTGGCCAGCAGTGCTAAATAATAATAATAACAGTTTATATACCGCAGGACTGTAAAGTTCTATGCGGTTTACAATGATTAAAAGATGCTACAAATTGAGTAGAATTAACAAAGTTAAAAGCTAGTGATTAACAGCTCTAGAGATCAGTTATTGTGGAGTAAGATAGTACAGATCAGTTACCTAAATACTTCAGGACCAGATATGTTTTTAGGTGTCTCCTAAATTCCCCATAAGTATTAGTAAGCATAAGTAATTGTTCCAGATCTTTATCCCATAATGCTGCCTGATGTGAGAAAAGATGTTGATGATGTCTTTTAATTTTACATCCTCTAACCGGTGGAGAAACAAAATTCAAGTGTGAACTTCTCTTATGTCTGTTGGTTGAGAAAAAGAAAAGATCAGTTATATATTTAGGGGTTAAACCGAATAGTACCTTAGAGCAAAAACATCCAAACTTAAACTTTGCACGTGCCTCCATCGGCAGCCAGTGCAGAAGTTGGTAGGAAGGTGTTACGTGATCGAACTTCTTCAACCCAAAAATTAGCTTGACCGCCGCATACTACAGCTGGGAGCCTTCCTCTCTGTCATGTCTCACCTGCCAGAAATGTGAAGTTGCATCGGAGGAGGCGGGCAGCAGCAGAGGGAAGACTGTGGGCCAACTGGAGGCAGCATGTCTATAGCACTGCCAGCCACAAAGACAGGTTTGGAGAGCTGGGAGAGAGATGCAGACCGTTAATCAACTTAAATTTAGTTTATTCTGGACATAAGTCTGATCCAAAATGGATCATTAATTGAAACTAATATAAGCATTAATAGATACAAACAATAATGCAATAGATTACATAAGTATGCATAATGGAAAATTAGTGCTGAGAAGACCATCATAAATGTGTTTAGTCTAATGAAAAAAACAAAAACAAGAAAGATGGAAACAGTTTTCCCAACACAACCCTCTGTCCCAAAAAGAAAAGCTGGAAAAATTTTTTTTACAACTTAAACGGTACATATATAGAGGCAGGTCTTATCAGACAAATCTGATCAATTTCTTTGACTGGGTGACCAGAGAATTGGATAGAAGGAGTGCGCTAGATGTGTTGTATTTAGATTTTAGCAAAGCCTTTGACAATGTTCCATACAGACGTCTAATAAATAAAATGTGTTCCCTCAGGATGGCCCCAAAGTGACAAGTAACTGTCACTTGTCAGGAACTGGTTGAGTAGAAGACAACAGAGGGTAGTGGTCAATGGAGATTGCTCTAAGGAAAGGGATGTTACCAGTGGTGTGCCTCAAGGTTCTGTTCTTGGGCCTGTTCTTTTTAATATTTTTGTAAGTGATATTGCTGAAGGGCTCTTTGTTAATGATACCAAAATCTACAATAGAGCAGATTCCCCTGATAGTGTGAATAACATGAGGAAGGACCTAACGAATCTTGAAGAATGGTCTAAGAAATGCAAGATCATGCATTTGGTCTGCAAAATCCTGATGGAACAGTACAGTTTAGGGGGGATGGGATGATGAAAACCTTTTGTGCACAAAAGAGGAGCGGGGCTTGTACGTGATAGTATGTGATGATCTAAAGGTGGCCAAACAGTCTGAAAGATGACTATGAAAGCTAGAAAGATGCTAGGGTGCATAGGGAGAGGTATGGCCAGTAGGAGAAAGGAGGTACTGATGCCGCTGTATAAGACCGGTGAGACCTCATTTAGAATTTTGTGGAGACTGCACATTCAAAAAGATATAAACAGGATGGAGTTAGTCCATAGGAAGGTTATTAAAATGGTTGGTGGCCTTCATCATAAGGTGTATTGTATATAGACAGACGTGTGTATTTTGGAGGAAATGTGGAAGAGGGGAGATATGATAGAGACATTTAAATATGCATGAGGCGAGAACTCCCAGCAGCCAGTTAACTAGCAGCTCTGCACGGGCAGGAGCGAAAGAAGGTTGCTTCTGCCACGGTTCACCGCTGGACCTTCAAGGACTTAACAGGTATGTGGAGGGGGCGGGAGGGAGATAAAAGTTGTTTAAATTTGGTCAGGGCTGGACCACCAGGGATTTAAAAGGTACCGGGGGGCGGGGGGGGGGAGTGAGATAAAAATTGTTAAAGTTGGCTGGGGCAGGAGATGGGAGGGATAGCTCTTGTCCCAGCCCACTGCTGGACCACCAGGTCTTACTGCAGGCCTGGCAAAGGCCTGCAACAGGTTAAGGAGGGGGGAGGGCAGTGCTGATCTGAATATAAACCAAGACCCCCATTTTTGGGCCATTTTTTTGGCCTAAAATTCTCAGTTTATATTCCAGTATATACGGTAGTTTGCATATTTTGGATATCCTGAAAATCAGATTTGTATGTTGTTCTCAAGAAGCAGAGCATTACACAGTGTAACAATGAATTTCAATCCTGTCCTATAAGCATGACTAAGTAGTTGAGTTTTTAATATAATGGATATCTAGTGTATGGAAAATTTCTTATGTGTATTTATTGTGAGATACAAGTTGATGAAGCCGTCCATACAATGTGCGGCGGCAGCAAAAAGGGCAAACAGAATGCTAAGAATGATAAAGAAGGGGATCACGAACAGATCAGAGAAGGTTATCATGCCACTGTACCGGGCCACGGTGCGCCCTCACCTGGAGTACTGCGTCCAGCACTGGTCGCCATACATGAAGAAGGACACGGTACTACTCGATAGGGTCCAGAGAAGAGCGACTAAGATGGTTAAGGGGCTGGAGGAGCTGCTGTACAGCGAAAGATTAGAGAAACTGGGCCTCTTCTCCCTCGAACAGAGGAGATTGAAAGGGGACATGATCGAAACATTCAAGGTACTGAAGGGGATAGACTTAGTAGATAAAGACAGGTTGTTCACCCTCTCCAAGGTAGGGAGAACGAGAGGGCACTCTCTAAAGCTAAAAGGGGATAGATTCCGTACAAACATAAGGAAGTTCTTCTTCACCCAGAGAGTGGTAGAAAGCTGGAACGCTCTTCCAGAGGCTGTTATAGGGGAAAACACCCTCCAAGGATTCAAGACAAAGTTAGACAAGTTTCTGATGAACAAGAACGTGCGTTGGTAGGGCTAGTCTCAGTTAGGGCGCTGGTCTTTGACCAGAGGGCTGCCGCGTGAGCGGACTGCTGGGCACGATGGACCACCGGTCTGACCCAGCAGCGGCAAGTCTTATGTTCTTATGTTCTAGACGACTGGTTAAATGTGCCTCTAAAATTGGGTTGGGAAATGCTATTCTATACACTGTAGAACCGTGATTCTTAAACCTGTCCTGGGGTGCCCCCAGCCAGTCTGGTTTTCAAGATATCCCTCATGAATATAATAGAGGTGACCGGCAAGTAAATCTGTCCCATGCATATTCATGAGGGATGTCTTGAAAAGCCGACTGTAGTCGAGCATAGGGCACTTGCTAAGTTCAGCGAGAAGATATTGAAACAATGAGAAGATAGATTTTGGCATCATTGCGCAAAACAGGCATGTCATTTATTAGAAAACACACGCCGAGTGCTATTGCCTGAGGCGTGAGGTCTTGTAGTCTGACATGAGTTATTCAGGCTTTGAGGTAACTAATACCGGTTGAACCTTTTCCCTGACGCAGTAAAATATTGTGGGGTTTGATGGCTGATGAATGCTGACAAAGTACTACAAAAGGAAGTGGGAACGGACAATGAACACGCCACTGTAGAACACTGATGTGAAACCAACTTGTTTATATCGTAAAAGGACACAAGCAGAAGCTGTGGACCCGACACAGCACTGTGTTTCGGCGTCTGAGGAACGCCTGCATCGGGGGGGTCACTCGGTCCCACTTCCTTTTGTCCTGTTTTCTACCCATGGGTTCTCTGTCCGGTTGGACTTTTTGGTAAATAGTGACAAAAAACTGGTGCCGCAAGGGGCTAGTTGTGCAGATAACGGGACATTTTACTGGAATCGGTGGGAAGTTTTTCACCAGTGATTATCGGACGGCCACAAATTTTTTTTTTTTCTGCCTTTTATTCCACATATTCATTTACATGTAGCCTGGCTACGCACACTAAAAGAAGTGAGAGAAATTAAGTTTTAACTTTAGGACGTGCAATTCATTGAGTTAGGTAAAGTCCTGAAGGAGGGAAGAGTGGCCTAGTGGTTAGAGCAGTGCCTCGCAAACTTTGCGAAGCTTCGGCGCATTAAACGCGGTGGCCGCGGCTCGAGGGCATCCAGAAGCGCGTGGACGTCGGTGTCTGCGCATGCACGAAGACCCTCCAGACGGTGCCCCTGAGCCACCCGTGGGAGGTGCTGGAAAGGAACAGGCTTGGAGAGGAGAGGCACCTTCGCCGTCTGACTGCCTATGGGATGTGCCTCTCGCTGCGAGAGGCACGTCCTGTAGGCAGTCAGCCGGCACTGGCGCCTCTCTTCCTCCTCAGCGTCTCGCGGCACACATGGAGTCTCGGGCAGCACACAGTGTGCGATACACTGGATTAGAGCTACAGCCTCAGCACCCTGAGGTTGTGGGTTTAAGCCCAGCGCTGCCCCTTGTGATCCTGGGCAAGTCATTTAATCCTCCGTTATCCCAGCCTGCTGGGACAGATAGAGAAAAATGCTTGAGTACCTGAATGTAAACACTGTTTAGGCAACCTCCATTAATAGGCGGTATATAAATAACCAATAAATTGTAAACTTAGAAGAAAGGCTGAAGTATTGCAGCAGAAACCTGTCTACGCTTTTCAAATCTGCCGATTGCATGGTGCTTCAGTGATCTCTCATAAAGAGGAATGATTATTCGCCTAAAGAACGGTTCATCCATCTCTCCCCATGATATAATTGTCACGGCGTGGCGGTAACTACAGGTTCTTATGCTGTCCATATTGATTCCTCAGGCTTCGCAGTTTGTGCTTCTGATTCTGCAGGATGCATCGCTGTGGGTTTCTACCTCCACTTTCTGTATCAATTTCTCCTCCTCCTTAATAACGTCCCAGTCCAGGTGTCTGCATCTTTGACAGCCTCTCTAGCTCTCCAATTGTTGTTGACACACATGGTACTCTGGCTGTCATTTGTTCAGTGCCTTTGTGACATTTTTTTTTTTTTTCTTTTCTTTTCACACAATAGCAAATTTAACAACGCTGAAAATTAATGGTATCCCTGTCTTGTTTAGCGTGTCATTTGTCAGGCTCGTAGACAGGTTTGCTGCTGTGAAAATTCCACTGTGAATAGTGACAGCTAGGGGGACCTTCCTTTTCGTTATTGGGCGGAATGCAGAATACTATGGGCAGGATACCAAATTTCATCTGTTTCCATGCCCCCCAATTATCTTGTGTGTGGGTTATGTTTTTTAAATATTTCGTACTTGCATGTCTTTCCCTGTATAATTGGCAAGAGTGCTTCTCATAAGGGTTCATAGACAGTAACGCGGAAGACAAAGGTGCGCGCCGACAACTGGGTGCAAGATGGAGGTGCGCGCCGAAGAAAAAGACTGTTTTTAGGGGCTGCGACGGGGGTTTTTGTTGGGGAGCCCCCCCCCCCCCACTTTACTTAATACATATCGCGGCGGCGTTGTGGGGGGTTTGGGGGGTTGTAACCCCCCACATTTTAGTGAAAACGTAACTTTTTCCCTAAAAACAGGGAAAAAGTGAAGTTTTCAGTAAAATGTGGGGGGTTACAACCCCCCAAACCCCCCACAACGCAGCGCGATCTGTATTAAGTAAAGTGGGGGGTTCCCCCCCCACACTCCCCGTCGTAGCTCCTAAAAACAGTCTTTTTCTTCGGCGCACGCTTCCGCGCTGCGCTCAGTTGTCTGCTCGCACCTTTGTCCTGGCGCGCTTTTGACCTGACACCCTCATAAGTGTTAGAAAAGGAAAAAAAATTGATGTCATCTAAGATTCTGTAGTGCTATAATTCTGCCTGCACAAATGCTGTATCAATTAAGTTTACAAGAGGGTACAGTGAGGAGCCAATGGTGGTTATGACCTGTGGTTGTATCCATTTAATGCAGACCTGGGCAACTCCGGTCCTCGAGGGCCGGAATCCAGTTGGGTTTTCAGGATTTCCACAGTGAATATGCATTGAAAGCAGTGCATGCAAATAGATCTCATGCACATTCATTGGGGAAATCCTGAAAACCCGATTGGATTCCGGCCCTCGAGGACCGGAGTTGCCCAGGTCTGATTTAATGGCAGCTTAAGAGGGCTGCTTTGTTTTGGGATTTTTTATTTTTTTAACTCTTTTTCTCTTAAGATCTCTTTATGAGAAAATTATTGTAGACCAGCTAAATTTGATAAATTTCTCTGACTCCCTCCCTGCCTTGTAACCCTGCCTTGAATCTCCGACATGCCTCCGGATTTCCTGACTGCTCCCGACTTGCTAAGCTAAGCTGATTGACTTGTTTGTAACATCGCTGTCTGTGTACAGTCTCTTACTCTGTTAACCGCTCTGAACTGTTATGGTACTGCAGTATACAAAAATAAAGTTATTATTATTATTCAAGCTTGCCAGTACTTCAGCTTGTCAATTCCAGTAGTGCATATAAATCTCCCATCAACTGAGCACTAACGGCCTCTTTTACAAAGCCGCACGGCAACAGTCCCGAAGCCCTTTAAATCTCTATGGGCTTCGGGGCCGTTAGCGCAGCCGAAAAGAGGGAGTAAGTTTGAAATCTGTGATTCACGTACTCTTTGAGCAGTCGTTGCTGTTGTCGGGAAAATTTATATTAAACACTTGTCCTGCAGTTGGCTTATTTTTTTCCCCCACTTTTTTCCTCCCGAGATGTGTATGTCAATTGTTATCCACCTGCTGTCTTTAGAAGCGGATCTGAATTTTGGTTCTTTATTATCTCTCTGTAGATATTCTCATATCTTCATCTTTCTTTTTGGCAGTGGAGAGCCTTTTTGTTTTGAAAGATTGGGCATCCAAATGGCAGATGAAATTTAATGTGGATAAATTCAAAGTGATGCACATTGGGAAGAGTAATCCAAATCATAGTTACTGGATGCCGGGGTAATAATAATAACAATTTATTTATATACGTACTGCAAAGCCATGAAGTTCTATGTGGTTTACATCATTTACAAATACAGTGGTACCTTGGATTACGAGCATAATCTGTTCCAGGAGCATGCTCATAATCCAAAATGTTCGTTTATCAAAGCGAGTTTCCCAATAGGAAATAATGGAAACTCGCTTTTTATGCGTTGCCCCCCCCCCCCCCGACGCGATCTGGCACCCCCCCGCCACGATCAGGCACCCCCCCCCCCCGAAACGATCGGGCACCCCCCTGACACGATTGGGCACCCCCCCTGCCACTTCTTACCCTCATCTGGGCACCCCGAAGATTGGCCTCCTCGTCTGCTGGGCCTTGAGCATCTGAGTATGCTCAAGGTTTCCGAGGCACCGATTTTGCAAATGTTTTGCTTGTCTTGCAAAACACTCGCAAACCGGTGCACTCGTAAACCGAGGTACCGCTGTACATCGTTTAAAATACAATAGAATTGAAGCGAATTAGAAAATTAAAACCAATGCATAAAAAACCCTAAAAGATCTGATTATTGCATAATAAAATTTTACAAATTAACTACTTAAATATTTCAAAAACAGATGTGTTTTTAAATGTTTTCTAAATTCCCCATAAATTTCAATAAGCCTAAGCAGTTGATCTAACTCTTTGCCCCATGTTGCTGCCTGGTATGAAAGAAGATGCTAATGGTTTTTTTTTTTAAGTTTAAACTTTACATCCTTTAACAGACGGGGGAACAAAATTCAAATGTGAGCTTCTTTTATGTCTATTAGTTGTATAAGAAAAAAGCTCATTTATATATTTGGGAGTCAAACCAAATAGAGCCTTAAAACAAAAGCAACCAAGTTTGAATTTCACACGTGCCTCCACTGGTAACCAATGCAACGCCCAGTAAAGGGGTGTCATGTGGTTATATTTCTTTAACCTAAAAATCAGCTTGACCGCTACATTTTGTACCATCCGCAATCGTTGCATGTTTTTCTGGGTACACGTTAGGGGTTAGTACCCAAGAAAAAGATCTAGGTGTCATCGTAGACCAGGGGTGCCCAATAGGTTGATCGCGATCGACCGGTAGATCACCAGGGCAAAGTGAGTCAATCAGACTCACTTTGCCTTGGCAATCTACCGGGCCGATCAGCCATCCTCTCCCCGACGTAAATTCTGCCGTCAGAGAGGAAGTTCAGGCCAGTCAATCGCTGCCTGGCTGGGCGGAACTTCCTCTCCGACGGCAAAATTGATGTCGGGGAGAGGAATGCTGGTCGGCCCCGCAGGGAAGCAGACAAAGCTTGGTGCGGCGGTGGTGGCGGCTTTGGGGCCTGTTACCCGATGGCAGCGGTGGCGGCGGCTTGGGGGCCTGTTCCCCGATGGTGGTAACAGTGGCTTGGTGGAAGGTAGGGAGAAAGAAAGAAAGGGGGCAGGCACGGAGACAGAAGGAAAGAAGGGAAACAGAAAAAAAGAAAGGGGTCATGAAGAGAGAAAAAAGAGAAAGGGAGGCAGGGAGAAAGAAAGGGCAGGGAGAGAGGAAGAAAAAGTTGGGGGAGGGAATGAGGTCTGGAGGAGAGGAAGCATAAAGGCTGAAAGAAGGGAAGAAAGATTGGATGCACAATCAGAAGAAGAAAGTGCAACCAGAGACTCATGAAATCCCCAAACAAGGTAGGAAATATGATTTTATTTTCAATTTAGTGATCAAAATGTGTCTGAATTTATATCTGCTGTCTATATTTTGCACTATGGCCCCCCTTTTACTAAACCACAATAGCGGTTTTTAGCGCAGGGAGCCTAAAGCGTGGGCATTCAGCGCAGCTCCCTGCGCTAAAAACTGCTATTGTGGTTTAGTATAGTTGTTACTGAGGTGACATTGCATAAAGTCATCTGCCTTGACCTCCTTGAAAAACCCCTGGAATATAAATGATAATTAACATTTTCTCTACTTTGTGTTTTTTAAAATTTTATTGTTGGTAGATCATTTTGACTTGGTCATTTTAAAAGTAGCTCGCAAGCCAAAAAAGTGTGGGCACCTCTGGTTTAGATGGTGTCTTTTATTGTTTCTTTCATACTACAAAGACTGGATCACAGATGGCCATGAAATAAAGGACTTAATTTAAATGAGAAATGTATATTCTGTCCTTCCTTGTCTTCAGCAGCAGATGAATCTGGTTGAGTGGGTTGTGTCCATCTACCAGCAGGCGGAGTATGATACATAGGGGTCCTTTTATCAAGCTGCGGTAGGGGTTTAACGCACGTAATACCGCCTGCCGCGCTAGCCACTAACAACTGCATCGAGCAGGCGTTAATTTTTTAGCCAGCCATGGGGGTTAGCGCGTGATGAAATGTCCGACATGCTAACCCCGCTAGCGCGGCTTGATAAAAGGACCCCATAATGTTTCTTTTTAAGCATTGGCCAATCAAAGTGGACTGCAGCCGATTAAAAAGAAACACAAAAGACTTCCAACCAAAGCAATTCTCTTTTTAGTATATGTGCTGTCAAAGCAAGCACCCAACCAAAACAAAAACATCTGCAGATGTTAAAATAAATGAGCATAAATAAAAACAAATATTAATCAAAACCTAGACTAAAATGTTTTAAATGAATCCAGTTTATCGCAAACTATGTGCCTCCTGACATTTCAGGAGGAAAATCATCCATACCGGCTGACTGCCTAAAGGGAGGTGCCTCTCGCGGCGAGAGGCACGTCCTGCAGAAAGTCTGCCGGCGCAGATGACTCTCCTCCTGGCCGGCGTCTCTCCTCCCGGATCCCTCCACCAAAGCGGGTCGCAGCTAGACGGGCCTCCGCGCTTTCGTGGACATCAACACGATGACATCACGCATGTACGTGATGTCATCACGTCGATGTCCGTGCACTTCCGGGTGCCTTCCGGCCGGGCCACTGGATTTAGTGTGCCGCCGGCCAGAAAGTTTGCGAGACTTCGTTAATCAGAAAATTCATTCTGCATTAATCTTAACTCCCTTTTATAAAGCCGTACTGCCAACCAGTGCTAATTAAATGCCGAGTTGTGAATTCTAATCCTTCGGGGCGGCTTGGCATTTAGCTCACCCTGCTTGGCAGTGCAGCTTGATAAAAGGCAGGGCTAATTATTTTAGAATTCGTAGCCCTCTTTTTTGGCCGTTGTGTAGTTATATTACCAGATCCAACTGTCTTTCCAATTGAGGTGAAAGCCCAAATGAGAGGAGGAAACTGCGGGACCAAAATCAAATAGGTTTTGGAGAGAAAATCCATAAACAGCATGAAATTGTATGCAAAGATTATATATGTTGAGAAAAATTGCTTAAGCTGCAAATCCTGGTATCAGAATAAATCTTGTGTGCAAAATTGGCCGAGTAAAATTCTGGGGGCAAGGCGGAAGTATTTCTCTGTTCTTAGCTAAGGGCTCCTTTTACTAAGCCGCATTAGGGTTTTAATGCGCGGAATAGCACGCGCTAAATTGCCCCGCACGCTAGACCTTAACGCCAGCATTGAGCTGGCGTTGGTTCTAGCCACGTAGTGTGGGTTTAGTGCACGCTAAAATGCTGTGTGCGCTAAAAACGCTAACGCAGCTTAGTAAAAGGAGCCCTAAGTGTATGTCGAAAGAGTGGTTAATAAACAGAAGAAGAAAAAAAAACGTATCTAGAATGCACATTTATGATGCAAAATTTATAGCTGTATGTTTATCTGTAGGTAAAAATGCCAAACCATTTACTCCTGAAGAAGCCAAAGACATTGTGATGCGTCTTCAACAGCCTGCAGTCTTCTATAACATGGTTTCTGATTGGCCAGCACTGCAGTGGACTGTGGACTGCCTTTCTGATGTACTGAATGGGAAGTCAATACAGTTCAGGATTGGTAAGAAGAGCCATCGCACAGGTATTGCTTTATTATAGGATTACTTTCAGGGGCATCAGTGCCTCCTTTCTTCTGCTGGCTAGGCATCTTTTTCTGCAGCTATGTACCCTTGTACATTTTTCACATTCTGCTGTCTTAACCCTTTCAGGACCATAAGGATCGTAGGCCAATTTTTGTGGTTTTGACGACATTTTTATGGTAAAAAGGGCTTGCAGATGCCAAAAAATTGATTTTTTTTTGTGAAATATCGTTATTTTTATTTAAAAAAATCACACTTCTGGCTTATGGACAGTGTGGCAAGTGAATCTTCTCGTCCATCTGGCAACGACGCTAATGAATGAATGTCGGAACCAGTTTGTTTACATAAAGGCAGTATCATATGGAATCCGTACATATCAAATTTAGAACTGTAGACTATCCCAATCAAAATTTATAGGATTTTAAAGTTATGGGACAAATATGTCCCTTGGTCCTGAAAGGGTTAAAAATAAAATTCAAAATATATTAGAAGTAGGACTTTCACTGATCTTCGCAATAGCTTCTAGAACAATTCTAGAAATATTTTTTTTAAAAATAAGAAGAATATTAAAGCAAAAAAATCTTGATCACATAAGTCTTTACCTCGTTGGCGCAACGGTTAAGTTCCTTTTGCAGCAATAACAGACATGAGTCATTTAAAATAAGTATGAACTTTGCAGCTTGTGCCCATTTTTCTTAGCGGACTAGCTGAGGATTTGTGAGCAGCAGCTTTCAAATCTTGCCACAGATATTCTGTCGAATTCAGGTCTAGGCTGTGAATGGGCCATTCAGGACATAAGACTTGCCATACTGGGACAGACCAAAGGTCCATCAAGCCCATTATCCTGTTTCCAGCAGTGGCCAACCCAGGTCCCAAGTACCTAGCTAGATCCCAACAAGTAAAACAGATTTTATGCTGGTGATCCTAGGAATAAGCAGTGGATTTCCCTAAGCCATCCCAGTAATGGCTATGAACTTCTCTTTTAAGAAATTATCCAAACTTTTTTTAAACCCTACTAAGCTAACTGATTTTCTTCACATTCTCTGGCAACGCATTCCAGAGTTTAGCCACTTTAGCCTTTCCTCATAGCGAAGTTATCAATCTGTCTTGTTTCTGTAGTGTTCAGGGCACAGGATAGGAAGCTGTGACTGGAGGGAAGGGCACAGAAGGGGGGCTGGAGGGAAGGGAGAGAGAGGTGTTTGACCTATGGAGGGTAGGGCTGGAACTGAAGAGATGGGAGAGAGCTGCAGGAGGGGAAGCTGGAGGGAATGGGAAGAGGTGCTGCACCTGTAGAAGGGGGGCTTCTGGAAGGAAGGTAGAGAGGTGCTGGGGGGGAGAGGCTGAAGGGAAGAGAAAGGAAAAAGAGATGCCATACTAAGCGGATGAAGGAAGAGGGAATGAAATACTGATGAACACACAGTAGAGAGAGGGAGAGACACAGGGAGGTATCAGAAATAGAGGGGAAAATAATGGACTTGGAGGGAGAAGCCGCCAGGACTTTAGAAGAGCATGAGGGTCCCCAAAGGGACGGATTGGTAGCAGCATAGGCACCACTAGAAGTAACTGAAGATGAAAGAGACTAAGGGCTCCTTTTATCAAGCTGTGGTAGGGGTTTAACGCGCAGAATACCTGCCGCGCTAGTCGCTAATGCCTCCATTGACGAGGTGTTAGTTTTTTGGCTTGCCGCGGGGGTTAGCGTGTGATGAAATGGCCAACGCGCTAACCCCGCTAGCACACCTTGATAAAAGGAGCCCTAAGTCAAAGAATAAGGAGAGGTCAGGCCAGGCAGAGTAACAGACCAGCTGAGCACCAGGTTTCAACACAGAATAAGGTGGAGCTCTTTAGCAATGATTCCAATTGGGGGTTCTTTTGGGGAAAAGGGGTTCAGAAACGGGGCTTTTAATGTTCGATAGCAAAGGCTGCTATAGTTGAAAAGAAGTGCATCCTTGAGGAGTCCTCACCATTGATCTAGTATCGGAAGAATTGCTTAGGGTGGAATCGCAGCATGCTAATTTAACATTTAAGAGATCCAAGACTTTCCTGCAAATATGGGGTAATTTCTATGAGAGCTTGCAGCTTTATTTTGAATGATCTTAGAGAAGTTGAGCAACCTGCACAACCCAGGAATGTCCTCCTTTTCGGCACTTTGGGTTTTAAAACGTTTCTCGTCAAAATTGCGTCGGGAAGGGGCATGCGCGGATGCCGTCTGGGGGCGGGGCAGAACGGAGCATGATGCAGGCAGAACGGGGCGGGCCTGGGGCGTGGCCATGGGTCTGGATTTTCCTTCAGGAAAATCTGGTAACTCTAGGTATGGGGGAGCTTTAGGGGAAATGAAGCGCACTTGTTAGCAGTGATCTCCAAGTGGCCATAAGAAATCAGGTCACAAGAGGTAAGATCTGGTGTTTTGTTAAACTGACGGGGGAATGGAGTTGAGCTGTTGTCTAATTAAAAAAAAAGAGGGAGGGTGGGTAAGGGATGATTATTTGTTAGGAAAACAGGGTGGAGATGAAAATATTGTTTCTTCAATACATATACAGTAAAACCTTGGATTGCAAGTAACTTGGTTTGCAAGTGTTTTGCAAGACAACAAAACATCTCATTAAATTTTAACTTGATATACAAGCAATGTCTTGCAATACGAGTACATACAGTATACACGCGTCACATCATCACAACTGAGCTGATGGTTCTTCTCTCTCTGACGCTGCGGGAGTGTAGTGACTGTTCTAAACGGGTGAGGTCTTGCAATATGAGTACATACAGTATACACGCGTCACATCATCACAACTGAGCTGATGGTTCTTCTCTCTCTGACGCTGCGGGAGTGTAGTGACTGTTCTAAATGAGCGAAGTCTTGCAATACGAGTACATACAGTATACACGCGTCAACATCATCACAACTGAGCCGATGGTTCTTCTCTCTCTGACGCTGCAGGAGTTTAGGGACTGTTCTAAATGAGTGAGGTCTTGCAATACAAAACGTATAGTATTTTGAATTAAAGTTTTTGGGTTGTGGAACGAATTGTCTGAGTTTCCATTATTTCTTTGGATTACAAGCATGCTTCCGGAACGAATTATGCTCACAAATCAATGTTTGACTGTACATTTTATTTTGGAGCATAATTAGAAAAAAAGATTTAAACAAACATATTATGGGCCCTGGTAATGCAATTTTTAGAAACAGAGCTCATTTGGGTTTCTTATGACAAAGAGTGTGGAGGCTTGTCATGACATTATGGTTTCTTATTTTTAACTACTTTTGTGAATATTTCTGTAATTGTTCTTTCACATTAGAACATGAAGTGTAAGTTGTGTAGATCAGTGAAACATACTCTTATTGTAATTCAAAATTTACAAGGGTATGAAAACATAGAAATTATAAAGGTACTGTATTCTGTTGTGGCCCTCATTTGCTAAGCAAAGCCTTGTGCTACAATTATTTTATGATAAAATACCAGTTATGTTTAGACACCCAGCCAGGGACTCTGGTTGTCAGTTTTTGCACGAATAACAGTAATTGTTTGTGAAAGAAGTACATGATTAATAGGCAGCTACATAGAGAGTAATGACATTCTTTAGAAATAGTTCCCTGTTTCATCCTTTCTGCCCTGAGTCGATATCTTCTGCATGTGACATCACAACCTG
This sequence comes from Geotrypetes seraphini, assembly GCF_902459505.1. Lineage (NCBI taxonomy): Eukaryota > Metazoa > Chordata > Amphibia > Gymnophiona > Dermophiidae > Geotrypetes > Geotrypetes seraphini. The sequence continues at coordinate 250,456,669 of NC_047088.1, forward strand.
TTCTAGGGCAGCAGATTATATCACTAACAACCGCTGAAAGAAATAAAAAAGAATATTTCTAATAATAATACTTACTATTTATGAAGCACTGCTGAATATGTCTTTGTACCAGAGAGCTTACAGTAAGTGGGTTCCTGAGGAAATAGGAGATAGTGAGTAGTCTCAACGAGTGTCAGTAGCAGAAGCGGGATTTGAACTCTGGCTTCGCAGATTCTCTAAATCAGTGGTTCTTAACCTTGTTGGAGGTACTGAACCCCACCAGTTTCATATGCGTGTTCACCGAACCCTTTATTGGAAAAATAAAATATGATTTTTACAAATTCAAAACATAGGTATACAGTGAGGGAAAAAATAATATCAATTTTGAAAACAAAAAAGTTCTCCTATATTTTGAATAATAATAACATAATAATGAAATTTACTGCAAATCGGTGTGACTTCTGCTGTTGATTGATAGATCAAGAAACCGAGTCCACGATCAGTCTTGATCAAAATCACTGAATAACTGATAGATGATTGAACGTGACTGAAGCGCTATATGAGTCGGAGGTGTGTTTTGACCTCCGCCGAACCCGCGAGACTGACTCACCGAACCCCTGGGGTTCGGTCGAACCCAGGTTAAGAACCACTGCTCTAAATGAATGGTACAGAGAATAATTTGTCTCTTTTCTAGACCTTCAGATGGTAGTTGCCAGACCAGATCCAATCGCCTTCAAGTTGGATCCGAGTCACATCATCAATGACCCATTGAAAATTTTATATTAAATAACTATTTGCACCAAATGTTTCATCTAACAGTTCATTGATGTTGAATCGAAAAGGTACAATAACCATTACTTATCTGAGATATGTTAATATTCAGCCATTTCAGTGATTGCTGCACATAATGCTTCAGAGAGCTCCAATTGTTTAGATCGGTGTTCTTCAACCTTTTTACACCTATGGAATGGTGGAAATAAAAGAATTATTTTGTGGACCGGCAAACTACTAAGACTGAAATTAAAAAAAACCATTTCCACCCTGTCTCCGCAAACTATCTGATCCCATCCGCGCAAGCCTCAGTTATGATTTTATATTGAACGTATTTTATTAAAGTATAAAAAGAAACAGTATTCTGTACAATTGTCATTTTATAAATACAAATAATACAGAGCAAGGATCAACAAAATCCCTGTCTCCCCTCCCCTTCACATATATCCCCTCTACTATCAAGAAAACTGAATAAGCCAAATTATTACAGAATGCTACACAGAAATATCATGCTAACAGAATACCGCAGTCACCATGACAGGAATAGTGTTAGGGGAGTGCAACTAGGGCAACTGCCCCCTGGTCAGTGAGAGCCCTAAGCCAGATGGAAGCTAAAGAAGCACTGCCTGGGCTTTGCAGTACCCAGTTACGTCTAACACCAGCTCTAGCAAAATAGAAATAAAATTATTTTTTTCTACCTTTTGTTGTCTCTGGTTTCTGCTTTTATCTTCTTTTCACTCCCTTCCAGTGTCTGCCCTCTCTGTTTCTTCAATCCAGCATCTGCCCCTTCCATCCACTGTCTGCCCTCTCCCCCTTCCATATGGTATCTGCCTTCTTTCTATGCCCCTCTCCCCTTTACATTCAGCCTACGCCCCTCTCTCCTTTTTACATGATTCATTCTGCTCTCTTCATTTTTATCACTCCTACACCAGATCTAGCATCTTTGTCCCCCTCTCCTTATGTCTCTGCTGACCCCCTTCCCAGCATCAATCTCTCTACTTTCTCACTCCTCCGTCTCTCCCCTTTCCCTCATCTGATCTCTCCATTCCACCCTGACCCCTTCTCCTCTAATCTCCTTGCCAGCTGTTTCCTTTGTCCAGTAGTAACTCTCTTCCCTTCCCTTCTTCCTTCCCAGCAGCATCTCTCCTTCTCCCTCTCTCCCTCCAGGTTAAGTAGCAGCTCTCCCTTTATTTTCCCTTGCCCAGCAGCTTCCCAGCCTCCAACAGTGGTTTCCTCCCCTTTCCTCTGCTCCCCTCCCGGCAGCTCTCAGTACTTGCCTGCAGCAGCGCAGCGATTCACTTAGGCAGCCTTGGGTCCTTTGATGGGTCACGCCGCCTCTGAGGAAAGAAGAAGTTGCATCATCAGAGGCGAGCCGCAACTCAGCAAAAGCCCCAAGGCTTCTGAAGTGAATCACTGTGCTGCTGCAGGCAAGTACTGAATCGGGCCCCCTAATCTCGCTGGCCCTGCACGGACTGGCAGGAAATTTCAGTACGTCAATCTTGCCGGCCCAGTGCAGACCAGCAGGAATTTTCTGCGGACCGGCACCGGTCTGCAGACCGGCGGTTGAAGAACACTGGTTTAGATCACTTCCATTACTTCCGACATAACGTTATGTTTTGTCTATGTGTATGTGTGTGTGTGTGGGGGGGGGGGCTGCATCAGGGAAGCACCTTATTCTGCATTTAAACACAGATATTCCTACTCATTCGCAGCCCAGTGACAATGTGACTCAGATTCAACTTGAAGGTGATTGGATCTGGTCTTGCAACTGCCATCTGAAGGTCCAGAAAAGAACCAAAAGAAGTATGAGAAGAGACTGGAAGACCTAAATATGTATACTCTGAAGGAGAGGAGGGACAGAGGAGATATGATACAGACATTTAAATACATGAAAGGCATTAATATAGAGCCAAATCTTTTCCAGAGAAGAAAAAATGGTAAAACTGGAGGGCATAATTGAGTTCACAGGGAGGAAGACTTAGGAGCAGTGTTAGGAAATTCTTCTTCACGGAGAGGGTGGTAGACGCCTGGAATGACCCTCCTGAGGGAAGTGGTGATGGAATTCAAAAAAGCATGGGATAAAAATAGAGGATCTCTAATTAGAAAATGAAGGATGTAAATTAAAAAACTAAGGCCGGTATTGGACAGACTTGCATGGTCTGTGTTCCATATATGGTGATTCGGTGTAGAATGGGCTGGGGTGGGCATCAATGGGAACTCCACTAGTATGGAACAGGAGGATGTTACTGGCCTGACTTTACGGTAGATGTCCTGCAAACAACGGGATGGTTAGATAGGCTGGAGTGAGCTTGAAGGGCAACATCAGCATTTGGAACCTAGGACAATACCAGTCTTTACAGCCTATGGCCCAGAAATATCAAAGAAGAGACAAGTTAATGTAATCATGTATATTTTAATGAGTATAACTTATGGGCAGACTGGATGGACCGTTCAGGTCTTTATCTGCTGTCATTTACTATGTTACTATAAAATATTCTCTGTACCGTTCATTTAGGGCAGGGTTGCTCAAGTCCAGTCCTCGAGATCTACTGGCAGGCCAGGTTTTCAGAATATCCACGATGAACATACATGAGAGAGATTTGCATACCAAGAAGGCAGTGCAGGCAAATCTCTCATACATATTCATTGTGGATATCCTGAAAACCTGGTCTACCAGTAGATCTCGAGGACTGGACTTGGGCAGCCCTGATTTAGGGTGTCACGATTTTGATGGTCAGAATTGTGAAGTGTAGATGATCACCTATTTGAGGTCCTTCTCAGATTCTCAGCACATTGCAGTAACAACTAGGCCACTCCCTCTTCCTGGGACAGGTTTGGCTTGATTTGAGTTTTTCATTTGTAATGTTTTACTCTGCTTTTCCCAGTAATAGGGGAAAAATGTATGTGAGAGTGCGTGCCTATTTATTTCTTTGCACTTATGTACTGTGGTTCCATGAGCCAGTCCCTATGGTTTAACAAAACAGACAATGCACAAAGAATGCTAGACAATGAAAACAAGAGTACTCACTCAACCCATTCCCCAACCCACTTCACCACCTACTAAGTAAAAGCTCATTAATACAGATGTTTCTTTTAATTTGTAAAGATATATATTGAAAAATAGTGCAACTGAAATAAGCACTAATCGCATCAACAAATATACCTCTACAGCAGGGGTCTCAAAGTCCCTCCTTGAGGGCCGCAATCCAGTTGGGTTTTCAGGATTTCCCCAATGAATATGCAAGAGATCTTGGTGCATGCACTGCTTTCAATGCATATTCATTGGGGAAATCCTGAAAACCCGACTGGATTGCGGCCCTCAAGGAGGGACTTTGAGATCCCTGCTCTACAGCATAGACTGAAATATTGTACTATATGACAAGCAAGTCATTTGTCAGCATAGAAAGGAAACATAAGAATTGCCATCTCCGGATCAGACCCTGGGTCCATCAAGTCCAGTGATCCGCACACACGGAGGCCCCGCCAGGTGTACCCTGGCATAGTTTTAGTCCCCATATCACTGTATGCTTCTCAAGGGAGATGTGCATCTAATTTACCCTTAAATCCTAGAACGGTGGATTCTGCAATTACTTCCTCTGGGAGAGCATTCCAGGTGTCCACCACTCGCTGCATGAAACAGAACTTCCTGATATTCGTCCTGGACCTGTCCCCCCTCAGCTTCAGTCTATGTCCTCTTGTCCGTGTCACACTGGACATTGTAAATAACTGCTTTCCCTGCTTCATTTTGTCGAATCCTTTCAGTATTTTGAAAGTCTCGATCAGATCCCCTCGCAGTCTCCTCTTCTCAAGGGAGAACAACCCCAGTCTCCTAAGTCATTCCTCGTAGTCCAGGTTCTCCATACCTTTCATTAGCTTTGTTGCTCGTCTCTGCACCCTCTCTAGCAGTTTTATATCCTTCTTTAAGTATGGAGACCAATGCTGGTCGCAGTATTCCAGGTGCAGTCTGACCATGGCTCTGTAGAGCGGTATTATAACTTTCTCTGATCTACTCGTAATTCCCTTCTTTATCATGCCTAGCATTCTATTTGCTTTCTTCGCTGCCGCCACACATTGCGCTGACGGTTTCAGGGTCCTATCTATCAGTACACCCAGGTCCTTTTCCTGTTCGGTCTTTCCCAGAGTTACACCTGACATACTATACTTGTGATCTTTATTTTTTTCTGCCTAAATGCATCACTTTGCATTTTTCCACATTAAAATTCATCTGCCATTTATCTGCCCACTTCTCCAATTGATTCAAGTCGCTCTGGAGTTCCTCGCTGTCCTTCTGCGATCTGATTGCCCGGCATAGCTTTGTGTCGTCTGCAAACTTGATGATTTCACTGGATGTTCCTTCTTCCAGGTCATTTATGAAAATATTAAATAAGATGGGTCCAAGTACTGAGCCCTGGGGTACACCGCTAGTCACTTTTTCCCATTCTGAGAACTTCCCATTTATGCCCACTCTCTGTTCTCTAGCCATTTGCCTATCCATCTTAGTATATCTCCCTCTATTCCATGGCCTTGTAATTTCCTGAGAAGTCTTACATGTGGAACCTTGTCGAACGCTTTCTGAAAGTCCAAGTATACAATATCCACCGGTTCTCCACTATCAATTTGTCTGTTCACTGTCTCAAAAAATTGAAGTAGGTTCGTCAAACATGATTTCCCTTTCCTGAAGCCATGTTGACTGGCTCTCATCAGGCTGTGTGTGTCTAGGTGCCGGACTATGCTATCTTTGATCAGCGCCTCAACCATCTTTCCAGGGACAGACGTGAGACTTACAGGTCTGTAGTTGCCTGGCACTCCTCTCGATCCTTTTTTAAATATCGGCGTGACGTTCGCTATCTTCCAGTCATCTGGTATCTGTCCTGTTTTGATTGTCAGATTGGCAAGTTTTTGCAATAGTTCTCCGATTTCAAATTTCAGTTCTTTTAGGACTCTCGGATGAATTCCATCCGGTCCAGGAGATTTATCACTTTTAAGTTTGTCGATCTGGTGGTAAATGTGGTCCAAGTCCACTTCTACTGTGGTGAGGCTGTCCTGTACGACTCTCTTGAACACTTTCACTGTGTCAGGTATTGTTGCGGTGTCTTCCTTTCTAAAGACAGACGCAAAGAAGGAATTCAGTCTGTCTGCAATTTGTTTGTCATCCTTAACGTACCCTTTTCCTCCCAGATCGTCCAGCGGTCCCACCGCCTCCCGTGCGGGTTTTTTCCCTTTTACGTATCTAAAAAAGGGCTTGAAATTTTTGGCCTCTCGCGCTATTTTCTCCTCGTAGACCTTTTTGGCAACCCTCACCGCCTTGTGACATTTTTTCTGATCATCTCTATGTTTGTTCCAAGCTTCGGATATTTTTGTGCGTTTCCACATCTTAAAGGAGTCCTTCTTTTCATTTATGGCTTCCTTCACCTCTTTGGTAAGCCACGCCGGCTCTCTTTTGCCTTTGGTTTTCTTTACTTTGGACATCTGCGGAATGTAGAGGCTTTGTGCTTCCGTGATAGTATTTTTCAGTAGGAACCATGCCTATTCCATTGTTATGACTTTGCTCATCTTTTTCTTGATCCGTTTTTTCACCATGGCTCTCATGCTGTCATATCTTTCCCTTTCCCAACATCAAGTTTGAAGTTGATCATGTTGTGATTGCTCGTCCCCAGCGGGACCGTGACTTCTACTTCCTTTGCCGTACCCGTAATGCCATTTAAGACCAAGTCCAAGGTGACGATTCCTCTCGTCGGCTCTACTACCATCTGTTCCAGGAAGCAGTCCCCTAGCACTTCCAGGAACTTTGCCTCCTTGCCACAGTTGGAGGTTCCCAGGTCCCAGGCACTGAGATCATCAGCTTAAAGAGGAGAAGGGCTTATCATGATAATGCTAGAGACACTAGGGAGCATAAGAACATAAGAATTGCTGCTGCTGGGTCAGACCAGTGATCCATCGTGCCCAGCCGTCCGCTCACGCGGTGGCCCTCTGGTCAAAGACCAGTGCCCTGAGACTAGCCCTACCTGCGTACGTTCTGGTTCAGCACGAACTTGTCTAACTTTGTCTTGAATCCCTGGAGGGTGTTTTCCCCTATGACAGACCTGTAGCTGGATTGGCAGAGGGCGAGAACAGAACAGGCCTCAAAGAGAGAAAGCTGCTAGAAGGGAGCAAGATCTCCCAGGGGAGTATCCAGAGTGGCTGCAATTTACCTGGATACAGAAGGAAGAGAAAGCGTGGGCAGTAAGACAGAAGCCAGCTGGGTGAAAGGCAGAGTCTAGAGCCCAGGAGCCACACACAAGGGAAGGAAAAAGAGAGGAAGTGATGGATGCAGGGGTGGAGGGGAAGATTTAAAATATTGCATGTATGAGACAGAGAGAAACTCTGAGATGCTGGCTCAGTACTGCTACTTATCACTTATATAGTGCTGAAAGGCATACGCAGCACTGTACATTTTGACATTTGTAGAGGGTCCCTGCTCGGAAGAGCTTACAATCTAACTTGGCCAGACAGACATGACATAGAGGATTGGGATCAGAACCCAAGGTGAGAGGAGTTAGGAGTCGAAAGCAATCCCAAAGAGGTGCGCTTTTTTGCGCTTTTAACTGGTAGGGGAAGTATAGAAATACGACGGCAGATAAAAGCCAAATGGTCCATCTAGTCTGCCCAGCCACAGCATCCAATATCGTCTATTCTCCCTAAGAGATCCCACATGCCTGTCCCATGCTTTCTTGAATTCAAACACAGTCTTTGTCTGTGCAGGTAAGCCAAATTTGAGCTTCCAGTTTTGGTTTATGAGCTGTAGATACTGAAAGTAGCCACTTTTGTCAGTCTGCATGTACCCCTCGCATCGGATTCTCCAGTTCCGGAAAAAGTACATATCCAAGTCTAATATTTTGCACAGCTTAGGGGTCCTTTTACAAAGCCGCGCTAGCGGTTTTATCGCACGCACCAGATTAGCGCGTGCTAACCGGAAATCTACCGCCTGCTGAAAAGGAGGCGGTAGAGGCTAGCGCGTGTGGCAATCTATTCCGTGTGTTAAGGTACTAGCGCGGCTTTGTAAAAGGAGCCCTTAGTTTAAGACCTTAGGCCAACGCATACATAATATTTCATGGAATTCTGAGTTGATTGACTGGGGACATGTTTCAAAATTGAACCACTAGATACGAAACGATGCACAAATAATTCATATGTTTCAAAATTGAACCACTAGATACGAAACGATGCACAAATAATTCAGGCTTTTTCCACTATCCTGGAACTCCTCTAATCCCAACACCACCAGATCCACTCAAAAATTCAAACTATCCTTCCCCTCTTTAAAAGGCATATCCCATGCAGGAAAATTAGGGACTTCCCTCTTCTTCAGGATCACCGAACTCTGGAACAGCTTTACTACCCCGCTTCGAAGCCTGACCTCCCTCCAACTCTTCCGAAAACATTTGAAAACTTGGCTTTTCTCTAAAATGCAATGACCCCTCCCTCATCGATATACAAAGTCCCTCTAAACTTCTCTCTCTAAGTCCTTCTACTTTTCATTGTAGTTCCTTTCTATACCAACTCCTGTAAACCGTGTCGAGCTCTACTTCTGTGGAGATGATGCGGTATACAAACTTAAGGTTTAGTTTAGTTTAGGCTAGTGCCCTAACACATCTTTACAACTCCCCCCCTCCCCCAAGTAACTCTGTGCACATGGCAGAGTCACCAGCTTGTTTGATTGATTTTACTATCCATGTAATATGCAAATAATGTTGACTTTATTTGCAGCCCCTCTGTTTGAAACGCAGTGCAGTTATGTGCAAGCAACACTGGAAGAGTTCATGGCTTGGAGTTGTGCACAGTCCTCTAGCTCTTCTGGACCATTCGGTTCTTATGATTCTTCTGAATATTGGGCTTATGCAGACTACAAATATATGTCCATTCTCTTTGAAGATCACACAGAAAGGCTACAGGTAAGAAATTATATTGCACAGCTTAAGCTAGAAAAGAGCCAATGAGTTTACCCAGAGTATACCCAGAGTTACTGTATATACGTGAATATAAAATGAGATTTTGGGGCCCCAAAATGGGAGTTTCATCTTATATTCAAGGTCAGTACCCACCCTCCCAGACTTGTTGCAGGCCTCCGCTGGCCTATCATATGACCTAGTGGGCTGGGACAGGAGAGACCCATCCCGTGTTCTGTCCTGGCCGACTCCGACAATTTTTTTTTTTTTTTACCTCCCTTTCACATCCCCCCGCGTACCTTTTTGAATCCCTGGTGCTCCAACAGTGTACCAGTCAGGAACGAGCTTTCTGTGCTCCTGTCCCGTGCTGAGCCCCTCCACGAATGGCTGCCTCAAGTTCTCGTGGCCCAGCGGTGTACCAGCCAAGAGCGAGCTTTTTGCACTCCTGCCTGGCCCTGAGCCACTCCCTGAATTGCTGCCGCCAGTTCTCGCGGGACTCATAGTAGGCAAAACGTGGGTGTACTCTGGTATGGCGTGCCAAGTTTACACTTAAATTTTGCCAGAAATTGATTTTATTTTCATTTTTATTTAAAGTATTAGTATTTCTTAAGATTTTTTTCTGGTTGCTTGAGGGTCCTGGTTAACAGATTTCCTGTAATTTAACATTAGTACAAAAGATATAATGTAACGAATGTAATTGTATGAATGTTTTAGAGCCATGTAGGTCTGTCCTGTTTTAAATGGAGTTCTTTTCTATATTTTGTACCGTATTTTTTGCTCCATAAGACGCACTTTTTCCCACCCAAAAGTGGGTGGAAATCTCGGTACATCTTATGAAGCGAAGGTACCAATTTTGTTACCCTCCCCCCGTACTATGGTAAAACCCACCCGCTGCCACCGCACTTCCGAAAATCTCGGCAAGAGGGAGAATTAGAAGGCCTTGAGCATGCGCAGATGCATGCTCAAGGCCCAGCAGAAGGAGGAAGTTCTTCAAGCGGCACCGGCACATCCTGTGGGCTGCCAGATGGGAGGTAAGTTTCAAGTTGTTTGGGGGGGGAAGTAGCGCCGCTGGCCTTGGTGTGGGGGGGAACGTATCAAGCGAGTTTCCATTATTTCCTATGGGGAAACTTGCTTTGATATACGAGTATTTTGGTTTACGAGCATGCTTCTGGAACGAATTATGCTCGTAAACCAAGGTTCCACTGTAATGTATAAAATACAAAGGACCCAACATGGGCTGTGTTTTGGTAAAATAAAAATGCCTTCATCAGGAGTCTTATACGGTCAGAAGAACATAAGAATTGCCGCTTCTGGGTCAGACCAGTGGTCCATTGTGCCCAGCAGTCTGCTCATGCGGCGGCCCTTAGGTCAAAGGAACTTGTCTAACTTTGTCTTGAATCCCTGCAGGGTGTTTTCCCCTATAACAGCCTCTGAGTCTTTGGCTTTCTTAAATATAAAAACACAAAAGTCACAAAAAATCCAAGTAGCAAACAGCACAGCACACAAGCCTCCAGTGTAGGCTGGTGTCATGTAAAGATTGTTTTGCAGTACAGGTCCTCTCTGAATAGAAACATAGAAACATAGAAATAGACGGCAGATAAGGGCCACGGCCCATCTAGTCTGCCCACCTTAATGACCCTCCCCTACCTTTCTCTGTGAAGAGAACCCACATGACGATCCCATTTTGTCTTAAAATCGGGCACGCTGCTGGCCTCAATCACCTGAAGTGGAAGACCATTCCAGCGATCCACCACTCTCTCGGTGAAAAAGTACTTTCTGGTGTCACCGTGCAGCTTCCCTCCCCTGAGTTTCCATGGATGCCCTCTTGTAGCCGTGGGACCTTTGAAAAAGAAGATATCTTCTTCCACCTCGATACGGCCCGTGAGATATTTGAACGTTTCGATCATGTCTCCCCTATCTCTGCGTTCCTCGAGAGAGTATAGCCGCAACTTATCCAGCCGTTCCTCGTACGGGAGGTCCTTGAGTCCTGAGACCATCCGGGTGGCCATTCGCTGGACCGACTCCAGTCTCAGCACATCTTTGCGGTAATGAGGCCTCCAGAATTGGACACAGTATTCCAGATGGGGTCTCACCATGGATCTATACAATGGCATAATGACTTCAGGCTTATGATTGACGAAACCCCTACGTATACACCCTATGATTTGTCTAGCCTTAGATGAAGCCTGTTCCACTTGATTGGCAGTCTTCATGTCTTCACTGATGATCACCCCTAAGTCCCGTTCTGCTACAGTCCTTGCTAGGATCTCGCCATTAAGGGTGTAAGTTTTGCATGGATTTTGGCTGCCAAGGTGCATGACTTTGCATTTTTTGGCATTGAAACCTAGTTGCCAGATCCTAGACCAGCGCTCCAATAGGAGTAGGTCGTGCTTCATATTGTCAGACATTGAGTTTTTGACCGTTGCACTCCTTTCTACTACATTGCATAGTTTGGCGTCATCTGCGAATAACGTTATTTTACCTCGAAGCCCTTATGCCAAGTCTCTTGAACAGGATCGGGCCCAAGACCGAGCCCTGCGGCACTCCACTGATCACCTCCGTCATTTCAGAGGGGATGCCGTTCACCACCACCTGCTGATGCCTGCCTCCAAGCCAGTTCTCAACCCATTTTGTCAAAGTGTCACCCAATCCTATAGAACTCATTTTGCTCAACAGCCTGCGATGTGGTACGCTATCGAAAGCTTTGCTGAAGTCTAAGTATACGATGTCCAGGGGCTCCCCAACATCCAGCTTCCTCGTCACCCAGTCAAAGAAGCTGATCAGGTTGGATTGGCAGGATCTCCCCATAGTAAATCCATGTTGACGGGGATCCCGTAGATTCTCCTCGTTCAGGATCGTATCCAATTGACGTTTGATTAGAGTTTCCATCAGCTTGCTCACTATTGATGTGAGACTCACCGGTCTATAGTTTGCAGCCTCCATTCTGCAACCTTTTTTGTGGAGTGGAATGACGTTAGCCGTTTTCCAGTCCAACGGGACTATACCCGTACTAAGGGAGAGATTGAAAAGCGCGGATAGTGGTTCCGCTAAGACATCACTTAACTCCCTGAGCACCCTAGGGTGTAGGTTGTCTGGCCCCATCGCTTTGTTAACCTTGAGTTTAGACAGCTCACAGTAGACACTGCCTGGCGTAAACTCGAAGCTACTAAATGGGTCTACTGAACTATCCCTTGTCTGTAGCAGAGGGCCAGATCCTGGCTCCTCGCGGGTGAAGACCGAACAGAAGTATTCGTTTAAAAGTTTAGCCTTTTCCGAGTCCGCTTCTATATAGTTCCCGTCTGGTTTCCTAAGGCGTACTATCCCGCCTGTGTTTCTGTTTCTGTCGCTAATATACCTGAAAAAGGATTTATCGCCCTTCTTGATGTTCTTCGCTAGCGTCTCCTCGTTTCGGAATTTGGCCTCTCTAACTGCTGTTTTGACGGCTCTTGCCTTGGCCAGGTAGTCTTCTCTCGAGTCCTGATTCCCTGATTGTTTGTAAGAAATGAACGCTCTTTTCTTCTCTTTTATGAGGCCCGAGATCTCCGCAGAGAACCACTGTGGCCTATTGTTCCTTCGCCGTTTACTTACTGATTTTATATATCGGTTGGTTGCCTCCTGTATGGTATCTTTCAGAGCTGACCACATTCTTCTACATTATCTGTTACCGCTTGGTTTTGTAGTGCTTGATGGATGAATTCCCCCATGCCCTCGAAGTTGGCGTCCTTGAAGCTTAGGACTTTGGTCAATGTGTTAGATTTGGCGAACCCCTTTTTGAGATTGAACCATACCATATTGTGGTCACTGGAGGCCAACGCTTCGCCCACTGAGACCTCTGTGACACTTTCGCCATTGGTAAGTAACAGGTCCAGTATTGCCTGCTCCCTTGTTGGCTCCAGTACCAGTTGTTTCAGTCTTGCTCCCTTCATAGAGTTCAATAGCCTCCTGCTGCTGCTGGATGCAGAGGAAAGTGTGTTCCAATCCACACCAGGCATATTGAAGTCACCTAACAGTACTGTATTCCCTCGCAAGGTGATATTCTCTATGTCTCCGATCAATTCCATATCCAGGTCCTCCTGTTGTCTCGGGGGTCTGTATATTACGCCAAGATACAGGCATTTGTCTTTCCCCCTGGCCAAATTTACCCAAAGGGATTCCCCTGTGTACCTGACATCTGCAATTCTGGTGACTTTAATGTCATCTTTAGTATATAGTGCTACACCTCCTCCCATCTTGTCCTCCCTGGCTACCATACAATATCTCCAGCGTGGTGGTACTGGCCCGTACTCGGTCCACAGAGGTGCTCCACTGTATCTAGCAGCAGATAAAGAATCCTCCCCTCCCTGCCTTCCCTTCCCCTCCCCCTCCTAGATGCATCTGTTCTTCCTGGTTTCTTATTGAAATGCAATACTGCAGAGCCTGATGCATTTCTAGCTTTATCTTTTGAGCGACCTGGTGTTTAAGAAAGAAGAAGAAATCTTCATTTTTTTTCCTAAGTTTGCGCTTTCCTGGTGTTTAACCTGTCTCTGGTATAATGCTTCTCTTTCCTTAATGCTCAGTCGGATGATATGTTGCCTCATAGCTTGCAAAGTATTTAGCAAGCAATTTTCAAAGCCATTTCTGTCTGTCTTTTTTTTTTTTTTTGATTGATTGATATTATTGTATGTATTACTATAATCTGCCTTGGACTGAAAGGCAAAGCAGATATGAATGTACATCTTACATTAAATTAAATCTCAAAGCAGGAGATACAGAAAGCCATGCGGTAGAGCCATGCATCGATGGCTGCCTGCACTGCTTGTACCATGGAATTACAGTGGTGCCTCGCATAACGAACGCCTCGCACAACGAACGCTGCACACAACGAACTTCATGTCTTGATTCACACAACGAACTTCGTTTCACACAACGAACTTCGTTTCACACAACGAAGTCGCCCGAGCTGCCGATGTATTGCATCCTTCCGCGCAGGCACTGCAGGCAGTCGTTAGTCACTGCGCTTAACTGCCCTCTCTCACTGTATACAGTCGTCCTTTTAAGATAAACTCAATATTTTTTATATATCATGGCTTCTAAAAAAGCAGGAAGGTGATTTCTGTTGAAATGAAACGGGAAATAATTAGAAGGAGTGAATGTGGGGTAAAACAGTGTGACCTCGTCAAAGAGTTTGGCCTCAGCAAGACCACCATTTTCACCATTTTGACAAATTTATCTTTTTTTATGTCATCTTAGCATATTTTATGCTGCAGAACAAATTATTTTTTTTAACATGTATTGTTATGGGAAAACGCATTTCACATAACGAACTTTTCGCATAACAAACTTGCTCCTGGAACGAATTAAGTTCGTTGTGTAAGGCACCACTGTACTATAAAAACGTATTGCAACAATGCAGTAACCAATGAGCATGCAAACTATATCAAATTTAAAGATGTGTATATGTTATAGAAAAAAAAAAAAAGCAGTGCACACTGCATTAGTAATCTGCAGCTCATCGCTGAAGTCTCCCTTCCTGTCAGTGGTGATGATGTCACTGGATCACGCGATGACAGGATCCATGCCCACTCACTCCTGTCTCCGTGATGCCACCTTCAAAAATGGCAATACCTGATCCTGTGCGGTGCTTCCTGGGACACACTATGTAACATAGTACCGTATTTTTCAGACCATAAGACACATATTTTCCACCCCCAAAAAGGGGGTGTGCCTTATGGACTGAATACACTATGCCCCCCCCCCCCCCGTACCTGTGCCTGTGTCTTTAGAAGAGCAAAGCACAACGCAGGAGCATGACCTTTGCGTTTCCTGCCTGGTTGTGCCGCTCCGTGATTGGCTGCATTCAGTTACTGACTGCAGCCAATCATGGAGCCGCGCAGGACCAGGCAGGAAGCGCAAAGGTCACGCTCCTGCGTTGCTCTTCTAAAGACACAGGCAGCCGTCCCAGAGACCGCGCTGGACCACCACTAAAAAAGGTACCGGGGGGGCTGTGGATGGCTTCGGACTTCTGGTGGCTGCGGGCAGCTTTGGGCTTCCCAGCACCAGATATACCAGACCACCAGAGGCATCTACTTATAGAAGAGGAAAAACCAAGAAGAAAAACATTCTGAACCAAATTTTTTTTTCTTGGTTTTTCCTCCTCTACAGGTGGATGTGTCTTATGCTCTGAAAAATACGGTAAATAATAGCAGATAAAGACCTGAACAGTCCATCCAGTCTGTCCAACAATCACAGTGATTATTTCTGGGCAATAGACCATAGAAGTCTCCCAGTACTGTCTTTAGGTTTCCACTGCCGGAGTTGCCATCCTGTCACTAGAGCTTCTATCAAAGCTCTCCCCAGCTCATCCTAAACCAAATCACCTTATATGGGACACCCAGTCCTGGCCTTATTTTCTATGTTCGTCCCACGCTTTTTTGAATTCCGTCACCTTTTTTTTTTTTAATTTATTTATAATTTTTTTCAACAGTTCTACATCCAGAACAGTTTAGGAATGGAATTTTACAATCCAATAAAGTGAATAACGAAAAAATCTTTACATCATAAACTTCCATCTTTACATCATCTACTTCCATCTAGCCCACATTATGGAAGGGCTAACTACTTTAAAAACAAAATTTTTAATACAGGAAAACAAGAACAGTATTTTCCCATACCTAGAAAAAATATAAACTTTATAATTACCCAAAATAAATCTAAAAAGGGAGAGAAAAAAAAAACTCTTCTAAACATTTAGGTGTTTCCTTATTTCTCCTCAAAAAACAAATCAGATATTTAGATCTTATGTTCTTTCATATTTAAGAAACTTTCCAGCTGAATTGAGTCCCAGAAAATATATTCTTTTTCTTGCAATTGAACTATGCATTTGCAAGGAAATCATATTTATTGCACCCCTGGCACCTTCAAAAAGTTCTTGTAGAGTTCATATTGTGGTAGAGTACCTCCTGCTGGAAGGCTTTAGCATCACACATGCTATTCTTGCATCTACCTTGAACTGAGAGAGATCTTTCTTGCTGACTTCTGCAATAAATCATTCACTGAGACAGGGACTTTAATACTCAAGATTAATTTGAATAACTCTGTGAACAGGCCGAGTGGTCATTGCCCTTCACCTCCTCACTCCCAGACTCTTCTGGTCTTCCAGGCACTGCTCTTACAACTCTTCCTGTTTTTCACATGAACTTCCTGGTCTTTTGGGCTGCCAAAGATTGTTCCAGCTTTTTCCGGTCCCTCGGGTTGGCACCGGTCACTCACTGATCACTCTGGTCATCTCCGGACATTCTGATAGCCAGTCCGTTTGGTCACCACCAGTCACTTAGTCTGGGCCCCACCAGTCATTCTGGTTGCCAGCCTCTTGGGTCCCTACCGGTCCTGAGCACCATCAGTCCCTCTGGTTTCTGGCCTGTTGGTTCCAGCCGGTCACTCTAATTCCTCTGCTGGTCATCACCGGTCTCTGACACCAGTTCATTCACACTGGTCTCTCTACCCACCATGTCAGCCCGAATTTCTCGTTACACTGGTCTTTCCACAGACCCTCTGGTCACTGGTCACTCCCTGGTAGGCAATACAGGGCAGGGTCTCTCTCTCTCTCTCTCTCTCTCTCTCTCTCTCTCTCTCTCTCTCTCTCTCTCTCTCTGGTCCTTCAGATGCTCTCTCTCAGTTCCCTCTACTGGTTATCAAGCTTTAGGGCTCTCCAAGCTGTACCAAGTAGGCAGCCTCTCTGGCAGTAGCCTTCTTTAAACCTCTAGAAGCATTATCTCTAGTTAGGCTCCACTCTGACTTGTTGCCAAAAGTATACAGACATGGTGCACACATACCAAAAAGAAAAGAGAGATAGTGGAGGTTTAAGCATTTGAATTAATTCAGTTTAAAACAACATAACTTATAATTCATGACCATTTCTTCCAATGCTTCCCTCAGATTGTGGTGGTTTTGGATGGCTGTGTAGTCCATCTGGGTGCAGCAAACAGATGGGTCTCTCTCTCTCTCTCTCTCACATACACACTCTCTCTCACTCTCACTCTTTTACACTCTCACTCTCACTCTCTGTCAATCTCTTTCTCTCTCACTCTGTCTCTCTCTTTTTCTCTCTCACTCTGTCTCTCTCACACTCACTCTCTCTCTCTCTCATACACTCTCTCTCACACACTCTCTCTCACCACTCTCTCTCTCACACTCTCTGTCTCTCTCTCACACTCTCTCTCTCTCACACTGTCTCTCCCTAACACTCTCACTCTGTTTCTCTCTCACACTCTCACTCTGTTTCTCTCTCACACTCTCACTCTGTCTCTCTCTCACACTCTCACTCTGTCTCTCTCTCTCTCTCTCACACTGTCTCTCTCTCTCTCTCTCTCTCTCGCACTCTCACTCTCTCTCATAAACCTTCCTTGCTCCTAGTTTGTTTTGGGAGGGCTAATTTTAATTAGGTCATCTGACTTATGTTCACCTTTCTTTTGCCTTGAGAGACCTAGTATCGGGTAGTCACGGGAACTGTAGTTCTCCTTGATAGCTGAATTAAACTTAACATTCCCAGGTATGAAGTGAATTTAATTAGATGATTCAGGCATTCCTGTTGTGAGCAAACCCCTGTTTACTTACCACAATATAGACTCTGCACTTAGAATGCTTAAGGACACTAATACTGGATAGTCAATTTCACTAACCTCTTTATGGCTTTGGCTCCCAGAGCAACTATAAGGGTGGTGGGACAATTCTTCAGCTCTGCAGTTACCCTGATTGACAGTACCCTATCCTGTCAACCAGTCACTCTATTCTTGAGTGCTGACTAGAGAGTTGCGCGGGGACAGAAATCCCACCCGTTGCCGCCAAAGTCCCACCCGTCCCCACCCGTCCCCGCGAGGAATCCCTCCTTCCATAGCAAAGCAGCAGATGAATCCAGAGACTAGTGGGTATAGCTCACATCGACCAGCAGGTGGAGATAGAGAACTGATTAACAGTTGGCCTTAAAGGCTGGTGTTCCTTCAGTTAATTCAGTTTTGCTCTATCTCCCAGCAGGGTTGGAGCTATCCTTCTAGCTCCTGGTCTCTGCCTGCTGCAGGATAGATGGAGGTGGTGTTCTGTTAGGATTCCTCTGTTGAGACTAGTTCTCTTCAGTAGGTGGGGGTGCCTGGCTGATTGGTGCCGGCTTTGGGAGGTACACCTGGGCCCTCCCAGGTCCCTGCTCCACCCTCCCCTCCGTTGGATAGAGGGGTTCCTTTCCAGGTGCAGGATAGTGGCTGGCTGCTTCATTCCAGTATAAAAAAAAAAAAAAAAAAATATACACAGCCTGCCTGCTAGTACTGAGCCGGGCAGTGGTTAACGCGGCTTCCAGTACGTTTGACCAACGATGGCCTGGCTTCGGGGGTAAGCGGCGGACCGGGTGAGTGTTGGCTTTGCCTTTTTTTGAGTGGAGTCGCGTTTCCCGGGTGCCGGGCGTATTAGTGGGCGGAGTCGTCTGCCGCCGGCGTTCGCCGCGTGTGTTCAAAAAAAAAAAAAAAAAAAAAAAACCCCGCGTCGGAGCTTTTTGGCAGGCCGAGGGGGGATGGCTGAAGAGGCTGGTCAGATGTGTTCGCGCTGCGGGAAGCGCCGAACACGAGCGGGGCCGTGCTCTGCCGGGTGCTTGGAAGCACCGGCAGACGACCCGTTTTTGGCGGCTTGTGAGGCGGCCATGTCCCGGGTACGGGACTCTTGCGCAATGTCCCCGCCGCTCGGAGTCGATGCTGGATTCCTGCAGGACTCGGCCACGGAGGACAAACGTGAGGCGGCGGGGGAACAGGCGAGAGCGCTGGTGGCCGGCGCGGCCCCTCCCCTCGGCTCGGAGCAGGGCGGGGGAGTGCCTCTTAGTTGGGGTGCATTTTCACCTGAATTTGTTATGTTGCTCCATCAGGCATTTCAATTGCAGCGCTCGCAGCCTACCCAGCCGAGGCTGGGGGCCGGGCAGGCCCTTGCGGTACCCTCTACCTCTAAGGGGGGGGAGGGGACAGAGGATAGGCCCTCGGCAGGGGCGGCAGGATCCCCAGGGCAGTTGCAGGGGGCCAAGAAACGCAGGCTAGTGTCTGCGGAGGCGGGGGATATTTTGCCCAGATCTCCTTTTTCCCTGCCTGAGTCATTGGAGGAAGGGGAGCTCTTGGATTGGGACGCGGAGAGTATCCCGGGTAGAGAGGGGGATGACCCTACGGCTATCCGGTTGTTCCATAGAGAGGAGCTTTCTTCTTTTATTACTAAAGCTTTGCAAAGTTTGAACATTGCTCAGGAAGATGCCACGGGGTCCGGTAACCCCCTGATGGCAGGTACCCGTAGGCCGTCGAAAGCCTTTCCGGTCCATGAGGCCATGCAGGAGCTAATCTCGGCGCAATGGGAGGCGCCGGAGGCCAGTTTGCGGGTGGCAAGGGCCATGAGGCTCTTGTATCCGGTCGTCCCGACCGAATTGGACAGGTTTAGATTGCCTAAGGTGGACGCTCTGGTGGCGGCAGTGACTAAAAGAACTACCTTGCCGGTAGAAGGGGGCGTGACACTTAAGGATGCACAGGATAGAAAGGTTGAAGCCTCCCTAAAGATGTCCTTTGAAGTGGCTGCAGTTACCTTACAGGCCGCAATATGCAGTTCTTACGCGGCGCGAGCTTGTCTGCAGTGGTCACAAGGGATGACCGATAATTTGCTGGAGTGTGGAGGTTCTATCCCTTCGGAACTAGCTGATTTGGAGTCCGGCTTGGCTTATTTGGCGGACTCCTTGTATGATATTATTCGGGCGTCTGCAAAACAGATGGCTCTGTCTGTGGTTTCCCGCAGGTCCTTGTGGCTCCGTCATTGGGCAGCCGATGCAGCATCCAAGCTACGGCTGGTGAGACTTCCATTTAAAGGGGGTTTATTGTTTGGAACGGAGTTGGAGAAACTGGTCAAGGATTTTGGGGATACCAAAACGCAGCGTTTGCCGGAGGACAGGGCTAGGCCTCCGGTAAGGGCCGCATCGTCTAGGCCGCGTTTCCGGGATGTTAGGCGGGCCAGGGCTGGTAAGCCTTTTTCCAGGTCTGCATCTGGCCCGTTTTCTGCTTCGAGACCTCGGTTTCAGCAGAGAAGTTCCTTTCGGACGGCGAGACCCTCTTCCGGGCAGTCAGCCCGTACCCCCGCCAGTCGCCCTCCACAATGACGGGGGCTTGGCTCCCTCCGCCCTGCCCTTAGGGGGTCGGCTTTCGGCATTCCGGGCGGAGTGGGCCAAAGTCACGTCCGACCAATGGGTATTGGACATTGTTCGCGAAGGGTACAAATTAGAATTCGCCGCTCCCGTCGTAGATTCTTTCTTGGTGTCCCCGTGCCGTGGTGCGGCCAAGGGAGCAGAGGTCCGCAGGACACTGCAGGGGCTGCTCGATCTGGGGGCGGTGGTACCGGTGCCCCCAGAAGAGGTAGGCCGCGGTTTCTATTCCCTGTACTTCATTGTACCCAAGAAGGGGGGGTCCTTCAGACCAGTACTGGATCTCAAAGGGGTCAACAGATTCCTCAGCGTGCGCCATTTCCGAATGGAAACGGTGCGCTCGGTGATTGCGGCGGTGAGACCAGGAGAGTTCCTCACGTCTCTCGATCTCAAGGAGGCGTACCTCCATATTCCGATATGGCCTCCGCACCAGCGGTATCTGCGGTTTGCGATTCTGGGCCAACATTTTCAGTTTCGGGCTATGCCCTTTGGCCTGGCGACGGCCCCCCGCACATTTTCCAAGGTCATGG
Source organism: Geotrypetes seraphini (assembly GCF_902459505.1). Taxonomy (NCBI): domain Eukaryota; kingdom Metazoa; phylum Chordata; class Amphibia; order Gymnophiona; family Dermophiidae; genus Geotrypetes; species Geotrypetes seraphini. The sequence goes on from NC_047088.1 coordinate 250,477,056, forward strand.
TGGTGGTAGCCGCTTTTCTACGCAAGGAAGGGATTCGGGTACACCCTTACTTGGACGATTGGTTGATACGCGCCTCTTCCCGGCAGGAGAGTCGGGCGGTGACGCAGAGAGTGATCGCTCTCCTTCAGTCGTTGGGGTGGATTGTCAACTTTCCCAAGAGTGTTTTGGCCCCTTCGCAGTCTTTGGTGCATCTGGGGGTAAGGTTCGATACGGCTCTGGGGAAGGTGTTTCTACCCCGAGATCGGGGGGAGAAATTGCAGGCTCAAATTCGCCTCCTGCTCGGGTCACCCAGACCTCGCGTTTGGGATTATGTACAGGTGCTGGGCTCCATGGTGGCGACTCTGGAGGTGGTTCCCTGGGCCCGGAGCCACATGAGGCCCTTACAGCAGTCTCTGCTCTCTCGCTGGTCTCCAGCTTCTCTGAACTACAATGTCCGTCTCCAGTGGAGTCCTCGAGCAGCTCACAGCATGCGCTGGTGGCTCCAGGACTTGCATCTTTGGAGGGGCATGCCGTTGGCCACACCGGATTGGGTGGTAGTGACAACGGATGCCAGCCTGCAGGGCTGGGGAGCCCACTGCATGCAGACGTCAGTGCAGGGAATTTGGTCTTCCCAGGAGGCTCAATGGCCCATAAACTTGCTGGAGTTAAGAGCGATCAGGTTAGCGCTGCGGGCGTTTCAGGCCCGAGTTCACGACAGACCGACCAGGATCTTGTCGGACAGTGTCACGGCGGTCGCGTATGTCAATCGGCAAGGGGGGACCCGGAGCATGCAGTTAGCCGAGGAGGCAAGTCATTTGTTTCGATGGGCAGAGATGCATGTTCCGCTTCTATCGGCGGCACACATTGCAGGGCACGAAAACGTGCAGGCGGACTTCCTCAGCAGAACTCTTCTCGATCCGGGGGAATGGGAGTTGTCGGGTCGAGCGTTCGGCCTGCTAGTCCGTCGTTGGGGGTTGCCAGAGATGGATCTCATGGCCTCTTCCCGCAATGCGAAGGTGCCTCGGTTCTTCAGCCGACGCAAGGATCAGGGATCGGAGGGGGTGGACGCATTAGCTCTCCCGTGGCCTCCGAACTCCCTTCTTTATGTATTCCCACCTTGGCCCATGATAGGGCGGGTGTTGCAACGCATCTCTCGCTTTCGAGGCAGAGTAATCCTGGTAGCTCCGGATTGGCCACGGCGGCCGTGGTACGCAGATCTGATGCTGCTGTCGGTAGGCGAGCAGGTAGCGTTCCAGGTAACTCCGGACTTGCTAACTCAGGGTCCAATATTAATGGACGATCCGGGCCGCTTTGGTCTTACGGCCTGGCTATTGAAAGGGCAAGGCTGAAGAAGAAGGGCTATTCAGAACAGGTGATTTCAACCCTGCTTAAGGCTAAGAGGATTTCAACGTCAGCCTCCTATGCGAGGGTCTGGAGAATCTTTGAGGCATGGTGCGGAAGACACGGAGTTGCGCCTTTCCATGCTTCTCTGCCGGCTATTCTTGCGTTCCTGCAGGAGGGCGTAGAGAAAGGGTTAGCATATAACTCTTTAAAGGTTCAAGTATCGGCCATTGCCTGTTACAGGGGCCGGGTGGCTCGCTCGGCTCTCGCATCACAGCCGGACGTGGTGCGTTTCCTCAAGGGGGTTCAACGTATCAGGCCGCCGGTTAAGCGAATTTGTCCAACTTGGAACCTTAAGCTCGTCCTTGGGAAATTGCAGGGGGCACCTTTTGAGCCCCTGTCAGCAGCCACGTTGAAAGATGTCACACTAAAGACAGTTTTTTTAGTGGCGATGGCTTCAGCAAGGCGAGTATCGGAGCTGCAAGCACTTTCTTGCAGGGAACCCTTTTTGCGTTTCTCGGAGACTGGGGTGACGGTGCGGACGGTGCCGTCCTTCCTGCCTAAGGTTGTTTCGTCCTTTCATGTGAACCAGAGTTTGTTCCTGCCATCCTTCAGGAAGGATGATTGGGGGAAGCGTTTTTTGTCGGTACGGCTACTGGATGTGCGCCGTATGCTTCTCCATTATTTGGAAGTGACGAATGATTTTCGCCGGTCGGACCATCTCTTTATCGCGTTTGCGGGGAAAAACAAAGGGATGGCGGCGTCTAAAGCGTCCATTGCGCGTTGGGTCAAGGACGCTATTGCTTCGGCGTATGTGTTGTCAGGGAAGAAGGTACCGGAGCATCTTCATGCTCATTCCACTCGGGCTTTGGCTACATCTTGGGCGGAGTCCGGGGGGATGTCATTAGAGGAGATTTGCCGGGCGGCCACTTGGTCGTCAGGGAATACTTTTTCAAAGCATTATCGGTTAGATGTAGCGGCCCGTTCAGAGGCGAGTTTTGGCGCAGCAGTGCTGGCAGAGGCGGCATCGGCGTCCCACCCAGTTTGAGTTTGCTTTGCTACATCCCACTAGTCTCTGGATTCATCTGCTGCTTTGCTATGGAAGGTAAAATTATGGTCATACCTGTTAATTTTCTTTCCTTTAGAAGCAGCAGATGAATCCAGAGCCCCTCCCCAAATGCACGGGCTGGGTGTAGGGGGTTTATGTCATTAGGGTAGCCGGGGCGATAGTTGGTAAGTGTATTCTTTCATAACTGAAAAAAAAAAAAAAAAAAAAAAAGAAAAAATTTCAATTGAATTAAAAAAAAAAAAAAAAAAAAAAGAGAAAAATATCAATGGTATTCAGAAGAGAAAGACAAAGTTTTTACTGGAATGGAGTTTGTGGCTGCTCATTCTCCTTTCGGGATGCTTGGGCAAAGTGCATAACTGAATTAACTGAAGGAACACCAGCCTTTAAGGCCAACTGTTAATCAGTTCTCTATCTCCACCTGCTGGTCGATGTGAGCTATACCCACTAGTCTCTGGATTCATCTGCTGCTTCTAAAGGAAAGAAAATTAACAGGTATGACCATAATTTTACCGTCCCCACCTGTCCCCGCGAGGAATCCCCTCTATCCCCACCCGTCCCTGCGAGGAATCCCCTCCGTCCCCACCCGTCCCTATAAACTTCAGAAATAGTTATTTCATTTAATTATGCTGCTGAATTAAAGGCTCTGGTAGAAACCCATTTACAAATAAGCAAAGAGACTTTATTAATTTGGAAATATTAATTGGGAAGAATACATACTTTGTAAACGGGTTTCTACCAGAGCCTCTAATGTTTATAAATTTTTATCAACACAACTAACATAACATAAGAACATAAGAATTGCCCCTGTCGGGTCAGACCGGAGGTCCATCGAGCCCGGCAGTCCGCTCACGCATCGGCCCCTCAGGTCCAAGACCTGATAGTGCTCATACCCTAAAACTGTCATACGCTTTTCGCTTATGACCTGTAGAGTAACCCTCTATCTATACCCTGTAATCCCCTTCGCTTCCAGGAAGTCATCCAGCCCCATTTTGAAACCCAGTATTGTACTCTGTCCTATTACCTCATTTGGAAGCGTGTTCCAGGTGTCCACCACCCTCTGAGTGAAGAAAAACTTCCTTGCATTCGTTTTGAATCTGTCCCCTCTCAGTTTTTCTGAATGACTTCTTGTTTTTGATGTCCCCGCTAGTCTGAAGAATCTGCCCCTATCCACCTTCTCTATGCCTTTCATGATTTTATACGTCTGTATCATGTCTCCTCTCAGTCTCCGCTTTTCCAGGGTAAAGAGCCCCAGTTTGTCTAACCTTTCGGAATATGAAAGGTTCTCCATTCCTTTTATCATCCTAGTTGCTCTCCTCTGGACCCTCTCAAGCATCGCCATGTCTTTCTTAAGGTACGGTGACCAGTATTGGACACAGTATTCCAGATGTGGTCGCACCATTGCTCGATACAATGGCAGGATAACTTCCTTCGTTCTGGTAGTGATACCTTTTTTGATAATGCCCAGCATTCTGTTTGCTTTCTTTGAGGCCGCTGCACATTGCGCCGCTGGTTTCATTGTTGTATCCACCAATACTCCCAGGTCTTTTTCTAGGGTGCCTTTCCCCAGCACCCTTCCTCCCATCGTATAGCTGTACATGGGGTTCCCTTTCCCCATGTGCAAGACCTTACATTTCTCCACGTTGAAGCTCATCTGCCATCTTTTTGCCCATTCACACAGTTTGTTCAGGTCGCTCTGTAATTCTTTGCATTCCTCAACAGTTTCTACTCTGTTGGAGAGTTTTGTATTGTCCGCGAACTTGATAACTTCACACTTCGTGCCCGTTTCCAGATTGTTAATGAATATATTGAACAGCAGCGGTCCCAGCACAGACCCCTGTGGGACACCACTCGTGACCCCTTTCCAGTCAGAGTAGTGTTCTTTTACTACTACCCTCTGCTTCCTATCCGCCAGCCAATTTTGGATCCATCTGTGGACGTCCCCTTCCACCCCGTGGTTCCACAGTTTCTTCAGCAGGCGCTCATGGGGTACCTTGTCAAAGGCTTTTTGGAAATCCAGATATACTATATCAATGGGGTTACCTTGGTCCAAATGTTTGCTTATCCCCTCAAAGAAATGCAGTAGATTCGTTTGGCACGATCGTCCTTTACAGAAACCGTGCTGGCTTGTTCTCATCAGTTTGTTTTTTTTCTATATGCTCATTGATACCTTCCCTGATCATTGATTCGACCATCTTCCCCGGAACTGAGGTCAAGCTCACCGGTCTATAGTTCCCCGGGTCGCCTCTCGATCCTTTTTTGAAGATTGGTGTAACATTTGCTATCCTCCAGTCTTCCGGGATTATCCCTGTTCTCAAGGATAGGTTGCATATATGCCTGAGTAACTCCGCTATTTCGTCTCTGAGCTCTTTCAGTATTCTCGGGTGGATCCCATCTGGGCCAGGAGATTTGTCAATTTTTAATATATCTATCTGCCTGAGAACGTCTTCGAGGCTTACCTCCATGCATGATAATATTCCCTCTTGATTCCCCTTGAAGATTTTTTCTGGTTCCGGTACATTGGATGTGTCTTCTTTTGTAAAGACCGATGCGAAGAACTTGTTTAGTCTATCAGCCACCTCTTTTTCCTCCTTCACCACTCCTTTCCTGTCTCCCTCATCCAGAGGTCCCACCTCCTCCCTCGCTGGCTGTTTCCCTTTTACATATCTGAAAAATGGTTTAAAATTTCTTGCTTCCTTGGCTAGTCTCTCCTCGTATTCTTTCTTGGCTTTTCTGACCACTCGGTGACATTCTTTCTGATGCTTCCTGTGCTCTTTCCAATTTGCTTCAGTTTTGTCCTTTTTCCACTTCCGAAATGATGTTTTTTTGTCTCCTATCACTGTCTTTACTTCATTGTTTATCCATGCTGGGTCTTTAGTCTGATTCTTATTGCATCCTTTCCTAAATCTGGGTACATATAGGTTTTGTGCCTCACTTACCGTGTCCTTGAGTAGGGACCAGGCTTGCTCCACAGACCGAGCTTTCTTGGAGCTGTTTCTGAGCTTCTTCTTCACCATTTGTCTCATGGCATCATAGTTCCCTTTCTTGAAGTTAAACACTGTTCCCTTTGTTCTCTTCCCCTTTGGTAATCCTACTTCCACTTGGAACAGTATCATGTTGTGGTCACTATTTCCTAGCGGTCCCATTATTTCCACTCCCTTTGCAGGTCCTTTTAGCCCATTGAGGATCAGATCCAGGATTGCTGCCCCTCTCGTTGGAGTCTGGACAAGTTGTTCGGAGAAACAGTCTTGGACAGCTTCCAGGAACTCCGTTTCCTTCGTGCATTTTGAATTTCCAAGACGCCAGTCTATCCCGGGATAGTTGAAATCTCCCATAACTATAGTGTTAGCGTTCTCGCATTCCCTCTTCAGCTCAGCTACCATTTCTGTATCCTCTGCTTCCGATTGCCCAGGTGGACGGTAGATCAGTCCCATCTTTATCTCGGATCCGTTTTTTCCTGGTATTTTAACCCACAATGACTCCAGTTGACCATTTGCCGCTGCTGTATCCACACTAGTTGAGTGAATGGTTTCCATTATGTACAGTGCTATTCCTCCTCCTTTCTGATAAGTCCTATTTTTTCGGTAGAGTTTATACCCTGGCAGTACTATGTCCCATTTGTTTTCCTCGTTCCACCATGTTTCCGTGATCCCTATGATGTCTAGGTTCTCATTTTTGGCCATGACTTCCAATTCCCCCATTTTATTCCTTAGACTCCTTGCATTAGTGTACATGCAGTTCAAGTCCTGGCATTTAGTCTTCCTTGCTGTTTTCCCATGTGCTTCAGTCTTCTTTCTGTCCTCTTCCTGGCCAGCCAACTCCTGAATATTTTCTCCTTTGTCCTCCCTTTGTGGTATGTTTCTATTGCCTTGCCCATGTGGCGTGTTCGTATTTTCTTTTTCATGTGCCTTCCCATCTTCCCGTTCCTTTTTGACTTTCCCTTGTAGTATGTTTATCATGTCCTCCTCTCTCTTCTTCTGTCTCCCTTGTTTTTTCATAACCTGATGCTGTCCACATGTGTCTGCCCAGCATTTTTCCCCCTCAGTACCTTCACTGGGTACTGTCTCCCGAACTGTCGATATCAGGTCGACTGTCGGCTTTCCCCTTCTGCTTAGTTTAAAGCTTGCTCTATCGCTCTTCCGATGTTATTTGCTAGTTGTCTAGTTCCCGCTGTGCTCAGGTGTAGACCATCCTTCTTGTAGAGCTTGTTCTTTCCCCAGAACGCTGTCCAGTTCCTCACGAAGAGAAATCCCTCTTCCTCACACCATCTCCTCATCCACGCATTTATTGATTGTAGTTCCGTCTGCCTCTTCGTTTCTGCCCTCGGTACTGGCAGGATCTCTGAGAAGGCTATCCTCTGGGTCCTCATCTTCAGTTTCCTTCCTAGGATCTTGAACTGTTCGGTCAGTGCATTCTTGCTGTAGTCTCTCCTGGTGACGTCGTTCGTCCCGACATGGACTATCACTGCTGTCTCTTCCGTCTCTGCTCCCTCCAGGATTCTTTCAATTCTGTCAACGACATCCTTCGTTCTTGCTCCTGGGAGACAGGTCACTAGCCGATCCTCTCTCCCTCCTGCTAAGTGACTGTCTACTTGCCTTAGGATTGAGTCTCCCACCAGGATTGCAGATTTCCCCTTTTTCAGCCTCCGTTGCGGTCGCAGGTCTGTGTCCCTGGTGTTCTTCGTTTCTTCTCGCTCTAGGCACTGAGCGTGTTCCTCCTCTTCCTGCAGCAAAATTCCCCCATGGGTATCTTCTAACTTGGTGTCAGTTGCTTCTTGTCTTCTGCTCCGTATGTCCTCCTCGCTACTGCGCTTCTCGTAGTCCTGCTCTTCCACTCTCCTGTAGGCATCTTCAATGAACTTCTCGAGCTCCCTGACCTGTTCCTCGATGCGCCCCTCTCGCGTGTGATCTTCATCTGTCTGGAAGGGGTCTTCTAAGGTATAGAGTCCCTCCAGTTCCTGGATCCTCAACTTCAGGTGGCTGACTTCACTCTTCAAGCTCTTCAGTTCCTGACAACGCCCGCACACGTATGACTGCAACCCGGAGGGGAGGTAGTCATACATGTGGCAGTCCGTGCAGTACACTGGGAAGCTCATCCTCTGTGTTCCATCAGCGTCCATTCTTGTCTGCCCTTTAGGAGTCCTAGTTCTAGTAAGTTCACTCCTGCGCCTGGCTCTTCCTTACCTTCTTCGTCTTCCGCTTCCCTTTGCTTGTGCGTGTGTGGTGTTTGCCTTGTATTTGCCTTCTCTGCTTTCTCGTGTATTTGTGTTTTTCCTTGATTCCGCCTTATCTTGTCCTGCTGTGCTTGTTGCTGTCCTTATGTATGTGCTCACGTGTTCTACTTGCTTGGCCTACCTCTACTTTATTTTCTGCCCATGCTTCTTGTCTTCTGCCCCTGCTTCTATTCTTCGGTGCCTTCCTAGCCTGTCGTTTCCCTTTATGTGTGGTCCTCCCTGGGCCTACTTTGTCCTTTGTTTGTTGCCCCTACGCCTTTCTTGTTTGTATGTGCACGTGGATATGTCCTTACCTTGCTTGTTTTCTTATCTTGGGGTCCTTAGATGTAGCGACCCGGCCCTTCGAAAAGGCGCTCTTGCTCTAACTAATATACTACTTTATCCTGAAGCAAAAAAATATATATATATAATTTTTTTTCCTACCTTTGTTGCCTGGTTTCTGCTTTCCTCATGTTCTCATTCAATTCCTTCCATCCACTATCTCTCTTTTCTCTGTGTCTTCCATTTGCTCTGTTACTGTGCCTCTCCCTTTCTCCTCCCTTCCAAATTGGTCTGGCACCCATCTTCTTCCCTCCGCTCCCCCCATAGTCTGGCATCTGTCTTCTTCCCTGCCAGCGTCTTCTCCCCACTCTCTCTTCCCCATTTCCTTTCAGCGTCCTTCTCCCCCCTGTCTTCCCTATGTGCTTTCAGTGTCCTTTTCACCCTCTGTCTTCCCCATGTGCTTTCAGTGTCCTTCTCCCCCTCTGTCTTCCCCATGTGCTTTCAACGTCCTCCCCCGTCTTCCCCATGTCCTTTCAGAGTCCTTCTCCCCCCCCCCCGTCCTCCCCCCTCAGTTTTACCCATTTCCCTTCAGCGTCTTTTCCTCTCCACCCCACCTTCTTTTAGATTTTGAACCACTTAGATTTCTTCCTTGCAAAATAACATCTATGATGTCACATAACTGTTTCTGGCAACACATTTTGATGCAAAAAAATAAAACAGCATACGTAGGCAGCACACAATGTACCAGACAAGTGCGGGATTCACAACGCATGATATTATCTTTTCAGATTCTTTCTGATGATTTCACATCCATTGCTCGAGGGCTATTTTTATATATCAGATACCACAGTCACTTCTAAAGAAAACCATTATATGAAGCATGACTAGATAAATTTGAAAGAAATTCTAAACGTATGAGGAAGCCCAGCACATTTTCATTATGATAGGGTTCGAAATTTCTTTTAAACTAATGAGGTCTCATGCTGATGTCTGTTCATGCCATGACAAATCATTATTTGGGAAGTCTAGTGAATATACAAATGTGTATTTGAGGAACGACTATGCAGTAGCTGTGATTCAACCAGCAGTAAGCATATTGGGTTGATCACATTTTTAAAGGGAAACCCCACATGGGCTGAGATTTAGGGGGTAATTCTATAAGGAAATGCATAGAACAGTGGCAAGAACCTTTCCTCATTTTATCCCTCCCTGCCCCTTACCTTCATGGCGCTTCCCCGCCCGACCAACAGAAAGGCCCAGTCCGACAAACCTTCCTGCCCTGTAGCCACGAATCTAAATTACCTTCTTACAGCTGCTGTAAGAAGGTAATTTAGATTCGCAGCTACAGGGCAGGGAGGTCTGTCGGACCGGGCCTGTTGTCGGTTGCTCGGTCGGTCGGGGGAAGCACCATAAAGGTAAGGGGACCTGGCCGACTGTGCACCCCCCCTAAGGCTGCACCCGGAGCGGACTGTCCCCCCCCCCCCCTTGGTACGCCACTCGAGCCAACCGGAAGTCTTCCCGATGTCAGCGCTGACGTCGGAGGGAAGGAGGGCTTTGCTTAAGCGGCTCGAGTGCCATCCAACCCCGCAGGAACCCCACGACCCTCCTAGGCGTCCCCACGGGATTCCTGCGACCCTATGGGGCGTCCCCATGGAATCCCTGCGACCCTAGGGGGCGTCCCCATGGGATCCCCGTGACCCAAAGGGGGAACTCATGGGTCCCGCGGGATTCCCGTCATCCCCGTTCCCGTGCAGCTCTCTAGTGCTGACTCTACTCAGGCAGCTCATCCTCTCCCCTACTCATTGGGCAGCTTCTTCACACCAGTAGCCTAGAGGCCACTTGACCACTGTTCAGATAATCTGGCAGCTGCACTCTTGTGTTCCAACCTTCATATGAGTGGGGGAAGAAGGGAAACTGTTTCGCATCTTCCTTTGCCTCTAGACCTCTTGGGGACCCAGCTCCTCAGAATTTAGGCACTTTACGCTACTTAAGGCCTGACTAATCTGGGAGGCTTAACATTAAAGCACAAAGGGAAAAGGGTTTTCATACTAGTATATGACATCATCTCCATGTCTCCTCCCACAGACTTCCATGTCAGGGGAATTGCTCTCCTAATACATTTTAGGCTGTAAGAGACATTTTAGGGTGTAGCCTACCTTTAACCTTAGGCTTCAGGTCATGAATTAATCTTAAGATAACAAGACAGTGTCCCAAAACAGTGGCCAGAATCAAAGGAATGTGTGCAAGAGTGCATGTGAAGTATTATATCTAGTAGGAAGAAAAGGATTCTCGCTTTCAGCCTATATTTTAAATTCAGTCTGGAACAATGCTTACCAATCTTTTTCAGGCTGTGACCCCATCACAGCATGTCATAATGACAAGTCTATGTACTTCCGAGCTGAGTTGCAGCCCCAAATGCGGCCACAACCCCAAATGCGGCATGTACAGTTTGAGAAGCCTTGGTCCAGTTTTGATGTTGGTGGTAATTTTCTGCCAGAATCTTTTTAATTACCTTCTGCAGGCCCCAATATAGTTATTTTTGTTTTAGAAAAGCAAAAAGAAGACAAAACTCTCCACAAATCTAAATGGATAAAAAAAGGAGCAGAGAAGACGAGACCCTCAAAACTGGAACAAGAAAAACAGACTCAACATGGATCGTGTTTCAGCTACAAAGCCTGCATCAAGAGTCCTCAGGTTGTCAACTCAACAATTAGATGCGAGTTTTCCTTGAATTAGATTGCCACATTAGCTTATTTTATTGTCTAATTTGAGTGGACAACCTGAGGACTTCTGACACAGGCTTTGTAGCTGAAACATAGTCCATTTTTCTTGTTCCACTTCCTATTGGTGACATTAAAAGCTTGAGTTTTGAAAGTCTGGTCTATGCTTTTTTTTTGTTTTTGAACATTACCATTCTTTTTGGGTGGGAGGGCAGACCTGCAAATAGATATAGACAAAATGAAGACATGGGTTATATAGCACAATAATTCCTTATTTGCAAAAACATGATGGTGAAGATTGTAAAAGGAAGCACATTAGGTATACTAGACGGTCATTAAGATTCTTATATGTCATCACATTCTCTGATTGGCCAGATTGGTATTAATACCGCATGCGGCGAAAAGGGCGAACAGAATGCTAGGAATGATAAAGAAGGGGATCACAAACAGATCGGAGAAGGTTATCATGCCGCTGTACCGGGCCATGGTGCTCCCTCACCTGGAGTACTGCATCCAGCTCTGATCGCCGTACATGAAGAAGGACACTGTACTACTCGAAAGAGTCCAGAGAAGAGCGACTAAGATGGTTAAGAGGCTGGAGGAGTTGCCGTACAGTGAGAGATTAGAGAAACTGGGTCTCTTCTCCCTCAAACAGAGGAGATTAAGAGGGGATGTAATGTAATGTAATGTAATGTAATGTAATTTATTTCTTATATACCGCTACATCCGTTAGGTTCTAAGCGGTTTACAGAAAATATACATTAAGATTAGAAATAAGAAAGGTACTTGAAAAATTCCCTTACTGTCCCGAAGGCTCACAATCTAACTAAAGTACCTGGAGGGTAATAGAGAAGTGAAAAGTAGAGTTAGAGGAAAAATAAAAATAAAATAAACATTTTAACAAGACAGCATTGATCTAAATACTTTGGAAGGTAGAAGAGAGGAGAGAAAGGAATAGAAGCAGAAGGGGGAGCCGTTGAACAGTAGAATTCTGGAGAAATTTAAATGATAGAAATAGAACAAAACAAAGACAAAAGGCAAAACAATAGATAAGATTAAAGATAAATCATAAGCTGGAAAGAAAAATAAAATAAAACTTTGTCTTCAATCCACGGTTTCAGCGTCAGTGATGAAGTGGAGCAAGTAAGTTTAGGAGGAGCGATTGACGTTTCCAGAAAGGGCTTCTTCAGGGAAGAGACTTGGCAGACAGTCCCAGGATGCCTATGTCTCCTCCCCTGCGATGTTCTCCCATCCATGCATTCCCTCCCAGACACACTGCCCGTGCCCCAGCCGCTCCAAGGAGGCTGCCCCAGATGAGGGGACATGATTGAAACATTCAAGGTACTGAAGGGAATAGATTTAGTAGATAAAGACAGGTTGTTCACCCTCTCCAAGGTAGGAAGAACGAGAGGGCACTCTCTAAAGTTAAAAGGGAATAGATTTCGTACAAACGTAAGGAAGTTCTTCTTCACCCAGAGAGTGGTAGAAAACTGGAATGCTCTTCCGGAGGCTGTTGTAGGGGAAAACACCCTCCAGGGATTCAAGACAAAGTTGGATAAGTTCCTGCTGAACTGGAACGTACATAGGTAGAGCTAGTCTAAGTTAGAGCGCTGGTCTTTGACCAGAGGGCTGCCGCGTGAGCGGACTGCTGGGCACGATGGACCACCGGTCTGACCCAGCAGCAGCAAGTCTTATGTTCTTATGACACTGGATAACCTGCCAGATAGGTAGAAATTTGGGATTGCACCTTCTAGTTTCAAACTTAGCCCCTGACGTAGCCCTTGAAGGAGGTGAAACAGGGCCATGTCAGGCTTTTAGAAAATATTGTCTATAATTTATTGAAAAAAATTTTTTTAATAAAAATATAAACCCTACCCCCTCTTTTACAAAACCGCAAAAGTGGATTTTTAGTGCTGGCCTGTGTGCTGAATGCTTTGCACTGCTCCGATGCTCGTAGAGTTCCTTTGAGTGTCAGAGCAACGCACAACGTTCAGCGTGTCGGCCTAATACACTAAAAAACACTTTTGCAGTTTGTAAAAGGGAGGGGTTAAGTGTTTATTACATTGATCTGCTTTGTTTTTTTCTGGACTAGATCTCACATATTTTTTTTTTTTTAATCTTTATTCATTATTAATCTTTCAACAAGTATACAAATTAAAATCATACATATTCTTGAAAACATCAGTTGTAAATCTATCAAGAAAAACAACAATTGTATATATATAAACCCATAACCCACCCCCTTCCCATTATTATTAATAGTATACACAACAAAATAAGAACCCTTCCCCCTCTCTATTATTCATGGTGTATATTTCAATAGAATAACTGGTGTTTAATTATCACAAAAAGATGTCAATGGCCCCCATATTTTAGAAAAGGTCTTATAATTTCCATTTTATACAGCTATTGATCTTTCCATTCTGAACATATGACATAATGAGTTCCACCAAAAGGTGAAATTAAGTTTACTGCAATCCTTCCAATTGTTGGTGATATGTTGAATAGCGACTCCAGTCATGATTAATAAAAATTTATTGTTAAATGATGATATCTGACTCTTTTTTCTCATAGCTGTTCCAAATACTGTATCATAAGAAAGTGCTTATTTTCCAGTAAACAATTTACTTGATCCCAGATGGAATTCCAAAAGGCTAAAATATAGGGACAATAAAACAAAAGATGATCTAAAGTCCCTATTCCAAGATTACAATGCCAGCATCTATTAGACTTTGAACTATTCAACTTCTGTAATCTAACTGGGGTCCAAAATGCTCTATGCAAAAGAAAAAAACATGTTTGTCTCATAGATGCAGACATTGTACATCCTATCCTCCAAGACCAAATTTGTGGCCATTGAGAAGCTGAAATCTGATGCTTAATCTCGCAGCTCTTGAAGATTGTTTGCCTATCTGTTTTTTGGGACCAGATTGGTATTTATACAGATTTTTAATAGAATTAGATTCATGGTGGCAGGAATGTTAAGTAATGGGAACTTTAAGAAAGAAAATCTTTAAATGTTATCATTTACAGAGTGAATTAAAAGCAGATGAACAAAGAGCATGTATAAAGATAATGTTTTAATTGCCAAGTGAATTATCTAAAAATGTTTTTCTAAGTGCCAACAGCTAGACTTAATGGCAAATTGAATGCACAAGGCAATGTTTAATGCCTGTTTATTTTCCTGATTTGTAGTTCTTGTACATTTAAAGCATCATCTCGTTTGATAACTATAGTTAAATTCTTATTGTTTTAAACTTAAGATTAAAGAAATATTGGTGTATCTAATTTGAAAAGTCATATTTTAAATTATTTTCTATTTGTCAGGTACAGTTCAATATATTTGACATAACATTTATCTTGAAAACTTCTCAGAATGCTTTATAACAAATATATCAATAGCCCAATAAATTTTAACATAATGGCTTCAAATTAGTAACATAATTCAAGGTAGAAAGACCATCCTCTTCACAGACTATTTTAACTAATAATGTAACGTAGAGGCGATAGCTAGCTAGTCCCCACTAGGAACACCATAGGGTCAATGAACACAGTCGAAATAATAATAATAATAGCTTTATTTATATCCCATCATACCTTTTCAGTTCAAGACGGAATACAGTAAAGTAGAAATACAATGTGGATACCACAGGTGAAAAGAGCATGGAGGTTACAGCATTGAGATTACGTGGGGGTGCGTAGGTTGGTCCTGAGGATTCGATAAACAAAGTACAGATAACTAGAATTATCAGGTTGTATGTAAATCTAAGATGAAGATAGAACACGATACAGATATTATGTGTGCAAATAAGTAGGATTTAGTATGAAGATTGTACACAATACTAGTATTATATCTGTATATACTTAGCATGATTGATTATGGTAGAAATATGTCTGTATTGAAAACCATCTCAGAAAATGCTAACTCTGTATTGTAACACCTTTACAGAAGCTCATGTAAACCACTCTGAATTGACTCCCCATTCATTAGTAACGGTATACAGTAGAAGCTTTCAATAAGCCAGTGTATCGCAAACTGTATGCCTTCTGAGATTTCAGGTGTGTCGCAACACACTGGCGAAGAGGAGAGTCATCCACGACGGCCAACTGCCTACAGGGTGTGCCTCTCGCAGTCAGCCAGTGCGGATGACTCTCCTCCTCGCCAGCGTCTCTGCTCCTCTCCCCGCACCTGTCCTCCTCCCGGATTCCTCCATCAAAGTGGGTCACAGCCAGATGGGCCCGCACATGCGTGGATGTCGACGCAATGACGCCACGCATGCTTGTGACATCATCGCGTCGAAGACCCTGCACTTCCGGCCAGGGCACTGGGCTTAGTGTGCCGCCAACCGGAAAGTTTGTGAGACACTGCAATAAGCAATAGAAATCCCAGAGCCATCTTAAGCTGGACGGGGTCTAGGGCTCTTTTGAAAGCTATGGTAATAGGCCTTAGATGCTCATATATGGCAGTTTTTCTCTGACTTACTCCTGCCCCTCTGTTTGTATTGTCTCCCTGGCATACCTCTGCCCCTTATAAGTTCTACCTGGCAGCTGCTCAACCCTTTGCTGATCCGCTGCCCTTTCTCCAGCCTTTCCAAAAGGACTTTTCTTTCTACTTAAACCATGACAAAATTGGCTATAGTGGCTTGTCCTCTTCACTGTAATACCATATTCGATCACTTCCTGACTATAGAGATATCACGTTCTGTCTTCCTTCCTTCCATTTTTCCCTATGTAGATTCTCTGACGGGCAAAATATGCTTTTTCCTTGGTCTGCTTTGTTTTGTTGGAGTTTATCATTATTATAAATAGAATACAACCATCCAAAACCTCCTCTTTTAAGTTAATGCAACCTATGTATTATATATTTGTAGATTGTTTGCAAGCATGTGGAGTCTTCATTCCACCGCAGAAGATACATTCCGATTTGCTCCTGAGTGAATTCTCTAATTTAAAAAAATAGTATTCTGTGCAAAATATATTGGAAATTCTACACAGTTTATTTGTAGTAGGGGTTGTTTTGAGCAGAATTTTCCCATCATAAGGCCTAAAGCTTCGCTAACTTTTCCCTCTTCAGGCTCCAGCTTCCTCAGTTTCCTCTCTCACTTCAGCTGCAGTTCTCACTTCTTCTATCTCACAGCAAGAACCCTAAATCTATCTATCCCCATTGTCTTTTCCCTGCACTCAATAGGGACCTTTCTTCCTCTCTGTCAGAACCCAAACTCTACTTATAATTTTCCCTTCCCTTCCCTTCCATCCCATATCCCTCCAATGCCTGCATTTTCTCCTCCTCTTCCCAGCTTTCATTATTTCTTCACCCCACCCTTCCCCATGGTTCTCTTAATTGCTTCCCCCCATTCCCATGGTATACACTGAACCTTGAACCTGCTCTGCCCACTGAATCATACTCTGTCCTGCTTCCCTCTGCATAGCACACACTCAGCTTTTCTTTGCTCCTACCACCCCTTCCATCCCCATGGCACACACTCAAACCTTTCTTTGCCCCCAACACCCCTTCCCTCCTCATGGCACACACTCAAACCTTTCTTTGCCCCCAACACCCCTTCCCTCCTCATGGCACACACTCAAACCTTTCTTTGCCCCCAACACCCCTTCTCTCCTCATGGCACACACTCAAACCTTTCTTTGCCCCAACACTCCTTCCCTCCTCATGCCACACACTCAAACCTTTCATTGCCCCCATCACCCCTTCCCTCCTCATGGCACACACTCAGCCTTTTTTTGTTGTAAAAGGCAATATAGCAAGTTCAAATAAACTAAACTAATCTACTTAACCCTGGAAATTCCTGAATGAGTAGCTTTATCTGCTCCTTTTGCCATTTTTTCATCGTTTGAAGAAGTTGCCAAACCCAACTGGGGCATGCAGTGAACATCATTAAACCCTTGTCATTAACTTGACCTTGATTCTAGAGCCACCTTAAGGCATCTATTCCTCCACATGGCTCATTGTAGCAATGCTAATATAGCTCATTCAGACAGCTTTCTATTTTTCTCTTTCTGTTTCTTAATGTGACATTGGTTTGTCTAACAGGACGTAATGTGGTCTGATTTTGGTTTCCCTGGAAGAAATGGGCGAGAGAGCACATTATGGATTGGCACCAGCGAAGCAAACACTCCATGTCACATGGACTCCTATGGTTGCAACCTAGTGATGCAGGTACAAGGAAGGTAACCAACACCTATGCGATCATGAATATATTTATACAATGCTTATAGCCTAAGGGGCTCATAATTTTTTTAAAAACATACAAAACGTGGCCTAAATCGGTACTTGGACAATCAAAAAGACAGATCATCCAAGTACCGAAAATCAAAGCTGATTTTAGACCTATCTAAAACCAGCTTAGGCCTTTACCCTGCCTCTGAACGCCTAGAGCGAAAAGAGGCGTTTTTAGAGGATGGGAAAGGGCGAGAGGTGTGCCGACCTAGACTTAGTTGTACTGCAAGTACTGTATGACCATAGGTCTAGGGAGATCGTCCAGTCGGAACGTATACAGACATTTGGTACCTAACTTTTAGCACCTCTTATAAATTTAGCCCCTAGGTGACCTCTCAGCCGCTGGTCTCTAGATTCAAAAAAACGTCTGTTATGACCTGCCTTAAAGTATAATCCTGTAAACTGTCCTCCTTTTTATGTTGAAAGTGCCTACGTTCTGTGCTCTTTATCTTATTTCAGGAAACGGTGGTATCTTTTCCGTCCTGAAGACGGGGCTTTCCTGTACCCCACAAGGATCCCGTATGAAGAATCAAGTGTTTTTAGCAAAATAAATGTGGTCAATCCTGATTTAAAATGCTTCCCTCAATTTAGAAAAGCACAGGCGCACGTGGTTACGTTACATCCAGGGCAGGTAAATTAAAATATGCTTCACAACGATTTGAAACATTTTATCCAGGATTCTTTAAAGCATGGGATACTTGCATAGTTGTATCTGCAGTGTGATTTGAGGTCTTATTCAAATATAATAAGAGGCTTCAAATCAAATACAGTAAAATCTTGGATTGCAAGCAAAACATTTCATTAAATTTTAACTTGATATACAAGCAAGGTCTTGCAATATGAGTGCATACAATATACACACATCACAACTGAGCCGATGGTTCTTTTCTCTCTGACGCTGCAGGAGTGTAGTAACTGTTCTAAATGAGCGAGGTCTTGCAATACAAGTACGTATAATATTTTGTGTTAAAGTTTTTGGGTTGTGTAACGAATTGTTTGAGTTTCCATTATTTCCTAAGGGGAAATTTGCTTTGATATACGAGTGCTTTGCATTACAAGCATGCTTCTGGAATGAATTTTTCTTGCAAACCAAGGTTTTACTGTATTGCATTCACATGCAAATGCTAGTATAAAAAAAAAATCAGAAATCATCACTTTTGTTAATAAAAGTTATTTTTAACATAGTAACATAGTAGATGACGGCAGATAAAGACCCGAATGGTCCATCCAGACTTAAGTATTTTTAAGCACAGTGAAAGTTTGCTAAAATGCAATGCTAGCACATCATCTTCTATGCAATGGGTCTGCAAAGCCAGCAAATTTCCTTAATTTCCATTTTGATGGGAAAGAACAAGTCCCTGATGGAAAGGTTTGCCCAGCCTAAGTAGCCTGATATTATAAGGATTTATATATTATCAAATTCTCTGAGATATGTTAATTGTAATTATAGCCTTACTTTTAAATGATCTGTGATGACGAGGATGCTAACCTCAGAATTAATGAACAGAGATGTGCTTGCATAATCTTTTGTTGTTACTGTTATTATTAATTGGTAGGATTTCGATTTTAGAGTTATGCTAATAGACTTTGGGTTTGGTTTGCAAACTTTTAATTTCCCAGGACAAATTAGTTGTATGGGTAAAATTAGCATTAATATGAGTTAATGTATGGGCAGCACTGAAAAATCCCATCGTGCATCCACCTTCCCACTGACAATATTAGATCAGTTCATATCAAATATTGAAAGTAATTAGGCCACAGCTTTATTAAATAATAACCATTACTCATTAACAAACATCCGAGCCAGTTGAGAGGACACTAAGGACCGGATTCTGCAAAGTGCGTCCCGATTTTAGGCAGCTGTAGCCTGGGCCAATCAGGTCTTAGGCTTAGTGGGGATGGGCGGACCCGATAAGCCTAAGTCCTGATTGCTCCAGGATCTAGGAGCCTAGGCCAATCAGGCCTTAGGCTTAGCGGGGATGGGCGGACTTAATAAACCTAAGGCCTGATTGGTCCAGGCTCTAGAAGCCTGAGCCAATCAGGCCTTAGGCTTAGTGGGGATGGACCGGAAAGGGACAGGCCCGCCTCATTTGATGAGGCGGGCCTACTGGACAGACGGTAGCAAGACCCGGCCAGCCGGCCAATGATTAGAGGTTAGTGGGGGGGAGGTTAGGGGTGGGGGTCTGCGGCGGGGGGTGTTAGCATGGGGGGGTGTCCGGAGGGGTGGCGTCCTCCGGCAGGTTGGGTTGGGTTGGGTACCCTCCTGCCAACGATCGGGGGCGTCGGGGGCCATCCTCCAGCAGGAGGGGTTAGGCACCCTCCTGCCGGCGATCGTGGGGGGGGGCACAGGCAGCCACGGCCACTATACTTATCATGGCAGGGAGATCCCTTGCCGCATCTACTCTAACCCAATTCTGTAACCGGCGTCTGTAACAAGAGACGTCAGTTACAGAATTGGGGTTAGTGTAGGCCCAATTCTGTATAGTATGCCCCTCCCGGGCGCCTATACAGAATCCGGGCCTAAAAGCATAGCAAATGACAGCAGCTAAAGGCCATAGGCCTGTCCATCTGTTATCGTCTACTATCTCTTCTCCCTAAGAGATCCTATGTGCTTGTTCCACACTTTGTTAAATCTAGATACACTATTCGACTCCATAACCATCACTTGGAGGCCATCCCATACATACCACCTTTTCTGAAAAGAAGTATTTCCTTATATTACTCCTGAGTTTATCCCCTTTAACATTCATCCTATGCATTCTCATTCCAGAGCTTCCTTTCAGATGAAAAAAACTTGCCTGCTGTGTATTAATGACATGGAAGTATTTAACTGTTTCTATCATATATCTCCTTTCCCACCTTTTTTCTAAAGCAGGGGTCTCTAAACTTTTCGCCACGACAGCCACATTGGGTACTTCAGCACTTTTCAGCGGGCCATAGTAAAAAAAAAGAAAAAGATAAATGACTAGATATACAAGTTTTATTGAAAGCAGAAAACAACATATTACCAGTAATTGGAAAAATTACAGTAGACTAAATTATACCTTCTGGTGGAATTCATTATGCCACATTTACAAAATGGAAAGAGTAATTGCCATACAAAGAGGGAGTTATAATAATTTTTAAAAGATTTGGGTGCCATTGACAAGTTATTGCAATGATTAGACACCATTATCCATTGAAAGTACACTTATACATAGGGGGGGAGGGGGAGGTCATAAAGTTATATTAAGGTTCAATCAATTGATAATATTTTTATGATATTTTTTATTAAAATATTTGTGGGAAGGGTGGGAGGGGAGAGTATAAATGTATTTAAGATGATGTTAAAAGTAATACAAGAGATGTTTATAAGGTTTAAATGATGTACACTTCTCCCTCGTCATTCGCGGGGGATATGGGCAGAGCCGAACCACGAATGGCGAAAAACCGCGATTATCCCAGGACAAGCAGGCAGCATATTCTTTACGCATGGGTGACGTCACCGACGGAGCCCACGGTACGGACCTTTTTACTAGAAAGTTCTAGTTGGCCGCACCGCGCGTGCGCGAGTGCCTTCCCGCCCGACGGAGGAGAGCGTGGTCCCCAGTTTCTTCGTTTCCGCGGAGCGAAGAAGACGTGCGTTTTTCAACTCCGATTGAAATCCTCTTTTGCCTTCCCGCTCGCGTTCTTTTTTCGTTTTATTTACCTTCGGGTTCTTTTTTATTTCATTTCCAAAAAAAAAAAAAAAAAATTATTTTCTTTTTGTTTCGTTTTTTGTCTTTGCCCCGGCGGGGCCTGTTGTCACGATCCAGGCCTCGGGGTTTGATTTTGCGGAGGCCGTGTTCACATTCATGCCCCCGCAGCCCGGTTTTAAGAAGTGCCAGCGGTGTGCACGCCCGATCTCCCTCACTGACCCACACAATTGGTGTTTACAGTGTTTGGGACCGGAGCATCGGGCGGACTCGTGCACCCGCTGTGCCACTCTTAAAAAACGCACTTTGAAGAATCGCCAAATCCAGCAAAGTCTGCTGTTCGGCACCGGCCCGACTATGGACTCGACTTCTTCAACTGCGGCACCATCGAAGTCGGCACCGACCACCTCGACACCGCCTGACATTACATCGGCGCCACCGGCGCCAGGTAAGCCGGCTAAGAAGCCTTCCACCCTTGAGCGCCCTCCCACCTCGGTGGCGACACCGGCTCTTTCGGCTCCACGCCGAACTAAAAAGCGCTCCGCTCCGATATCGGTGAGTGCCTCGTCATCGGCCGCCTCATCGCCGGAGCGTAGAGCGGCACCCATGGAACCAAAGCAGAAAAAAGTGGTTCCGGTGCCAACCCTGGATGACCGCATTGCGGCCATCCTCCAGGATAAGTTGCAGGAACAACTCCAAAAGCAACTTAAACAGCTCTTGCCCTCTATCCTGGCACCGCTGCTTTCGGTACCAGACCGGCCCGAGCCCCACACCGTCCAACCGGTATCCACGCCATCGGTACCTATGGACCCCTCCATGCCCATTCTCTCGGCACCGCATATCCATGCCCATGCCGAGACCGTAGCTCTGACGACATCCGATCCTCCTCGGGACCGAGCGGAACACCGGTCTTCCCGCGAACCTGACCGGCACCGTTCTTCCCGGGACCGAGACAGACACAGGTCTTCATCCCCCGGTACCGTCTCGGTACGCTCAGGCAAGTCTCGGTCTAAAGCTCATCATACCGAACCTTCCACTCCAGTCTCTCGGCACGCACACACCGATGTCAGAGACCTGGACCTCTGGGAGGAATCTCCCCTCGGTACCGAGGAGGATGCATTGTCGTCGGACGAAGAGCCCTCGGCCCCCGATACCACATCTAAACCTGAGCAATCTTCTTTTTCAAAATTCCTCAGGGAGTTATCAGGAGCCTTATCTTTGCCTCTGGAATCCGATTCCAAGAAGTCACAAGCTTTCCTGGAGGCATTAGATTTCGATCAACCTCCTAAGGAGTTCCTGAAGTTACCCGTGCATGACATCCTGCGGGAAACTTTTTATAAAAATTGGGAAAATCCATTAACTGTCCCTGGGGCACCCCGTAAACTGGATAGCCTTTACAGGGTTATCCCAATCCCGGGATTTGATAAACCCCAGCTGCCCCATGAATCTCTCCTGGTTGAGTCCACTTTAAAAAAGACTCAAGGCTCCAGTGTATATGCCTCTACCCCTCCTGGCAGGGAGGGCAAAACTATGGACAAGTTTGGCAAGCGGCTCTACCAGAATGCCATGCTTGCCAACAGGGCAAACAATTACTCTTTCCACTTTTCATTCTACCTGAAACATCTGGTAATGCAACTCTCCGCCATGCAAAAGTACATGCCGGAGCACAAGGTTCCACTATTCCAGCAGCACATCTCCAGCCTGCTTCAACTTAGAAAATTTATGGTGCGCTCCATCTATGACTCCTTTGAGCTCACCTCTCGTGCATCTGCCATCGCTGTGGCCATGCGCCGCCTGGCCTGGCTCAGGGTCTCTGATCTGGATGTCAACCATCAGGACCGACTAGCCAACGCCCCATGTATGGGAGACGAATTGTTCGGAGAGTCTCTGGATACCACCACACAAAAACTCTCCGCCCATGAGACCAGATGGGATACCCTCATTAAACCAAAGAAGAAGGCCCCTCCTGCTCGGCCTTACAAACCACAGTCTTCATACCAGCGCAGGTTCTCCGCTAGGCCGCTTAACCCGCCTTCACAGCAACCTAGGCGGGCTCGCCAACAACACCACAACCAGGCTCGTGCACAGTCTAATCAACCTGCCAAGCCTCTTCCTCCTGCCAAACCTTCTCAGCCCTTTTGACTCCTCTCTCCAGGGCTTAGCCAGTCTTCCACCCTCATTGCCTCTCCCTCAACCAATCGGAGGCAGGCTCCACATTTTTCTCAGCCGTTGGGAGGTCATCACATCGGACCAGTGGGTCCTCAACATCATCCGCCACGGCTACTCTCTCAACTTCCAGACTCTTCCACCAGACAATCCTCCCGTAGAGTCTGCTTCTCTTTCAACTCAAACCCCCCTCCTCCTGAGGGAGGTCCAATCCCTCCTTCTCCTCAATGCCATCGAAGAAGTACCTCTGGAACAAAGGGGCCGGGGATTCTACTCCCGTTACTTTCTGGTTCCAAAAAAGACAGGAGACCTACGTCCCATTCTCGATCTCAGGGACCTCAACAAATGTCTTGTCAAGGAGAGGTTCAGAATGCTCTCCCTTGCCACGCTTTACCCTCATCTCTCTCAGAACGACTGGCTATGTTCCCTGGACCTCAAAGAGGCCTACACTCACATACCAATCAATCCAGCTTCACGTCGCTACCTAAGATTCCAGGTGCACCATCGCCATTATCAGTACAAAGTGCTACCTTTTGGCCTCGCTTCATCACCCAGGGTGTTCACCAAATGCCTCATTGTGGCGGCGGCCTTCCTCAGGTCTCACAACCTCCAGGTGTTTCCCTACTTGGACGATTGGTTGGTGAAAGCACCTACGTCTCCGCTTGTGCTACAAGCCACTCATCATACCATCTCTCTCCTCCACCTCCTGGGGTTCGAGATCAACTACCCCAAGTCGCATCTGCTTCCCACGCAGCGCCTTCAGTTCATTGGAGCAGTTCTCGACACCACACTGATGAGGGCGTTTCTCCCCTCCGACCGTCAGCGGAACCTGCTCCGCCTGTGTCGTCAGGTGCTCCTTCATCACTCCATCTCTGCCAGACAGATGATGGTCCTCCTGGGCCACATGGCCTCGACGGTGCATGTGCTTCCCCTGGCACGACTCCACCTCAGAACACCTCAATGGACTCTGGCCAACCAATGGTCGCAGACCTCGAATCTTCTTTCTCATCCCATCTCTGTGACATCGTCTCTTCAGCAATCTCTACAATGGTGGTTGAACTCCTCCAATCTTTCCAGGGGCCTTCTTTTTCATCTGCCCCCGCATTCCATGATCATCACCACGGATGCCTCCCCTTATGCATGGGGTGCTCACCTGGGAGACCTACGCACCCAAGGTCTTTGGACCCCGCAGGAGCGTCTTCATCACATCAATCTCCTGGAACTACGAGCCATGTTCTATGCTCTCAAGGCCTTCCAGCACCTTCTTTGCCCTCAGGTTCTGCTCCTGTGCACGGACAACCAAGTTGCCATGTACTACATCAACAAACAGGGCGGCACCGGATCTCGCCTCCTTTGTCAGGAGGCTCTTCGCATTTGGACCTGGGCCACGGCCCGCAGTCTCTTCCTCAAGGCTGTCTACATCCAGGGCGAACAGAACTCCCTGGCCGACAATCTCAGCCGCATCCTTCAACCTCACGAGTGGACCTTGGACCCTCCCACGCTCCACTCCATCTTTGCTCGCTGGGGCACTCCGCAGGTGGACCTATTCGCAGCTCCTCACAACCATCAGCTGCCCCAGTTCTGCTCCAGACTCTTCTCTCCTCATCGTCTGGCCCCGGATGCATTCCTTCTCGACTGGACGGATCGGTTCCTCTATGCCTTTCCTCCTCTACCTCTGATGTTGCGGACTTTATCCAAACTCCGCAGGGACGGAGCCACCATGATCCTCATAGCTCCCCGGTGGCCTCGTCAACACTGGTTCTCCCTCCTGCTTCAGCTCAGCTCCAGGGATCCCATTCCTCTGCCTGTGTTTCCTACTCTACTTACACAGCAACATCAGTCTCTACTACATCCCAATCTGTCTTCGCTCCACCTGACAGCTTGGTTTCTCTCGGGCTGACCTCTTCAGGAAATCTGTCTCAGCCTGTCCGTCTCATTTTGGACGCCTCCAGGAAACCGACCACCCTCCAATGTTACCATCAGAAGTGGACCAGGTTCTCCTCTTGGTGCCTCCGTCATCATCACGATCCCACCTCTTTAGCGGTGGAAACTGTTCTGGACTACTTGCTCTCCCTGTCCAATGCAGGCCTCAAGTCTAACTCTATCAGAGTCCATCTCAGTGCCATCACGGCATTCCATGAACCTGTCTTAGGAAAACCTCTCACGGCTCACCCTCTGGTTTCCCGATTCATGAGGGGCCTCTTCAACATCAAACCACCTCTGAAGCCTCCTCCGGTCGTCTGGGACCTGAATGTGGTTTTATCTGCCCTCATGAAACCTCCCTTTGAGCCGCTTGCCACAACTTCGCTCAAATTTCTGACATGGAAGGTTCTTTTCCTCATTGCCATCACCTCTGCCAGGAGGGTTAGTGAGCTTCATGCACTGGTTGCCGATCCACCGTTCACTATTTTTCACCATGACAAGGTGGTTCTGCGCACCCATCCAAAGTTCCTTCCAAAGGTGGTCTCAGCTTTTCACCTCAACCAGTCCATTGTGTTGCCTGTTTTCTTCCCGAAACCTCATTCACATCCCGGAGAACAGGCATTGCACAGTCTTGACTGCAAGCGTGCCCTGGCTTACTATCTTGATCGTACAAGGGCTCACCGCTTGTCCCCTCAGCTCTTCCTGACCTTCGACCCAAATCGTTTGGGTCGACCGGTCTCTAAACGGACGCTATCCAACTGGCTTGCAGCTTGCATCGCGTTCTGTTACGCTCGGGCCGGTCTGTCACTAGACGGCGCTGTCACGGCCCACAGGGTAAGAGCTATGGCCGCTTCTGTTGCTTTCCTCCGTTCCACACCCATTGAGGAAATCTGCAAGGCGGCCACCTGGTCCTCAGTTCACACATTCACTACTCACTACTGTCTGGATGCTTTCTCCAGACGGGATGGGCACTTCGGCCAATCTGTACTTCAGAATTTATTTTCCTAATGGCCAACCATCCCTCCTCCCTCTTTGTTAGCTTGGAGGTCACCCATGCGTAAAGAATATGCTGCCTGCTTGTCCTGGGATAAAGCACAGTTACTTACCGTAACAGGTGTTATCCAGGGACAGCAGGCAGATATTCTTACGTCCCACCCTCCTCCCCGGGTTGGCTTCTTAGCTGGCTTATACTAACTGGGGACCACGCTCTCCTCCGTCGGGCGGGAAGGCACTCGCGCACGCGCGGTGCGGCCAACTAGAACTTTCTAGTAAAAAGGTCCGTACCGTGGGCTCCGTCGGTGACGTCACCCATGCGTAAAGAATATCTGCCTGCTGTCCCTGGATAACACCTGTTACGGTAAGTAACTGTGCTTTATCCAGCTCTGACCCACCCCCACCTCCCTGCCGCCTTCCCAGCCTTACCTGGTGGTCTAGAGAACTTTCGGGGCAGAAGCGATCTTCCTACGCTCCTGCCCCGTGCAGATCGCCATGAGGAAATGGCTGTAGGGAGTTCCCGACATAGTCTCGAGAGACTACGGGAACTCAGCAGCCATTTCCTCATGGCGATCTGTATTGGGCAGGAGTGTAGGAAGATCGCTCCTGCCCCGAAAGCCCTCTAGACCACCAGGTAAGACTGGGAAAGCGGCAGGGAGGAAAAAAATATGGGTTATTTTAAAATTAAGACTGCTTTTTTTATTTTCCCCCTCCCCAGAAAAAATCGCGATTATATGAAACCGCAAATGGAGAAACCGCGAATGGGGAGGGGGAAGTGTAATATTGTGTTCTTGATGTAAGATGGAAAAATGAATAAAGAATTTGAAAAAAAAAAAAAAGAAAGCAGAAAATTTTATAAACTAATTACAGAGTATGTGAGATTAAATTATTGTATATTAATGATGACGAACACTACCAGCAAATTCTCATATTTTCATCACAAATTATAATAAAAACACTAAAGTGAACAATGGAACTGTTTTTGTGTTTTTAAAAATCTTTTTAAACCGAGGTTCAAATTTTGAAATGCTAATTACAAGTAGTGACTTCAAATGTTCATCGGATAAATTTGCCTTCTATATTTCGAACACAATTTTAATTAATGCATTTGAAATCTATCAACACCCCGTGTTTGTTTGTTTTTTGTGGGGGGTTTTTGCGGATTTTCATTGGAAAATTAGTCCAATTGGCGCATTTCCGCACAATTCTTCCATGGGCCGGATGTGACCCTCAGGCCGTAATTTGGAGACTCCTTTAGAGATCTTTATGTCTGTCCCCGTACACTTTATGATGAAGACCACTGGCCATTTTAGTAGCTACCCTCTGCCAACTCCATCCTGTTTATATTTTTATGAAGATGCGATTTCCAGAATTGTACGCAGTAATTCTAAATGGGATCTCACTAGAGTCTTATAAAGAGGGACTATCACACCCTGTTTCCTGCTGGCCATTCTTCTCTCTATGCACCCAAGCATCCTTCTGGCTTGTGTTGCCTCTTTTACCTGTTAAGCCACCTTAAAATTGTCAGATATGTTCACCCCCTCCAAATGGGGATTGGATGAGGAGATGGAATCAGCATAAGGAGCTTCAGATTGGGCTGGGAGGGAGAATCAGCATTAAGGGGGGGGAATGGGGATGGAAGACTTGTCACTTCTGTTTCGGTTTCTGCTGGGAACCTGGATTGGCCACTGGAAACAGGATATTGAGTTAGATGGACTATTGGTCTGACACAGTCTGCCTATTACTGACAGATACCCTTATTCGTGTGCCAGCAACTATTCAGCCAGAACCCGGATAAATATCTTCTGAATATTGGCCAAAACCCGCATGAATATTGGCAGCCAGTAGATCTCTGTCATGCCTGGTCAATGCTGGTTCCCAAATATCTGGGGCTAATTTAGCCAGTGGCTTTCAGTGCTTAAACGCTGACCACTACCAGCTGGATAATAACCAGAGTGGAATTAGAAGTGGTACAGAAAACAGTAACCAAAATGATGGAGGACGGAATGACTTTCTTAGAAGGAAAAGTTAAAGAAGTTAAATGACTGAAGGAGGATATGAAAGACGTCTATAAAATCTTGTGTGGAATGGATACATGGAAATCAATTTTTTATTTTATTTTTTCAAAAAAGCATAAAGACTAGGGGGGGGGCACGCCTTGAAGTTACATTTATTTTGTTTGTTTATTTATTGGAAGCTTCTAGACCGCTACTAATGACTGAGGAGTCAATTCAGAGCGGTTTACACATATATCCATAATTTAAAAAATTAAGTGCCAGTCAGAGTAATGACCATTATGTGCAGTAAATTTCATGTAGAATTAATTGTGTCAATTCCAAGTTTATAGTGGTGTAAAGGAGGATGATGAAACTGCTGAATCCTGTACTTTTAGTAAGCTTGAGTTGAGGAAGTGCATTTAAATCGGAAATAGATTTTTTTTTTTTAATGTGAGCAGCATATAGTTATTCTGAAACATAAGAACATAAGAATTGCTGCTGCTAGGTCAGACCAGTGGTCCATCGCGCCCAGCAGTCCGCTTACGCGGCGGCCCTTAGGTCAAAGACCAGTACCCTAGCTGAGACTAGCCTTACCTGCGTACATCCTGGTTCAGCAGGAACTTGTCTAACTTTGTCTTGAATCCCTGGAGGGTATTTTCCCCTATAACAGCCTCCGGAAGAGCATTCCAGTTTTCTACCACTCTCTGGGTGAAGAAGAACTTCCTTACGTTTGTACGGAATCTATCCCCTTTCAACTTTAGAGAGTTCCCTACCTTGGAGAGGGTGAACAACCTGTCTTTATCTACCAAGTCTATTCCTTTCAATATTTTGAATGTTTCGATCATGTCCCCTCTCAGTCTCCTCTTTTCAAGGGAGAAGAGGCCCAGTTTCTCTAATCTCTCACTGTATGGCAACTCCTCCAGCCCCTGCTTGAAAATAACTGTGTTCAAGAGTACTTTTAATGTGAAGGGGGCTTATTGTATTGGGCCACCTTCTGGCCAGAAATCATTAGGCTGTTCAGCAAATACAAGATTTTATTTTGGTAAGTTGTGTGAAGATGCTGCGTGTGAAGATGTTGTGTGTGTTTGCAGTACTGCTGTTGTCTCGCATCATTTTAAGGAAAATAATCTTTTCTTTCAACATTGTTCTATGAGCCATTTTTGTTGTTGTTTAAAAAGCGTGATCCAAATTCAGTACAGTTCTTCCTTTTCCCCCTACTCCAACCTTGGTATCAATAGCTCCATGAACGTCGCCTTTATTGTTCAAGGACTGTTACAAAATATGTGGCATTGGTCATCCGTTCACACTGTGAGACCCTTGTAAAACCATTCACTAAACAACATCCTACCATGGCTTTTGATTGGCTAAAACTAGACTACTGCAACTCCCTATTCAGTGGCATCGCTGCAAGAGATCTAAAACGCCTCCAAAAAGGCCAGAACTCTGCAATTCGACTCCTATACAACCTCAGCTACCATGATCCCCATTACTCCAGCGCTCTATGCAGCTCACTGGTTACCAGTCAAAACGCGATGCATCTTCAAAGCCATGGTCATGACACACAAGAGATTCTACCAAAAAATCTCAGCCTACATAGCATCCAAGCTACGCCTATACACCCCTAACCGCCCCCTCCACTCCAAAGCAGAACAAAGACTCAGCATTCCTGCAGGGAGATCCCTACGAATGAGTATGGCATACAAATGATCCTACAGCCATTTCCTACCTCAGCTATGGAACCGACTACCCACACAGATCAGGTCGCTAGACTCACTAATGACCTTCCGCAGAGCCTTAAAGACCTTCCTCTTCCACCAATCGGGCCATTAAAAACTGCCTCCTCAATATACTTCTAGTACTCTTCACTTTGATCAGTCTGGTATTTAGAATAAGCTCTGTTATTGTCTACTGTAACCTATTTGTTGTCATGACTAGTCTGTTTTCAAACGATTGTGAATGTCTACTTATAACCCGTTCTGAGCTTCTGAGAGAACGGGATAGAAATCGAAATAAATAAAAACAGCCAGGGTGATGATGTCATTTTGGAAAAAGGTTGCTCTGCAAATGAATGCTAAAAGTAGACTGTCAAGTCACCAGGACTTTTTCTTCTACAGATTTTGGCTCACAACCTCCCACTAGGATGTGGTCTTGAACGTAGATACTCTTGAAGTACAGACTCTCCCAAAATGTAGGAGTTTTTAAAAACAGCAAAGAGCTACCAGCAAGCAACTTTGAGACTAATTTATGTCGGAACGCCTACGGAAGGGTGGAGTTTTCAAAACAGGCTTCCATTAAGATAGGTTATTTTACTACAAGTCATAGTTTTATAGCTAAGTGCCCTATTTTATGCAATGAGACCCTGTGATAAAATAACTGTCTTTAACAATATCCCACATGATAACTCTCCCCTAGCGTGCTACGAGTGGGGTCAGTTCCTGCACCTGGAGAGACCACTAAAGAACCAGGACCACTTCATGCTGCTGCTGCTTCCTCAGGTCTCAAACAAGTAGGGTTCATTCCTGTCCCCCCCCCCCCCCCAAAGAGGCCACTAGACCACCAGAGGGGGCACGTAAGAGCGATTGCAGGGCTGGGGAGCAGAGAGGTTTGGTTTCAATGCCAAATCCAAACCCCAAATTCAGTTGGCTTTTAATAAAAATATTCAGGTCAAGACCTCTGGCAATAGAAACATGCAGGTCAGTTTTTCGTGAGCTGCTGAAAATCAACAGACACAAGACTTGCATGTTTAGGTTTATCCCCCCCTGGTAGAAGTCATAAAATTCAAGTTGAGGCTGAGGCACTAACCAGACAACTATCTAGTCAAATTAATCCAGGGGTCTCAAAGTCCCTCCTTGAGGGTCGCAATCCAGTCGGGTTTTCAGGATTTCCCCAATGACTATGCATGAGATCTATGTGCATGCACTGCTTTCAATGCATATTCATTGGGGAAATCCTGAAAACCCGACTGGATTGCGGCCCTCAAGGAGGGACTTTGAGACCCCTGAATTAATCCAACCAACTGCAAAACATTTACGAATCTATAGAAAGATGCTGTCCCAAATTTACGTTGTTCCCTTGTTCTCGTAAAGCAAGGGTGTCAAAGTCCCTCCTTGAGGGCCGCAATTCAGTCGGGTTTTCAGGATTTCCCCAATGAATATGCATTGAAAGCAGTGCATCCACATAGAGCTCATGCATATTCATTGGGGAAATCCTGAAAACCCGACTGGATTGCGGCCCTCAAGGAGGGACTTTGAGACCCCTGTCGACATAAAGAGCCTTCACATTCTGTTGATATGGAGCTCTGGCTGAGATTTTAGAATACCATCTTAGGACCTGGTTTCCTAAAGTGTTGACTTGTATTTTATATTTCTGGGTTAAAACCTTGATGGATTAGGCCCTTTATGTATCGTCTCTAATATCCTTCCTTTTTATCAGCTCTGCTCCTCAGAGAGGACAGGAAGTACAGGATTTCATGCTTAACCTAGGATCAATAGCATGGAAGGTTGCTACTATTTGGGTTTCTGCCAGGTATTTGTGACCTGGATTGGCGACCGCAAAGATGGGATACTGGGTTAGATGGACCATTGGTCTGACCCAGTAAGGCTATTCTTATGTTCTTTTCACATACAGCAAAGTACACAATAATATATAGTTTGACACATGCCAATGTGTGAGAGGAAGGGGGTACCTATATGAATAAATGGCTGTAAAGCATTAGGTTTTTGAAAAGTATTTTTCAAATTTTAAAGAAACGTGTGGTATATAAGTGAGTTGGAAAAGATGCTCAAAAGATTTTTATTTATTACAGGAATTCATCTTTTACTCTAAAAAAAAATAATCGTGTTTTCAAACCGTGAGATTTATGGTTCATGGCCTCTTTTGTCATATTGAAATACGAACGTAAGCTAAAATTCTTATCTTTCCAGGCTGTGCTGCCTCTGTCATTATGAAATGTAAAAAGAAGATTGTTTTTGTCCTAAATTTTATGTCCATCACAGTATTTGAGCTGTATATCAAGTGGACAGTTTTCAAAATCTTCTCTTGCAAAATATTCAAGGAAAAAACTACTCAAACAATATCCCTTTGCAAATGAGCTTTGGCAGAGTTTGAGTTTATAAAAATAGTTGTGGACTTTGCCCGTGCTTTACCTGAAGGCATATTCCTTATAGGAAACTATGTGAAGGCATTTGGAAATAATATCCCTGCAGGTGCTTTACTTCCCCCATATCGAGGAGCATCCCTTTCTTCAAGACTAAATCTCATTTATCCAGTGAAACTTGGTGGCTGTATTTAGCTCCTGATGGTATAGAAGAAAATGTACTTTTCAGCCCTGTTAATTTACATGAGAAATTCCTGTCATCTAGATAAATCCTCTCTGCTAAAATGATCATGTGTTCTTTTTCACTACTAAGCTATACAGCGATGTCCCGCAAACTTTTTGATGCCGCGGCACATTAAACTTGGTGCCGTGGCTAGAGGGCCTCTGGACATGCATGCCAGAGAGGCAGTCAGAAGAAACAGTCCAGGTTCCAAGGTTTGTTGAGGTAGAGGATCTCCCTGTAAGCTTTTACAGCTTCCATCTTGCATCTGGCGAATTCAATTTAAATGTGTAATTTTTAAAATTTTACATGGAATTTTTTCACCTTTATTATCTCTATCATTTAACTCTCTTAGGTTTCACACTACCAGGAATACACATAAATTTAAATTGCTTTTCCCTTCTGTTAAAGGGATTAAAACCCTAGGTAAATTCTCACATTCCTTAGCCTATTCCTTGGTAAAAGTTTGGAACGATCTTCCCTCGATTATAAGAATGTCATTATCTCTATCACTTTTTAGGAAAAATCTGAAAACGTATCTCTTTCAGAGATTCTTAACTGAGGACTGATCTAATTTATTGAAAATTTTTCTATTACCTTCATTATTGTTTTCTATTATATTATTTTAAACGTTGTTAACCGGCTCGAGTCCTTGCTGGAATGATCCGGTATGTAAGATGGAAATTAGATTAGATTAGCTCCCAGCACATAGCATGGCACAGTGAGTATTAAGGTGTTTTGGGAGGTTTGATGGTTAGTCCTGGGTCCTCCCTCCTGAAAAATCCTATAATCACAGTTTGTTTGTTTTTTATTTCTCAGTTTGGCTTTCCTGGGTCATTTTTGGCACTAAAATCACGTTCTTATACGTGCCTCAAAATTCCTCGTTTTTGCTCAGAAACTAGTGGGATGGACTCTTCGGGGCAGGATGCTGTGGATTCTTGCCCTGTTTGCGGTACGTGAGGAGGACAATATAATAATTTTATTTTTATATACTGCCTAACCAGTAGTTCATAGTGGTTTACACAATAGGTACTCGGCATACAATATAATAACATCATACCTAATAAAATTCTAAGTAACTAATACAAGCATTAAAACTAATAAATAAGGAAAACACAATATAAACTAAAATAAGTATAGGTAAAAAGATTAAAAGTCCATTATAACTACATGATAATATGAAAATCAATAATGTATATTATATTGTTTAAATAAGATCTTTTCAAAATTGATAGTAAGTAAGAAATGGAGAAACGAGAAGATTCAAACATGAATTCATTAATCCTGTTTGGAATGCTAAGGTCCTATCCAAAATTTTTTTGTAACGACATGCATTTGCAGAAGGAAAATAAAACCAACTAGATCTGCGAATATTTTTCTTAGAAATAAAAAAACTAAAATGAGAAACAAGCCCCTCTGCTCTTTCGAAGGTTCTGGTGCCCATCCATGGACCGTCCAAAAAATCCAAATTTGAGCTGGGGGGTGGGGCAGTGCAAAAATGACTGCAGGATGCCTGGCGTGCCCCAGGATAAAGCATTTTTTGCTGAGATAAGCACATGTTATTGCTTACTGCAGCATAGTAAAAAGACCTCTAGGTGTGTTATTCAACTTTTGAATTTGCTACCGTTCAGCCTTTTAGTTCCCAGTACCATAATCAGTGCCCCTACACTCGTTATGTTTAGACAGCTCTGTGCATGTGTCTGTGTAACTCGTAGTTCTTATTGCAGTTCAGCCTTAGTGTCCAGACTAGTATAAAAGGTGAGTGATGCGTCAAAACCGAGGAGGACAACGGCACACCGATAATCCCGTGCCAACATTTGCGCGCAGGACAAATGCACTCCGCCGCATTGAGGCCTTTGCACTCTAAGAAGTTCTTGAGCTCATAGAACATAGAAACATAGAACATGACGACAGAAAAGGGCCACGGCCCATCCAGTCTGCCCACCCTAATGGCCCACCCCCTAACTACCTCCATGAAGAGATCCCACATGCCAATCCCATCTTTTCTTAAAATCTGGCACGCTGCTGGCCTCAATTACCTGTTGTGGAAGATTATTCCAGCAATTCGGTGAAGAAATATTTTCTGGTGTCGCCATGAAATTTCCCACCCCTGATTTTCAACGGATGCCCTCTTGTTGCCGTGGGTCCTTTAAGGAAAAAGAGATCCTGTTCCACCTCGATACAACCCGTGACATATCTGAACGTCTCGATCATGTCTCCCCTCTCTCTGCGTTCCTCGAGTGAGTACAGCTGCAACTTACCCAGTCGTTCCTCATACGGGAGATCCTTGAGTCCTGAGACCATCCTGGTGGCCATTCGCTGAACCGACTCAACTCTCCGCACATCTTTTTGATAATGCGGCCTCCAGAATTGTACACAGTATTCCAGATGGGGTCTCACCATGGATCTGTACAACGGCATTATGACCTCGGGCTTACGGCTGATGAAACTTCTACGGATACAGCCCATGATTTGTCTAGCCCTGGATGAAGCTTTCTCCACTTGATTGGCAGTCTTCATGTCTTCGCTAATAATCACCCCCAAGTCACGTTCAGCTATAGTCCTTGCTAGGATCTCTTCCATTTATGGTGTAAGTCCTGCATGGATTTTTGCCGCCAAGGTGCATGACCTTGCATTTTTTGGCATTGAAACTTAGTTGCCACGTCTTTGACCAATGCTCCAGCAGGAGTAGGTCCTGAGTCATACTGTCGGGCATTGAGCTTTTGTCGGGCACTGTGCTTTCATCTGTTGTGCGGTTGGGGGGGGGGGAATGTGGGAGGGAATGCCCCCACTACACTGAAAACTCCTGAAGAGCGAAAAAGGGAAATAGAATGAGAGTTCTCCAAACAGTAGCGCAAGGAGTTCTAAGTGTAGTCGGGGGTTCCCCCCCCCCAGAGCGAAAAGCAGAAGGCCTGAAAGCGACGGAAGCAATGACGCGCATATGTCCTGCGCTCAAATGTTGACGCAGGATTGTCATCGCGCCATTTTCCTCCGTGCTTTTGACGGTGTACCAGTATAAAAATAAGAGAAGCCTTAATTTATCAAAGGTTTTGCCTCATGTGGCTTCACTGCAGCCTTCTTGGTCATCAAGCTCTCTGTTCTTTCAATTTAATGTGGATCTCTTACTTCTAAGGAGAAATTTCCTTTGTGTAAGTTTCTGGGATTTTGTATGCTCTGGAATATCGATTGTTTTTTTGCCCTCGGATACACTCTTCTTTACATTTATCCTGAAGGTCTTGGCTCTTTGTTTGAAGTGTTTGAGCTTTTGCCAGTCATATCCTTCAGTGTATATTAATTTCAACCACATACTTTGACTCTATAGACCTATTCACTCTGTTGAGAAAATATGGCCTTGTACAGAAACATCATGAGAATTATGTCCATTAACATCTATTTATATATGACTACATTTAAATGGCTCATGCACTGCTGAAATAGAGTTAAGGCTTCACCACAGTGAATAAGAATAAAGCTAAGTGCAATTCTGAAATGAAACATAACAAATGCATAAAATTTTTCTATGGATCTTACTGTATAATTGTTCTTTAGTCCGACATACATTCTGCACACATCACTGTGAGGAATGAATGGTTAACTTTGTCTATAACTTGATCTCGTAAAATCTCTTTGAAATGTTTGTAGCACGTCTGTGTTGATCTCCATACAGCAGTTACCTTGAAAATTGTTAATATAGGCAAGTGTGCCAATTCTAGACAACCCGACCAGTGACAAATCATATATTTTGCTAAGATAAACACAGCTAAAAGGCAGGGAGGAACCGGACCAGGAAGCGCTGAACTAGGATCAGGGGAAGAAACTGAGGGAGCAGCAGATTAAGGGTCATGTAGAGAATGAAAAATATCTCGGGTCTCATCCCGAGGTGGAACTTCTGCTGACCGGCTTCATCAGAGAAGTCCTGCTGAAGAGATCGCAGAACATTTGCAAGTTTGATGCAGACCATTTCACAGAGCCCGAGCTCTCAGAGAAGATTCAAGAGATTGATAGACAAAGAGCAGCAAAGCAAGAAGCAGTGGAGTGGACTGAGATAGTGCGGCGAGATTGATGAGAATATTATGCTGATTTGTGTCTGCATTCCCCTTCCCTGAAAAATGATCAAATTACTATTTTTGAAAAAAAGTTTCCCTTATGGAACCCATGATGTGCCAAGAATCAAAAAGAGGTTCTGTCAAACTGTACAACTTTTGTGATGTTGAAATGTCTACTAGATCCATTGCAGTTGACAATCTTCATGTTTCTTCTTGTTTCACCCTCCCAGTCAAGGTCTTTGTTCTTCTATCAATCTCTTTCTAGTACACCATTTTAGGGGGGGTTAAGAACTTCTGTGCACGACTAAAGAGTGGGACTTGGGTGTGATTGTATGTGATGACCTTAAGGTGGCCAAATAGGTTGAAAAGGTGATGGCAAAAGCTAGAAGGATGCTAAGGTGCATAGGAAGAGGTGTGGCCAGTAGGATAAAGGGAGGTATTTATGTATAAGACTCTGGTGAGACCTCATTTAGAATATTGTGTACAATTCTGGAGGTCGCACCATCATAAGGCATACGGGGATAGACTTAAAGATCTCAATCTGTATACTTTAGGGGAAAGGCGGGAGAGTGGAGATATGATAGAGATGTTTAAATACCTAAGTGGCATAAATGTGCATGAGTCGAGTCTCTTTCATTTAAAGCTCTGGAATGAGAGGGCATAGGATGAAGTTAAGAGGTGATAGGCTCAGGAGTAATCTAAGGAAATACTTTTTTACAGAAAGGGTGGTAGATGCATGGAACAGTCTCCCGGAAGAGGTGGTAAAGATAAAGACTGTGTCTGAATTCAAGAAAGCCTGGGATAGGCAAGTGAAATCTCTTAGAGCAGGGCTGCCCAAGTCCAGTCCTCGAGATCTACTGGCAGGCCAGGTTTTCATGATATCCAGAATGAACATGAAAGCCTGGCCTGCCAGTAGATCACGAGGACCGGACTTGGGCAGCCCTGTCTTAGAGGAAGAGATAATGGGTACTGTGGATAGGTAGACTGGATGGCCATTTGGCCTTTATTTGCCATCATATTTCTGTTATTTTAATTTTCATTTATTTGTGTTCCATGCTAGAATTAGATTAGAGAGGAGTTTCTGCTTAGAAGGCAGGAATAATAAATGTAGCAGCACTGGATTGTCAGCTAGCATCCTTGAATAAGAGAAATGGCAGCAGACCTCTGAAGGCCATGATTGCTGATTTCTGCTTAAAGATCAGAACCAACTACGAAAGCAGTAGTAGGATCTCCATGGAGGAAATTCATGCTTCTCTAAAAGGAATCTAATACCAAAAGATCTCTCACCTACCAGCCCTTTTTGAACTTGGTAAAAACTAGGCAACACACCACTAACCAGCGACTCTAAGCCCCAGTTTGGTTTCTTTTCAAGTTGCTAGATGTTGCTTTCAACAGATAAACACATGTAGGAACTGGGGCTCAAAGAATACTTTGGGATAGGGTTGGGTTGGGTGTGCCTCTGAGGCAGGAAAAGGAAATTGTGTGATAGAGGATGTCTCTACATTTTTCTAAGATAGGAGAATAAGCCGTTGAAGGAGGAACATGAGATGATGGGAATGGATGATACAAGGGGGTGATTGAGACTTGATGGGCAGGTAACTGAGGACGGGATTGAGTTAAGCAGGGGATAAAGAAATGAGAACCAATTGAGGACAGAAGGGAAGAGAGAAAGGACTGAGGTTTGAGCGGCCCAAAGAGACTCCCAGAATGTAAAGAACACCTTTGTAAGATTTACCATATTTTTCACTCCATAAGACGCACCTGACCATAAGATGCACCCTAGATTTAGAGGAGGAAAACAAGAAAAAAACATTCTGACCCAAATTCTCCCTGCCAAGCTCTGCACCCTGTCCCCCCCCCCCCCTGGTGGTCTAGTGGTAGGCCAAGACAGGGCACAGAGCAGGCAAGCGTAGTGACCTAGTGACAGGCAAGCAGGCAGACCTAGTGGCCTAGTGACAGGCAGGCAGGCCCCATACCCCTCACGTATCCCCCAGTACCTTAAATCATCCCCCATACCTCCAGATGCCCCCCAGTAACTTAAATCATCCCCCATACCCCCACATGTCCCCCAGTACCTTAAATCATCCCCCATACCCCCACATTTCCCTAGTACCTTAAATCATCCCATGTCCTTACATAATCCCCCTTGTGCCCCCAGTACCTTAAATTATCCCCCATACAACCACGTGCCCCCCAGTACCTTAAATCATCCCCCCACATACCACCCCAGTACCTTTTTTTAATCACCCTCCCTGCCCCTCGTACCTTTATTCATATCCCTTCGGTACCTTTTTAAATTCCTCCCTGCTTAGACAGCTCTCATTTTTTTGAGCCAGCAGGTGCACAGGCCAGAAGCGCAGAGATCAGAAGCAAGCCCTCCGTGCTCCTGCCTGGGCCCGCGTCGATCTCCGAATGGCTGCCCTCAGTTCTCGTGAGTCCCGCGAGAGCTGACTGCAGCCATTCGGAGATGGGCGCAGGCCTAGATGGGAGCGCAGAGGGCTTGCTCCTGATCCCTGCACTTCTGGCTTGTGCGCCGCTGGCTGGGAAATACACTGGACCACAGGTACAATGGCGGCGGGCGGGTGTTTAAAAGATGCAGCGGTGGCAGGGGGGTTAAAAGTTACGGTGGCAGTGGGCTTAATTTGTATCTTTGCTTCATAAGACACACTTACATTTCCACCCCCTTTTTAGGGGTGGAAAAGTGCGTCTTATGGAGCGAAAAATACGGTATTTTGACCTCCAGCCTTTAGAGTGAGTGTGTACTAGACCATGATATTTTTAAGCTTTCAAATATCATCATTGATGTGACCTTTTTTGTACTTTTGCAAATTGTAGTCTACCACCATGGTATGTATTTTCTTCTCTCTCCTCTTAGTATAAGAGAAAAAAATGTATTAAAAAAAGCTTTTCAACTATGGTCCAGTACAAAGAACAATATACTTGGATTATGTCAGCTACAGACATTCTTTCTGGGAGGAACATGTTAATCAGTTGAGCCCAGGATTATAAAAGCGCTGCATTTTATTTCATACTGTTATTTACACTGAAATAAAATTAGCAGTGCTTCTGGTCATTTGCATTTTGATTCAAATGGTAATAAGATTTACAGAATATTAATGTTTTATTATTTGCAAATTACTTCATCCAGGGTTTTGCTTGCCATGCAGGCTGATGCTTTTTTATTTTTTATTTTTTTAAATTTTAAAAAGGGCAAGAAAAGGAAATTTCTGTTTACATTAATCTGATACTGGAGGATGTAGTGAAAAGAGGTTTGAACAAGTTCCAGGAGTAAAATTCTTAAAAAATCGTTAGCCAGATAGACTCGGGAGAGCCACCACTGATCCTTTTAATCAGATGGGAGAAGCAGATCTGCTTTTTAGGATTTGCAGAGCACCTGTGACCCTCATTGGCCACTGTTGGAACCAAGATGCTGGGCTCACTGGACTTTGGCCTGACTCAGCATGACTGGTTCTAATTAGCTGTTTTTTCTTGCCTTCAGGTCTTGTTTGTTCCCAGCCACTGGTGGCACTATGTGGAATCTATTGACCCCATCACTGTCAGCATAAATTCCTGGATTGAACTGGTACGTTTTTGCTACTGTATTTTCCATGCTAAAAATATTGGGATTTGATATACCGCCTTTTCTGTGTTACAATCAAAGCAGTTTACAATTAATATATACAGCACTCCCCCAAAATTCACGGGGGTTCTGTTCCAGGAACCCCTGCAAATTTCGAAAAACCGCGAATGCAGGGGCAGAAGAGGGCAGCGGGTGAAGAAAATCACTCGCGGTCTCCGACCTCCTCTTCTTGTAGTAAAGTCGGGCTACACCAATCAGGAGCTGCTTTGACACGCAGATCCTGATTGATGTAGCCCGACTTTACTAAAGTAAGAGGTGGTTGGAGCAGGCCACGAATGAACAAGTCCACGATTCGCAAACTGCGAATGAGCGGGGGAACACTGTACAGGTACTTTCTCTGTCCCAAGTGGGCTCCCAATCTAAATATTATACCTGGGGCAATGAAAGGTTAAGTGACTTGCCCAGAGTCACAAGGAATCAAACCCAGTTCCCCAGGGTTTCAGCCCACTTTACTATTCAATAACCCTGCTTTAGATGTTTTCTAATTTACAGCCATTTGCAATATGGAGAGTGGGCATTGGCCAAAAGAAAAAATAACCCATGACACAGGCAATGAAATGTCATTTTGGGTGATGGTACTGTCAGTTCTACATAGATGCAAAGTCTAAATGTAGTGTTCAAGGGAGATAGGATCATGCAGATTAAAGGCTTAGGGGGCATTTTCAATATGATGTCTAAGTCCAAGTTTGAACGTTTTGTGAAATACATCCAAAAACTGGCTACAGTTACAGTTCGTTTATTTGATATACACTTCTCCCTCGGTATTTGTGGGGGTTAGGTGCAAAGCCGGACCGCGAAGTGTGAAATATCGCAAATAACTTCTCGGCCGGCTATGACCCACCCTCCACCTCCCTCCTGCATCCCCGGAACCTTACCTGGTGGTTTATCGGTGAAGCGGGACAGAAGCGATCTTCCTATGCTCCTGCCCCGTGCAGAGCCGTCATCAGAATGGCTGCCGTGAGTTCCCGTTGTAGTCTGTGTGTTGTTGGACAATGCAACAACAGTGGCATATATAAACAAGCAAGGGGGAGACCCACAGCAAGCAGGTGGTGGAGGAGACCAGTTGGCTTATAGACTGGGCAGAGAAGCATCTTCTCTGCTTGTTGGCAGCCCACATTGCGAGAGCTCTTGACATGGAGGCCGGCTTTCTCAGCAGGAACTCCCTGGATTTGGGGAATGGGAGTTGTCCCTGGATGCATTTTGCTTCAATATTGAAGTTTGGCGTACATTTGAAAGCTGGTGTGGACAGCAAAGGGTGATGCCCTTCTTGGCTTCAGTCACTCAGATCTTGTATTTTCCACAGGCCGGCATCCAAAAGGGCCTGGCTTCAGGTTCTTTGCAGGTGCATGTGGTGGCATTGGCCTGCTATAGGGGAAGAATCCAGAATGGCTCCCTGGCATCTCACCCTTATGTGGTGCGCTTTCTGAGGGAAGTGGGTCAATCTCGTTCCCCCTTTTGCACTCTCTGTCCAGAGTAGGACCTGACTCTGGTTCTCAGAGCATTACAAGAAGCTCCGTTTGAGCCTGTCAAGAGAGTGATATCAAGGACTTAACACTCAAAGCTGTGTTCTTGATGTTGTTAGCATGGTGGATTTCTAAACTTCAGGCACTTTCATGTAGGGATTCCTTTCTCCGCTTTACTGAAGCAGGGATGTCGATTAGAACGGTTCCATCCTTTCTCCTGAAAGTCATCTTACCATATTACATGATCAGTCTGTGGATCTTCCCTCCTTCTGCAGAGAGAAAAAGTTGCTTTTTTATGCTTCGTTGCATCTTCTGGATGTCCGCTGCTTGCTACTCAAGTACTTGGGGGCCACAATTGAGGTTTGATGGTCAGATCATCTTTTCGTATTCTTTGGAAAGCAGAATGAGGAGAAAATGGTGTTGAAAGCCACAATCGCAAGATGGCTGAAGGAGGTCATCCTTTCAGTTTACTTACTAAAGGGCAAGCAGCCACAACAGGTCTTGAAGGCACATACCACTCGGCAAGCAGCAGTGTCCTGCACGGAATCGGCATTGACATCCCCAGTGGAAATCTGTAGGGCAGCAACCTGGGCATCGCTGCATTCCTTTGTGAAACACCACAGGGTGGGTGTGGTGACCCGGTCCAATGCAGGATTCAAAGCGGCAGACCTGGGATCCCACCCTGGCTAGGGATTGCTTTTGAACATCACACAAGGTCTGGAACAGTGTGAAGCTGCACTATGGAAGGAGAAATTAACTTCCAACAAACAAGGAACCTCAGTACTCCACTTGACAAAAGAGAAACCACACAATGAAACACCAGCAAACCAAAACTGGTTTTGGTTTGCCAGTGTTTTTTGTTGTGAGGAGAAATGAACTTACCTGATAATTTTCTTTCCATTAGCACTTCACGCTATTCCAACAGTTCACCTGCGTATCTGTGTATTGCTGTCTGCCTTGAGGTGAGTAGGTAAGTGCGATATAGTTTCCCATCCCTCCAGGGAAGGCCTGAGAGGGGAGGATGAGCAAGGCGTGTACCATGTTGTAAGTTGTTGTTGAGGTTCTTATCTGTTATTTGTTGGCTCTTCCTTTGTTTCTTTCTACTTTTTTACATAAATACTGAGGAGCTGAGCTAAAGATCTGGATAGATATAGTGGGCTCAGTTCAGTGTGTTTTCTGTCTCCACCTGCTGGTCGATGGACACAACTCTCCCACAAGTTCTGGAATAGTGTATCTTCAGCATT
This sequence comes from Geotrypetes seraphini, assembly GCF_902459505.1. NCBI lineage: Eukaryota > Metazoa > Chordata > Amphibia > Gymnophiona > Dermophiidae > Geotrypetes > Geotrypetes seraphini. Next base: position 250,519,353 of record NC_047088.1, read on the forward strand.
TAAGTTCCTCCATTTACACTAGCTGTATGGCTGGTGTAAGTGCTCACACCCAAGTGCATATACACGCATATACTCGGTGATGGTAGTAGTCTATAAAAGAAAGTAGACGCCCACTTTCCTTTATAGAATAGGCACCTAAATATAGGTGTACAGTTATAGAACTACCCCCAATGAGACTACCATAGAGCTATAGAGTTCTGCAGGGATGCACAGGTTCAGTCCTCAAGGTCTGTGCTTCCAAGTTTATTTCACAGTTTCCACTATGTCCCATCAAATGTAATATCCGGGCAACTTACGTTCTAATGAAAAAAGGGGAGGAAGTGAGAGGCTGTAATGATAGAACTGGGGTGGGAGGGAGAAAGGGTGAACTAATAATGTTCAATAGAAAACCAAAGTGGTCGAACACAAAAGGAAGGTGATGCGCAGTCCTGGCTGGCAACCAGTGCCCTCAAGAATGTGATACTGGGCAGTGTTAGTTATGGGCATCAGTGAAGAGGAAGATATTGAGATCCATTATGAACTGTTGAAGAGAATGAAAGTGTAAGATAGGGTGGCAATTTATTCCAAAGTTCCGAGACCTGGACTGAAACTATGACGTGTCAAGTGGTTTCATAATTTTATGACCAGTAGGAATGATGAGCAGGTTCTGTTGAGAGACTTAAGTATTCAAGAGGTTGAGCTTTAAGGTATCCTTAATGAATGGCACAAGATGGATGGCATGCAGATCTATTGGGTGCAAATTTTTCTCATGGATATTCATTAAGGATATCCTGAAAACCTTCCTTGTCAAAGCCTTTGAGAGCTGAACTTGTGTATCCCTGCCTTAAGAGTTTATCACATAGTGTGCAGGTAAGAAAAACTTACTGCTTTACCAGGAGATCTTAATAGCCAAATGTGTACCATTAACATGAACAGTATATAATGTAGATAACATGTATCTTTTGGCCTCCTCTAATGATCAGGAAGAAGACCACGAAGCCCGTGTCGAAGAAGCAATAACTCGATTAGCTGTGTGTGCCATCAAATCTGCAGAAGACCCCAATACTGCAGAAGTCTGGTTAAATCCCACAGAAGTATGATTCATTTTCTGTGTATTAATGTCAAATAGCTGCTTTCTTTTTTTTAATATTCTTTATTCATTTTGAAAACTTACAGCAAGCGTACAGGAATATATCATTAGTAACAACAATAACACTTGTAATTCTCATACAATTCTACAAACATAAAAATTATATGCCGTCCCACCCACCTTCTTTCAAATATTATAATCAATTATATCATAAATATAATATAAACACATAATATAGTAAAATTTCCAGAAAAACTCCCTCCCACCCCCCAATGTGTATATATATTCATCCAAGGAAAATGTTTACTCCTTACAATATCGTTCCAATGACCCCCAGATATTTATTTAAGAGACTCAAATAGCTTCTTTCTAATACTGCCCTTTCTGCAAGCTTTCAAAATAAAACTTGTATAATGAAAAAAAAATTAATAATCTACCTCCGACTACAAGTTTTGCAGAAACCGTGATTTTTTTTTCTTTTTCTTAAAGCATGGAATTAACTTTCTTATAGGTTGATGCAACATCCCATGAAGTCAATCTCAAGTATTTGAATGCTGCTGTTGCTGCTTATTTGAAACGCCAAAGGGAAGATGCAATAGATTCCAAACAGCATGGAGCAAGTAGAGAACAGGACTCATTTGCACGATGCAAGAAAAGGAAAATGGAGAGAAGCAATAATACGAGTGACTTCAAGCCCCTTGAGCACGAGCCCAGTCATTCAGCGCCAAAAAGAAAACAGAAACTGCCTTTTAACATGCATCTTGTCCCAGTTGTCCCCCAATCAGAAGGAGCAAATTGCGAAGGAGAAAGGAAAAGTGAAAGTGAAACGGAAGGGGAACACTCTGAGGAAGTTCACAGGACTCAGAAGGAGTCGGTTATGTTTAAAAATGAGACATTGTCAGAACAAGTTGTTTCTGACAGGAGTGCGTGCTCTCCTCCGAAACCCATCTCTACTAACGATTTGCTTGATTGTTTGGTTAATCCTCAGGTAATCCATTTAGTGGCTCATCTTTTGCTTAAGAGGCAAAGTTCTTAATACGAAAGTGTTTCTAAATTGAAGCTTAAAGAACAAAGGGATGCATCACTGTTTTAAAATCCCTTAAGAAATCTAATCTTTTGTATCCCAGCCAGGTCTAATAAAATAACTCAAAATATAAAGTACCTGTTTCCTTTTCCTCCTTTGAAGGTCACAGATGGATGAACCAACACATTCACTGCAGTGTGCACTCGTATAACCTGTACCTTCACATTGATTAGTTTTCATGAAGTGCTTTGTCCAGGAGCAAAAATTTCAAAAATTACATAAATTTAGCATTCTGGGCATGATTCAGATTATACTGCTCAGCCACAAAAGAGTGTTTTATGCTGGCTGAGGCTTGGATCACTCAACCCCCTAAACCAGATGTTCTCAACTTGGGGCTAAATGCACTAAAGCCTCTGATCGTAACGATCGTCGCTAAACCGGTTTGACTGGTTTAGCGACTGATCGTATTTGCCGAACTGATGCTTTAAACAGGCTCACCACGTGGTTTTCCATGTGGTCCTACATTCTCTGATTCTGGCATGCAAATTAGGTCATTAACAGACATCTGATCGATGCCCTAAACTTGCATGCCAAAGTCGGGTTGGTAGGACCGACCCGGAAAAGCCGACAGGTCTAGCCTGTTTTTTCATTTTTTTTTCTATGGGTGTGTGTGTGTATGTGTGTGTGTAAAACATGCACATACAATATCTGGCCCATAAAAAAAAATGTCATGCAGCCCTCCCCAACACCTCCTCTCCAGAATTGCAACCCCCCACTCCCCAGCCAAAATCAACAGGAGGAATACCTACTCCCTCCTTCCACTGTGGAAACACACACCCACACCCCCGGCGCTAGGTACTAAGGTGGATATATTTATTTAAATAACATATCAATTGTCTTAATAAAGTGCCTGCATCAAGTACATCGTTTCTGCAGTTTTCTTTTTGGGTTCCAATAAAATTGCCTCCTCTTTGTGGATATCCTTAAAACTTGACTGGTTGTGGATTGGGAAACATTGGCCTAATGAGCTCAATTGAGATTTGGCTACTTAGGACAGTCTTTCCCAAATCAGTCCTGGAGTCCTCTCTTTGCCAGTCAGGTTTTCAAGATATCTACAATAGAGTATGTATGAGAATCATTTGCATACACTGCCTCCATTGTATGCAAATCTCTTTCATGCATATTCATTGTGGATATCATGAAAACCTGACGGGCAAAGGGGGGACTCCAGGACTGACTTGGGAAACACTGACCTAGAACACCTTTCACATACTAGTTCATATTAAAGTAAAACTATTTTGAGTAGGTCCTGTAACTTTCAGTCCTTTTCTGCTCTGTGTGTAACATTTCCAGAATGATACAGCCGAGTAAAACACAACATTCTCCATGATTTAATTTAATGTAAGCACTTATAGTTAGTTTCACCAGTTAATTTCAAGGCAGATTCCATACTAGATAATCTTCTGGTTATCCAGCAGTAGATAAGCACCTCTACCACTACTATTAATTATTTCTATAGCGCTACCAGACGCACGCAGCGCTGCACAGAGTCACAAAGAAGAAGAAAACAGTCCCTGCTCAAAAGAGCTTACAATCTAAACAGCCAAGACAGACAAATAGGATGTCATGGATACAGTAAGGGGAAGCGTTAATCTGCTGGCTGGGTGGGAGGGCAGAGGGGAGTACAGGACAATCAAGCCATTGTGACATCACTGAGGAGGTTGGCTCTTATTGGTGGAATGAGCCATTATGACATCACAATTTCAGCTCTGCTTCCCAAAGACTGAAACTCTTCACACTACTACTACTACTATGAATTATTTCTATAGCACTACCAGACCTATGCAGCACTGTACAGAGTCACAAAGAAGACAGTCCTTGCTCGAAAGAGCTTACAGTCTAAACAGCCAAGAGACAGACAGGATATCATGGATACAGTTAAAGGGTTAATCAGCTAGCTGAGTTGGAGGTTGAAGTAGCATTCAGATCAATCATCAATAACTTAGGGCTCCTTTTACTAAGGTGCCTAGCTTTTTTAGCGCATGCGGGATATTACCGTGCGCTACGTGACTAGAACTAACGCCAGCTCAATGCTTATGTTAGCATCTAGCGCGCAGTAGTGTAGCGTGCGCTATTCCACGCATTAAAGCCCCAACACACCTTAGTAAAAGGAGCCCTTAGTGTGATGTTAGAAGCCAAAGATATCACTTTCTGTACAAGTCTTTTACTTGATTATAATATTTATTTGTATTTATTTTTTAAATGTATAGACCTCAAGTCTAAGCGGTTTCCATACAAAATATACATAATATTCAGTCAAGCAACACATTACACATGCTATAACCATTATGACCAATTTAGAACATAAGAATTGCCGCTGCTGGGTTAGACCAGTGGTCCATCATGCGCAGCAGTCCGCTCACGCGGCAGCCCCCAGGTCAAAGACCAGTGCTCTAAATGAGTCCAGCCTCACCTGCGTACGTTCCAGTTTAGCAGGAACTTGTCCAACTTTGTCTAATAAAATGTGCTCAACATAAATTCCTAAATTTAAAAAAAAAAATTAAAATATAAGTTCATAAATAAAAAATAAATTTTTTAAAGAGGAGCAGATTTTTAAACACATCTGAAAAAGGTCCTGTAAGAAGTTAACAGTTTTAGGGGTTCTTTTATTAAGCTGCAACAAAATGTGGTCTTCATGTGCCCTTACATGGGTCTTTTCTGCGCACGAAGGCCACTTTTTTGCCGTGACTGGAAAAAGGCCGATTTTCCAACTTAATGGCCGTGTGCCACTGTTGCCTTTAGTGTCTGGCCATTAACAAAAATTAGCACAACCTATTTTGTAGGCAGTAATGGCTCATGCGCTAATCAGCGAATGGTAATATAGTAGACCCACCTAGTAAAAAAAAATAATTTTAATTTTTAGTGCACCAGTAGTGCAAGCTTGTGTCAAAAGTTCTCTGGGCCACTTCAGGGTGCTATTTTAAGCTGCAATAAGCACACATTACTGCGTACCACAGCTTGGTAACAGGGGTCCCTTAATTTGATAGAGAATTCCTTACGTCAGATTCACTAAACTAAACTAAACCTTAAGTTTATATACCGCATCATCTCCACGGAAGTAGGGCTCGGCACGGTTTATAAGAACTTAAAAATGAGAAAGGGTAGGAAAAGGTTTCCATAAGTTTATAAATCGAGTGGAAAAGTAAGGGAAAAAAGAAATTACATGTTAGAGAAGAGCCAGGTTTTTAGTTGCTTGCGGAATAAATGGAGGGAGCTCAGGTTCCGCAACGGGATAGTAAGGTCATTCCAGAGACCTGTGATTTTGAATAGAAGTGATTTTCCCAGTTTACCTGCGTGGAGAATACCATGTAGGGAGGGGAAGGATAGCTTTAATTTATGGGCGGTCCTGGTGGAGTCAGGGCACGAGGAGTTGAAAGAAAGTGGGATTAGGGAAGGAAGGATGCCGTGAATAATCTTAAAAGCCAGGCAAGAGCATTTGAATTGGATTCTGGAAATCACTGGGAGCCAGTGAAGATTGGCCAGGAGTGGGGAGACGTGGTCAGATTTTCGTTTTGCAAAGATCAGCTTGGCTGCAGTATTCTGAATAAGCTGGAGTCTTTGGAAGCTTTTTTTTGTTAAGCATAGGTAAATGGCATTACAATGTTCAAGTTTGGAGAGGATGATGGATTGGACAAGGACGGTGAAATGTTTTTGGCGGAAGCAGGGTTTTGCTTTCCTTAGCATGTGGAGGCTGAAAAAGCATGATTTTGTCAAGGAGTTGAGGTGGTCGTTGAGGGAGAGAGAGGAATCAATAATGATGCCAAGGACCTTGCTTGAGAACTCAAAGTGTAAGGCAGCGCCTGAGGGTAGTGCGAAGAGGGTGGGCAAGTGTTCTAACTTTGGGCCGAGCCAGAGTAATTTTGTTTTTGATTCATTTAGTTTCATCTGTACCGAGAGGGACCAGGAGTGGAGTCTCATTATGCAGGATGTTATGTTATCGTGGAGGTTGGTGAGGTTCTGGTCTGTTTCAAGAAGGACAAGGATATCATCGGCATATGTGTAGATTGTTTCAAGGGGGGAAAGCTGGAAGAGCTTCAATGAGGACATATAGATATTAAAAAGGATAGGGGAAAGGGGTGATCCCTGAGGGACACCGCAAGAAGGAGACCAAGGAGTGGACATGGTGCCATTAGAGTTGACAGTGTAGGAGCGAGAGCGAAGGAAGTTTGAGAACCAATTAAGAACGGTGGAATCAATTCCTATCTCGGAAAGTTGATAAAGTAGTATGTCGTGGTGGACGACATCGAAAGCAGCAGAGAGATCGAATTGTAACAGAACAGCGAATTTGTTTCGAGAATGTAGTTGATGCACCTTTGATATTAGGGAGACAAGGAGGGACTCGGTGCTGAAGCTGGATCTAAAGCCATGTTGATAGGGAGGGAGAATGGAGAATCTCTCTAGGTAAGAAGATAGCTGGGTAGCGACTATGGACTCAAGCAGTTTGGTTAGGAGGGGGATATTTGCTATGGGGCGGTAGTTCGATTGTGAGGAAGGGTCGAGATCAGCTTTTTTCAGAAGAGGAGATAAGGCAATGTGTCCCATTTCTGTGGAGAACAGGCCAGATAGTAGGGCAGTGTTTACAAGATTGGTAAGGGAGGAGATGGCCTGCGCAGATTCACTACCTTTAATGGTCCTGCTTCTCAAATTCTTCAGTTTAATGCATCTTGCACTTTAACAGCAACAAATTTCATGTAATTCTTTTACTAAGCTGCCACAAGTTAAAAAGGCACTACTGAAGAACATGCTTTAAATGTCCCTTGGTAGTTGTAGGATTGGTGCACGCTACCCATGCGCTAAACAATAGATTTTCTTTTTTACTACTATTAATTATTTCTAGCGCGCTACCAGACATACGCAGCGCTATACGGAGTCACAAAAGAGACAGTCCCTGCTCAAATGAGCTTACAAATACAATCTAAAACCAATCAAGACAGACTGGATGTCAGGGTATAGATTACAGTCAGAGGGGATGGTTAAAATGCTGGCTAGGGTGGTAAGCAGAGGAGAGTAGGGTTATGAGTTGACGGCTGCCTTAGAAAAGGGGGAGTTTTCACCCTACTTTTGAATAAGGGAAAGGTCTTGGCGGAATGACTCAGTTTATTTCAGGCATACGGGGCAGTGAGCTGAAAGGAACATGTTTGGATCGTGTTTGGAGGCAGAGAGTAGGCATAGAAACATGATAGCAGATAAAAGCCAAATGGCTCATCCACAGTAACCACTCTCTCTTCCTCTCTCTAAGAGATTCCAAGTGCCATCCTACACTTTCTTGAATTCAGACACAGTCTTTGTCTCCACCACCTCATCTGCCACCCTTTCTGAAAAAAAAAAAAAAAGTATTTCCTTAGATTACTCCTCAGCCTATCATCTCTTAACTTCATCTTATGCCCTCTCATTCCAGAGCTTCCTTTCAAATGAAAGAGACACAACTCATGCACATTTATGCCACGTAGATATTTAAATGAGTAAAGGAGTCTCTACAACAGACTCATCTGGTAGCAGTGATGATACTAATAAGACCGTAGGACTGAAGCCTTTTTTGGGGAAAAGAGGTCAATTCAGAAAAGGCCTTCGGAAGCAAATGCCTCAAGGAGGCCTGATAACGCGGTCAGCCAAAATAGTTCAGATGGAGTAATTAATCTATCCTCTAAACTGCTATCAGAAGATGAGATCTCCTTATTAAATAAAGGCCTCTCATTTATCCCCTTGAAGAAATATGATCCATTTACATTACATGTAGATCTCGAGCGATTTTTTAGAGCTCTTCAGTTAAAATTTTTCTTTTCTGATTCGGAACTGAAAGTAGATAGGTCTGTTATTCATGCAAAAAGTAATTTAGATCCAGTGTTAGCTGGATTTAAAGCATTAGTATATGCAGAATTAGAAAAAATCTCAGAATCTCTCAGTAAAAGAGCGGAAGATGTTAATGGATTTACAAAAGGATCCTACTATAGTCATAAGGAGAGCTGACAAAGGGGGAGGGGTGGTTGTTTGGGGTAAAGATGAATATCTACATGAAGCTTATTCCCAGCTAAATGATACAAATGTTTATTCAATACTACCAGATGATCCTTCAGATATGATATTTTCTGAAATTTTAACTGTAGTTAATGAGGGGAAATCTTCAGGATGTATAATAAATGCAGAATATAAATTTTTGACGTTTCAACAATTTACTATCCCCATCATGTACTTTCTAACGAAAGTTCATAAGGATTTTACCCCACCCCCACCCCGGAAGACCGATTGTATCAGCCAGAGGGTCCTTATTGGAAAGAGTATGTAAATATGTTGAAGTTTTTCTGCAACCATTAATGCTCACTATTCCTTCGTTTTTACTGGACAAGACTGATTTTTTGACCATAATCAAGAAGGTGATGTTGTTATAATGGTTACCCTGGATGTTAAGTCGTTGTATAGTTGCATCCCTCAAGATGAGGCACTTGAGGTGGTGAGAAGAAGCTTTAGAGAATCGTCCTAGACCTCATCAGGAAGCTACAGAAATTCTGCTATCTTTAACTACTATAGCAATGTCAGAGAACTACTTCATTTATGATCAGAAGTTTTATCAACAAAAATCTGATGTGGCGATGGGGGCATCCTTTGCCCCTTCGATAGCGAATCTCTTTATGGCTAAGTTTGAAAAGAACTGGATCTATGAATCAAATTTTATGGTTCATATTAAAATATGGAAGAGATTCATAGACGATATATTTTTTTTTTTTGTAATTGTTTATTTATAACAAAGAAATGCACAACATGGGTGCTGTATGCTGTTACGGGGGGGGGAGGGTAGGGGGGGGGGGTTTCCGGGGGGGGGGGGTTGATCAGTTGATTGACTGATTGTTCTGTTTTGACGATATATTTTTATTGTGGACATAGACTCAAGAACAGCTAGGGAATTTTTTGTGCTATTTAAATGAATGCCATCCTACTATCAAATTTGAATTGAAGAGTGATACTGATGAATTGACATTTTTAGATGTCAAGATCAATCGAGTAAATGGGAATTTTTTAATATCTGTATTTACAAAGCCAACTGATAAGAATACATTATTGCAATATACAAGTATGCACCCGGGTGTTTTAAAAAACCAATCTCCCAGTATCGCAATTCTTCAGATATAGAAGAATCTGTCATTCAACTGAGGAATTTACTAGTAAAGCAATGGAGCTGAAAAACAAATATGAAGTTCAGGGATATCCAAAAATCAGTGATTACTAAGGCGTATAAACAAGCAAAATATAGTCCTCGGAACAATTTTTACAGTATAAACATCGTTCAGAAAATACTGACTTTGTGACATGTGTGATGAGATTTTCTGATGTTTCTCAGCGACTGGGGAGAAAAATTAAAAGCTTATGGCCAGTGGTGCAAACTAAACAAAATTGCCATGAATTGGATTGTAAGGTGGCATTCTCATGAAATAAAAATCTAAAAGACCTGTTGTGCCAGGCAAATATTTGGTCTTGGAAAGGGTGGGCTATTTCATTGTAACAACTGTACCGTTTGTCCTCTGATCAGTGAAGGAGATCTAGTTCTGATCCCACGAGAAAACCTTGGAAAATGACAAGTTTGGTTTCTTGTGAAACTATGGGTGTAGTATATGCAATATTGTGCCCGTGTGATCTCTGCTATATAGGGCACACTATGAGAGGTTTAAAAACTAGGTTGTTCGAACACCGGTCAAATATTAACCATAGAAGACAATATGATGTGCTGACTCGTCATTGTGCTGAAAAGGAACACTCGTTCGAGGACTTCAAATGTTTTGTACTTGATCATATTCCAGTAACAGCACTTAGAGGAGATGTAAAAACCAAATTATACCAGAGTGAGCAAAGATCAATTTACTTTTTTAATACCATCTGGCCCAATGGTTTAAATAAAAAAATAGAATGGTATGCTTTCTATTAAGTTATGAGTCTTTACATTTTTGTTTTTTCAATAAAGTTATTTTTGTTGAGTTTCTGGAGGAAGTGATGTCATGATATCGAGAGCTACAAGTCAGGCACCATTGTGGAGCCAGATTGTGGATGGAATAGGAGGGAATTCCCTGAAGCAGCCATTCATTTGCTTACCACAGAAGTCAGACTTACTGACCTGTAATTCCCTTCTTCTTTCTTACTACCACTTTTGTGTAGAGGGACCACATCCGCCCTTTTCTAGTCCTCCAGTACCATTCCCGATATGGAGCTTGATATTGTCCCCTGAGGAAGGCAACGCAGTCGCCGAAACTTGGATCCTAGTTGGGACTTTGTTCTGTTTTTACACATTTTAATTAATTTTTTTCACTTCAAATAAAAGACTTGCATCCATAAGTTGGTCGTGACATCTCCAGAGCCTCTTTTTGTTGTCCTTTCTACAGTAATTCGAGGCTTGGTTTTTTCTTTTCTTCTCAAATATTCTGGTGCCAATATGATGTAAAATCTTAAATAACATATTCTGAAAGACCCAAAGGGAGCAATAGATCAGCCATCCAATTACAGACTTATAGCCTCAATACCACTATACGTCAAACTAATGGAAAACCTCATAGCAAAACTTCTCACCGAATACTTAGAAACCCACAACATTCTTCACCCCTCACAATCAGGCTTCAGAGGCAACTACAGAACAAAAACACTACTAGTCTGTCTCCTAGACACAGCCAAACAACACCTAAGCAAAGGCAAAAATATGCTACTCATACAACTCGATCTCACAGCGGCATTCGACCTAGTAGATCATGACATCCTACTGCAAACACTGGAGGCAATAGGAATCGCAGGCAAAGTCTACAATTGGCTTGAAGGATTCCTCTGCTCAAGAAGATACAGAGTAAAAGCAAACAATGAACAATCAGAATCCTGGAACAACCCTTGCGGAGTCCCCCAAGGCTCCTCACTATCAGCAACACTCTTCAAGCTTTACATACCCACACTTGGCACATGCTTAGACAAACAAGATATAATGTCATACACCTACGCAGACGATATCAACATCTTCCTGCCTTTCGACCAAACCACCCCCAACACAATGAACAAACTACACATTATACTAGAAACAATGTCAAAATGGATGAGAGACCACAAATTAAAACTGAACCAAGACAAAACCAAATTTTTACTTCTAGAAAGAAACAAAATCCCAACCATAACTAACCTAGAAATAAACTCCATCACATATCCCTTACAACCCAACCTAAAACTGCTGGGAATAATGTTAGACAAAGGCTACACCATGCAACTTCAAATCAGCAAAACGGTTCAGAAGGCATTTGCAACCATGTGCAACTGAAGAAAAGTCAGAAAATACTTCAACAACGAACAATTCAAACTCATAGTACAAGCGCTAATCCTAGGACTCCAGGACTACTGTAACATACTTTAACTGTCATGCCCCACCAACATGCTAAAACAATTACAAACAGTCCAAAATACAGCTGAAAAAATATGACCACATTACCTCAGCTTTCCTAGACTCACACTGGCTCCCAGTACAAGCACGCATACAACACAAATTCTACTGCACCCTATTCAAAGTCCTAAATGGAAATGGACTAAGCTATCTGAACAACCGCCTAGTCAGGAAAAACACATCCAGACCAAGGAGAACTCAAGCACACTTTACCCACCCCCCCAATCAAAGGTATGCAAAGCAAAAAAATATATAATGGTCCACTAGCCACCAGAGCAGCAAAAATAGACCACCACCTCTCAAATCTTCTGCCCACGACGCCCAACTACAAAACATTCAGGAAAGAACTGAAAACCATACTATTCAAGAAATTTGTCAAATGATCTAACCAAACCGTATCGACCATTCCCAGATCTCGACGCATACTATAGCTATCAACCTTGTAATCTCCCTGGGAATGCCCAGGCTAATTTCTTGTTGTAAACCGCCTAAAACTGAAACGTATTGGTGGGATAGAAGACATCAATGTAATGTAATGTACTTCAGTCCAATTCGCTGTTGCGGAACCTGTAACATAGAAACATAGCAATAGACGGCAGATAAGGGCCACGGCCCATCTAGTCTGCCCATCCCAATGACCCTCCCCTACCTTTCTCTGTGAATAGATCTACGAACTTGCTTTTCCGAGAGACCCAAGAAAACCATATTGCAGTAATTTAAGTGGGATAGAACCACAGCTTGCACAAGTATCAGTAAGGTTATAAAAGATTTTCCTTACTACCATACTTACATAAGGTTCCATAGTTTGGTGTCATCTATCATACCTAAAACCTTGATATTCTGCAAAAAAAAAATAGTAGAACCAACTAAAATTGGATTAGCCTGAGGTAATTCATCATTTCTACCACCTATCCACAGAATACAGGGATTTTTCAGGATTTATTTTTAATCCATTATTTTGCATCCATCAAGAACATCACTCGTGATCTTGCATAAAATTTCTTGTTAAAATAAAGGTGGTCATACACCATCCTATGTTAGCCAAAGAAAACTACATCCTCATTCAACACTCTTTTTTTACTGGTAACAATCATTTAGGGCTCCTTTTACGAAGGTGTACTATGGGTATTACCGCACGCACCGGATTTGCGCGCGCTAGACAAAAATCTACTGGCTGCTCAAAAGGAGGCGGTAGCGGCTAACGCACGCGGCATTTTAGCGCGCCTTTGTAAAAGGAGCCCTTAAAGTAACAGACCAAAGGGATAGCCCACAGCCCATAGAGAATGGATGCGTACGTCACTGCCTTTGAATGTTTTCATTCCTAGATACAATTGAGCTCTTCGGATCAAAGATGAAATGCTAAAAGTATGCCATTTATTTCAAGTTATTAATTAGCTCTCACACTTTGGCATAATGTTTTCTGTTTGGAGTTTTCACGTCATCTATATAAACCAGCTGATATGAAATAACATTCATTAGCTTATGTTACAGCGTTATGCAAAAATTTAAATTTTTTTTTTTAACTAATGTGTTTGGCTTATTAAAGGGACAATGTGAATACTCACAAAGCCCTAATTGCCTTTTAAAATTAAATTTAATGTTGCATGCCAGTATTTCTAGCCCACTAATAAGCCATTGTGCTTCCTTTCTTACCCATGCATCTCCACTTAACTGAATCATTTAGGTGCATGGAGTTGGCTTTCTCCCTTTATGACAGTATTCTTTAAAACTGGAAAAAAAAAAATTAGTCTATCACAGGTGGTTGGTGGGTGGCAATGAATCTGGCATTTATTTTTAATTATGTTTCAGCTTGATGGCCCTCATACTTCTCATCCTCTCTACCTTGTTCACGGCAGAAGAGATACACGTCACGGCTTTAGGTTAATTAAATATCTCCTTGGGTCTGGAATACTATCATCTGACCAGGAGAACTGTAGAATTTTCACTTTTATGTATAACCTATAATGGAACATAGAAACATAGAAACATAGAAAGATGACGGCAGAAAAGGGCTATAGCCCATCAAGTCTGCCCACTCTACTGACCCACCCCATTAAGTCTGAGTACTAATGACCTAGTTCCTTAACTCGACCCTCGTAAGGATCCTACTAGGGCATCCCATTTATTCTTAAAGTCAATAACGCTGGTGGCCTTGATCACCTGCTCTGGAAGCTTGTTCCAGTGATCTACAACCCTTTCTGTGAAGAAATACTTCCTTATGTCACTATCGAATTTCCCTCCTCTGAGTTTGAATGGATGTCCCCTTGTGACCGAGGGTCCCCTGAGAAAGAAGATGTCTTCTTCCACCTCGACACGTCCCGTGATGTATTTAAATGTCTCAATCATGTCCCCCCTCTCCCTGCGCTCCTCTAGAGTGTAGAGCTGCAATTTGTTTAGTCTTTCTTCGTATGAGAGACCCTTGAGCCCCGAGATCATCCTAGTGGCCATCCGCTGAACCGACTCAACTCTAAGCACGTCTTTACGGTAATGTGGCCTCCAGAATTGCACACAGTATTCCAGATGAGGTCTCACCATGGTTCTGTACAGTGGCATTATGACTTCAGGTTTGCGGCTAACGAAGCTTCTATTGATACATCCCATAAGTTGCCTTGCTTTGGATGAGGCCTTCTCTACTTGTTTGGCGGCCTTCATGTCTGCACTGATGATTATTCCCAAGTCTCTTTCTTCTGAAGTCCTAGCTAGTGTTTCTCCATTTAAGGTGTAAGGTTTGCATGGATTTCTGCTACCGAGATGCATAACCTTACATTTCTTAGCGTTGAAGCCCAGCTGCCATGTCGAGGACCAGTTTTCCAACGTAAGCAGATCCTGCGTCATACTATCCTGCAGATTGCTTTCACTTACTATATTACACAGTTTGGCGTCATCAGCGAATAGAGTTACTTTACCCTGAAGCCCTTGGGTCAAGTCTCTTATGAATATGTTAAAAAGGAATGGACCCAGGACCGAGCCCTGTGGCACTCCGCTGGTCACCTCCGATGTCTCAGAGAGGGTGCCGTTGACCATCACCCTCTGACGTCTTCCACTCAGCCAATCTTTGACCCATGCAATTAGTGTCTCGCCTAACCCCATCGATTTCATCTTGTTTAATAGTCTACGGTGTGGGACGCTGTCGAAAGCTTTACTGAAGTCTAAGTACACTATGTCCAGAGACTCTCCCGAGTCCAGCTTTCCTGTTACCCAATCAAAGAAGCTGATAAGATTGGATTGGCATGATCTACCCTTAGTGAATCCATGTTGACTAGGATCCCTTAGATTCCCCTCATCCAAAATCGTGTCTAATTTACATTTAAGTAGTGTTTCCATGAGTTTACACACTATTGATGTGAGACTCACTGGTCTGTAATTTGCAGCCTCCGCTCTGCAACCCTTTTTGTGCAGAGGAACGACGTAAGCTGTTTTCCAGTCCAGGGGGACTCTCCCTGTACTTAGGGAGAGATTGAAGAGCATGGTTAATGGTTCCGCCAGGACATCGCACAGCTCCCTGAGAACTCGTGGGTGCAATTTGTCTGGTCCCATGGCTTTGCTTACCTTGAGTCTTGACAGTTCGCTGTAAACATCAGCTGGTGAGAACCCAAGATTCTGAAATGGGTCTTCCTTGCTTGGCTTTGCTTCCAGCTGTGGCCCGTGTCCAGGTGCCTCGCAGGTAAAGACTGAGCAGAAGTAATCGTTCAGTAGTTTGGCTTTTTCGGAATCTGTTTCCACATAAATCCCATCTGCTGTTCTAAGACGTACTATCCCATTTGTGTTCTTCTGCCTGTCACTAATATACCTGAAGAAGGATTTGTCCCCTTTCTTAATGTTCTTTGCTAGAGTTTCTTCCACTCGAAGTTTGGCCTCCCTGACTGCTGTTTTGACCGCTGCAGACCTTGTCTTGTATTCAATTTTAGCTTCTTTCTCCCCGGTGCATTTGTATGAAAGAAATGCTCTTTTCTTGTCCTTGACTAGGTGTGAGATCTCATCAGTGAACCAACGGGGTTTCTTCTTTCTTTGTTGTTTATTTACCGATTTTATGTAGCGGATAGTTGCTTCGTGTAGTGTCCTTTTCAGTGTTGACCACATAGCTTCCACATCATCCGTTGTTTCCATAGCCTGTAGCGTCTGATGGACGAAATCACCCATTCTTGCGAAGTCAGTGCCCCGGAAATTGAGTACCTTCGTTTTTGTTTGTGATCTAGGGAAGCCCTTTCTAAGGTTGAACCATACCATGTTATGGTCACTGGTTGCCAGCGTTTCTCCTACCAAGACTTCCGTGACGCTTTCCCCGTTCGTAAGTATCAGGCCCAGGATGGCCTGGGCCCTAGTGGGCTCTAGTACCATTTGTTTGAGCTGTACTCCCTTAAAGCAGAAAAAGAGCAAATTATTATTATTTTTTTTTTAAGTTTTATAAAACTTTATTTGCACAGTGCAGATCCCATCGACGTTCACTGTCTGCAGCCCTTTGAAAGTGGTGACTGGTACATAGGTGACCAGTGTATACAGCTTATTAGGTGAGTCTTCGTCCTCATTGCGCTTTCTGGAAAGATGCACATGGACGCGGTATGGAACATTCCATATTCCTTTGGCCCAAACAGCTTTGTTCAGTCTGGTGTCAATTCTCACATCTGGAGTCCCCATCTCTTTCATAGCAAATTTACGGATCTCTTTTAAAGCACGGGAGCAAATTATAAGGAGACACTTAATAGGTAATTTATTTAAAAAAAATTAAATAAAGGCCATGGGGCTCATTTTCAAAAAAGAAAAGCATCCCAAATGTGGCATAAAGGAGCAGATGAATGTTTTTTTTACGCCAAACCCACTTTGCTGTTTCAAAGTGTATTTTGTAGATGGATTCCTATGGTACCCGTCCGCAGTGCATCTAAATCTCAAGGTCTCTATTCCCAGTACATGCTCTCAGTTTTCAACTCTCTTTATTCTTTTTCAGGCTTCAGTTTGGGCACCTTTTTGGCACTTATTTGTTGTTAAAACAGGTCTAGCCCCAAACATCCAAACTATGCTCTGGACATTTTCTAAAATGTTTATTACAGAAACGCATCCGAATCATAAGCCTGCCGTAGTCCTGCTCAAGCCATGCCTCTGACATGGCCCCTTGAGATTTAGATCACCATGTCAACTGCACTTAGAAGTTATATCCCAAGAGTCATACAATCACAGTCTCTAGTCATAAGAACATAAGATTTTTTGGCTTAAAAAAATGGGAGCATATCGCTCCCTTCTATCACAAACTGCACTGGTTACCGGTGGAGTGCGGAGTATTGTTTAAATTTTCTTGCATTTGTTACAAAGTCTGGCACCAGGTTATCTCCTTTCTTATTTTTCTTGGAGTCATTTTAATAAAAATACACGGAGAGTGCAGTTATTTACTTATCCTTCTATAAAATCATGCCGCTACAAGAGGTTCCCGGAGAAAACTTTCTCTTTTCAGGCCCCCAAAATGGATGCATGGCTCGGAAAAATGATGCTAGAAGCCTCTTCTTATTTAGATTTTAGGAAATTACTAAAGACTCAATTATTTAATAGGCTGACATCGTAATGGTTTTACCTTCTCTCCTATTTCAACCATGTTTGCATTTTATCTTCATGTTTCTTACTTGCATGGTTTGTCTTTTCACCTTGATCAATTTTATTGAAATGTTTTTGTACCTTTTATTCTGATCAATTTTATTGAAATGTATGTATTGCCTTTTATTGAATTTTATTGTGATTTTTATTGAAAATGTATGTATGTATTTTTTTTCTCATGCTGTGAGCCGCTTATTTATATGCCGGTATGGTGGCATATAAATAAATTATTATTATTATTTGCCACTGCTGGGTCGGACCAGTGGTCCATCGTGCTCAGCAGTCCGCTCAAATGGCAGCCCTTAGGTCAAAGACCAGTGCCCTATTTGAGTCTAGCCTTACCTGCGTATGTTCTGTTCCAATATATGCTCTTGGTTTTCAACTCTCTTTATTCTTTTTCCAGGCTTCAGTGGTGTCGCTCAACACTCAGTTAATCTCAGTGCGTTGAGCTTTACACGCCCATCTCATCCATCAGCCTTTAGGAAGTTTACATTTTTCCTCTAGCCTTAAATGTAAATCAACTCCATCTACTTTATCTAATCTTCACAAAACGTAAATTTAACCATGTCTCCCCACTCCTGTCCAAGCTTCACTGGCTTCCAGTAATCTCCAGGGTTCACGTTAAATGCACCTGTCTAACTTTTAAGATCCTACACGGCATCCATCCTCCCCTTATCCCACTATCTTGGAATTCCTCAAACTCTGATACCACCAGATCCACCCCAAAATTCAAACTATCCTTCCCCTCGTTAAAAAGCGTATCCCATGCAGGAAAACTAGGGACATCCCTCTCCTTCAGAATCACAGAGCTCTGGAATAACCTTACTATCCCACTTCGGAATCTGGGCTCCCTCCAACTATTCTGAAAACATCTGAAAACTTGGCTATTCTCAAAAATGTAATACTTCCTCCCTCTATGGTATTTCATCTTTATACTAAGTCCCTCTAAACCTTCTTTATACTAAGTTCCTGTAATCCTTACTTTGGAATTCATTCTTTATACCAGTTCCTGTAAACCTTGCCAAGCTCTACGATTGCGGAGATGATGCGGTATACAAACTTAAGGTTTAGTTTAGTTTAGAACAAAAGCCTGAATTGTAAACTTATCTTTTTTAAGGCTTTCTGTCCGTCAGACTGGGGGAAATATAGAAACATAGAAACATGATGGCAGATAAAGGCCAATTGGCCCGTCTAGTCTGCCCATCCACAGTAATCATTATCTTTTTCTTTCTCTGGGAGATCCCAGATCCCACGTGCCTATCCCAAGCCCGCTTGAATTCAGACACAGACATGTTTCGCCAAACTGAACCGGCTTTATCAAGAACTTTCTCTTTAGCTGCTGTGACCCACTGATTACCCCCGTGTTTCTGGACAATCTAAGAAAAGCCTATAAAAAAAGATAAGTTTACATGTCAAGCTTTTGTTCTATTGATAAAAGTAGATGGAGTTGATTTACATTTAAGGCTAGAGAAAACATTTAAACTTCCTAAAGGCTGATAGACGAGGTGGGTGTGTAAAGCTCAATGCAATGAGATTAATTGAGCATTGAGTGACACCGCTGAAGCCTGGAAAAAGAATAAAGAGAGTTGAAAGCAGAGCATACTGGTATTAGAGACTGTGATTGTATGATCTTGGGATATAACTTCTAAATGCGATTGACATTGTGATCCTAAATCTCAAGGGGCATGTTAGAGGCATGGTTTGAGCAGGACTACAGCATGCTTATGGTACATGTTTCTGTAATGAACATTTTAGAAAACGTCCAGGGCACAGTTTGGACATTTGGGGCTAGACCTGTTTTAACAAATAAGTGCCAAAAAGGTGCCCAAACTGACCACTGAAGGGATGAAGGCATGAACCCCCCCCCCCCCCTCCACTAGTGCTGCCTGATTCAAGGAAAATAATTTTGATTTGATTTGGCCTATTGAATCGATTTTTTGATTTGATTCGCTTTTCCTGCCCAATTGGGCATTTTTTCAAATGTCCAGGTGGGTTTATTTTGTAGCCTTTCTACCCACCCCACCCCCGTTTCCCTCTCTAACCCCATGCCAGCGCTGTGGTGTAAACAAAATAAAAAGGCTTTTCCTTCTCTCTGTTAGGTCTAGCTAATGCTTGCTGTCTTAACACCAGCTCTGGCAGGGTACGCATTTCAAATCTGACATATTGTAATCACAAAATAGAAAATAAAATTATTTTTTTCTACCTTCCACTGCCATATTCAACATTTGTTTCTTTCCCACTGTCTACCATATCTCTCCCTCCCTCCCTCCCTACTTGCATTGTACCCTGGGTCAAACCTCTCTATTCCCCTCCATGCAGCATCTTTCCCTTCCTCCCCTCCATTATGATGTGCAACATTTCTCTCTCCCATTGTACCATCTCCCCCTGCCCTCCACCCTATGTCCAACATTTCTCTCTTCTTCATGCATGTCTCCCTCCCCTCCACCATATGTAGGATTTCTCCCTTTCACCCCTTTCTATCTCTTCTTTCCCTTCCTCGCCTCCACCCCAACAATTCTATCTCCCCCATGTGCAGTGTCTTTCTTCCTCTCCCATTCTGCTGAGCAGCAACTTCCCTCCCACCCATTCCCTTGTGTAGCAGCTTTCCATTCATCTTTCCCTCCCTCCCATCCCCCTGTGCAGCAGCACCCCATTGACTCTCCCACCATGAGACCTGACATACTTCTAAGGCCTCCTAAAGCAGTAGTAGCAGAAGTAGTTGACAGCAGCAGCATCACTCTGAATGGGCTATTTGCGGCCTGCCATGCTAGGGCTTCCCTCTGCTGCATCATCAGTGACATGGCAGAGGAAAAACCCTGGCGGGGCAGGCTGCGAGTAGCCCGTTCAGAGCGATGCCACTGCAGACTGTCAACCATTGTCACCGCTGCTGCTTTAGGAGGCCTCGGAGGTATGTCAGGTCTCACTGGGGGAGGGTTGATGGTGAATCGGTGAGTCTGATTTTCTC
Organism: Geotrypetes seraphini; assembly: GCF_902459505.1. Classification (NCBI taxonomy): domain Eukaryota; kingdom Metazoa; phylum Chordata; class Amphibia; order Gymnophiona; family Dermophiidae; genus Geotrypetes; species Geotrypetes seraphini. Next base: position 250,539,448 of record NC_047088.1, read on the forward strand.
GGACAACAAATTGAGTCAAATTAATTCACCAAAGTGAATTGGTGAATTGATTTATATCGGACAGCACTGATCCCCTCCTACCTCCCAAAGATGTGAATGAAACCGTATATACCTGCTTGTATGATAGCTTCAGATCTTATGGCCAGTCCTAGTAGATCAGCTGCAGGTTCCTGGAGTAGCTTAGTGGACAGTGTAGTCAACCATAGAGTGGGATATGGGCCTAAGTCTTATGGTGGAATCTGTGATCCTTCAGATCCTACTGTACCTATATGTAGGTGACACCTGCCAGCATAAGGACTATTAGGGTGGTATACAGTTAGGTCCAGTAGATTTTGGAGGCCCCACCATATACTACTGAATAAAAGGGTTATGGTGACATGTGTACCTTGGCCTTTTTATATGAAGTTCACTGTAGTTCTCCCTAAGATGTCCCACTGCTCTGCTGTGATTTCTGTGTGGCCAGTCAACTAAAAATGCTGGCCCCTCTTACATCCCAATGGCTGGATTTGTGCATTTTTCTTTTAGACTTTTTTTTAATGGTTCAAAAAGATAGACACACATCTGAAAAATGGGCCATTTTTGAGAAAACAAGCTAGATGTTTTGTAGTTTTGAAAACGGGCATGTTTGTTCCTGAATTTTTGTATGTCTTCTGCAAAACATCCAAACTCCAATTTAGATATCATATTGAATATGATCCTCCATATGGTCTATCCAGTCCACGTATCCATATCATCTACTATCCCTTCCTCTCCCTTAGAGATCGTATGTACTGTCCCAAACAATCTTGAATTCAGATACAGTCTTCATCACCACCTCCACTAGGAGGCTGTTCCATGAATTCACCGCCCTTTTATGAATCTATTCCTGAGGCTGTCCCCTTTTACCTTCATCCTATGCCCCCTTATTCCAGACCTTTCTTTCAATTGAAAAGAGACTCATCTCCTGTGTATTTGTGCCATAAAGGTATTTAAATGTCCCTATCATGTCTCCGCTCTCCTGCCTTTCTTCCAAAGCATGCATGTTATCTTGTAAACCATTTGGATCTGTCATAAGTAGAGTAGTATATTAAATTGTGTAAAGATTAAGGATATTGAGATCTTTAAGTCTGTCCACATATGCTTTATGACGAAGACCAGTGACCATATTAGTATCTGCTTTCTGGACCACCTTCATCCTGTTTATATCTTTTAGAAGGTGACATTTCCAGAAGGATAAAGATAAGAGCGCCTCTAGCTCTATTAAGATATTTATTATGACACCCCTGATATTTTGGGCACCTAAATGGCAGCATTCTCCTTTCTCTCTCCCATGTACTGACCTCTGGTACTCGGGAGCAGGGACCATGCCTCCTCACTGCTGTACCTAGAGGTCCTCAGTCTTAAAGGAGATGTGGGCTGCCTGTCATGGTACTTGTGAGTGAGGATGGTTCTTCAGGACACCTGTTCTGTCCTCATAGGCCTCATCTGGGACAGCCCACATATCCCTTCTGCCCAAGAGCCCCTGGCTGCATCAACAAGTAGGCACCTGCTCTTGATGAGTACTGGAAGTCAGCGCTTGGGGGAGAAGTAGAGGACTTTTTGATGCTACCATTTGGGTGCCCAAAATTCCAGCACCCTAACGAGCAGTGCCGAAATGATAGCACCAAAACAGTGGCACCCAAAGTCTTGTTTTGATGTATTATTTATTAGATAAGAGAGGGATATAGTGAGGAAAGTATACTAACACCCCTATCCTGGTTAAGGTATACTTTCCTCACTATCTTGATGAAATCTTTCCCCATGCTCATAGTTGACATCACCAAGATTGAGTGGGAAGAAGTCGAGGTAAGAAGTGCATTTAAAGTGACATTCTGGCACCCATTAGCTGATATTCTGTCAGCATGTTCTCCACAAGCTCAGCATAATTCCCTGGTCTGTGATTACCAAGAAAATTCTGAACAGCCAGCACAAATGCTTCCCATGTTGCTGATTCAGCTGGGTTCAGCTTTTGTATGAACGCATCATCAAGGATCAGTTCACGCATTTCGGGTCCAACAAAAACCTCTTTGATTTTGGCTTCACTTTTCTCGAAACCAAACGTACTTCTTAGGTGCTGATTGTGCAGTAAATTTTCCGCAGACATAACAGAAATTATCAGGATGGTTAACACAACCTTGTCTGTTCATAATTATAATATAGACAAAAAACAAACAAAATATAAAAATTCAAAGGTAGAAAAAACAGCACAATCACTTTTTAGCATAAACTTTCAAATTACTGCGATCGATGAACTGTCCTAAAATGCAATATTGTGTTACAGAAACAATAAAATACATGCGCTTCAAGTTACATTATCGACAAAAATTATATAAACACAAACTGACACAACTTAAAAACGGGATGTGATAGACGAAAACTGTTTTCAGGTTTAGAGTCAGCATGTTGCCCCTGTTAAGGTACAGGTGACAGACCTCCAGTAGCAAAATGCTTGTTGACCAGTGTAATATAGAGAAATGAAATGATACCTTTTTATTGGTCTAACTTAATACATTTTTTTGATTAGCTTTCAAAGGTAGCCCTTCAAATCAAGAACCCAAAACTTTGAATCTTATTGTTTCTACACAAATTTTGCTCACCAAGTACATTTTAATGATTTAAATGTAATAGAGATGGCGCGGTATTAGTTTAGTTTAGCATCTACAACTGAAAGTTCCATAAGAAATTATCCTGACAGAATATATTAGAATTGCAAAGTATAAATCTGTGATGAAATACTGTTAAAAACTATGAGTGGGACACATTCTGTGCCCAGACGATCTCAAACCTGAGTTTTACTGCATCACCAGAAGGGAAGGCATGGATTCATAACTGTGATTTACGACAGCTTCAGTTCTACACTCATACTTTATGGTGTCCTACAAAGCATTGTCTGCTCTAGCATTTTGCTCTCTTGACACTTCCTGTAGGCCCGTATTTCAAAAGCACCACTGTTCCAATCCAAGAGATTGATTTCGTGCTCGAAGGGATCCAAAAACAAAGGAAAAGAAACTGAAAACTTGAGACGAGACGCAGTGGTACATCCGTAAGGAGTAAGAAGAATTGGAGGCTGCTGTCGAAATACATTTCCATCAAAGTTCTCTGGTGTCATGAGTGAAACTTAAGTGCGTTATCATGGCCAGAGCCCGAAGAAGGAACGTCTGTTTGTATCAAGCGTAGAAAGTTGTTCTTGTTATTTGTGCATCTAATTACATCGAAGTTAAATATGCTAGCAGTGTAAACCAGCTTGCTTGAAAACAGTACTGCTTATGAGCTCTCATACTAGCATGGAGTTTTGTACAATTAATTGATTTAGGATATTTACACACTGCAGTACATCCAGGAGCTGTAATATTACCTGTTGTAATATATTATGCTATTTATTCAATTTTCTATACTGTTCTTCCAGGGGAGCTCAGAATTATGCAGGTACTCAAGCATTTTCCTCTGTCTGTCCTGGCGGGCTCACAATCTATCTAATGTACCTGGGGCAATGGGGGGATTAGTGTAGGTTTGAACCCACAACCTCAGGGTGCTGAGGCTGTAGCTTTAACCACTGCACCACTCTCTAGAAATGAAAATGTAGCAAAAGTGAGCCAAGTGTAGGACAATCCAGCTATTGTGACATCACTGATGAGGTTGGCTCTTAGGCATTGGTGGAATGAAGCATTATGATGTCACAATACCAGCTCTGGTTATCAGAGGCTGAAGCTTTTCACACTATTTATTCAATTTCTATACTGTTCTCCCAGGGGAGCTCAGAATGGTTTACATGAATTTATTCAGGTACTCAAGCATTGTTCCTGGTCTGTCCTGGTGGGTTCACAATCTATCTAATGTACTTGGGGCAAAGGGAGGATTAAGTGGCTTTCCCAAGGTCACAAGGAGCAGCGTGGGTTTGAACTATTGTGCCACACTCTTCCATTTCCACCTTCCCATTGACCTGCAATGGAGTGGATGGAGTAGCGAGGTGGCCCTGCAGGGAATGTTATTTTCTATCCTTGCCTCCTTTCATCTTATTTTTACTGATAACATTCAGGAATTTAACAAGACTAAGGCAATTCAGAAGGTATCTCATCACCTGGTTTCCTGAGGCAGCACTCGCGAAACACAGCTTGTGTTGAAGCCAGGACTAACATCTTCATTGGCCCGAGATGTGTCTGGACTACCCAGTTTTCATAAGAGTAAGACTAAGAGAAAATCTGCATTAAAATGTATGTGCTGTGATTAGAATTCACAGCCATACCACTGTGAACAATTGTTTTATGAGCACATAAGAGGACTTAAAACAGTACTTTAATTTTGGTTATTAGGTTTTGTTCTGTAAATGTTTAGTATATTGAGAGGTTTTTGAAGTAAGGTTCATTCCCTCTTTTCTCCTCAATTAGTTGTTTTCCATAATACCATTTTGGGGTTTTGTTGATGTTATAAGAATAACCCCAAAATAATTTAATGGCAATATAAATTTTTAAATTTTAAGCTTGGAACTTGACCCACACAGCTTTTGGTTTGGACCTTGGCCCTTACAAGTTTTACTATAGGGGAAAAAAGACTTCAAGGGCTCATGAACTAGTCTTAGCAGGTCAGCCACTTGCGAGATGTCATAAGTCAAAAACCCCTTGATTTAAATATATCAATTTTTGAATCGTCACTCTCAATGGATGTAACTTAATAAAACTTATACTTAGCTTATGTCCAAGCTGGATGATTGCGTTCTAGGACAATGTTAATTTGCTCAACGGAGCAACCACGTATCACTCCATTTAGAGCTTCTTTGAGAGAAAATCTGCCCTGTTGGTAACAGCCACTGAGAAGGGATTGTATCTCCTCAGTCGGTGCAGCGTGTCTAGTTAGACAACCATTAAGTTGCATCCATATTTATTGAGAGTGACGCTTCAAAAATTGATATATTTAAATCAAGGGGGTTTTGACTTATGATAGCTCGCAAGTGGTTGACCTGGCAGCCACGAGCCCTTGAAGTCTTTTTTTTCCCTATAATAAAACTTGTAAGGGAAAAGGTCTAAACCAGGGGTGTCAAAGTCCCTCAAGGGCCGCAATCTAGTTGGGTTTTCAGGATTTCCCCAATGAATATGAATGAGATCTATTTGCATGCACTGCTTTTCATTCTATGCTAATAGATCTCATGCATATTCATTGGGAAAATCCCAAAAACCCGACTGGATTGCGGCCCTCAAGGATAGACTTTGGCATCCCTGATCTAATCCAAAAGCTGTGTGGGACAAGTTTCAAGCTTAAAATTTAAAATTTAATCACAGGAAGATGTTTCCACATATTGCCATTAAATTATTTTGGGGTTATTAGTTTATGACAAGATTCTTGTAGGAGGATTGATGTTATAAGAATGGCAGGGGAATTTAGAATAGTTATTAGCCAACCAAAACTAATTCACAACTTATTCTTGCTTAGAAATATAGTTTAGCCACCTTGTGAATGCTGAAACCGAAACCTATTGAGCTTCAGTCCTGCTGCTCTGTCATTATGTTCCCATCTCGTACTTTAGGTGCTCTAAATTATATGAGCAGATCCCTCATTTCTTATATATTTCTGGTAATGTATGCGTCTCTTTTAGGAAATGACCTATACTGATTTTCCAAATGATTTAACAATCATAAAACAATCAAGAGTCAACTACCTGCAAAACTCATACAAAGGGCTGAAAAATTAAAGCCAACATAAAAAAAAATATATAAAAAACGGAATCACTTAGGATGAAATGAGATGAGAAGCATAGCAAATAGTCCAATCTAAAGATATAGAGGAATGTGAATTTAGGAAAGAACACAGTACTGAAACCTAATCTTTTTTTCATACAGAAAGAAACTTCTTGTGATCTTGGACAAGTCACATAGCCCTCCATTGTCCCAGCCAGTTAGGCGTGGCAGTATTATACCGACCAATTATCAGAATGGCTCATGGTGGTCTTTTCTGAGCTTCCTGGCAGACTCTGACTCTGCCATGCAAATGTATTACGAGATCATAAATATTAAAGTGGTATTAAAATGGGCTCATGAATATTTAAAGGAGCACTCCAGGTGATTTCCTATCATCGCCACGTGATCCCCCAAGTGCAACTCCGGCTTTTGATGGCCAAAAATTACTGGCTGGTCTGGGACAGTCAGAGAGACAGAGAGAGGGAGACATGTTGCCAATAGGGGTGGAGGAGAGAGGAAGAAAAGTTGGACTCGTGGAGGGACAGCGCGAGAGATGTTGGTTGGGGAAGAGAATGAGGTCTGGAGGAGAGGAAATGTGCAGGAGGCAGAAAGAAAGAAAGAAATATTAGATGAACAGTCAGAAGGAAGTGCAACCAGAGACTCATGGGTGGGGGTACTCAGTTGATATTTGTTAGACAGGGGGAACTTGGCTTCAAGAAGTTGAGAAACACCGATATAAACCTTTGGAGGACATATGCCTAATTTGTTTCAGTGTTACAGCATTATTAGGGACCCTTATACTATGCTGCAGTACAAAATAGAAACATAGAAGATGACGGCAGAAAAGGGCTACAGCCCATCAAGTCTGCCCACTCTGCTTACCCACCCCCTGTCTATGCCCTAATGACCCAATTTTCTTATCTTGACCCTCGTAGGCTTACCACCAAATTCTGTAAATGGCGTTTTGAGTTGTGCATGCAAATTTGGGCAAGTACCCAATTTGTGTATGCAACTTAATTGGATAATGAGCCAATTAGCACTAATTGGCTTAACAAGCAATTATAAGCATTAGTTGTTTAAATTTAATTTTATCTGCCTAAATTTAGGCATGCAATCTGCACCTATCATTTACTTGTGGCATCCAAAAAGGGGGCGTGGGAATTGGATGGTTATGAGCGGCGAGGGGGGCATTCCTCAAAGTTATGCATGTAATTAAAGAATAAAGGACGTAGGGCTAGATGCACTAAAGTCAGTGATCGTTGCTAAAACCTGTTTTCACAGCTTTAAGGACAATCGCTATTACCGACCCGATTCACAAAACAGTTCACTGTGATCGCCCATTTTCTGATCCGGCCATTCAAAGTAGCCAAGTGATTGATGCACTAACATTGCTTGGCTATGCAAAAAAAAATAAAACAGGGGTTTTAGCTGTCAGAAAAAAAACAACAGTTTAGACCTGTCGGTAACTGTGTTACCAGCAGATCAGCCTGGGGGGTTTATTTCCTTTTTTTTTTCCAGTGGCACAGATATTTTGCATGTGTTACATATGCAAAATATCTGTTCCATAAGAAAAAAAAGAGAAAAAACTGCACAGCCCCTGCCAATGACGGCCCTCCCTCTCCGATGAACCGTCACCATGAAATGGCCCCTGCACCAGCGAAAACAGCTGGAGGAATGCCCACTCCCTCCTGCCAATGCAACTCCCCCACACACACACAAGGCAGCGATGCAGCAGGAGGGATGCCCATTCCCTCCTGCCAGTGTAACTCCCCTCCCTGTGGCAACGATATGGCAGGAGGGATGTCCACACTCTCTCCTGCCACCGAAGGCCCACTCCCATACCAGGTGCATCCAAAAATTCTCTACCCTCCCCCCCAAAAAAAAGGCAAGAGGGATGCCACCAGAGGTCCCCCGCAATCCCAGTCTGATTGGCTTAGACTCCTCCCCTTGTATCCTGGGATACAGAGGGAGGAGCCTAAGGCCCTTATTGGCTCAGCTGCCTAAGGCCCTTCCCAAGGAACAGGGCCTTAGGCATCTGAGCCAATCAGAGCTTTAGGCCCCTCCCCATGCATCACATGATCCACCTGGGAGGGAAGGGCCCGCCATTTGGAAGCAGTGAGCCTATGAGCAGGACGGACTGAGCTTCTGTCCTGCTCCAACATCTCTGAGAAGTTCAGGTAGTTCGGGTGTAGCAGGGGACAGTAGGGGACCTCTTGTAGCAGGAGGGAGTGGGCATCTCTCCTGCCTTTCTTTCCAGAAATGGAAAGGGGGAGGGTAAAGGATGTGTGGGGGCCCTCCTGCTATTTTTGCTGCCATGTGGGGCCATGGTACCCTAATAGCAGTGACAGGAGGCTGCTTCTGCTGTCTCTGCTGTTAGGGCTCTGTGCATGTGTCAGTCGCTCTCTGAGCGATTGATCTGTCAAGTTTGCATGCAAATCATTTGCATGCAAACTTGGTAGTGCATTGATCGCTAGTTGAGAATCAGCCAACAGCGATCTAGTCAGTATTACCGTAATACCGACTATCTTTAGTGCATCCAGGCCCAAGACCTTAAAATGCAGAATGCGAAATATTGTGACCTCACAGACATTGTTTTCTAGAATCTGACAATCTGTTCTTGCCCTGCTATGGTTTAACAAGCTGATTTGATCAGTTAGGTGTCATGTCTATTTGTGTAGACAATATCCAAATAATGGCCCTAGTCCAGAGGGTAGAAAATTAACGAGCAGGAAAAAAGTAATAAATTAGCAGTAGAAATAATCATGATAATACATTATTATTAAATGGATGACTACAGTGAGAAAATCTGAAAGTGGGAATGGTTTTATTGCTGAGATCCTGGCGCTATTAGCACTGAAAATGATTTCTACTACAAATTAGTTGTACTTAGGAATAATAACCAGCTTATTTAATAACTCAGACTGTATGACTATAATGTCCTGCCCCAGGAGATTTCTAAAGACAGCAGGGAAGCCAAGTCACAGGCTTTAAATCAGTGTTGAGGTAAGAACTGGATTTGTTACCGCTAGAGCTATTCTTGTTCTCTCCAAAGAACTCTGCCGAATTGGTGCCATTGTTGTTCATACCCCAAACAATTGATGCATTAACCGCCTGCCACAGTGAAAGCCACGCTAATTAAATCGGTCTCTCTCTGCCACAGTGCATGCTTTGCTAGATTAAACAGGGAACTTGGAAATGTGATTTGAATCACTGTCTTCAGATTTGCAACATTAACTCAAAAGATTCTCAGCTGGTCATTAGTTCTTATGTAGGAACAATTAGGGTCTGATGCTCAAAATTACTTAGGTAGAGTGGTAGCTGCTATGCATGTTCAGTGGCACTATCTGTATAGTGCTACTGAAAATTCTTACAGAGCGCACCAACACCCTGCGATTGAATATATCACGTGCAAGTATGTTCTCTTGTATGGGTCGTCAGGAATGGAACCAAATATCTATGTATGTTCGACAGCAGGGGAAACTTGGTGTTTTTAAGAAATTAGGGGGTCTTTTACTAAGACATGATAGCCGATGTAGCGTGCGCTAAATACTAATGCGTCCATAGAATATAATGGGCGCGTTGGCATTTAACATGTGCTGCATCGGCAAGTGCGCCTTAGTAAATATCCCCCTTATTGAAGAGACATTTGTTTTCCAGTATGAAATATGGGAATTGATGATTTGTAAGGTCTGAGCACTGTTCACTTTTCTTTGGATGTCGAATATTTACAGTACTCCCCCGATATTCGCGGGGGTTCCGTTCCAGGAACCCCCGTGAATCTTGAAAAACCGCGAATACGGTTTTTTGTGGGGGAGACTGGAGAGGGCAGCGGAAGAGGCAGGAGCAGCCGGAGCGCCAGCGAGTGAAGGAAATCACTCGTTGCATGCTCCGACCGCCTCTTGCTGCACTAAAGTCGGGCCTTACCAATCAGGAGCTGCGTGTCAAAGCAGCTCCTGATTGGTGAGGCCCGACTTTAGTGCAGGAAGAGGCGGTCTGAGCATACAGCGAGTGATTTCCTTCACTCGCTGGTGCTCCGGCTGCTCTCTCCTACCTCTACAGCTGTCCTTTCCTGATCGGCAGTTTGCGGTTGGAAAATACCATGAATGACCGGGACCGCAAACCACTGACCGCGAATGACCGGGGGAACACTGTATTTATTGTTTATAATTTTTATTGTGTGTGTTCTATTTTGTGAACCGCTTTGTAAAAACCGGGTTATAAATAAATAGTAACATAGTAGATGACGGCAGATAAAGACCTGAATGGTCCATCCAGTCTGCCCAACCTGATTCAATTTAGATATTTTTTTTTTTCTTCTTCTTCTTAGCTATTACTGGGAAAGAATCCAAAGCTCTGCCCGTTACTGGCTTGGGTTCCAACTACTGAAGCCTCTGCCAAAGCTCACTCCAGCCCATCTAAGCCCTCCCCAGTTCATCCTCCCCCAAACAGCCATATACAGACACAGACCATGCAAGTCTGCCCAGTACAGGCCTTTAGTTCTTCAATATTTACTATTATTTTCTGATTCTAGATCTTTTGTGTTCATCCCACGCTTCTTTGAACTCTGTCACCATCTTCCTCTCACCAACCTCTCTCGGGCATTCCAGGCATCCACCACCCTCTCCGATAATGCAGATTGGGGTGAGAGCAGAACGTGGGTGTTCTTCCCAAATGGATGAATAGAAGTAATATTCAGTTGTTAACCACCTAGCTATGGTAACTGAAAGATAAGGAAGGCTTCCACCTATATCACATGGGATTTCATTTCTAGCAGCGAACTGAAACGGTGCTGATTATTTAGGAATACTTTTACTAAGCTGTGTTATGCTCTAATGAAGTGACTCACAAACTCTCAAGGTGAGAGGCACGACCTGTGGGCAGTCAGCCAATGCCTCTCCTCCTCTCTGCGCCTCTTCTCTTCACACACCCCTCCCCCCACTGGTGGCTCCGGGCCCCACCTGGAGGGCTTTCATGCATGTGCGGATGTCGACTTGCTTTTAAAGGGTTTGAGGCTTGAGCAGATGAGGACGGAGCTTAGGCATTGGTGGAATGAGGCATTATGACATCACAATCTGAGCTCTAGAATGTTGCTACTTATGATTTTAAAGTGTTTGAGGCTTGTACGGATGAGGACAGTGCTTGCAGGAATGGGGCAGGGACAGGAAAAGAGCTCGTAGGGACAGATTCTTCAGTCTGACACCGAATCTGTCCTTCTCCATCTTCTCTATGCCTTTCATGATTTTATAAGTCTCTATCATGTCCCCTCTAAGTCTCCGCTTCTCCAGGATAAAGAGCCCCAGCTTCTCCAACCTTTCAGCATATGAAAGGTTTTCCATGCCCTTAATCATCCTAGTCGCTCTTCTCTGGACCCTCTCGAGTATCGCCATATCCTTCTTAAGGTAGGGTGACCAGTATTGGACACAGTACTCCAGATGTGGGCGCACCATTGCTCGATACAGCGGTAGAATAACCTCCTTCGTTCTGGTAGCGATACCCTTTTTGATTATGCCCAACATTTTGTTTGCTTTCTTTGAGGCCACTGCACATTGCGCCGCCAGTTTCATTGTTTTGTCCACCAAAACCCCCAGGTCTTTTTCTAGGCAGCCTTCCCCCAGTACCCTCCTTCCCATCGTATAGCTGTACATTGGGTTCCCCTTCCCCACATGCAAGACCTTACATTTCTCTACATTGAAGTTCATCTGCCATCTTTTTGCCCACTCACTCAGTTTGTTCAGGTCTCCTTGTAATTATTTGCATTCCTCAACAGTTCTGACTCTACTGGAGAGTTTTGTGTCATCCGCAAATTTTATAACTTCGCATTTGTCCCTATTTCCAGGTCATTTATGAATATATTGAACAGCAGCGGTCCCAACACTGACCCCTGTGGGACCCCACTTGTGACCCCTTTCCAGTCCAAGTAGTGCCCTTTTACTCCTACCCTCTGTTTCCTGTCCGCCAGCCAATTTCTGATCCATCTGTGCACGTCCCCTACCACCCCGTAGCTCCACAGTTTCCTCAGTAGGCGCTCATGAGGTACCTTGTCGAAGGCTTTTTGGAAATTGAGATATACGATGTCTATGGGGTCACTCTTGTCCAATTGCTCGCTTATCCCCTCAAAGAAATGCAGTAGGTTTGTTAGGCATGATCTTCCTTTACAGAAACCATGCTGGCTTGTTCTCATCAGATTATTTTTTTCTAAATGCTCATTGATACCTTCCTTGAGCAATGATTCAGCCATCTTCCCTGGAATTGAGGTTAAGCTTACCAGTCTGTAGTTTCCTGGGTCGCCTCTCGATCCCTTTTTGAAGATAGGTGTAACATTCGCTATCCTCCAGTCCTCCGGGATTACCCCTGTTTTCAAGGTTAGGTTGCAAATCTGCTGCAGTAACTCCGCATTTCGTCTCTGAGCTCTTTCAGTGTTCTCGGATGGATTCCGTCTGGGCCCGGAGATTTGTCAGCTTTTAGTCTATCTATCTGCTTTAGTACATCTTCGAGGTTTATCTCTATGCATGATAATTTTCCCTCTTGGTCTCCCCTGAAGATTTTTTCCGGTTCCGGCACGTTGGATGTGTCTTCTCTTGTAAAGACTGACGAGAAGAACATGTTTAGTCTGTCAGCCACCTCTTTTTCCTCCTTCACCACTCCCTTCTTGTTGCCCTCATCCAGAGGTCCCTCCCTCGCCGGCTGTTTTCCTTTCACATATTGGAAGAATGGTTTAAAATTTCGTGCTTCCTTAGCTAGTCTCTCTTCATATTCTTTCTTTGCTATTCTGACCACTCGGTGACACTCTATTTGTTGCTTCCTGTGTGCTTTCCAATTTTCTTCGGTTTTGTCTTTTTTCCACTTCTGAAATGTCCTTTTCTTGTCTCCTATCACTTTCTTTACTTCAGTGGTTATCCATGCTGGGTCTTTTGTTTGATTCTTTTTGCATCCTTTTCTAAATCTGGGCATGTACAGGTTTTGCGCCTCGTTTACCATGTCTTTGAATAAGGACCAGGCTTGCTCCACAGTCTGCGCCTTCTTGGAGCTGTTTTTGAATTTTTTCCTCACCATTCGTCTCATGGCATCATAGTTCCCTTTCTTGAAGTTGAACGTTGTTGCATTGGTTCTTTTTCCCTTTGGTAGTCCTACTTCCACTTTGAACTGAATCATGTTGTGGTCACTGTTACCTAATGGACCCACTACTTCCACTCCCTTTGCAGGTCCTTTCAGCCCGTTGAGGGTTAGATCCAGAATCACTGACTCTCTCGTTGGTTCCTTGACAAGTTGTTCCATGAAGCAGTCTAGTACAGCCTCCAGGAACTTCGTTTCCTTTGTACATTTTGAAATTCCAAGACTCCAGTCTATCCCGGGATAGTTGAAGTCTCCCATAATTATGGTGTTAGTGTTCCTGTATTCCCGCCTCAATTTGTCTTCCATTTCTGTATCATCTGCTTCAGTTTGCCCAGGTGGACGGTAGTACAGTCCCATCTTTATCTCAGTTCTGTTCCTTCCTGGTATTTTAACCCATAGTGATTCCAGTTGGTCATTTGTTGCTGCCGCATCCACGCTGGTCGATTTAATGGTGTCCTTGATATATAGTGCGATTCCTCCTCCTTTCTGATATGTCCTGTCTCTTCGGTACAGCTTGTACCCTGGCAGAACTATGTTCCAGTTGTTTTCCTCGTTCCACCATGTTTCCGTGATCCCTATAATGTCTAGACTCTCATTATTGGCTATGACTTCTAATTCCCCCATTTTTGTTTTTTAGGCTCCTTGCATTAGTGTACATGCAGTTCAAGTCCTGGTATTTTCTCTTCCTTGTTATTTTTTCTTGTGCTTCGTTTTTCTTTCTGTCCCCTTCCTGACTTGCCGATTCCTGATTTCTGTCTCTTTTGTCATCCCCTTGTGGTATGTGCCTATTGACCTTCTCTTGTTCCTTCCCTTCATCCTGTTCCATTTTGACTTCACCTTGTAGTACGCTCCTCCTATCATCCTCTCTCTTCTTCGGGCTCCCTTGTTTTTTCATCTTCTGTTGTTTGCCATTTGCGTCTTCCCAGCATTTTTCCCACTCAGTATCTTCTCGGGATACTGTCTTCTAAACCGTCGACACTAGGTCGACTGTCGGCTTTCCCCTTCTATTTAGTTTAAATCTTGCTCGATTGCTCTTCTGATGTTATTTGCTAGTTGCCTAGTCCCCGCCGTGCTCAGGTACTAAAAACTAAAAACTTGAATAAAGAAATATATGTAATAAACTTGTCTCTTTCTAAAGATCAATGGGTAAATGATTCCATTGTTGGGGAGCTGTAACAGAGAATATTTTATTCCGCTTTCATACCATGAGACTGGCGTCACATCCGAATGTACCTGTTCTGTCTGTTCGTTTTGTTTTTCTAATTGGGCTGGTCTTTGTCTGTCATTTCCACGTTCTCTTGTTGGTTTTTACCTACTGTAAGTCTTCCAGGATCTAATTTTCATTCTTTTCTGTCTGCTTCCTTTGTGTTCCTACATCTTACTTTGATATTGATCCTTTTGTTTCATCATTTTTCTTTTTTGCATCTGCTATTTTATCTACCTATAGATAATTTTCACATTTCCTTGTTCCCTCTCCACTCTTCAGCCTTTCTTTTTTCACCTTCACCTACTTAGCAGTTTTCCATAACCTACTCTTAAGCCTCTGCTGCCTGCTTAATTCGCTCTAAATATTGGACAGATGGTATTTATCTGCCATCATTTTCAATGTTTCTGTGAAATACACCTAAAAAATGATTATTCTTAATATAAGCCCTAGTTATCTTGATATTGCAGTCAAAAGAAATAGAGCTGCTTTTGAAGCCTATATCTTTAGACAAGAGCCAGCTGGAAATAATGTTTACAGTTTGCAATTCAATCCCCCTGGCAGCTTCCTGACTGAAGAGATTTCCTCACACATATATGACATTAGGATGCTTATCCCAATGAGTGTATTTGGATGCAAACTTTCTGGCCGGCGGCACACTGAACCCAGTGCCCCGGCTGGAGAGCACCCGGAAGTGCGCGGTCATCGACGCGGACATCATTGCATTGATGACCGCGCATGCACGGAGGCCCATCTGGCTGCGACCCGCTTCGGTGGAGGGATCCGGGAGGAGGGGAGGTGAGGGCAGAGGAGGAGAGTCATCGGCGCCGCTGTGAGAGGCACATCCTGTAGGCAGCCAGTCAGCGCGGATGACTCTCCTCCTCACCAGTATGTCGTGGCACACCTGAAATCTCAGGAGGCACACAGTTTGCGAAACACTGATCTAGAGAGTGGATTATATTTGTTTCTCTTTCTTCTATTTGTGTTTTAGTGTATTTTATCATGGTTATTGCAAACCGCTTTCCAAATGGCAGTATATCAAATTCTTGAATAAACTAAAAATATACGCAAAGGCGAGATCATGTGTCCTTCTAAGGTACTTATGGGTAGGCATCTGTGGAGGTGAACTGATTTATGTGCATTCTTTTACAAAATATATGCATTTGTGTCCATTGCATATGCATAAAGTTACATGAGCTGCCTGGCATGTGGAGGGGCATTTTCGGAATCCCCCCCCCCCCCCCCAATAACTGTCATGTACCTTTCCTTTTATTTGACTTCCTTACACATCCAGGGTGGTTGGGTGGGGGGAGGGGAATGTACTATTGTTTGCTATACTTAATTATCTATATTATTGAAATTAAATATATACTTATTCTATTAATTATGGGGAGAAGGGGGGAGAAAATGATTGTTTTTTGAATTATTTGTGTATTGAAAGTGTGCTCTGTGTAGTGTTTATGTTTAAATTCATTGTATGGCACTGTTAACATTTGAAAATTAATAAAGATTTATTTTAAAAAACCCATCTAAGTCCAACTTGGACATTTCCAGCTGAACGTCCAAAGTTGGAGGCACAATAATGGCCACGTTCGAATGACAAATTGCTGGACGTTCAAATATAAGTTTGGGGTTTTTAAAAAAATCATCTGCGTAGATGTCTCGGTGACCAGGATGTTTAGGTCACCAGAACATCTCGTTTTATACCCCATTATCGATCAGAAATACATCCAAGGTTGAAAATGTCCTAATTCTGACCATTTGGATGTGGGTGAGGGCCTCATAGTAATGAACTGGCCACATAGACATCCCAGCACAGCAATGGGACACCTTGGAGGACACTGCTGTGAACTTCACATAAAGGGTGACAGCTGTATATCTTACCATAATCCCCTTATAATTTAGGATGAGCCCCCCAACACCCCCCCCCACACACACATACACACCTACTATACTGTCCTGTGTACCACCCCAATAGCATTTATTTATTTATTTTTTTAATTCAATTTTTCTATACCGTTCTCCCAGGGGAGTTCAGAACGGTTTACATGAATTCATTCAGGTACTCAATCATTTTTTCCTGTCTGTCCCAGCGGGCTCACAATCTACCTAATGTACCTGGGGCAATGTGGGGGATTAAGTGACTTACCCATGGTCACAAGGAGCAGCGTGGGTTGGAACCCACAACCCCAGGGTGCTGAGGCTGTAGCTTTAACCACTGCGCCACACACTCCCCATTTATGGCTGCAGGTGACACCTATTAGAGGTTAGAGGTTGTAAACTGAAAAAACACCATGAACACCTTCTTTCACATCAAGCAGCATTGTGGGGTAAAGACCTAGATCAACTGCTTTCGCCCACTACTTATGAGGAATTCAGAAAACGTCTAAAAACTCAACTGTTCCTAAAGTATCTAGACAACTGACCCACTCATCTTCTTTCTCCTCCTATTAATCTCTTTCTCCTCAACAACGCATTTCCGGTCCTATTAACTCTCCTCTTCCCCCCTCTTAAATTCAATCAATTTGTACCTCGCTTAATCTATTGTAAACCGCATAGAACTTAACGATATTGCGGTATATAAACTGTTATTATTATTATTATATAGCAGTATAGTAGGGTTTGGGTGGGCTCACACGTCTACCATAAATGTAGTGCTTAGAGTGGCTTAAGGTCCTGGCTCCTCCTCTCTATAGTTCACCAACCCATCCACCAGACTACTTAAGACACCTTTGCGCAGCTTTTCTAGGCTTCCTCACACCAGATGCTGCTGTCTTAGAGCCAGGTATGTACCTTCTTGTCCTCATTTTTGTGTAGTGGAAAGGGGGGTCAGTGAGCACTGGGGGAGTTTTACCTTGATGCATGTAGTGATCTGGTCAGTTTGGGCACCTTTGTTGCACTTAGACCCTTCCAAAATAGGTCTAGTTCCAAACGTATAAGCTCCGTCCAGGATGTCTTGCAAAATGTTTGATTTTCACTGCAAAACGTCCATGTCTAACCTGCCCTTGAGGCCGCCCATAGCCCACTCATGTCTCCACCACGCCCATCTTGTGCTCTAGATGTACAGAGGCTGGAACAGCTCGCTAGACATACTGTTTCAATTATCGGCACTTAGACATCCTGGTGATTATGATGTCCAAGTGCCAATTTAGGACGATTTTTGGATGACTGTTTTTTGATTATGAGTCTGATAGGTGTCTTCCCTTTCAGCTCTGATATTTCATAATTCCTTTAAGAATCTCTAGTAATTTACGATTTCCCTCGGTGGCGTAGCTGGGACTCATTGGGCCCTGGGCAGGAGGATATACAAAAATTATCTGTAGAATGTCAGAAGCTGGTTGGAAGGTAATGGGAAAATCAGAATCTGTGTTTGTTCTTCTGTTACCCTCTCTGAGCTTCCTGAGATGTCCTCCCCGTTTCTCTCCTGAGCCCTGGTTCTTATGTCCTGCCAGGTCCTCCAAATGCTACAGCGGCAGAGACAGCATTAGAAGCTGCATCTCTGGCTAGTAAGGCCTTTCTCTGCTCTACCCAGATATCTGATGCAACTTCCTGCAAGTGGTACACAGCACAGGAAAGATCTGCCAGCTAGAGAGGCAGCGTTTAGCAATATCTCTGCTGCTGTAGCATTTGGAGGACCCGGTGGAAGGGTAAGCAGATGTGAGGGGAGAGGCTCAGACCCAAAGAGGGTTCAACTGCAGGCGGCCCCCTTCTACTGAGTGGCCCTGGGTATTTTTCCAGGCTCACTCACTCAATGGTAGCTACGCTATTGATACCACTGTTCTTACCTCCTGATATCCAGTACAATCCCAGTCATTCCAATTCCTTTATTCCATTATTATGATCTTTGTTCTCTATATTGCGTAGGGAAAAAAATTTCAGTTGTTTTTTAGAATGTTTGTAAATTTTCTCAGCTTTTTGGGTGGTGCGTTTTGGTTCATTTCACACATTCAGTTTAATAAAAACAAATTTAATGCCTATTGGAACTTTTAACACACGTGTTAGTTTCTTAGGGAGCCTTTTACTAAGCTACACTGAGACATGGATTTAGCATGTCTTTGCAAGGGTCTTTCCCATGTGCTAAGTTCATTTCTAGATAGATTGATAGCATTACCGTGCAGCCATTTTTAAAAATTAACACAAGAGCACTTATCACCTCCTATTTAGGCCAAAATGCAACAGCGAAAGCCAGAAGAATGCTTGGGTGCATAGGGAGGTGTATGGCCAGCAGAAAAAAAGGAAGTGATAGTGCCTCTGTATAAGTGTCTGGTGTGACCCCATTTAGAGTACTGTGTACAATTTTGCGGACCACACTTTCAAAAAGATAGAAACAAGATGGAGTCAGTCCAGTACTAAAATGGTTGGAGGATGTTATAAAGCGTATAAGAGCAGACTTAAATATCTCACTTTGGAGAAAAAGGGAGGAGCAGGGAGATATGATAAGAGACATCATTTTTGTGAAGCTCGAAGGAACCAGGCAAAGAGGGCGACCTCCGATCAGATGGCTGGACACGCTGAAAACAACCATGAGGATGATGCTGGAGGACCTTTCTGGACTAGCACAAAACCAATTTCTTTTTAGATTTGTAATTCATCAAGTCGCTAGGACTCCAACATGGTTTCGATGGTACCTAACACAGTTCTACTACCTTCCCGTCTCTGGAAAAGGTTTGCTTGTACATGAATACCTTTCAAATATTTAAATGTCTGTATCATATTGCCCCTATCCCTCCTTTCTTCTAAGGTATAAATCTTCAGGTCAAGTGTCTTCTGATACGTCTTGTGGTGCAGACCTCACGATTTTCGTTGCTTTTCTTTGAACTGTTTTAAGTCTTTTTAAATCCTTAGCAAGACACGACCTCGAAAACGGAACACAATACTCCAAGTGGGACTTCACCAATGACTTGAATAGGGGCATGCGATGAATCTACTAGGTAGTAGATTTAAAACAAACCAGAGAAAATATTTCTTCACACAATGTGTAATTAAACTCTGGAATTCGTTGCCAGAGAATGTGGTGAAATCAATTAGCTTAGCAGGGTTTAAAAAAGGTTTGGATAATTTCATAAAAGACAAGTCCATACACCATTATTGAGATGTCTTTGGGGGAATCCACTGCTTATTATAAGAACTTATTACAAGAACCTACACTGGCTACCCATCAAAACTTGTATCACTTTCAAACTATCATGTATAATATCTAATTTTTCTTCAAAAGATTATACCCCTCTCTATGCAGCCCAGCATCTCTCTAGCTATGACCACCAGCTTCTCACATTGTTTCATCACATTGGATGCAGTTTGCCTCGGTGGAGAATGGCAGAGATGGGCATGCTTGGATATGAATAGATAACACAACGGTTAACAGCAGATGTCCGTCCTTCCAGCTTTTGTATTTATCTCGAGACTTAACATCGAAGAACATAAGAATTGCCTTACTGGGTCAGAACAATGGTCCAAGAAGCCCAGTAGCCCGTTCTCACGGTGGCCAATCCAGGACCTTAGTACCTGGCCAAAACCCAAGGATACAAGAGAGACACCTGTCTTCAGGGTAGCCTGGTCTATTCTGGAGCACCAGCCCAGCCTCTGTACACAGTATACTGATGCTTAGAGAATAGAGAGCCCTAGACTCGGAGAAAAGGCTGCAGGAGAGAAGGTACAGCTTGACAGTGGTGGGATTTGAACCCACGTCTCCAAAGAGACCTTAGACCGCTCGGCCACACTGCCAACATCTATATATTTATCTGTATATTTCTTTATTATATATTATGGTACAGACAACTCTAATCTCCAAATGTGCTGCTCTGTTATGAATACTTCAGCTTGGAGGAAAAAAACCGTACTTGCTCTTCTAATATAGCATCTGAATGGAATCAGACTATTCAGCTTCTCATTTGGAATTATCCAGTACCCATTTTATTTTAGCTATGAACTAAGGTAATTAGTTTGTAAACTGAGCATAATACATACACTGTATTCAGCTGAATTGTAGCATTAAACTATTGACGGTGTTTTCCCTTTGTGCCTATAGGGGGGAAATCCATCATAAATCCTATGAGACTATTAGACTTTTTACAGTTAGATAGCTGTAATCTAATTCAAATTCTTTTATCGAGAATACTTCATGAGATTCCTTTATAGGAAAAATGATCTTTACAAATAATCAGATTGTACAGAGTAAATTACTATGCAACTCTTCCTGCCCGTTTTGTCTTCATTGTTTTAAAAATGGCTTCCAGGGATGAATAGAATTTGTATAAAATGATGACAGAAGGAGCTTTTGTTGTCATTTCAGTGCCGCAGTGTGTTAAAATTAAGTTACCTCTGTGCTCAAGCGGTGTTGGTGTATTTCAGTGCATCTCGAATAGAAATTAACAGTGGCAGAACACAGAGAAAATATTTTGGTAACAATTTTTGTATACTGTAGTACCTGGCTCAAGGCATCTGAAAACAAATATAGTATGGAATTAGAGCAGTGTATCTCAAACTGCGTGCCGCGGCACACTAGTATGCCTCCTGAGATTTCAGGTGTGCCGCGGTTCACTTGGGAGGAGGAGAGGCACTGGCTGACTGACTACAGGACATGCCTCTTGCGGTGAGTGGCACATCCTGTAGGCAATTAGCCAGCGCCTCTCCAGCCCTCTTCCCTGCTGGCACCCCCCCACTGGTGTCTTGGGGCCTATCCGAAGGGCCTTCACGCATGCTCGGACATTGACCGTGCACTTCCGTGTGCCTTGAGCTGCGGTCACTACCTTTAGTGTGTCGCAGCTCGAGAAAGTTTGCAGGACATGTTATTCGAATATAAATCTGAATAAAATGGGGTTAAAAAGCATCATAGTATGGAACATTTAACTCAACTGTTTAGATCACAGGCAAAACACCTCCTTCCTTCCTATTAATCAAAATTAAATAAATCACTTTTTACCAGGTAGCACAGCATACGGCAAACAATGTGGTATACCAGTTTTGTCACATGGAATGCCATTTTTGGGTTAACAGGCAGCCCTGCTCTTACCACTGGTATTTTTTTTTTGGGGGGGGGGGTTTGAAGAGAGAATTTCTTATGATTTTTCATTTGTTTTGGAAATGGAAGGAAGCCCATGCAAGCCTCTAAATGCTGGTACCGAAGAACAAATGTGTGCGAATCTGATCAATCCTGAAAGTGAAAGCACACCAGTTATCTTAAATATAAGCTTTTCAAGTGACGTGGAGGGGCATAGTCGAAAGGAATGTTTAAGTCCGTTTTCATCCAAGTCGAAAGTCGTCCAAAGTAAAAAAATAGCCTAAGACACATTTTCGAAAAATACGTCCAAATTTTTTTTCGTTTCGAAAATCGTCTAACTATACGTCCTGCTGATCTGATCATCCAAGCCGCTAAATGGTCCATCTTTATACCACATTTTCGTTCAACTTTTCGTCCAAGTCAAAAACGCATAGAACAAGCCCTGTTGGACGTGGGAAGGGTCTGCAAAGTGATGGACTGAACACCCAGACATGGCACCTAAATAGTGGGGTACCTTACAGGGCACTGCTGTGAACTTCACAAACAGGGTACCATGTCATCATCTCACTACAGCTCCTTTATAGGTCATGGTGAGGCCCCCAAACCACCTCCAGAATCCCCTAGACCCACTTATCTACCACCCCAATAGCCCTTATGGCTGCAGGAGCCACTTATATGCCAGTAAAAAAGGGTTTTGGGGGTGTATAGGGGAGTGCACGTTTCAATATCAATGCAGTGATTACAGGGGCTTATGGGCATGGGTCCTCCTCTCTATGGGTCCCTAACCCACCCCAAGACGGCTTAAGACGCCTCTGTGCAGCACGACTAGGCTTTCCTATGCCAGGCGGCCAGGTGATGATGTTCTGGAGGCACAATTTTCAAGTTGTGATTAATATTTTTATGGGAATGGGGGGGTCGGTGATCACTGGGGTAGTGTGTGGGAGTCTGTATTATGTGTTTGCAGTGCTTATCTGGTCACTTTAGGTGGGTTTTTGTGACTTAGACCATGTTTTAAATGGTCTAAGTCACAACGTCCAAATTCCGTCAATCCTGTGCAGTATAACTTTAGGTTATACATGCTGTACGACTATGTCTAAGCTGGCCCATGTCCCGCCCAAATCCTGCCCTCGACACTCCTCCTGACACGCCCCATTTAGCTATGGTCGTTCAGCGGCACTATGTAGGCCTAGATCATTTAGAAATACGTCCAAAACCCGGTTTGGTTATCGGCACTTGGACGATGTCCAAGTGCCGACTTAGGCCGGTTTTTAGACATTTTTCTCTTTCAATTATGAGCCCCAAAGCTTCTATTTAAAGGTGCAGAAGAGCAGTGACGATGTATGCTACACTTTCAGGTTTGCCTGTCACATTGCTTACACTGATACTCATCTGTACACGCACCAAGCACGTCCTTCCCCCTTTCACTTTTACAGTGAACATATAATTTGAATGGTGTTAGCATTCAGCATTGGAGGACTGTGTGTTGCACTGTTATCGCAGTATGGGACCAGCACTATTCGCTTCAGTGTTTATCCAAGCCTATGCTGTGTGATTTTCTGGGTTCATTGTCAGTACTTAGCAATCTTGTCCCTACACCCCTCCCTTGCTTCTTCTACCCCCTTTCCAATCTCCTTCTATACTGCATGTCTCTCCATTCTATCATTATTGCCATACTGAGACAGACCGAAGGTCCATCAAGCTCAGTAATCCTGTTTCCAACAGTGGCCAACCCAGGTCCCAAGTACCTGGCAGAAACACAAATAGTAGCAACATTCTAGAGCTCTTATTGTGATGTCATAATACCTCATTCCACCAATGCTTAAGAGCCAACCTCATTAGTGATGTCACAATGGCTTCATTGTCCTATTCTTGGCTCACATAAGAACATAAGAATTGAAGGTCCATCAAGCCAAGTATCCTGTTCCGAACAGTGGCCAACCCAGGTCCCAAGTAGTAAGACAGATTTTATGTTTCTTATCCTAGGAATAATCTAATCTAATCCAATCCAGTATTTCTGGATGCCTAAAGAGGTTCAAGGAGACATACAAAATAATAATAATAACTTTATTTTTGTATACCGCAATACCATAAGCAGTTCGGAGCGGTTTACAGAGGAAGAGACTGTATACAGACAGTGATGTTACAAAAAAAAAAAAAAAGACTTTCAAATTACATTAGCAAGCCAAGTATAGTCAGGATTTATCTGGAAGCATTTCAGAGATACAACAAGACAGGAAAGGAGTCAGAGAAATTTATCAAAGAGATAGGTTTTAATTGATTTCCTGAAGGTTTGGTAGGAGGGTGCATTTGAAATGAAGTTGGTTAACCATTTATTCCATTTGCCTGCTTGGAATGATAATGATCTATCAAGGAATCTCTTGTAGATACAGCCCTTCAAGGATGGGAAAGCAAACAGGTAGGCACTACGTGTGCAAGTGGTGCCTGGAAATTCAAAATGGTGCGACAGGTAGACTGGGGACGAACCTGTTATGGTTTTGAAGCAGAGGCAGGCAAACTTAAAAATGGCCCTTGCTTCCACCAGCAGCTAGTGTAATTTTTTGTAATATGGGCTTACATGATCCGATTTTTTGAGACCGTAAATGAGACGGACGGCAGCATTCTGAATGACTCTCAATCGTTTGATGGTTTTCTTAAAGGGTCCCAAGAATATAATATTGCAGTAATCTAAGATGCTTAATATCAGAGATTGAACCAGCAATTGAAAAGAAAGGAAGTCAAAATAGTGTTTAATGGTACGGAGTTGCCATAAGGTGGAAAAACATTTTTTAACCTGAGCATTATTATGGTCTTCAAAAGTCAAGCATCTGTCCAGGATGACTCCAAGGATTTTGATAGTAGAATTAATCTCAAAGATGTATTCATGATCTTGTAATTAGGACTTGCCAAGAAAATCTTGGTTTTTTCTGAGTTCAGTTTTAATTTAAATTGCATAGTCCATTGTTCTACCTTAGTGAGGACAGATGAGGTGAGTTGTTCTGTCTCTTGCGTCAGTGAGGTTATGGGAATGATAATTGTAATGTCATCTGCGTATATATACGATTTCAATTTTAAGTCAGATAGCATAAGTCCCAGTGATGCCATGTAGACATTGAAAAGTGACGGGGAGAGAGGGGAGCCCTATGGATCTCCACAGGGATTACACCAAGAGTGAGAGAAGGTTACTTCACTATGAATCTGGTAGATGCAGTTTTTGAAGAAGCCTGCAAACCAATTTAGTACCTGTCCAGAAGTGCCAATAGAATCGAGGCATCTAAGGAGAATGTCATGGTCAACAAGGTCAAAGGCAGAATGTCATGGTCAACAAGGTCAAAGGCACTGCTCAAATCAAACTGAAGTACCAGTGCGCTTTTTCCCAGGGAAAACAAATGGAAGAGGTAATCAGTCAGTGAAACTAAGACTGTTTCCGTCCTGTAATTTGTGCAAAGACCAGACTGAGAGTCGTGTAGAATGCTGAACTTCTCTAAATATTTCATGAGATCAGTGTTAACCAGTCCTTCCATTAGTTTAAGAAAAAGTGATATGTTGGCAATAACAGAATGTATATGCTACATCAGGGGTGCCCAAAACGTCGATCGCGATCTACCGGTTGATCGCAAAGGCAACGCCGGTAGCTCCCAGAGCCAATGTTCTCCCTAGCATTCCCCCGGTCACTGTCTCACCTTTAAAGTAGTGGAATTATGGCAGCCTGCAGAGCGAACGTAGCAGATTGCCGTCAGCCTCTGTAGCACATTCCCTCTGCCGCTGTCCCGCCCCCAACGTCAGAGGAGGTGCGGGACCACGGCAGAGGAAACGTGCTACAGAAGTTGATGGCAGCATGCCACGTTCGCTCTGCAGGCTGCCGTAATGAACTTTCAACTGTGGTAGGCCCAGAGGGAAGAACGGAGGTGAGGGATCCAGTCTGAGGGAAGCAGCGGAGATAAGGTCCCACACGTCGAGGTAAAATCGGGCCCGTTGCTAGGGCCCCGGCAGGAGGGAGATTGCCTTAGAGATGCTGGATCGGGGAGGGGGGGGGGAGAGAGAAGAGACAAAAGGACCTTGAGGAGGGGCAGGAAAGCAGCCTTGAACAAAAAGGGCAGATAAGGCAGATCCTGGACTACTAGAGGGCTTAGAGAGGTTGAAACACTCTGAACCGAGGAGAGAGAGATGCCAGGCCCTGGGGAGGGGGAAGACAAAGAGAGTGAGAGACACAAAGACCTGGACCAAAGGTGGGAGGACTCAAAATGTTAGCAGAAGGAAGATAGAGAAGGAGAAACCTGAAACAAAGGGGAGGCAGAAGAGAGGGGGCAGATGTTGAACTATGGGACAGAAGAGACAGAAGGGGAGAGACCCTGAGGAAGAACAAAGAGTTGCAAGATCAGAGCAGAGGAGGGAGACATGTTGCCAATAGGGGTGGAGGAGAGAGAAAGAAAAGCTGGAAGGACAGAGAGAGATGTTGGTTGGGGAATGGAGTGAAGTCTGGAGGACAGAAGAGGTGCACTCGATATATATATAAACTAGCTGATGACCCGGCATTGCACGGGTATTTAATTATAGCAATAACACAGTAAATGGATTCAAATAAAGATACTTTATAGTGGTAAATGAAATTATATTTTTACAGCTTTATAAAAAGTACAATATTAAAATTATAATGTGAAATATTTGACAAAATGAATACAATACAACAAACACAAAACTTGATTATAAACAACATTTTTAGTTTCACCTCCAGGAGCAAGAACATATAAATTCTTGGGTGAAGAGACCCCCAGAACATATCACCCCAGGTAGTGAGGGATCTGCATACCAAGTTTCGATCAAATCGGTCAAGCCGTTTTTGATTTACTGTGAGAATGGCAGCTGTTTACATTTTTTCCATTGACATGAATGGGTGAAATCTGATTTTCTGTTTGTAGCTCCGCCCACGTGTGCAGGTGGGCCGCGAGACCCCCATAACATATCACCCCAGGTAGTGAGGGATCTGCATACCAAGTTTCGTTCAAATCGGTCAAGCCGTTTTTGCGTGATCGCGGCACATACACACACACACACATACATACATACACACATACATACCTCCTATTTTATATAGATAGATAAATATGGGGGGGTCTTTTACTAAGGCACGCTAGCTGATTTAGCGTGCACTAAATGCTAATGCGTCCATAGAATACAATGAACGCACGCTAAATCGGCTAGCGCACCACAGTAGAAGAGGGGGTATATGTTTAGTATTTTTATTGTTGGTAGATCATTTTGACTTATCCTTAGAAAACCACACTGACCACTTGGTCAAGAAAAGCTTCTCCGTACTATGGAAACTACGCACAATAAAAAAATACTTCGACGACACCGCTTTCCGCCTACTGGTTCAATCTTCCATCCTCAGCATTCTTGACTACTGCAACATCATTTACCTAAACGCCATGAAGAAAACCACCAGGAGATTAAAAATAATCCAAAATACTGCCGTGCGTCTCATCTTCAGCCTAAAGAAATGGGAACATGTCACCCCCTTCAACCACCAACTACACTGGCTGCCATTCGATTCAAGAGTCCTTTTTAAATTCGCATGCTTCTGCTACAAATCAGTAAATGGTTCTACTCCAAGCTACGTCAACCCCCACTTCAACCTCTATCACATAAACAAGAAATCCCGTAGAACTCAACTGTTCGCCTTCCCCTCACTAAAACTCTGTCACTATAAAAGATTCATAGACAAAACCTTCGCCTACCAAGCAGCCAAGCTCAACACCATGGCTGGCCCAAATGATACTCGAGGCCCCCTCCTACTTCGACTTCAGAAAATCTCTCAAAACTTACCTATTCAGCAAACAAGACCCCTAGCGGCCCCACCCGCTCACATTTCTCCTCCCCCCCCCAGCTCTCAACCTCCTTTACAGCTCCTCTCCTCCCTTTCTTCAACAACCTCCCTCCATCCTCTGTCAATTTTTTACTTGTTACTTAATTGTTTATTTGTTTGTAAATCTGCTTGAAAACGTAGATCCTATTCTAATTGATGTAAACCGCCTAGAACTCGCCGGGTATGGCGGTATATAAAAAATAAAATTATTATTATTATTATTATTGGTCATTTTAAAAGTAGCTCGCAAGCCAAAAAAGTGTGGGCACCCCTGTGCTACATTATAGCAGTTTGAGAAGGAGAGAGTTATGAATGGAGTAATGAGGAAGGGAGGATTAAGATTCCATGACCGTACTGGTATAACACGAGTTGAGTAAGGGATTTAGTGACACTAGGTGTTTTGAGTTAGTTGTCTATAGTGTTTATGCTTTCAAAGAAGAGAGTTTTTAATTTTATTTTTTAATCTGTTGTAGAATGTTTCTATCCTTATGTCAGTTGAGAAATTGTTCCAGGTCTTGGCGAAGAGTGAGTCGAATGTGTTTGTATTTAACTCCTTTGGGAGATGGAAGAAGTAGCTGAACTGATTCCATTTTTCTGGTTGAAGTTGAATCAGGAATTGATGAATAAGGTTATGAGTGGCTCTGCGTTTTTTTGCATATAAAAATTAGACATTATACATGATAGTTTGAAAGTGATACAAGTTTTGATGGGTAGCCAGTGTAGGTTCTTGTAATAAGTTCTTATAATAAGCAGTGGATTTCCCCCAAGACATCTCAATAATGGTGTATGGACTTGTCTTTTATGAAATTATCCAAACCTTTTTTAAAACCTGCTAAGCTAATTGATTTCACCATATTCTCTGGCAACGAATTCCAGAGTTTAATTACACATTGTGTGAAGAAATATTTTCTCTGGTTTGTTTTAAATCTACTACCTCGTAGATTCATCGCATGCCCCCTAGTCATAGTATATTTGGAAAGAGTAAACAAGCAATTCACATCTACCCTTTCTACTCCACTCAGTATTTTATAGACCTCTATCATATCACCCCTGAGCTGTCTCTTCTCCAAGCTGAAGAGCCCTAGCCCCTTTAACCTTTTCTCATAGGGAAGTCATCCCATCCCTTTTATCATTTTTGGTCGCTCATCTCTGTACCTTTTCTAATTCTGCTATATCTTTTTTTCAGATACATCGACCAGAATTGCACATAGTATTCAAGCTGTGGCTATACCATAGAGCAATACAAAGGCATTATAACATTTTCATCCTTGTTTTCCATTCCTTTCCTGATCTTTCCTAACATTCTATTTGCTTTCATAGCTACCACCGCACATTGAGGCGAGGGTTTTAACGTATCCGCAACAATGACACCTAGGTCCTTTTCCTGGGCAGTGACTCCTAATGTCGAACCCTGCATCACCTAGCTATAGTTTGGGTTCCTCTTTCCCACGTGCACTTGCTCAAATTAAACGTCTTCTTGTTTCTCATTTTTAGCGTGTACACCGCTTAGCCCTGCCTTGACAATATGAGTGGTATAGCAAGTTTTAAATAAACTTATCTCTTCTGCTCCCATCCCCTTTCCTTGAATCTACTAAAAGCAAATGAATTGTAAAGTTTCCCTGTATATCATGAGATACATAGTTAAAACTGCGCGAGACAATGGCACGCAGACAAAGCCGGGCCAACAGTCGCACGCGGGATATCAGTGTGCCGGATTAAACTCAATTTGAAAACGCTCTGAGGGTGTGTGTGTGCGGGGGGGGAACCACCGCCCTTAACTTAGTAGTGTTGGCGCTACCATTGGGGGGTGTTATGAGGGGGGAACCCCCCATTATAGAGGAAATAGGCTTTTTTCCCTATTTTTTAGGGAAAAAGTTCAGTCTCCTCTGTAATGTGGGGGGGGGGGTTTCCCCCCACACACACTACAAACGGCAGCGCCAACACTACTAAGTTAAATGTGGTGGTTCCCCACACACACACACACACACACCTTTCAAATTGAGTTAAAATCCGGTGCAATGATGTCCTGCATATGATTGTCGGCCCGGCTTTGTCTGCGCGCGATTATCTTGTGCGGTTTTGACGCGTCACCATATCATGAAGTCCTCAAAATATTGTGATGGACATCACATAATTCCATGAAATAAATTGAAGACATTCTAATAGCTGAATGGATATGACAGTATCTGCTAATAGAGAATGACACGGTGACAAAATTCATCACCGTTCCTGTCCCCGCGGATAACCGCGGGAAACCATCTTCATGTCATTCTTTAAGGAGAGAGGGAAGAATCAGAGTATGAATGGCCACAACCACTGACCCTCAGGCTTTGCTCTGAAGAATGCTGATGTAGAAGGACTGAGGTTGAAACAGACACTACAGAATGACAATCTCTGGTATCCAGAGCAGATATTGTGATGTCATAATGCCTCATTCCACCAGTGCCTAAGAGCCAATCACATCAGTGATGTCACAATGACTTCATTATCCTTGGCTCACATAAGAATCAGAGTATGAATGGCCACAACCTCTGACCCATAAGCTTTGCTTTGAAGAACGCTGGTGTAGAAGGACTGAGGTTGAAACAGACACTAGAAAATGACATGGGATTATTTCCCGCGGTTATCCGCGGGGACGGGGACGGTGATGAATTTTGTCACCGTGTCATTCTCTATCTGCTAATTCTAAGGTGTAGAGATTAACAGGAAGTGGAGGTTCTTCCTAGGAAGTCTGTTTCCCAGCTAAAAATAAAGTCAATCGTGGATCAAAAAAGACGCATCTTATAACACTTTTACACAGTGCATACCTTATTAGCCATGATAATCCTACTGAGCTGTTCTGGGTCAAGGACCCCAACCTTCTATAGCCCCTGGAAAATCTTTCAGAACATTTTCTCTCAGCTCAGCCGATGGCATAAAAGTGAGGAGCTGGAAGGGTGTCTAGTAATTGAAAACGCATGTTGTGAAAGTTACAAACCCAGGTTTAATAACCCAGTTCAGCAGTGAGTTTGTGATTATTATTTTTTTTTTTTTTAACAAGTCATTTATTCCTTCCTCTCTCAGATAAAAAAATGTTCCTAATAGAACCATCTTTGCAACTCTTCCTAGATACAATCTTCAAGTAATGGCATGTTTTGGTTTTATTCCCAAACCCCCTTTGGGTGCAAAATCAATTAGTAAAATGAATCCCATTTGTGAGCCAGTGGTCAGCTGGATTTAACTGATTGGCTTTCTCAAGTCGCATTAGGCTACTGCCTGTACATTTTCCAGTGTTACTAGCATTTTGCCCTGTAGTTTTTTTTCGACACTCCTGCTTCTGGTTCTCATGGGGAAGGCGAACATATGATCTTTTTAACTGTACTCAAGAGAGCCCGCTGTTCAATCCCTTACATAATAATATCTGGCCTCGCTGGGCTTCGAACATCATCAGTGGAAAACCTGGTGGAAAAGCGAAGCCTGTGGCGGAACTTAACAAGACCTGGCTTGACGTCAAATTGAAACCACCTTCAAAGCCCAGCGTCCCCCATGAAGCTTGGCTGCGTTTTAATGAGACCAGATTTTTAAATGCTGCCAGCAGCATTTCTGTAAATCTTCCTGCTTCTTTTCAACAAACCAAAATAAAATAAATTAGCAATAAATCAGAGAGCAGGATTTAATAGGAAAAAAAAGCAGCATCTTGAAAATGATTCCATTTTAATTTTTCTGTTGCAGAGCTAATCAGCAAGGTTCATTTGGTGTTTTGATAAATAATACCGCCTTTAAACCTCAGTCTAGGGATAAAGAAAAGCATTTTACAAGTGACCTAGAAAGCTATCACATTGTAAATACATTTTGGTTCCTTCTTTATAGGTGACAGAAGTGAGAAACTGAGACAGACATGCTACAAAATTCTGTTTTGAAGCACTTGGAGGTGTGAACTTGAGAATTTGTCTCCTAAGGGTGAAAAAATGTTTCTGTTGTTGGATTCCAGGAGATAAACCTGCCTAATTCACAGTCTGCTGGTTCCATGTCCCCGTCAGGAAGGCTGAATTTGGTGCTAAATTAGTTTTTGCTTTAAAACAAACAAACAAAAAAAAAAAAGCAGGGTGGCAAGGGATGGGCATAGCTGACAGCCTGTGTTACTTACCCCTGAATTACGAAACCGATGTTCATTCTTTTCTTTCTACATATGAGGCATATGGCACTTCTCTTTTCTGTAGAAACCTGATCTAGGATACAGGGTCGCATCGAAGTGGAAGAGGATATCTTCTTTTTCAAGGGTCCGCGGCAACAAGGGGACATCAGTGGAAAATCAGGGGCGGGAAACTGCACGGTGACACTAGGAAGTTCTTCTTCACCAAAAGGGTGGTTGATCGCTGGAATAGTCTTCCACTTCAGGTTATTGAGGCCAGAAGCGTGCCAGATTTTAAGGCCAAATGGGACAAACATGTGGGATCTATCCGCAAAGATAGATAGGGAGGGTCATTGGAGTGGGCAGACTTGATGGGCCGTGGCCCTTATCTGCCGTCTATTTCCATGTTTCCATGTTTCCACAGTTACCATAATGGCTCCAGAAAAAGGACAGAAGTAAAACCCAGATGTCCTCCTTTTCTGGACTAAAGGCCAGATTCACCAACCTGCCCGATCAGGCCCAATCCGGGCAGGTCCGACGAATTCAGCAAAGTAAAATATGCAGATGGGGGCGATCGGAGGTACACCCCCCATCTGCCGGCACAGATCGCTTTTCAGAGCTGCAATCTTTTTTTTTTTTTAACTTTTACTGGACCTCTGGGCCGGCATAGATATTTTTTTCCTTTCTTTTTTTAACTGGAGCCCGTGGTTTTATCCCGCTTAAAACCACAGGCTTGCACTGCGGGGAAGGGTGGGAGAGTTGGGGCAAGCAGGCGATCAGGGCGGTTCGGGGCAGTCAGGAGATCGGGGCCGACAGGGCAGAAGCAGGGGGGCAGAAGGCGGGGCAGCCGGAAAGGGCTTGAGCGACTGGTCCTCAGCAGTCGCTTGGGAGCGATCGGCCAGCCCAGTCAGTGTTGCAGGGTTTTGGTTTGTGAATCGGGTCCCTGCCTACTTTGCATGTTGTTGCTCTCATTTGCATGTGTGGATAGGAGGATGGTCGGCAGAGAGGTAAGGGAAATTTGGTCGCTAAGGGATCGCAAACCGATCGGTACAGGATCGGATTGCTTTGTGAATCTAGCCCTAAGTCAAAAAATCAAGGGGAACGTGAAAAATACCATAAGACATAAGCAACAGGGAGTGAAAAAGTGTGAATATTAGTCCAAAATGATAAAGCTTTACATATGGTAGGATTAGCTCAGAGACACGGAGGGGTAATCAACGGGACAAAAACCTCCAACCGTCTCACCACCCAATCATTGCCGATATCCTCCACACTTTTTAGCTTTTTTTTAATTTAAATTATGAAAAAAAAACTGGTGAACTTCAAAATCACTTCAGTAAAGCTTAATTTGTGAAAAAAAAACCCCCACTTAGCTATAACATGGTTCTTTGGTTCCAACGTGAACACGTTTCGTTTACTGCTTCAGGAAGCCAAAACGCTGACAAGCTGAACCACTATTATCGTTAGCAGCAAGGAAAGTAAATATCTGTTAAATGCAACTTCTCTTAGATTCTAAAAGGCTCCAATACGCTGCTGAATGGCCTTTTTGAATACATGTATTGTGTTTTATTATATCTTAGAAGTATTATCTTCCTCAGTCTAGTTTCCTGAGCCTCAGCTCTTGGTCTATTTATATCCTACTAGTCTTATAGCCCATTACATTAACGGGTGCTAGAATATATGTGTGTGTGTCTGGTTTTTTTTTTCCTCTCTCTCTCTCTCTCTCTCCTTAGCCGCTTTCTGTATTTCTGTCTTTTTTTTTTTTTTTCCTTGGCTGTCCACTACCACCCCTTGCCTGCTCCCCCTTCCTTTTACCTCCCCTGTGTCCTCCACCACCCCATCACTGCTCACCTTATCCAGCAGAAGCCCTTCTCCCTTTGTTTTACCTCCCCCTGTCCGTCATCACCTCCTTCCTGCTCCCCCTGTCCAGCAGTAGGCCTGTCTTCATTTTTCTGCCCCCCTCCCTGTTCATCAGCACCTCTTCCCCTGTCCATCAACCCCTTTTCTGCCCCTCCATTTCCCTCCCACCCCACTTCCCTGTGCAGTATTTTCCTCCCACCCATACCTTCCTCCTGAACTGCATGGCCTACTTATGTTGAAATGCTTTCCGGGTTTGGCTGCTGCGGCCTGCAGCCGCCGACAGCCGCCGCGGTCAACATCCGCCTTGGGGGGGGGGGGAAGAGAGAGAGCGAGCTTCGGGTGTCCAGCAGCCGCCACGGCCGACATCCAACTCGGGCCGCCGCGGTCGACATCCGCCTCGGGGGGGAGGGAGGAAGAGAGAGAGCGAGCTTCGGGCGGCCAGCAGCCGCCGCGGCCGACATCCGCCTTGGGCCGCCAACAGCCGCGGCAGCCGACATCCACCTCGGGGGGAGGGAGAGAGCTTCGCGCGCATGCGCACTCCTATCTGCGGTGCCCTACAGCTCACAGAAAACGGACGCACGCGATGGGAGTGCGCATGCGCAGCCTAGCGTTTTATTATATTAGACTATGTTCTTCCTATTGAGTTCCTGACTGGGGGGAGGGGGAAGGAAGGGCTGGCCAACTGCCTCCTCTATGTTGTTTGATTGCCTAAAGTAGTCTACGAAGAGGACGGTCTTGATCCCTTTTTTGAACTTTCCGATATCTTTTTCTAGTTTTCGTTCCTTCGGAAGGGCATTTCACCAGCTTGGAGCCATCACCAAGAACATTCTTTTCCTGACGCTTTTGTATTCGATGTCTCTGAAAGAGGGAATTTCCAGCAGGTGATTTTGGCTCTAGCGTAGTGCGCGTGTTCTTGTGTGCTGGTGCAGTCTGGCCGCTAGATATTGGGGTTCAGAGAAATGAATGATTTTGTGCGTCAGCAGTAGGATCTTGAGTCTCACCCTGCTTTCCATCGGGAGCCAGTGTAGTTCTTTCAGTAGGGGGGTGGCACTCGTGTGCCTCGATTTTCCCAGCAGAAACCTTTCTGCTGGGTTTTGTACCATTTGTATCTGTTTTATCGTGTATTTTGGAACGCCCAGTAGGATTGCGTCGCAGTAGTCAAAAATTGACAATACCAGGGTTATTATTACATTGGACATTGCTTGGTGGGTAAGGTAGGGTTTGAGTCCTCTGACCCAGTAGAGTTTACCATATGCATTTTTCACGATGCATTTAATCTGCATTGACATGTCTAGGTTTGGGTTCAACCATACCCCTAGGTTTCTCACCCCATCCATCCATGCAAATAGCATGTAAATGCAGGTTTGTTATAAAATGAGAGGGTTAAAAGTCTATTTGATATGATCTGGCTAGTTTGGTAGCTTGTGAAGGACCCAATTTGGCACTCTCACCTCCCCCCCCCCTCCCCCGAGTTGGTTCTTCATTTCCCAGGTTAACTGGGCTATTGCAAAGGCATTATTCACAGCCCTGAGGAAGGAGGGATTTGGGGTTATTGCTTAAAGACGTATATAAATCTCTGTACAGCATGACACCCAAATATTTAAGAACATAAGAACATAAGCATCGCCTCTGCTGAGTTAGACCATAGGTCCATCATGCCCAGCAGTTCGCTCCCGTGGCGGCCCCCCAGGTCAATGGCCTGTAAGTGATCTATTACTCTAAAGCATTTGTACTGTATAGTACCCCTATAATTGTACCCTTCGATCCCCTTTTCCTTCAGGAACTTGTCCAGTCCCATTTCTCAGACAAACTTCCTCTCTACACCCCAGAAAGAACGCTATGCTCCCAGGATGAAATATGCCTACATACACCATCAGGACACTCCCTCCAACTCCAGACAGCCTGGAAACGATCCTATTCCCATTTCTTACCAAACCTCGGGAACAGCCTACCTCTTCCTATCAGAGCTCTTAAAGGACTTCTTAACTTTAGAAAAGCTGTAAAAACTTCCCTTTGTGCCTAGTCACTCCCTCAGCATTGGTTAATAATCCTATATGAAGATATATTGCAACACACTGTATATAAACCTTATATTGTAACCCATTCTGAGTTCTATGGGTAGGACGGGATATAAATCTAAATAAATCAATCTAGTAGCTAGATTTAGAGCCCATGCTAGAAGGTTCCAAAAAGATCCTTGGTGAATGGTCCCCGGACCAGGGCCATTACTACAATGAGCAGAGCAGGTATGTCGGCTGAAGGAAATGAAGGCTTACAGGGGCAGATTAAAACCCTCATCACAGCTGAGCTGACGAAAGAAAGGAACAGGAGGAAACTGTCCCACCAAAGAAAAAATATTTGCCATGCTCCACGGTCTTTCCGAGTGATCATTACAGGAAAGCCTTGTTATCTGGCATGCATGGAGCATAGACAGTGCCGATCCATCCCATAGACTCTCTACTCCAGTGTGCAGGGAACAGTAAAGAAAAGGATGGGGTTGAACTGTTCAGAGCTGAGCTGAGTATAACTGGTCTGTGCCCTAAACCAATCCCTCCCCTCCTCTTCAGTGACAGCAGTGCCCAGGAGAGAAGCTGGTTCTGAATGGCTAAGCGCTAGGTAAAGGGGTTTTAGCTGTATTTACAGAAAAACCTCAGGTTCATGCAGTGTATCTGCCCTTAGGGCATTTGAGCACTGTGGGATGGATAAAGGAATTGCACTATGATCCCCTGATTCACCGGTCTAATTCCTATGTTGCCAAGTTTTGTGTAAAAAAAAAAAAAATTTTTAAAAGTTGCAGTAGGAAATTATCTTTACACTAGTGTTTAAGCCCGTTACATTAATGGGTGCTAGAATATATGGCTGTCTGTCTTTCTTTCTTTATGTCTCTCTCCCTGCTCCTGTTTCTTTCTTCCTTTCTTTCTGTCTTTCTCCCTCCTGTAATTTTTTTCTCTCTCTCCCTGGCACCCTTTGCCTGTCTGTCTTTATTTCTGTGTCTCTCTGGTCCCCTGTCTGTCTTTATTTCTGTCTGTCTCTCTCCCTAGCCTCCTTTGTCTGTCTGTATTTCTTTCTGTGTCCCCCCCCCCCCCCCCCCCACTTTCCTTTGCAGAAGCAGCAGTGCTATTTCCCTTCCCCTCCAGATCCCTGTGAAGTAGTAGCAGCATTTCCACCCACCCACCCCCCATTCCCTTCTCTCCCCCCCCCCACTTTCCTTTGCAGAAGCAGCAGTGCTATTTCCCTTCCCCTCCAGATCCCTGTGAAGTAGTAGCAGCATTTCCCCCCACCCACCCCCCATTCCCTTCTCTCCCCCCCCCCCACTTTCCTTTGCAGAAGCAGCAGCGGTATTTCTCTTTCCCTCCAGGTCCTTGCTGAAGCAGTAGCAGCATTTTCCCCCACCCCCCATTCCCTTCTCTCCCCCCCCCCACTTTATTTTGCAGAAGCAGCTGTGATATTTCCCTTCCCCTCCAGATCTCTGAGAAGTAGTAGCAGCATTTTCCCCCACCCACCCCCCATTCCCTTCTCTCCCCTACCACCACTTTCCTTTGCAGAAGCAGCAGCGGTTTTCCCTTCCCCTCCAGGTCCCTGCTGAGTAGTAGAAACATTTTCCCCCACCCCCCATTCCCTTCTTACCTTGAGCTGCCCTGCTCCGTTCGGCCCCTCCCCCTTCCCTTCCCGTGTGCTGGCCTGCTGCGGCTGAAGGTTTTTTTCGGCGACTCCTCCTGTTAAAACTCCCCCCCCCTCCCGCAACCGCTCCTGTTCAAAGCGGCCTGCTGAGGTTCGCGGCCGCTGTAACGAACCTCGCAGGCCGCTCTCCAACTCGGTAGCATGTTCCCTCTGACGCGATTGCGTCAGACGGAACGTGCTACCATGTGGAGAGCGGCCTGCGAGGTTCGTTACAGCGGCCGCGAACCTCAGCAGGCCGCTTTGAACAGGAGCGGTAGCGGCTGTTGCAGGAGGATTGGGGGGGGGAATTCTTGAGCGGCGGCAGGACCATGAGGCGGGATTGAGTTTTTCGGCTTCCCCTATCTGGGGAAACCGCCGTGCCGAACTGAGCTGCGCGTGGGGCCGTAGTAAGCGCGGGGCATGCTGCAGTCTTGGCGGCCACGGACATACGGATCACGGAAGCACGCCGATAAGACTGCGCATGCGCCGCCTACGGTTTTATTATATAGATAATGTACCTACTTGCATTCCTCTGTATTAAATTCCGCCTTCCCCTTTTTTTTCTTTCTTTAACAGACAATAGTAACAACCAGGGTTGGTTGGTTGGTTTTGGGTGGGGGGGGGGAATCGTTACTGTATAGCCATTTCAGCTTTAGAAATGCTTGTGATCTGGCTAAAATTCATCCATTCAATTTTTCTATTCTGTTCTCCCAGGGGAGCTCAGAATGGTTTACATGAATTTATTCAGGTCCTCAAGCATTTTTCCCTGTCTGTCCCGGCAGGCTCACAATCTATCTAATGGAGCTGGGGCAATGGGAGGGATTAGGTGACTTGCCCAGGGTTGCAAGGAGCAGTGGGGGTTTGAACCCACAACCTCAGGGTGCTGAGGCTGTAGCTTTAACCACTGCGCCACTCTAGAAATCAAAATGTGGTAGAAGTGAGCCAAGTATAGGACAATGAAGCCATTGTGACATCACTGATGAGGTTGGCTCTTAGGCATTGGTGGGATGAGGCATTATGACATCACAATATCAGCTCTGGTTATCAGAGGCTGAAGCTTTTCACATTATTTATATATTCATTCAATTTTTTTATACTGTTCTCCCAAGGGAGTTCAGAATGGTTTACATTAATTTATTCAGGTAATCAAGTATTTTTTCATGTCTGTCCTGGCGGGCTCACAGTTTATCTTATGTACCTGGGGCAAGGGGGGGGATTTAGTGACTTGCCCAGACACAAAAATCAAAGCTATCATCACATACCAAAGAATCTTTTCTAGATAGTGAGAAACCACCAGGAATATAAAAATGCAGGACCTGAGCCATGTTTGACATGCCCAAGGCTACGCATCGATCTGTTCACATATCAAATATGATTAAAGTATCCACATGGTCGATATCAATGTAATATGTACAGAAATATCTCTAGTAACACTGCTGAAAGGCTGCCCTATTATAGGTAATCAAATTCAATTACTGTGCATCTAGCAATCCCATATTTAATATTATGAGATTTCCAATTGCATAGCTAAGTGGCAGTCAGCTCAATAAGGCAGTGCAGTCTTTACCTACTTCAGGACTTTCTAAACACAGAGGAATCCCCTCGTTCCAAAACTGTAATCTTTCAGTGTAATACAAATGAATAAACATCCAATATCTAACTTCCGAAAGATTCCTTAAAAAGATACGTTTTTAAGGCACGTCGAAATTGATGATGTGAATTTGGGAATATGAATATATGAGTTAAATCCCTAGTCCATAAGGCTGCCTGAAAAGATAGCAATCATTCCTGAAATTTCTTATACAGTATTTACATCCCTTTACAGAGGGGAATGAAAATAATGAGTCAGATTTTCTAGAATGTCTAGAATTTGTAATGATAAAATATTCTATAAGATACTCAGGAATTAAGCCTTAAAATAAATACAGCCGAGCTTAAATTTAACCCGTGCCTCAACTGGAAGCCAGTGCAGTCGACGATAAAAAAAATCAGTGACATGATCCTACTTCTTTAAGGTGAAAATCAATCTGACTGTTGCGTTTTAAATTATGCGCAGTCTTTGAAAATTTTTCTGAGTACCAGCAATAGTCCAACTGACTAAGGACAAGTGATTGAACCAACAATCAAACGGAGTTAATATCAAGGTATGCTCTAATCCAGGGCTGCCCAAGTCCGGTCCTCGAGATCTACTGGCAGACCAGGTTTTCAGGATATCCACAATGAATATGCATGAGAGAGAGATTTGCATACCAAGAAGGTAGTGCAGGCAAATCTCTCTCATGCATATTCATTGTGGATATCCTGAAAACCTGGCCTGCCAGTAGATCTCGAGGACCGGACTTGGGCAGCCCTGAAAAATAGTTCTTAGTTTCCATAAAGTATAGAAAGCCTTTCGAACTAACGAGTCAACCTGATTTTTCATAGTAAGGGTTTGATCTAAAATTACACCAAGTATCTTTATGGTTGACTGGATACTATAGATTGTATCATTTAAAACAGGGGTCTTCAAAGTCCCTCCTTGAGGGCCGCAATCCAGTCGGGTTTTCAGGTTTAGATCTCATGCATATTCATTGGGGAAATCCTGAAAACCCGACTGGATTGCAGCCCTCAAGGAGGGACTTTGAAGACCCCTTTCCCGCACATAGCCTTTCCCGCACATTAGTACACGGGCATAAGGACAAAAAGGCCACTTAAAGCTGCGCTATAAATACTGTGTTTCCCCGAAAATAAGACCTACCCCGAAAATAAGCCCTAGCATGATTTTCGGGGTAGGTCTTAATATAAGCCCTACCCCCGAAAACAAGTCCTAGTTGCCCGCGACCCTTCCATCTCTCCCACCCATCCGAATCCCGACCGCGAGAACGAAATACAGAACCTTATAACAAACCGCATCGTCGGCACCACAGGCCTCATCGCGGCTTTCTCACGCCTGGGCGTTCCTCTGCTGCGTTGCTGATGACGGTTTGTTGTAAGGTACTGTATTTCGGTCTCGCGGTTGGGATTCGGATGGGTGGAAGAGATGAAAGGGTCAGTAGGGAGAGGGGCGGTGCGCTCTGGCAGCGAGGGGGGGGATGGGAGGGATTAAAAAATGCTCCACAGGGGGATGGGAGGAAGGGGGGGAGAGATAGAAAGATACTGCACAAGGGGATGGGGGAGAGAAAGGAAATAGGAAGAATTGGGGTAGAGGAGAGGAAGGGAGAGATTATTACATGAAAAAAAATAAGAACTCTCCGAAAATAAGACCTAGTGCCTTTTTTGGGCCCAAAATTAATATAAGACAGTGTCTTATTTTTGGGGAAACATGGTAGCCTTAGCTCTTGGGGAAACCCTCCGTAAGGGCATGCTAAGGTCCTTTTCTACCACAGCTTAGTAAAAGTGCCCCTTTATTTCTGCAAGAAGGAGTTTAGCTCTAAGCTAAAGGTACTTTATCAAAAGTATTTCAATTTTTAGCTTTAAAATATTTATCTGACCCTGTTAAATATACTCTACCTCCTTATTTCCCTGTACAGCAACGGATTTAATGTTATATTCATCTGAAGAACTCCATAGGGCTCTCAAACACATTGCTGCCTCTTTTTTCCACTTAAAAAAAATATCACTGGCTATGAAAATACCAGTTTTTTCCAGGACTAAGATGGCTGCTATAACTTTAAATGTGCATAAAGTACAATTCTTTCAGGTTCTCCCTTTATATCAGAGAATACTCATTAGATGAAGCTTTACTAGAAGAGATTGTAGAGGTGGAAAATGAATGGGTTGAAATGGAAAATCTTTTGTCATCCCTAACGGCCTTTCTCATAAAACTTCACACAATAAATTCCTCTTTTTCCCCCTGGGGGGCCTAAAATACCTGAAGATTCATGAAGTAGTAAAGGGCTGATAAAAACCGCTGAAGCAAACGGTCCACAGAGAAAATATGTGTGGAAATAAATGGATGGATTTTTCTACAAATCTCTGCAGAAGTGCTTTGAAATAACAAGGACGCAATAAAGCCTCACATCTATGCCTTTATGATGAATCCCCTTTTTAAGCCTGGCTATGTTTTCTAAGTGCCTATTCTCGGCTGGAAAGTCCAGGGCGAAATTTTGGTTAGGACAGAAGTCAGCAGCCAAAGCGATAGATCTCGCGAAAGAATCAGCAGTCCAAGGAAATATGGGGCACTTAGGCCCAGTTTCTATCCAAGACCTGGCCAATCTAGGCGCCTAACTTACCCCACCTTTTATCAAGCCGCGCTAGAGGTTTTCTGATGCTCATAGGAATTCTATGAGCGTCAGGGCATTTACCACGTCGGCCCACGCTTTAAACGCCTAGCGCAGCTTGATAAAAGAGGTTGTTAATTATTTTAAAAGCTTAGGGCCCCTTTTATCAAGCTACGCTAGAGGCTTTCAGCGTGAGCCGGCGAGGTAAATGCTCTGACGCTGCTTAAATAATAACATTATCTAATACAGGCATACCACTGATTTTCCGTAACCCCTCCTCCCCCCCGGATCCAAACATTTGCAGGATTAACAGTTTTGTCGAACCAATGGTGGGTACCTTTAGAACACACAGTAACCCCGGCAACTTTCCTACTCTCCGCCTCCCCCACTCCCTCCTTCCCTCGGTAACCTGTTGCTCGTGCCGCCCTTGGCTGTCCCTCTAATGTCACTTCCTGACTGCGGGACCAGGAAGTCACATTGGAGAGAGAGAGCCGAGGCCAGCACGAGCAACAGGTTGCAGATGCTGATTCCGCCGGACTAAAGGAGGTGCCAGGCCATCCATTGCCCAAAAAATCATTGCTGCATTGTTGCAAACACATGTCAATCCAAAATATGCAGAAGCCGATGCAGTGGCCTTTTCGTGTGCAGGAGTAACATTATGGAATACCCTTGTTGGCCAAATTCGGAAATGCAGTGATAGGAGTTCATTGAGAAAATTGTTAAAAGCACAACTATTTGTTGATGCGTTTCTTTGAATATTGACTTTTTACTGTTGTAAGAATTAATTCCGTCTGTTTCTACTTGTCCTGTTTTATTTTAATATTTTATGTATGTAATCATTTTGTAAACCATTTTGATATAAAACGGTATAGAAATTTTTAAAATAAATAAATGATTTTAGATGAGGTATGTGCTGTTTGTACATGTATAATAATCTTGGATCCAATATTTGAAATGATTTAATTGGCCAGGAGAGGCTCCTAGAAGCTGAAATCATTTGTCCTTGGTTAACCAGTCATATTCAGCGGCATTTAACCAAATAGTGTTGCTGGAAATGTCTGGTTAGCATTGTGAGGGCTTTCCAGGGCAGAATTAGCACTTAACTGGTTATGGTATGGCTGCCAACTGGATCCAGATTCGCAGGGCAGAATTGATCCAGTCCTGGGTTGATCCCAGTGCATGCTGGAACTTATGGTCTTGCCTTTCTTAGGGAGTGCAATGGAGAAATCAGAACTACAAGTCCCTGCATGCAATGAGTAATCCCAGGCCTGGATCAACCCTGTCCTGTGAATCTGGATGCTGTTGGCCGCCTTTGGCTAAGGTAACCAAATAAATAGTAAACATAGTAACATAGTAAATGATGGCAGATAAAGACCTGAACGGTCCATCCTATCTGCCCATTAGTTATACCCATTAAAATACATGATTAAATTAAGTTGTCTCTTCTTTGATATTTCTGGACTGTAGACTGTAAAGTCTGGTATTGTCCTAGGTTCCAAACGCTGAAGTTGGCATCTAATAAAGCCATTGTGACATCACTGCTGAGGTTGGCTCTTAGGTATTGGTAGAATGAGGCATTATGACATCACAATCTCAGCTCTGGAATGTTGCTACTCTTTGGGTTTCTGCCAGGTAACATAGTAAATGACGACAGATAAAGACCTGAACGGTCCATCCAGTCTGCCCATTAATTATACCCATTAAAAATACATGATTAAATTAAGTTGTCTCTTCTTTGATATTTCTGGACTGTAGACTGTAAAGTCTGGTATTGTCCTAGGTTCCAAACGCTGAAGTTGGCATCTAATAAAGCCATTGTGACATCACTGCTGAGGTTGGCTCTTAGGTATTGGTAGAATGAGGCATTATGACATCACAATCTCAGCTCTGGAATGTTGCTACTCTTTGGGTTTCTGCCAGGTAACATAGTAAATGACGACAGATAAAGACCTGAACGGTCCATCCAGTCTGCCCATTAATTATACCCATTAAAAATACATGATTAAATTAAGTTGTCTCTTCTTTGATATTTCTGGACTGTAGACTGTAAAGTCTGGTATTGTCCTAGGTTCCAAACGCTGAAGTTGGCATCTAATAAAGCCATTGTGACATCACTGCTGAGTTTGGCTCTTAGGTATTGGTAGAATGAGGCATTATGACATCACAATCTCAGCTCTGGAATGTTGCTACTCTTTGGGTTTCTGTCAGGTAACATAGTAACATAAAAATGCATGATTAAATTAATGTGTCTCTTCTTTGGTATTTCTGGGTCATAGACGTAAAGTCCACCTGGTATTGTCCTAAGTTTCAAATGCTGAAGTTGCCGTCCAAGCTCACTCCAGCCTATCCAACCATCCCGTTGTTTGCAGGATATCTGCCGTAAAGTCTGGCCAGTAACGTCCTCCTGTTCCATATTAGTGGAGTTCCCGTTTCTCATTCTACACCGAATCACCATATATGGAACACAGACCGTGCAGGTCCTATCTTTAGGCAATTCTCCATAGCTGGTTAAGTGCTGAATATTGCACTTACCAGAGTCGAGAAGAGAGATAACTTGCCTCAATAAGGAGAACATAAGAACATAAGAAATGCCTCCACTGGGTCAGACCAGAGGTCCATCGTGCCCAGCAGTCCGCCCACGTGGTGGCCCAACAGGTCTAGGACCTCTATCTATACCCCTCTATCCCTTTTTCCAGTAGGAAATTGTCCAATCCTTTCTTGAACCCCTGCACCGTACTCTGCCCTATTACGCCCTCTGGAAGCGCATTCCAGATGTCCACCACACGCTGGGTTAAAGAAAAACTTCCTAGCATTCGTTTTGAATCTGTCCCCTTTCAGCTTTTCCGAATGCCCTCTTGTTCTTTTATGTTCTGAAAGTTTGAAGAATCTGTCCCTCTCTACTCTCTCTAAAACCAAGCTGAGAAAAGGCGAGCACGAGGTCCAAACTCGCAGCGATCATTTTCTTCTGAAAAACATATGTCCCAACAAGGATCCTAGTTTTGGCATATGAAAATGCCTTCCTCAGAGGACACTGGAACTTGAACAAGTGAGCTAATAAAAGACGTGAGTACAGAAGTCTCTCTCTCAAACTATCTTTTCACCTATCACTAAGAAAAAATGGGATAGGCATGTGGGATCTCTTAGGGGAAGAAGTTAGGGGGGTGGGTCATTAGAGGGGCAGTCTTGATGGGCCGTGGCCCTTTTCTGCTGTCATTTTCTATGTTTCTTTGTTTCTATTAGAAGTCTTTACTCAACTTTCTTTCGCTAACTTATATTATGTATGTTAACTTGTAACCCGTTCTGGGCTTATTTGGGAGGAGAGGCTAAAAATCTGAATGAATGAAATTAATTATTTGCAACACCATGAGAAGGGTGTTGCACCAATTAAAAAAAAACTTCACAAGTTGTCAAGTTTGATTATAAAAGGATTGGTAAACATAAATATCACCTCGGCGTTTCTGTAGAGTTTCTGCATCATCACTCTTGAATATTGCATTTAAGCGGCTATGTTTTCGCTAGCCCCATAAACCAGGATATTCAGTGCCAGAGCCTGGACATGGCTCAGCATTGAATTTCTGGGGATAACGCCAGTGCCAGTCAGCAAAACATTAATTGCTACCAGCTGTCATCATGTGACTGAGCCAAGCGGTATTCCAGTCACCTATCCACCCCTAGGAACCTACTAACACTAAACACAACACATACAGGGTTACATCTACATTGATTCCCTTAAAACCTGAGTCCTTCCTGGACGCCTTCTCCCCAGAGTCCTTCCTGACCCCCTATTGGCTCTCCTGATTT
This sequence comes from Geotrypetes seraphini, assembly GCF_902459505.1. Classification (NCBI taxonomy): domain Eukaryota; kingdom Metazoa; phylum Chordata; class Amphibia; order Gymnophiona; family Dermophiidae; genus Geotrypetes; species Geotrypetes seraphini. Next base: position 250,583,946 of record NC_047088.1, read on the forward strand.
TTGGCGGCCAGTTCCTCTGCTGCACCGCTCCTCAGTCCTTTGGCCAATGCTTCCTGGGTCCTTGGACTCTCCCAGCTCTCCGTCACTTGGTCGTCTTATCTGGCACACATGCACTGAGGGCTCTCCCAGCCAGCACCTTGGTCATTTTCTTGCTGATGCACGCACTGAGGACTGTCGCTCAGTTGTCTTATCCTGCATACATGTACTAAAAGCTCTCTCAGCCCCTCAGCCGTCTTCTCACAGACACACACACACTGAGGACTCTCCTGAATTCTCCTTCACCAAGCCTAAGCCCCTCAACTCCAGGCTCTACCAGGACCCCGGCCACTTCTTCAGCTCTTTCCCTACCAGTGCATAGGTCCCTGCAGACCCCTCCCACCACCGGGCTTTCTCTGCTTCACCAGTCCCCCCCCCCCACCCCCCGTCAAAACTGGTCAGGGCCATATCTATCTATCTGTATGGTAATTTGCTTATTATTCTTCATTAAACCACACATTATTGCATTTTTATGAATTTTCCCCTGACGGGGAATGGCATGGTCAGAGAGTGGACATGGAAGAGTTAGCAAGTTTGCACATTATACTTACTACATACTAGCGGGCTAACACGGAGTTAATGTGGAAGCACAGCACCCCCTGAATAAGAGGCGATGCTTGCTCCTGCATTAACATTTAGCAACCCTTGCACCCGTTCTGCCAAAAAGGCCTCAAAAAGTTCCACGGAGAATGTGCAGCTATCATGCAGTAAATTCCCATGTTAAACCACATTAAATAGAAATTGTAGCACACTTGAGCAGAAGAATACCAAAGTACATCAGCCTTCAGTGGTCAAAAATATGTTCTTTGTCTTCTAAGAAACATTTTGCGGTTTTGCTTCAATCACTGAATATATCATACTTAGATTATTGTAACGGATTATATTGTTCTTTTTCTTCCAAACTGCGTTCTGAACTCCAGATGTTTCAAATGCTATAACCAACATGATCTTTCATCTCAAGAAATTTGATAGGGCGACGCTATCGTTGATAAAGTTACATTGGCCTCCCAATTCAGGCCTGTACTGAATTTAAACGAGCATGTTTGATATTCAGATTATTTGAGCCCAGAATATCTATTGAGTTTATTCTCATTTCCCTTACATCCCAAATCTTCTCGTACAGGGGTAGCTGACAATATTTTCTTCTCCTTCTTCAGTGGTGTGCAATATAAGAAAATATTGCAGAAATTAGACTCACCAGGCTGTTAAGATCTTTCATGACTTAACATGTGAGTTAAACATTCAGAAGGTGTCACCCAATATTACTCACTGGGAAATGCAATTGAAAATTGTTCTTAGACTTTACATTCCACCGGAACGTGCAGCCCGGATGGGGATTACTGCGTCGCATTCTTGCCCGAAATGCAATCAGGCTCACGCATCTTTGAGTCACATGTTTTGGGCCTGCCCCGCAATCCAACAGTTTTGGAGACATCTTGGCCTATATACCACATCGCTTTGGGGAAGGCAATGGCTTCCGCAACCGAGGGCGTTATTTGGATTTTATAATATAGCCTCGCCCAAACCCAGGGGAATGTCAGCATTTATCTCCTCACCAACTGGCTCTCCCGTGATCCCCCGTCATGTGCACCATGGAGATCCCTAATGATAGTGCACGCAACACTGGAGAGACGCATGGTGGGAGACTTGACTCTTGGCCCGGGTCGCAAATTTTGTCAGGTGTGGGAGCACTTCTGGCAGGACCTCACATCGCGTGCTCGCAGTAGACTTTTTTGAATCTTTAAGATTTTATTCCCACTCTCAGCTGTTGGACTGGCCATGGATTCTTGGGGAGGGGAGGGGAGGGAGGGATGGGAGAGGAACTGATTATATTGTTGAAAATGTTATTTCCTGAATGGTACTACTGTTTGTATTTGCTTCTTACTGCTGGAATAATAAAAATCATTTAAACATAACATGTGAGTTAAGAACTCCCCCCCCCCTTTTTATGAAGCCGCATTAGGCTTTTTATCACCAGCCATGGCGGTATTAGTTCTGACGCTCATAGGAATTCTAAGAGCATCGGAGCTGATACCGCCCCACAGCTGGCGATGAAAAAGCCTAATGCGGCTTCATAAAAGGAAGCCTTTATCTTCCTACTTCATTTAAGAAAAATTTGAAAGCATATTTATTCCGAAAATATTTATTACAATAAATTTCTGTTGTTGATTTTTGTGATTTTATTTATTGAAAAAGCTTATAGTCCACCTATTACTAAGCGGGTTCCAACATACATATATTTAATTTAATTTAATTTTATTTCTTGTACTAAACTAAACTAAACTAAACCTTAGGTTTGTATACCGTGCCATCTCCGCAAGCGCAGAGCTCGGCACGGTTTACAGAGTTAAGAGGAAAGGAACTACAATAAGGGATAAAGGAGAGGGACTAAGAGGAAAGAGAGGGACAGAATACTGGAGAATGGGAGGAGATTAGATTTTTGCAAAGAGCCAAGTTTTCAAGGGTTTGCGGAAGGATTGGAAGGAGCTTGAGTTTCTGAGTGGGGATGAGAGGTTGTTCCAGAGTTCTGTGGTTCTAAAGGGGAGAGATGTTCCGAGTTTTCCTGCGCGGGATATACCTTTTATAAAGGGGAATGATAGTTTCAGTTTTTGGGAGGGTCTGGTGGAGTGTGGTTTTGAGGAATTCCAAAAGAGTGGAAGGAAGGAGGAAGGACGGGAGGAAGGACGCCATGTAGGATCTTGAAGGCTAAGCAGGCACATTTAAAGAGGACTCTGGAGTATACTGGGAGCCAGTGAAGCTTGGAGAGGAGTGGGGAGACATGATCGAACTTGCCTTTTGCGAAAATAAGCTTAGCCGCGGCGTTCTGAATTAGCTGAAGTCTATGGAGGTTTTTCTTAGTAAGGCTTATATAGATGGTATTGCAGTTATCCAGTCTAGAGAGGATAGTATACTATACTGTTATATATTGATTTCTTGTAACCCACTTTGGACCTTTTGGGGGGTCTCACGTACTGAGTGTGCTCCATCCTATTCCTATCATTATATTTGGATTTATTATGATTTCCAACACAATTATTTTAGAATTTAAAAGATCTTTATGATTTTAATTTTAATGTTACAAAGGATTTTAATGAGCCTATTCTTCAAAAGTATGTGGATGAACACTTGCAAAGTACAGCAATGAGCCATTAAAGGTTTTTTTTTTTTAATGCGTTAGCAAATATTGTTTCTTGTTACATGCATAAGTTGGGTAAGAGCTGGGTCCATACAGACATACGAGACCCGATAGAAAAAAGTTTTATTTATTTATATTTAATTTAATTAATTTAAGTTTTTTTAAAGTCAAATATAATATACTTTTGGACTGCATAGTAATCAGAAGATAGGTCTTTCATCTAAAAATTAATAACAGTTTAAAGATTTTCAAGGAAAACTGAATGGAACTGAATTTTGAGTGATAAGGTTGATGTAATAAATGGTTTTAGTTTCAAAAATATTTTTGAAAGAAAATCTTCCCACTGCTTTGGCTTTGCATGGTGCTTTCACAACGGCTATAGCTAATCTTGAAATTCCAAAGTGAAATAGCTGCTCAGCCGCATTCACAGTTGAGAGTTCCTGAGTCAGCAAAAATGCTGGCCTGTGTCAGCACAAAAAAATCAATAGCAATTAAGATAAAAGGGATAACCGAACAACCAAACCCTCCCTTTCCTAATATCAGTTTTGGAGATCAAACGAAAGGAAAGAAGTGGGGGGAGAGGGGTTGGCTCGGTGGCTCAACAGCAGTACCTGAAAGTCACAGATCTGATTCTCACCTTTTACCTCTGTTTCCTGGACGAGGGGGGGGGTCTGATGCTGTTGCTGAGTTAGAGTTGCAGCAGAATAAAAGGAACAGAAACCCCACGTAAGATCCAACATAAGGAGAACAAGTGGGGAGTGGGCTAGAACATGTCAATCTTGGGTCAAACAAACTTTTATTTCCATAAATTCAAAATAAATACAAGAGCACATAAATAAAAATACATGTATAAAAAGTACTATGAATGTAATGTCCTTATGTTGAAAGGATTCAATCAATGACCCAAAGCTGCGGTTCGTGGTCAGAAAATACCGCGAATGACATGGACCATGAACTGCCAACTGCGAATTTGCGGGGGAGCACTGTATGTGTTTTTATTTATATGCGCTTGTATTTATTTTGAACTAGCTGATGACCCGGCGTTGCACGGGTATTTAATTATAGCAATAACACAGTAAATGGATTCAAATAAAGATACTTTATAGTGGTGAATGAAATTATATTTTTACAGCTTTATAAAAAGTACAATATTCAAATTATAATGTGAAATATTTGACAAAATGAATACAATACAACAAACACAAAACTTGATTATAAACAACATTTTTAGTTTCACCTCCAGGAGCAAGAACATATAAATTCTTGGGTGAAGAGACCCCCAGAACATATCACCCCAGGTAGTGAGGGATCTGCATAGCAAGTTTCGATCAAATCGGTCAAGCTGTTTATTATTTACTGTGAGAATGGCAGCTGTGTACATTTTTTCCATTGACATGAATGGGTGAAATCTGATTTTCTGTTTGTAGCTCCGCCCACGTGTGCAGGTGGGCCGAGAGACCCCCAGAACATATCACCCCAGGTAGTGAGGGATCTGCATACCAAGTTTCGTTCAAATCGGTCAAGCCGTTTTTGAATTACTGTGAGAATGGCAGCTTTTTACATTTTTTCTATTGACATGAATGGGTGAAATCTGATTTTCTGTTTGTAGCTCCGCCCACGTGTGCAGGTGGGCCGCGAGACCCCCAGAACATATCACCCCAGGTAGTGAGGGATCTGCATACCAAGTTTCGTTCAAATCGGTCAAGCCGTTTTTGCGTGATCGCGGCACATACACACATACATACCTCCGATTTTATATATATAGATTTATAGAAATAAAAGTTTGTTCCAAGATTGACGTGTTCTACCCCATTCCCCACTTGTTTTGCAGCGTTTACAGACTCGGAGCGATGGTATGAGCGTTTTACTTTAGACCATTTGCCATTTAAAGACTACTTGCTATCCAAAGACTCCTAAGACTCCTGATGCAGGCCGGATGGCCGAAACATGATCATGTCGAGTCATTGAGTTGCTTTGGATGTACGATTTGTTTTGGATGAATAAAGACCATTGGATTTATCAGATGAGTTGAAAGACACTTTTTTTGTGCACCATTCTGATTGGACATTTCCACTTTGCTCTTGCTTGTTCGATTTCTGTGGAATTGGTTCCCCTGTTTTATTGTGATGGTGCGGGACTGGGGCAGAACAGGGCAGGGTCATGTGTCCGGGGTTTTCCTTTTTTTTAAAATATGGTAACCCTACTCTAGTGTGCTTGCCTAGACAAAAATAGAAATGCCAGCATGCATTGGTACTTTTTCTTCAGTGGTTAAATATGAGTCTCGCACATATTACTACCCTGTTTCCCCCTCCCCCCAAAAAAATAAGCCCTAGTTAAGATCCCTTCTTCCCATCCCTTTGTGCACCGGAACACCACAGACCGCCTGACATACCTCTGAAGCATCAAAACCGATGGCAGTGCTCTGAACAGGCTGCTTCGCGGTCTTCCCCGCCGGGGCCTTCCCTCTGCTGCGTCACTGATGATGTCATCAGTGATGTTGGTGGTGTTCTGGTGCGCAAAGGGATGGGAGGGAGGGATAGGTTTAACATGGCAAGTGTCAAGGGTAGAAACACGTTTCCCTGAAAATAACAATAAATCTGCGCCTCAGTTGTATCTCCGATAATATCATGTACTATAGTTGTCTAAGTTGGTTTCACATCAAGGATTCACAGTACAGTGAACACTCTTCAAATGTATGGACCTTCAGACCATCATCAGGGTAGAAACCACTGACTGTTATACTCTTCGTCGGTCCAACTAAACTAAACTAAACCTTAAGTTTATATACCGCATCATCTCCACAGAAGTGGAGCTCGACACGGTTTACAGATACATGGAACGCGCTACCAGAAGATGTGATAAACAGGAGCACGCTACAGGGGTTCAAAGAAGCTTTGGATAGGTATTTCGAGACAAAGGGATTGAGGGGTACAGATAAGAGTAGAGGTAGATTATAGGGATGGGATTAGAGGTAAGTTACAAAATTAATCAGGGACCACTGTTCAGGCACTAGGCCTGATGGGCCGCCGCGGGAGCGGACTGCTGAGCAGGATGGACCTCTGGTCTGACTCAGCGGGGGCAACTTCTTATGTTCTTATGAACTCCAATGGAAAGAAGAAGGGCTTGGTAAAAAGGAGGGAAAGAGGGGACTTAGTATAGTGGAGAGGGAGGAAGTAGTTACATTTTAGAAAAAAGCCAAGTTTTCAAATGTTTCCTGAAGCGTTGGAGGGAGGTCGAACTTCGAAGATGGGCTGTGAAGCTGTTCACAAAACAAAACTGCAGATCTGTACAAGACGTAGGCAAAATTTTATTGTGACAAAATAAATATATGCAAACCCTTTTACCAATCAAGTGACCCGACACGGTCCGTGTTTCGGACAAACCTTCGTCAGGGGTCCATGGTAAAAAAGGATAACAAAAAAAGTCACAAAAAATTGTAGGGTAGCAGCAAAGTGTAAACGTCGTTTCCTTGCATTTGGTGAATTCTGACGTCGTTTACACTTTGCTGCTACCCTACAATTTTTTGTGACTTTTTTTGTTATCCTTTTTTACCATGGACCCCTGACGAAGGTTTGTCCGAAACACGGACCGTATCGGGTCACTTGATTGGTAAAAGGGTTTGCATATATTTATTTTGTCATAATAAAATTTTGCCTACGTCTTGTACAGATCTGCAGTTTTGTTTTGTTTGCTCTTGTTTGGTTTTTTTGCTGCAGTTTAGGTTGGGACCTCCCTTTTCTCCTTGGTTTGTTGCTCTGTGAAGCTGTTCCACAGCTCGGTGATCCTGAAGAGGGGGGATGTTCCAAATTTTCCTGTATTTATTCATTTTTTTGTTCATTTTATCCAAGTTTATAACTAAATTATTTTTTATTTTTTTTTAAACCAGTAACAACATCACATAGCTTTAGCTTTTAGTGATACTGTCCAATCTTCACCTCTCTCGACATGCATGTTTCACACAAGAAAACTTTCTTCAGGGTCGATGGAAACTGCAACAAAAAATAACACTCTGCCTTACTTTTTCTCATTTCAACTGACAATCTAAACCAACCAAAGTGCCTCCTTCTCCTAATAATAAACTTACTCTTTAAACCCATGACAGAGCCTACAAAAACTAACAAAATTGTAAAAATTGAAGAGAAGCTTACCAAATAAAGGGGCTAGTTCGAGATCAAAACATGGCCGCGGTTTGTAATTAAAGCTTGTTAAATACAGCTGGCCTAACGCACATCGCCTGGCGTAAGATGACGTATCACTATAAGCTAAAGCTAAGTGATTAAGTTGTTACTGGTTTTAAAAAAATAAAAAATAATTTAGTTATAAACTTGGATAAAATGAACAAAAAAAAATGAATAAATATAGGTTGGACCGACGAAGAGTAAAACAGTCAGTGGTTGAGGGTGCTTATTCTTTGGGGACATAAGAGTCCAGGTCCCTGATGGGGTTAGTAGTGTTTTGGTATAGTTGGAGGGTGTGGGAGTTGGGAGGGTGGGAAGATGGTAATGCTTTTGTATACCATAAAATGTGATGGTTCTTGTATTGTGTGATTATCCTTGCTCGCTGTTTATTGTGCCTTGCGCTGTACTTTGGTGTTCCTAGCGTTTCTTGGCTTGTTTTACCATCAATAAAAATTGTTTTTATACATAAAACTTGCAGTAGCCTCCTTGCCCTTCCGCTTGTGAGAGAAGATAAAACCGGCGGTTCAATGTGGAAAGAAAAGACAAGAAGTTCTCTCCTCAAAACTTTCTCCGCTGCTCCTGGCCTGACGCAAACATTTCAGCATTCTAGGCCATCGTTTCCTTCGAAGCATTCCAGTGCTCCTGTCTGTGCATTGCAATGGAATGCATACTGACCTCATTACCATACAATTCAATACTCGTACAATTTGGAGCCATCTATACTGTGCATCTTAACACTGGTCCTTGAGCCTTCTGACCGTTTGGCGCATAATAACGTGCATGCAAATCCGCTGTTATTCGCATATTAATGCTGGCCGTAGATTCGAACATCACCCCTGTGTTTCTTACTGTTCCTTTCTGGTTTTTGTATGGCTTGAAGGTTATTTGGGGGACTGGGAAATGGTTTTACATAGTTTTCTAGGTGTACAGGTCACTTTCTTTCTTTACCATATATCTAAACCAACACGAATCCCTTCAGATGTCACCTGAGGAAAAAAAGAGTGACGATCTTTGCCAGGAAACCGGGCAATTTATACTGTGCATTAATATGCCCAGTGCAGAGATGCAATTTCTCAAGGGAATGACGGTGTATGGAGGAGCAAAGCTTAATGGAACAGAAGAAAAACAAATCTTAAATAACTAATTTCATAAAAATGCTAAAATAAATATTTAGATAGGCTTTAGTAGGGTCACGATATATCTCATTCTGAAATGTAGGCTGGCTAATGATCCTTGGCTGCTAATTAAAACTTAGCTGTGCTCATTTAAGCATGACCCTGCATCTTCCACAGAATATCTATAATTTTTATATGCACATTCTGTGTCAGCAAAGATTAAAAGGGAAAAATGGCCTAGGAGAAAGTTCTTTATATTGTAGCTGCCAAGTGAGCCAGTTCAAGGACGGAGAACTTTTGGCCAGTCCTAGTCTTTGAGCTTGCGTTCCAATGCGTCAAGGTGGTTGCAGGCTCTCATTCTACCTCGTGAAATCAGTGCTGCTTGCGGCCTAGGCGTCGGAATGGGGGAGTGGGGTGGCCAGAGGGGCCAAAAAGTGGCAGTCAGTAGAGTCGGCTATAGTTCTACTCCCCCACTCACCTCCTCCCGTCCGCTGTAATTTTAAATCTTCGTGCAGCTGCCATGCAGTATCGCTGAAGACTTCCGGGACATGTCTGCTCATTGACGCTGCACAGCATGGCTGCCAAAAGATTTAAAATTACAGCAACCGGGGAAGGTAGGTGGAGGAGGCAGGAACTGGAGAGACAGGTCGTGCCACAGGGTCCTGCTAGGGTGGAGCCTTTGGGCCCCCCAAACGAAAAAGCATCCCGAGTAAAGATGGATGAAAATGACTACGGTTCCCTCCTGGAGTCTGGCGAGACTTGTTCAAAGGGAGAGGCTTAGGGTGGCGATCTGCAACACTGGTGATGAGGTCATCCAGACCTTTGCCAAAAAGAAGCTGACCCTTGAAGTTTGCTCAAAGTGGCTTTGGAGGCAGTGTCCCCAGCCCAATGATGGACTATTATGGGGGCAGGGTCTGGGGCAGAGCTTGTGGGCCCACCCAAACAAAAAAGCGTTCCCTTGCCTATGCCAACATCTATCCCTTCCCCCACTCCCTCCCCCAAGTCCTATACTGCTCCCTCTCTGCCTTCTACCCCTCTCCCGAATCTGAAATGTCTTGAGAGGGGCCTTATTTCTAGGCTGCACTCCGGTGGAAGAAGCATCTTGCTGCGTACCTGCTGGTCGGCTCTCTCTGCCGCGTCCTTTCCCCAACATCTACTTCTTCCCCCCACCCCAGCTGCTGCTAGTGCTATCGCAAGTGTACCTCAAATTTTGTGTAAAAACACAGCGCTGCCCTGATGTCGGCCCCGGCGTCTTCTCTCCACTGCGGTCTGCCTTCTCTGACAACTTCCTGTTCCCGCTGGGGTGGAAGATGCCGGGGTTGACATCAGGGTGGCGCTGTGTTTTTTAGAAGAAATTTGAGTAGACACATGCCGGTGCCGGTAGCTGTGGCTGCTGGGGGAGGGGGGAGAGAAGGAAAGGAGTAGATGTCGGGGTAGTGGCAGAGAAAGACAACCAGCAGGTATGCTGGTCAGAAGCAAGATGCCGCTCATATGCCTGCCTAGGCACACTATTGCACCCTCGGAAGAAGTATTTCTAGCCTGCAATTTTTGGGGAGGCCATGGCCTCTGTGGGCCCCCCCTCCATTCAACACCTATGGCTGGACTAGAGTCTGTCAACCCATGCTGTCTGCTTCTTTAATTCAGTCTTTGTATTATGTGGCACATCAGGCCCTTTGAACTCTTTATAAGGTGTATAAATTGTCAAAGAATGGGTCTGGATTGAAACGTGTATTGTGTGCACCAGTTGTGGGGGTTGGCTTTGGGAAGAGTTCAGGACATTTTTAAATTTCAGGTTCCGTTCACTTATAAGGTTGTGAGGTCAGTTCCCCGTCCTCTATTTTGAACAGGGGGGAAGCTCAGTTGTTTGATATATGAATGGGGATAGCATTACGGTGTACCTTAGCTGAATAGAAAAATAGTTCTGAATTAACTATGCATACCCGATGGAATGTGGTTGGTACAGTGCAGACGTCTGAAGAAGTAGCCGCTGTAAAAATACAAAGCTTGCAATATTTAAAAAAAGGTTTGGGGTATATTGGATGGGTCTCGGGTATTGTTGTTGCCCTAGTGGGGTATTTGTTTTTGTTGTTTGTTATTGGTCAGTGTTAATTAAGAATTTGAGCTAAAAAAAAATAATCATTATACTGTATTTCCCCATGTCTAGGCCGCAGGAAGCGCCTATTCTCATTTTAAAAATCCTAGATAAGCCACCCCATTAGATAAGCCGCGGCGCTACTGGAGTCCCCCGTACCTTTTAAAATAACTCCCTCGCTGGACGGCTGCCGGCTGCCTCCTCCAATGTCACGGCCAGCGGTGCAGGGCAGGAGCAATCTTTTCGGCATCCAACCTGGCCCCGCGCTGCTTCCTCAATGCCTGCCATCAGTTCTCGCGGCCTATGCATGGGGAAATACGGTAATTGTGACTGAGATGGCGGAACTATATCTTCATTGCAATAGCGGATGTAAAGCAAATGTTTTGGAAGCTTTTGCTCGCTACGGTACTTCACTTTGGTCCATTTGAGAATCAAACGCTGTTTGGTAGTTAATTGGATGGCATGATCAAAAGTCACTTCTATGAAATTCCAGTTAATTAAAAATCCAGAAGCGTGTGTGCCTATCACATCAAAGTGTTTACGCTTAGAATTCATAGCCCAATACCACACGTTGTAGCAAACAGATTGCAAGTTAAATTTGACGCGTTTTGTATGGAAATGGATACATCCTCTATTGAATCAGATTTATTGCCTTATTCAGACACTCTACGCATTAATTCACAGTCACACTGCCACCTTGTAAATGAAATACTTCACAAGCACTTCAGATCGTCTAATAAATTAGGCCCCTTCCTAATTAAATGCATTGTGTGAGGAACACATCCATCAGTGGTAAGTGAAATAAATGTGTGGCAAGTTAAATCTGGCCTCGCTGGAGTTGTACCAACTGCAGAAGTAACTTATAGAAGTTTCTTCCTGACAGGAATGGTCAACCGCGATGGAATTTTAATGTCGTTCTTGCAGCTGCACATCTCCCTCGGAGCATGACACATATTTAGTTCAACTTCATAGCCTGCGGTCAGCGGGGCCTGTGAAACTGGGGCTGAATCAATGGAACCTGAGGATTAATGGAAACGGTTCTGGCAGTCGGTCAAAAGGAGACTTCTCATTGAAGATAAGCAGCAGAAGGTCTATTATCCTTTGCTATAACACTGTCCTCTTTGGCACTGGGTTGCTGATACCAGCTCAGTGTTAATCTGCAGCTGGGATAAATGAGCTCAGATTTAATCACTAATAACTGCCTCTGGTGCTAAATTTCATCGGTGCATGGATGCTGCTGCTATTGCAAAGCCGCCATCTAGGACTGCTGTTTGAGTTGCTTTGCTTTTCCAAGTTGGCATGCATGCTTGTGTTCGGCAGAAGCCACCCCTTATCACAACTGATTGCACGGAAGAAGAGACAGGGCTACCTAGGGCCTATGAGTGGAAGCACTGGCTCACAGATTCTGTGATGAGGTTACTTGGAAGAAGAGACGTAACCAGAAGCCTACGCAGGAAGAAGAGACAGGGCTCCTGGGGCCTGTGAGTGGAAGCACTGGCTCACAGATTCTGAAGAGAGAGGGGTGATATGATTGAGACGTTTAAGTACATCACGGGCCGTATCGAGTCGGAAGAAGATATCTTCTACCTCATGGGACCCTCGGCCACCAGGGGGCATCCGCTGAAAATCAGGGGAGGGAAGTTCCAGAGCGACTCCAGAAAATACTTCTTCACTGAAAGAGTAGTGGATCATTGGAACAAACTCCCACTGCAGGTGATTGAGGCCAACAGCGTGTCGGACTTTAAGAGAAAATGGGATATTCACATGGGATCCCTAGGGGAGTGAAACCAGAGGGCGGGCATTTGGAATGGGCAGACTTGGTGGGCTATAGCCCTTTTCTGCCGTCTTTTTCTATGTTTCTACTTCAGCAGAATGTCATGGATACAGTTAAGGGGAAGGGTTAATCAGCTGGCTGGGTTGGAGGGCAGAGGAGTAGGGTTAAGGATTGAAAGCTATATCAAAAAGGTGGGTTTTCAGTCTGCTTTTAAACAAGGGAAGGGGCTTTACGGACAAACTTGGGTAATTTATTCCAGGCATAGGGGGCAGCTAGATGAAAGGAACAAAGTGAGGAATTGGCAGTGGAGGAGAAGGGTACAGCTAAGAGCAGCTGATCTGAGGAACGGAATTCTCTGGGAGATGTATAAGGAGAAAGAAGCGAGGAGAGAGATTGAGGGGCAGCAGAATGAACACACTTGTAGGTCAGCAATAAGATCTTGAACTGTGTGCGATGGCAGATGGGGAGCCAGTGAAGTGACTTAAGGAGAGGGGTGACACGAGCATAGGGAGGTTGGTAGAAGATGAGTCGCGCAGCAGAGTTTTGCACAGATTGCAGGGGGGAGAGGCGACACTGAGGATACCAGTTAGGAGTAGTTGCAGTAATCTAAGCGTGAGGTTCCATTATTGATGAGTGTGAACCCTAGGGAGAGCCCAGATAGCCTATCCTAATTAGATTCAGGTGAGTAGTTTTCCCTGACCCCCTAACAGGCTTCAGTTTTCTTCATTTACCCCCCAATTTTAGGAATCATCCCCAAAGTTTGCCTTTTCTTACTGTGAACAATTTACATATCCAGACTTCATTCTTTTCAGCTCACTGCCCCGTATGCCTGGAATAAACTACCTGGGTCTGTCTGCCACACCCATTCTCTTATTCAAAAATAGGCTGAAAACCTACCTTTTTGGAGATAGCCTCCAAATCATAACCCTACTGCCCTCTGCTCCCACCCTAGCCAGCAGTTTAATCATCCCCTCTAACTGTAATCCTTATCCTGGCATTTGCCTGTTTAGATCAGGGGTGCCCACACTTTTTGGGCTTGCAAGCTACTTTTAAAATGACCAAGTCAAAATGATCTCCCAACAATAAAATTAAAAAAAAAACCACAAAGCACACTGTACGCAGAGAAAATGTTAATTATCGTTTATATTCGGGGGGGTTTCAGAGAGGTCAAGGCAGATGACTTTATGCAATGTCACCTCAGGAACAACTATACAAAAATAGACAAATATACCCCCCTCCCTTTTTACTAAACCGCGATAGTTTTTAGCACAGGGAGTTGCGCTAAATGCCCCACGCTGCTCTCAATGCTCATAGGCTCCCTGCGCTAAAAAACGCTATTGTGGTTTAGTAAAAGGGGGCCATAGTGCAAATTATAGACAACAGATATAAATTCTCAAACGGACACATTTTGATCACTAAATTGAAAATAAAATAATTTGTCCTACCTTTGTTGTCTAGTGATTTCATGAGTCTCTGGTTGCACTTTCTTCTTCTGACTGTGCATCCAATATTTCTTCCCTTCTTTCAGCCTCCTTCCTCTCCTCCAGACCTCATTCCCTCCCCCAACTTTTTCTTCCTCTCTCCCTGCCCCCCTCCCCTTTCTTTTTTTTCTCTGCTCCCTTCTTTCTTTCTGTCTCCCTGCTCCCCTTTCTTTCTGTCTGTCTTTCTCTCTCCATGTCCCCTTTCTTTCTGTTTCCCTTTTTTCTTTTTGTCTCCCTGACTGCCCCCTTTTTTTCTTTGTCTTCTTTTTCCCTGCCCTCCTCCAAGCCACCGCTGCCGCAATCGGGGAACAAGCCCCCAAGCCACCACCACTGAGTTCTGAGCTCTCCCTGCTTCCCAACGCTGTAAAGGACGCAGAAGCGCCTGGCTGACCAGCCTTCCCCCTCCCCCATCAATTCTGATGTCAGAGAGGAAGTTCCGGGCCAGCCAAGCAGCGATTGACTGGCCCTGAACTTCCTCTCTGACATCAGAATTGACGTCGAGTCGAGAAGGATGGTCGGCCTAGCGCTTGTGCATCCTCTTTACGACGTCAGGAAGCAGGTAGAACGTGAAGGCAACACGAGTCTATCACGGTGCCTGGGATGGGCTCCGCGATCAACTCACATTGCCATCGCGATCGACCTTTTCAGCACCCGTGGTATAGATTGTAAGCTCATTTGAGCAGGGACTGCCTCCTTTGTGACTGTACAGCGCTGCGTATGTCTGGTAAAACTTTCATTTTACTGCTGTGGTACAAATGACCTTAATGCGCAGGTAAAACCCACATCAGGGCATGCTAAGGCCAACGTTTACCACAACTTAGTAAAAGCACTCTTAATTTAGGGCTCCTTTTACAAAGCCGACGTATAGGTTTCTACCGTGGGCCAGTGAGGTAAATGCTCCGATGCTCGTAGGAATTCTATGAGTGTTGGAGCATTTAACTCGCCATCCCACGGTAGAAACCTCTACCGCAGCTTTGTAAAAGCTAGCATTAGGAACATAAATTTAGGAATTCGGCTCTCCTAAAATATTGGGCCCACTATTTTCATTGTAGAAAACATTTATATCTGCTGATCTAATATAAAAATGCAAGTATTTAAGCATGTTTATAATCATATCATTTGTAACGGTTATTTGAAGTACATTGTACTTGTGACATCTAAAATCACCACTAGTTAAATGGGAATGAACATAAGGACACAAGAATAGCCTTACTGGGTCAGACCAATGGTCCATCAAGCCCAAAACCCATAGAGTAACAACATTCTGCAATCTCAAAGAACAGCAAGATTCCGGAACCCCAATAACAGCAACATTCCGGACTGAGATTGTGATGTCATAATGCCTCAGTCCACAGTGCCCTCAGAGCCAACCTCATCAGTGATGTCACAATGGCTTGATTGTCCTATACTTGGTACATGTAAGAGCATAAGAACAGCCATACTGGGTCAGACCAAAGGTCCATTAAGCCCAGTAGCCCATTCTCATGGTGACCAATCCAGGTCCTTAGTACCTGGCCAAAACCCAAAGAGTAGCAACATTCCAGCATCTCAAAGAACAGCAAGATTTTGGAACTCCAATGAGAGCAACATTCCAGAGCTGAGATTGTGATGTCATAATGCCTCAGTCCACAGTGCCTCAGAACCAACCTCACTAGTACCTGGCCAAAACCCAAAGAATAACAAAATTCCATGATCCCAATCCAGGGCAAGCAGAGGCTTCCCCCATGTCTTAATGGACTTTTCCTCCAGGAATTTGTCCAAACCTTTCTTAAAACCAGCTACGCTATCCACTCTTACCACATCCTCCGGCAATGTGTTCCAGAGCTTAACTATTCTCCTAGTGAAAAAAATTTCCTCCTATTGGTTTTAAAAGTATTTCCCTGTAACTTCCCTAGTCTTTGTAATTTTCGATCCACTTGTACCCGTTCTACTCCACTCAGGATTTTGTAGACTTCAATCTTTCCCAAGCTGAAGAGCCCTAACCGTTTTAGTCTTTCCTCATACGAGAGGAGTTCCATCCCTTTTATCATCTTGGCCGCTCTTTGAACCTTTTCTAGCGCCACTATATCTTTCTTGAGATAAGGAGACCAGTCTTGAGCGCAATACTGCAGATGAGGTCGCATCACGGATAATATGGTTAATACAACACTGTGTATGTCTAACAGCGCTTTAGAAATGATAAGTAGTAGTAACTAGTGAATAGTTTACTGTTGAAATCTGGAAACATTCTTATTTTTACAGTCATTACTAACCATATAACAGAGATGATATTATATTTTAGAGACAAAAATCTTAGCTATTCATAAGAAAACACGAGCGCTTATAAAGTTGCAACGAACCTGCAAATGAATGATTTTTAGTTATTAGTTTTGGCTATAGTATTGAAATTCATTGAACTAAAAAAAAATCAATTACCATAGTACAGTTTAGAGATTATAACCATGAATGATGATATCATCACAAATTAATTACTATGAGCAAGTTCAGTTAATAGCCCGGTTCCTTTTGGCTGGGTTGATTTCTGATATACAGCTGTTGGCACGAGTCTATTAGGTAACTGGGCTTTTCTTATCACTGGCATGTTTATCTGGTAATTGTGCTCCAGAAACTGTGACTAATGCCTTTTTTCTTTTCCACGTTCTGCTCTCCAATAAGCTCGGCGAGTCTGAAAAGAGCAGTAATAATTAAAAGCTGATACTAAGAGAGCTTTATGAGCGTGCCGGTGGTTTTAGAGCTGACTAATATTTACAGGAAACCCCTCGAAAGCTCTGTAGAGAATTCCCAGAGATTATTCGTAAGCAGGGAAAGTTTTAGCAAAGTTCCAGCAGGCAACAAGAGAGTAATTTAATTACACCCGGGATGCATTTGGAGAAGATGGAAAAGTGACTAAATAAAAATAATTAGCTTGGTTGATGCCTAGTTGTTTCTCAATGAAATTATTTTCCAGTCCCATTCCTAAATCGCGGCTCCGGTTTCTAGTATACATAACGTGAAATGTATTTTTTTGCCTCAAAACGGGACAGGACCATCTCCCCGGATCCTCCCCTCTCCCTGGACCCTTCCCCCCGATTCTCCCTGGACCCCGTTAAATATAGTGCAAAATATAGAAAGCAGATATAAATTCTCAAAACTGACACATTTTGATCACTAAATTGAAAATAAAATCATTTTTCCTACCTTTGTTGTCTGGTGATTTCATGAGTCTCTGGTATTATTTCCTTCTAACTGTGCATCCTTTCTTTCTTTCATTTATTTCTCTTTCTTTCTCTCTCCCTGTCTCCTTTCTTTCTTTCTCTCTCCCTGTCCCCCTTTCTTTCTTTGTCTCTCCTTCTCCCTGCCCCCTTTCTTTCTTTCTGTCTTTCTTTCTCTCTCCCCGCCCCCCAAGCCGTCGCCGCTGATTTTGCCAAGCTGACACAGTAACAGATCAGGTGCATGCAGCAATGACTGCACCAGCGTCCCCCTCCCCCCCCCCCCGACGTCAATTCTGATGTCAGAGAGGAAGTTCCAGGCCAGACAGGCAGCGATTGGCTGGCTCAGAACTTCCTGCCTGACATCAGAATTGGCTTGGGGGGTGGGGGAGGGAGGCTTGTGCAGTCAGTTTGATTGGCAGCCTATTCAACCAATCAAGCTGCATCAAGCAAAAAGTAAACAAACCTCCCCCCCCCCCCATAGTACAGGCACTGACTGCATGCCACTGGTGGGGTGCCACCAGACACTGGGAATATTTGGGGTGTTTAGAGCAGGAGAGGGGTCAATCATTTCAGAGGGGTTGCTGCTAGACACAGGGGATATTTCAAGGGGATTAGGGCAGTGTAAGGGACTGGTGTTGAAAGCAATCCAGAACAGGATGGTTGGGTTTGAAGGAGAGAGAGTATGCCGCTAAAACCCACTCCTCTCTTGCTAACCCTACTATACTGCCTTAGATTTGTCCAGATTCACCCTTTTGTCCTGTTCGTCTGTCATATTAGATAGTAAGCTCTTTCAAGCATGGACTATCTCTTGCATGTTTAATGTACAGCACTGCGTGTGTGGTAGCGCTATAAAATAATAAATAGCAGTAGTTTTCCACACACAATATGCATCAGAAACATTTTTTCAATGGCTGCAGAATTGTTAATGCGGTGTGGTACATTTTAATGCAGTGTTTGGCCAGTAAAACCCTTGGTAGAAGCAGGTTAATTGGTGACGATGCTTTCTGCTTGGGCCCTTCGACATGCTAGAGGAGTTCTCCCTATTTTCCTTTTCTCTCTTCTGATGTCATGCCCTTATGATCAAGGGCTGACATCGAAGTCTTGCACCAGCCAGAGTCATTGCAATAGCAATAGAAGAAGATAAGAATAGCCTTAATGGGTCAGACCAATGGTCCATCAAGCCCAGTAGCCCGTTCTCACAGTGGCCAATACAGGTCCCTAGTACCTGACCAAAATCCAAAGAGTAGTAACATTGCATATAGAATCTCAAAGAATAGCAAGATTCCGGAATCACAGAGAGTAACAAGATTCTAGAACCCCAAAGAATAGCAACATTCCATACAGAATCTCAAAGAATAGCAAGATTCCGGAATCCCAGAGAGCAACAAGATTCTAGAACCCCAAATAGTAGCAACATTCCATACAGAATCTCAAAGAATAGCAAGATTCCGGAATCCCAGAGAGTAACAAGATTCTAGAACCCCAAAGAGTAGCAACATTCCATACAGAATCTCAAAGAATAGCAAGATTCCGGAATCCCAGAGAGCAACAAGATTCTAGAACCCCAAATAGTAGCAACATTCCATACAGAATCTCAAAGAATAGCAAGATTCCGGAATCCCAGAGAGCAACAAGATTCTAGAACCCCAAAGAATAGCAACATTCCATACAGAATCTCAAAGAATAGCAAGATTCCGGAATCCCAGAGAGCAACAAGATTCTAGAACCCCAAATAGTAGCAACATTCCATACAGAATCTCAAAGAATAGCAAGATTCCGGAATCCCAGAGAGCAACAAGATTCTAGAACCCCAAAGAGTAGCAACATTCCATACAGAATCTCAAAGAATAGCAAGATTCCGGAATCCCAGAGAGCAACAAGATTCTAGAACCCCAAAGAATAGCAACATTCCATACAGAATCTCAAAGAATAGCAAGATTCCGGAATCCCAGAGAGCAACAAGATTCTAGAACCCCAAATAGTAGCAACATTCCATACAGAATCTCAAAGAATAGCAAGATTCCGGAATCCCAGAGAGTAACAAGATTCTAGAACCCCAAAGAGTAGCAACATTCCATACAGAATCTCAAAGAATAGCAAGATTCCGGAATCCCAGAGAGTAACAAGATTCTAGAACCCCAAAGAGTAGCAACATTCCATACAGAATCTCAAAGAATAGCAAGATTCCGGAATCCCAGAGAGCAACAAGATTCTAGAACCCCAAAGAGTAACAACATTCCATACAGAATCTCAAAGAATAGCAAGATTCCGGAATCCCAGAGAGCAACAAGATTCTAGAACCCCAAAGAGTAACAACATTCCATACAGAATCTCAAAGAATAGCAAGATTCCGGAATCCCAGAGAGCAACAAGATTCTAGAACCCCAAAGAATAGCAACATTCCATACAGAATCTCAAAGAATAGCAAGATTCCGGAATCCCAGAGAGCAACAAGATTCTAGAACCCCAAAGAATAGCAACATTCCATACAGAATCTCAAAGAATAGCAAGATTCCGGAATCCCAGAGAGCAACAAGATTCTAGAACCCCAAATAGTAGCAACATTCCATACAGAATCTCAAAGAATAGCAAGATTCCGGAATCCCAGAGAGCAACAAGATTCTAGAACCCCAAAGAGTAGCAACATTCCATACAGAATCTCAAAGAATAGCAAGATTCCGGAATCCCAGAGAGTAACAAGATTCTAGAACCCCAAAGAATAGCAACATTCCATACAGAATCTCAAAGAATAGCAAGATTCCGGAATCCCAGAGAGTAACAAGATTCTAGAACCCCAAAGAGTAGCAACATTCCATACAGAATCTCAAAGAATAGCAAGATTCCGGAATCCCAGAGAGCAACAAGATTCTAGAACCCCAAATAGTAGCAACATTCCATACAGAATCTCAAAGAATAGCAAGATTCCGGAATCCCAGAGAGTAACAAGATTCTAGAACCTCAAAGAGTAGCAACATTCCATACAGAATCTCAAAGAATAGCAAGATTCCGGAATCCCAGAGAGCAACAAGATTCTAGAACCCCAAAGAGTAACAACATTCCATACAGAATCTCAAAGAATAGCAAGATTCCGGAATCCCAGAGAGCAACAAGATTCTAGAACCCCAAAGAGTAGCAACATTCCATACAGAATCTCAAAGAATAGCAAGATTCCGGAATCCCAGAGAGCAACAAGATTCTAGAACCCCAAAGAATAGCAACATTCCATACAGAATCTCAAAGAATAGCAAGATTCCGGAATCCCAGAGAGCAACAAGATTCTAGAACCCCAAAGAATAGCAACATTCCATACAGAATCTCAAAGAATAGCAAGATTCCGGAATCCCAGAGAGCAACAAGATTCTAGAACCCCAAAGAATAGCAACATTCCATACAGAATCTCAAAGAATAGCAAGATTCCGGAATCCCAGAGAGTAACAAGATTCTAGAACCCCAAAGAGTAGCAACATTCCATACAGAATCTCAAAGAATAGCAAGATTCCGGAATCCCAGAGAGCAACAAGATTCTAGAACCCCAAAGAGTAACAACATTCCATACAGAATCTCAAAGAATAGCAAGATTCCGGAATCCCAGAGAGCAACAAGATTCTAGAACCCCAAAGAGTAACAACATTCCATACAGAATCTCAAAGAATAGCAAGATTCCGGAATCCCAGAGAGCAACAAGATTCTAGAACCCCAAAGAATAGCAACATTCCATACAGAATCTCAAAGAATAGCAAGATTCCGGAATCCCAGAGAGCAACAAGATTCTAGAACCCCAAAGAATAGCAACATTCCATACAGAATCTCAAAGAATAGCAAGATTCCGGAATCCCAGAGAGCAACAAGATTCTAGAACCCCAAATAGTAGCAACATTCCATACAGAATCTCAAAGAATAGCAAGATTCCGGAATCCCAGAGAGCAACAAGATTCTAGAACCCCAAATAGTAGCAACATTCCATACAGAATCTCAAAGAATAGCAAGATTCCGGAATCCCAGAGAGCAACAAGATTCTAGAACCCCAAAGAGTAGCAACATTCCATACAGAATCTCAAAGAATAGCAAGATTCCGGAATCCCAGAGAGCAACAAGATTCTAGAACCCCAAAGAATAGCAACATTCCATACAGAATCTCAAAGAATAGCAAGATTCCGGAATCCCAGAGAGCAACAAGATTCTAGAACCCCAAAGAGTAGCAACATTCCATACAGAATCTCAAAGAATAGCAAGATTCCGGAATCCCAGAGAGTAACAAGATTCTAGAACCCCAAAGAGTAGCAACATTCCATACAGAATCTCAAAGAATAGCAAGATTCCGGAATCCCAGAGAGCAACAAGATTCTAGAACCCCAAAGAGTAGCAACATTCCATACAGAATCTCAAAGAATAGCAAGATTCCGTAATCCCAGAGAGTAACAAGATTCTAGAACCCCAAAGAGTAGCAACATTCCATACAGAATCTCAAAGAATAGCAAGGTTCCGGAATCCCAGAGAGCAACAAGATTCTAGAACCCCAAAGAGTAGCAACATTCCATACAGAATCTCAAAGAATAGCAAGATTCCGGAATCCCAGAGAGTAACAAGATTCTAGAACCCCAAAGAGTAGCAACATTCCATACAGAATCTCAAAGAATAGCAAGATTCCGGAATCCCAGAGAGCAACAAGATTCTAGAACCCCAAAGAGTAACAACATTCCATACAGAATCTCAAAGAGTATCAAGATTACGGAATCCCAGGAAAGTAACAAGATTCTAGAACCTAGCAACATTCCATACAGAATCTTAAAGAATAGCAAGATTCCAGAATCCCAGAGAGTAACAAGTTTCTAGAACCCCAGAGGGTAGCAACATTCCATACAGAATCTCAAAGAATAGAAAGATTCCGGAATCCCAGAGAGCAACAAGATTCTAGAACCCCAAAGAGTAACAACATTCCATACAGAATCTCAAAGAGTATCAAGATTCCGTAATCCCAGAGAGCAACAAGATTCTAGAACCCCAAAGAGTAGCAACATTCCATACAGAATCTCAAAGAATAGCAAGATTCCGGAATCCCAGAGAGTAACAAGATTCTAGAACCCCAAATAGTCTCAACATTCCATACAGAATCTCAAAGAATAGCAAGATTCCGGAATCCCAGAGA
The DNA here is from genome assembly GCF_902459505.1 of Geotrypetes seraphini. NCBI lineage: Eukaryota > Metazoa > Chordata > Amphibia > Gymnophiona > Dermophiidae > Geotrypetes > Geotrypetes seraphini. Next base: position 250,606,095 of record NC_047088.1, read on the forward strand.
GTAACAAGATTCTAGAACCCCAAAGAGTAGCAACATACCATACAGAATCTCAAAGAATAGCAAGATTCCGGAATCCCAGAGAGTAACAAGATTCTAGAACCCCATAGAGTAGCAACATTCCATACAGAATCTCAAAGAATAGCAAGATTCCAGAATCCCAGAGAGCAACAAGATTCTAGAACCCCAAAGAGTAACAACATTCCATACAGAATCTCAAAGAGTATCAAGATTACGGAATCCCAGGAAAGTAACAAGATTCTAGAACCCCAAAGGGTAGCAACATTCCATACAGAATCTCAAAGAATAGAAAGATTCCGGAATCCCAGAGAGTAACAAGATTCTAGAACCCCAAAGAGTAGCAACATTCCATGCTACAGATCCAGGGCAAGTAGTGGCTTCCCCCATGTCTTTCTCATTAACAGACTATGGACTTTTCCTCCAGGAACTTGTCCAAACCTTTCTTAAAACCAGCTACGCTATCCGCTCTTACCACAACCTCTGGTTTAGCGTTCCAGAGCTTAACTGTTCTCTGAGTGAAAAAAAATTTCCTCCTATTGGTTTTAAAAGTATTTCCCTGGAACTTCATCGAGTGTCCTCCTTCCACAACCTGGAGACTAAAGCAAACTCTTCTGCCCTACAGCTGAGCCCCAGGTCTTCCTCTGAAATAGGAGTCTAATCTATTCCATTCAGGAATATGTTTTCCTCCTTGTAGCTTTATCTGTTGCAAACAGGAACGATAAGATGGCTAAATAGATTTCCATGAAATATGACTCTGTTTAACACTGTCAAGGAATTGTGGTTCTACATGCCCAGATCTCCATTTGTTTAGACGTGAGCTCTTTATTATAAGAAAGATTATGCATTCTAAAAGGGAATCGAGCTTCCTGATTATTGAAGCATTATTTCTGTACACCTTGTGATTAAATGCTCCTTTTTTGGAAGGGGAAGGGGGGCGATTTGTCAAACAAACAGAACCACGGCATGATGAAACATTGCATTACCAATTCAGACACGCTGACCTGTGAGAAAAGTGAGTGATGAAATGAGTTAAAGGCAAAGAAAAAAGCCTACTCTTAAAAAGGATGGAAAGCAATGAGACCTTTGTTAATGATACCATTAGCACAGCAGAGCTTTAGTAACAGGGCCCCTTAAAGAGGTCACTATAGGACAACCTATAGACCTTTCATCAGAAGAAGCCAAGAGAAAAGCAGAAATCACTGAAGTTAGGGACCTCCCTGTTAAATAGCTATAAATATTCAAAGAATTTGGAAAAAATGCCCTCTGGCCAATTTTTTTAACTTTTTTTTTTTTAATTTATGCCCCTGTATCGCTCCATGGTGCGACTTCATCTGGAGTATTGCGTTCAATTCTGGTCTCCTTATCTCAAGAAAGATATAGGGCTCCTTTTACTAAGCTGTGATAGCGTTTTTAGCGTACACAGAATTTTAGCGCGTGTTACGCAGCTAGAATTAACGCCAGCTCAATGCTATCGCAGCTTAGTGAAAGGAGTCCATAGTGGCGCTAGAAAAGGTTCAAAGAAGAGTGACCAAGATGATAAAGGGGATGGAACTCCTCTCATATAAGGAAAAGCTTTAACAATTAGGGCTCTTCAGCTTGGAAAAGAGATGGCTGAGGGGAGATATGGTTGAAGTCTACAAAATCCTGAGTGAAGTAGAACGGGTACAAGTGGATCGATTTTTCACTCCGTCAAAAATGACAAAGACTAGGGGGACACTCGATGAAGTCACAGGGAACTACTTTTAAACCCAATTGGAGGAAATTTTTTTTTCAATTGGAGAATAGTTAAGCGTTGCCAGAGGATGTGGTAAGAGCAAACAACGTAGCTGGTTTTAAGAAAGGTTTTGACAAATTCCTGGAGGAAAAGTCCATAGTCTGTTATTAAGAAAGACATGAGGGAAGCCACTGCCCTGAATCAGTAGCAAGGAATATTGCTACTCCTTGGGTTTTGGCCAGGTACTAGTGACCTGGATAGGCCACCGTGAGAATGGGCTTCTGGGCTTGATGGACCATTGGTCTGACCCAATGAGACTATTCATATGTTTTATGTATATGGGGCTGTACTCTTTTTCCAGTTAATCTGACAGTGCTATCCATCACCTACCTATACAGTGTCTGAAATTTGTTGTAAAGCACCGTGCTTTGTATAAAGGACTACACAAATGTCTTAAGAACTAAATGGGAAAGCTTAGGTGAAGGCGAAAAGAAAAATATGAGTAAACTTCACCGAACACCTAAGGAAACAGACATGCTCCATGCCCTTGGCTAGGCTGTTGGAAGCAAAGATAAATGGATCACTCGAAAAGCAACATCATAACAGTTTTGGAGGACAGAGTATTAAAAGTTAAATGGCTTTTTCATGGCCCTGTTCTCTTTTGAATTTTATGTGCAGTGACTTTCTAACCCAGGAAGGCAAGACATAGATTATGAGGAGACACTTTCCAGCCAGTTTCCCTTGTTCATCCTCTATCTCTTCTAACAAAAGCGCATTTGCAACACCCAAAAGGCACCATTCTATGTGGGAGCCTCCGTCTAGGTACCCCGAGAACACGTGATAAGAGGATTGCATAGTAAGATCCCCGACGCACTTCTGAAGCAGGTGGGGATCGTGAGAGGAGCCGCTGCCACGTCTTCAGTGGCGTACCAAGGGGCAGGATCTGGCCGGCGGTGCACCCCCTAAGGCTGCCGTCGGAGAGAAAATTCGGGCCAGCCAATCGCTGCCTGGCTGGGCGGAACTTCCTCTCCGACGGCAGAATTGACGTCGGGGGAATTCTGGTCGGGCCGACGGTGGGAAGCAGAGAGAGCTTGGGGCAGCCGCGGCGGTGGCTTTGGGGCCTGTTTCTCCCGATGGTGGCAGCAGTGGCTTTGTGGAGGGTAGGGAGAAAGAAAGATATCTTCTTTCTTAAAGGGCCCTTGGCCACAAGAGGGCATCCGCTGAAAATCAAGGGTGGGAAATTTCATGGCGACACCAGGAAGTATTTCTTCACCAAAAGGGTGGTTGATCATTGGAATGAACTTCCACTTCAGGTGATTGAGGCCAGCAGTGTGCTGGATTTTAAAAAGAAATGGGATACACATGTGGGTTCTCTAAGGAGGTAAAATCAAGGGGGGTGGGTCAATAGAGTGGGCAGACTTGTTGGACTATGGCCCTTTTCTGCCGTCATCTTCTATGTTTCTAATGTTCATTCCTGTTCTTGCTTGTTGGTTTCTCTTTGATATTGTGAAAGTTCTTAAGAGATAAGAACATAAGAAGTTGCCCCCGCTGAGTCAGACCAGAGGTCCATCTTGCTCAGCGGTCCGCTCCCGCGGCGGCCCATCAGGCCTAGTGCCTGAACAGTGGTCCCTGATTAATTTTGTAACTTACCTCTAATCCCATCCCTATAATCTACCTCTACTCTTATCTGTACCTCTCAATCCCTTTATCGTCGAAGTACCTATCCAAAGCTTCTTTGAACCCCTGTAGCGTGCTCCTGTTTATCACATCCTCTGGTAGTGTGTTCCATGTATCTACCATCTTCTGTGTGAAAATGAACTTCCTGGCGTTCATTCTAAACCTCTCCCCTTTCAATTTCTCTGAGTGCCCCCCTGGGCAGAAAGAAAAACTGGTAAATTTGATATTTTGAGGACAATTTCCATGGTAAAAAGCATTTTGCCTGTGCAAGATGGATATATAAAAATTACCCTCCTTCAATAAGATCAAAAGCCCACTTTTGGGTGCCTGTTTATGGTGGGGGAGGTAAAGTAGGCACCTAGATGGTATTTTAAAATCATTCAATGCTGTTTTCAAGTAAAGTTCTAGCCATACGAGGGGCAGGTGTCAATTGACCAGGCACGCTGTCTACCCGTGGCAGTTTTCAGAGAGAGGCACAACAAAGGAGTCGCGAGGATGAGATGTCGATAATTCAGCCACGCTTTGGATACCAGATATTTTTCTGCTCGCTTCTAAATATGACCTGCATTGAATGCTCTATGTAGGCGATAGAACGACCAGCCATTGAGACTCTTGACAAAAGTGTGGTGTCAGGTCAAAAGCGCGCCGGGACAAAGGCGCGCGCAGACAATTGAGCGCTGCGTGGCGGCGCGCACCAAAGAAAATTACTGTTTTTAGGGGCTCCGATGGGGGGGAACCCCCCACTTTACTTAATACAGATCGCGCCGCGTTGTGGGGGCGTTGTGGGGGGTTTGGGGGGTTGTAACCCCCCACATTGTACTGAAAACTTCACTTTTTCCCTGTTTTTAGGGAAAAAGTTAAGTTTCCAGTAAAATGTAGGGGGTTACAACCCCCCAAACCCCCCACAACGCCGCCGCGATCTGTATTAAGTAAAGTGGGGGGGCTCCCCAACAAAACCCCCCGTCGGAGCCCCTAAAAACAGTAATTTTCTTCGGCGCGCGCCTCCGTCTTGCGCTCAGTTGTCGGCGCACGTCTTTGTCTTCCGCAATTATGTCTATGAACCCAAAAGCGTAGATGCCGAAATAGTCAGCGCCGAGTCTTCAAGTCCTCGCAGTGCTATCAATAAAGCAAACTTTGAACTTTACACCCGTGGCTGAATTATTGACATCTGATCCTCACGATTCCTTTGCTGTGCCTTGATTGTCTCATCGTTGAGGCCTCCTTGGGCTCCCTTTTTAGTTTTCAGAGAGAAACTTAGGCACATTGTTTTACTTTCAGAACTGGTGCAAAGCTCATGGGTAAAAAAAAAAATAATAATAATAGGGCCATATAATGGCCTAAAGGAAAGAAAATAATAACATCTTCTCTTTCTGAATGAATTGTGCTTAGACGTTCTTCTAACCCAGGGGTAGGGAACTCCGTCCTTGAGAGCAGTATTCCAGTCAGGTGTTCAGGATTTCCCCAATGAATATGCATGAGATCTATTTGCATGCACTGCTTTCAATGCATATTCATTGGGGAAATCCTGAAAACCCGACTGGACTAAGGCTCTCGAGGACCGGAGTTCCCTACCCCCTGTTCTAACTCCTCGTAAAACTTATAGTGACATTCTGGCCATCTCTAGGAAGGGGACAAATGTTTTCTTGTTTTGGCTCACCAGTCCAGAAAGAAATTAGCTTTTAATGTCCTTTCTCTCCAGCACATCAGGGTTCAGTTACTGACTCGGCCACAGCATTAATTGCCATATTCTTTTTTTCTCTCCCCTTTTGATTTTTTTCACTTTACATCTAAGTTTGCCACAGAATAATCTTATTTTCAAGGACGCTTTTGGGCAGATTTACTTGGAACATCTATTAAATCATGTTTTTGGCTGATTAGTTTTCACATTGTGCATAATTAATAACAAAGGCAGGTAGGGAACCTTTATCCTAGCTATAAAAAGGGTAAAAGGAATTATCTAGCACAGAGATCATTTAGGCCAAGGCTGCCCAAGTCCACTCTTCGAGATCTACTGGCAGGCCAGGTTTTCAGGATATCCACAATGCAGTGCAGGCAAATCTCTCTCATGCATATTCATTGTGGATATCCTGAAAATCTGGCCTGCTAGTAGATCTCGAGGACCGGACTTGGGCAGCCCTGATTTAGGCAGACAGGAATGTGTTGTAGTGGGGTGTTGTGTCTGGGTTCTGCCAATAGGTGGCAGGGCACAGTCTGAGAGAGGAAACCTATAAACTCGTGTGCCACTGCACCATGCTGTGCCCCAGAGAGATTCCAGAATTTGTTTTTAAAAATTCCCTTCATAAGTATACACTAGAATAGATGATATGTACATACATTAGAGTCTGTCAGTTATGAGCATCTGTGTGCTTAAGGATACAACCACTCAGACCAGCATCATTCTTTGATGTGGTTGGTCCTTCCATACTAACAACAAATAATTTTATTTTTTATGCAGTATTTATCCTAACTTGAGCAACAAAGCAATCAAGGCTTTGTAACCCTTTGGTTCTTCTTATCTTTGCAAACTTGGATTTTTAGCTTTGAAAGAAATTAAATAAAAAAAAGAGAGATGGGAAGAGGAAGTAACGTCATCGCCGCGGATGGGAGCTTGAACTGAGAGCTCCGTTCGGGCCGGCGTTTTAACTATCATATTGTTGTGTAAACGGCGCGATTTTCTTACCCCCGGGTGCTGGTGATGTGTGTGGGGAGACAGCGGACACCATGGCAACGCGAAAAAAGTTGCCCGGCGAAAAACCTGGCCAGCGCACGATGGAGCAAGCGCTGGGCCGAGCTGCACGTGGCAGCGTGGGCCTGGAGACGAGTAGCGGGGAGGCGGCAAAATTGAGCGGAGCCATCGCGGCTGTGGCTGACATGGTCACGGACCCGCTGCCGGAGAGTGCCTCGCTGGAACCGCTTACTAAAGCGGACATGCAGCGCTGGATTGCAGAAGTGAAATCCGAAATCTCGGCAGTGGCGGTGCAAGTTCGGGAGGCAGTGCAGGAGCTGCACACTGACCTGGTGGAGGTGGGCACGAGGGTCGAAGTGGTAGAGATGCATCTAGATAGCTGTGAGGAAAATGTGACTGGAGTGCAGAGATCTCTGGAAATTGCTTCTGCAGACTACCAACTTCTCCTGGACAAGGTCGAGGACCTGGAGAACCGCACCCGGCGTAATAACTTGAGGGTGCGGGGCCTACCGGATCTGCCTGAGTTTAAAGATGTTCGTGCTACTACTATCAAGCTGATCAGGTGGCTGCTACAGGATGACATACTGGAGCCGGGAATTGAGCGAGCACATCGAGCTCTGGGACCCCGGACAACAGATCAATCTAAGGATATTGTGCTATGTCTGCAGAGCTTTGTCCTTAAAGAGCAGATCTTCCGCAGAGCCCGGGAGTTGGGCACGGTTACTTGGGAAGGTCATCGGTTGGAGTTTTATCAAGACCTGGCTGCGGGCACGCTCCAGAAACGTCGGGCATTCAGAGAGGTGACCAAGGCTTTGCAGCGCAGCAATTTGCGCTACCGCTGGACTTACCCTTTTGGAGTGGTTATCACCATCAATGGAGTTCATACCAAAGTTACCACAGTTCGGGAGGCTCGTGGTCTGTTGCAACAAGCAGGTATCGAGATTCCGGAGGAGGCGGCCCCTGCAGGGGGTGCAGTACTCAACCGAGTGGGGCATCCCGCACCCTCCCGATGGCAACGCGTGGAGAGTGGATCCAGGAGCGGGAGGGGTGGCCGAGGGGGAGGACCCCCTCTCCGAGCTACCGCTTCTTCCTCGAGTGCCCCTCCCTGAGGGCTGATTGACTGTGTTTGTTTTGTTCCAGTTTCTTATGTACTTTTCATGCCTGTGGGGGGTGTTTCTTGAGGATGGGTACCTGGGTTTTGAGTGTTGGATGGGAGCTTTGTGGGGGAAGCCCATGGACTGGTTTTGGACTATGGTGGGAAGGGGGGATGTTGAAGGGTTGTACTTGTGATATGTAGGGGAGCATTGCAGTGTGGGGGGGGGAGGGGGAGTGCGAATTGTGGTGTGGGGACAAGTGGGGTTGGTGGGGTGGTTCATGGGGATTGTTGTGGGTGCTGTTCTTGATAGTTGACATTTGGTTGTGGGGTTTGTGTAAGGGGCCATGGGGATGGTTCACTTCCTTGTATGCTGGTAGGTTTGGTTGCGGTTACAAGGGGCGGGTGGTGGCTCGGAACAGAAATTCTGGCGTTTTAATGATAGTCTCCTAGACGACCCGGAGGTGGGAGAACAGATTGAGGGGTGGATACAGGACTATTTGGATGTGAATGTGGAGTGTGGAGCTTCGTTGGAAGCGGTTTGGGAGGGGTTAAAGGCTACCCTTAGGGGCAGATTGATTGCCCTGGCCTCGGCCCGGCAGAGTAAGAGACGGGAAGATGCGGCGGCGTTGCTGATTCTGATTGGTCGGTTGGAGAGCTTGCATAAGCGTAGCCCTTGGGATGTAGAATTGCGTGGGCGATTGTTTCAAGCGCGCCGGGATCTCCAAGCTTTAGATTTAGAGCGATTACACCATAATTTGCAACTTCTTCAACAGAGATACTTTGAGTTTTCTAATAAAGCTAGTCGACTGGTTGCCCATCGTCTGAAAGTGCGGCAGACGCGCAATCAGATTCTCTCGCTTCGGGCGGCCTCAGGTGAGCTGTTGCAGAAAGAGGATGCTATTCGTGCCCGCTTTGTGGAGTACTACTCCCATCTATACACTCCGGAAGCTCCTGGGCCCTTGCAGGACCTGGATGCTTATCTAACTTCGACGGCGTTGCCCCGGATTGCACATGATGATGTAGTGCAGTTGGACCGCCCTCTCACGCTGATCGAGGCTCGTGGAGCGCTGCGTTCTATGAAACTTGGTAAGTCGCCTGGGTTGGATGGTTTTACCGTTCGGTACTATAAACGTTTTCAGGATCTTTTGCTACCTCCTTTGTTGCGCTTCCTTAACTCTTTGCAAGAGAATAGTGCCCTTCCCTTCTTCATGCGACTGGCGGGTGTAACGGTGTTGGCCAAGGAGGGGAAGGACCCCCTTCAATGTGCTTCCTATAGACCGATCTCGCTTTTGGGGGTTGACACTAAGATTTTCACGTGGATTTTGGCGGACAGAATGATGAGCTGGATTCCCCGGCTGATCCATCCGGATCAGTCGGGCTTTGTAGCGGGACGTCAGGTGGGCGATAATACTCGCCGGGTTTATAATCTGTTTGAACGGGCCAGGGAGGGTGTGCGGGAAACGGTGTTTCTATCTATCGATGCTGAGAAAGCGTTTGATAGGGTGTCCTGGCCTTTCTTGTTTCGGGTATTGGAGTCGGTGGGTTTGGGTCCGCGCATGCGTGATTGGATATGGGTCCTTTACACTTGTCCTCTTGGTTGTATTAAGGTGAATGGGGGTTACTCGGAGACTTTTTCATTAGCACGGGGAACACGTCAGGGGTGTCCTCTTTCCCCGCTCCTCTTTGCTTTGTCGGTGGAGCCCCTGGCGCAGCGGGTGCGGATGAATCGGGATATTAAGGGAGTTGTGGTGCCGGGAGGGGATTATAAGTTGGCTTTGTTCGCGGATGATATTTTGTTCACGGTGGAGGATCCTGAAAGTTCCTTACCTGCTATATTACGGGAGTTGGAGGATTTTGGTAAGGTATCGGGCTTTCGAGTTAATGTTGGAAAATCTGAGCTCCTTAATATTAACCTGCCTGACGACCGAGTGTCTTACCTCCGAGACCGGTTTTCGTTTCGGTGGGTTCAGCATTCACTGCGATACCTTGGGGTTTGTTTCGGACCGCCGGGAGTGGATCTCTATGATCTGAATTTTCCTCCGCTCTTTCGCCACATTCGACAAGACTTGCTTAGTTGGAAAGATCAGTACTTTTCTTGGTTGGGCAGGGTGGCAATTGTGAAGATGATGATTATACCTCGTCTTTTGTTCTTATTCCAGGTATTGCCGCTCTGGGTGGGCAGGGGAGCGTTGGAGGGGGTCCAAAGGCATATCTTCAATTTTATTTGGGCCGGTCGGAGACCTAGAGTGAGTAGGAAGGTCTTATGTATGGGGAGGAGTGATGGGGGATTGGGGGTTCCCAATGTGGTAAAATATTACCAGGCTGCCCAGTTGCGCGCCCTTTTAGAGTGGCAGACGCAGATACCGAAGCCGTGGGTGGTGATAGAGCAAAGTTTAAGTGATGGGGTGCCTTTGTTACATCGGCCATGGTTACCTGGCAGGGTGCGGTTGGTGGGTGGCCTGTCCTCGGTTAGAACTTCTTTGAGGGTATGGAACCAGACAGAGATTTCGGCAGTTGGAACCCAAGCACAGTACCGGGTAAAGCTTTGGATTCTCGCCCAGAAATAGCTAAGAAGAAAAAAAAAAAAAAAAAAAAAAAATTTTAAATTGAATCAGGTTGGGCAGACTGGATGGACCATTCGGGTCTTTATCTGCCGTCATCTACTATGTTACTATGTTACTATGTTACTATGGTTTATTGTTGGGTAGGCGCCATTCCTGGTATACCCCATTGAGACATAATCCAGACTTTCCACCGGGAAGGGGTGGGGGAGTGTTTACTGATTGGGAATCTAGGGGCTTAGTTTGTGTGGGACAATTGTGGGATCCGGTCTTGGGCCGTATTAGACCCTTTGCAGAGCTCCGGGGCCAGTTTGACTTTGGGGTCCAGGATCTGTTTCCCTATCTACAAGTTGTTCACTATATCCGGACCTCGGGTCTACTGGGGGATTTGAGAGGTGGCAAGACTCCCTTTGAGCTGTTGCTGGGTCCGGTGCTCCGGAAGGGAGCTCTGTCTGCTGTATATCGGTGCCTTAATTGTCGGGGAGCCCAGCATCCCTACATGAGGGCCTGGGCGGGTGACTGGGGCTCTGCTATTTCCTGGGACACTTGGGGGGACATCTGGTCAGAGATTTCCTCGGCGGGTATAGCTGCTTTGTTGATAGAGAATGGATATAAGGTCCTCTTTCGTTGGTACTATACCCCTCAGGTTGTGGCACGTTGGCAAGGGTGTGTGAGTGTTCTTTGCTGGAGGGGCTGTGGGGAGGTGGGTACCTACTTCCATATGTGGTGGCAATGTGGGAGGGTGTGTGGGTTCTGGACTGAGGTTTTCTCTCGAGTGTCCCAGATCCTGGATATCCAGATTCCGGTTGATTGGCGTCATGCCCTGTTGTTCTGGCATCAATTGGATCTAGCTTGGGGGGATTCTCTGTTTTGCAAGTTGGCATTCACTGCTGCTAGACTGGAAATAGCCTCCTTGTGGAATCAACCGCACCCTCCCACATGGGACATGGTGGAGCAACGCTTGCTTAATTGGCAGCTTCTTTACCATTTAACGGCCCTACGGCATGGCAAACTCCATGGCTATGCTTACATTTGGCGAAGATTTTGGGCTTCTGTGGGGGTTTGTGGCAGGGGTGGCTTGGGGCTTTGAGTTGAGCTTGGGGCTGAACTGGAAAGACTGGGATTAGGGGGACCCTATAATCATCTTTCTCTTCCATTCTTTGTTTACGTATAAAATCGGATGATTCTCAACCTTTTGGGTGCTGTAGGTATGGTGTTTTGTCCCTGGGGGGAGGGGGAGGGGGGTATTGGCTGCGTTCTGGTGGGTGTTTTTGTTGGACTGTAGGGATTGCACATGTCTTTGCTCTTGGCTACACTTCGGGCGTTTTCTGGAGTGTGGTGTATTGCTTGTTGTTTTCTTGTTGTTGCATCTCCTATGTATATGTAATGCTTGGTGTGTTTATTTTAATAAAAGCTTTTATTAAAAAAAAAAAAAAAGAGAGATGGTGGATGATGAAATGCGTGTTTGCTCGTTGACTATCGAGCCCCGTTTGGACTGGAATTAATTTGCACTCAAAACCAAGCACATCCATCGCACCGATTAGCAATTCTATTCTATCTACTTTAGTTTCACCGTTGTTACACTTACCCATACATAGCTTAAAGAACTTTACATAAATAACACTCAAAGTTAATTTTTTGTTGGCTTTGCAATTTTATAATTTCAAGTATAATGTGCCACAAAAAAACATTTGCTTTGTTTAGTGCGCCAGAGCTAAAAAATTTGCGAGACACTGCTGTAAGTTCTGAGCTGGCCTAGGACGTTCCAAGACTTTCACTAGACAGGCAAGCAAACATTTCCATCTCAACAGCAGCATTTCCAGAGGTAGTTTGCAAAGCTGTAAAGTTAATTTTTTTGTGCTTCTGAAACAGGACTCTATGTTTGTTTCCCCTCCAGAGAAGGAAATGTTCCAAGGACGTGTGTCTAAAAAGGTCCATCTAAGTAGGTAACTAACCATTGGCTCTTTTGTGTAACAAGTATCAACAGTTCTAGAAGACTGATGCTGTTGTGGGAAAGGGAAAGGGACCAGGACATGTATACCACCTTTTTGTAACCACATTCAAAGTGGTTTACATACAGGTACTTCAAGCATTTTCCCTGTCTGTCCTGGTGGGCTCACAAGCTATCTAATGTACCTCAAGCAGTGGAGGATTAAGTGACTTGCCCAGGGTCACAAGGAGCAGCACAGGGCTTGAACCCACAGCCTCAGGGGGCTGAAGCTGTAGCTCTAACCACTGTACCACACTCTCCTCCAATACAATCTCAGAAATGAGCTAAGTATAGAAGAATGAAGCCATTGTGACATCACTGATGAGGTTGGCTTTTATTGGTGGGATGAGGCATTATGACATCAGGGAAAGGGACCTTTTTGTACTCATACAACCACACTCAAAGTGTTTTACATACAGGTATTTCAAGCATTTTCCCTGTCTGTCCTGGTGGGCTCACAAGCTATCTAATGTACCTCAAGCAGTGGAGGATTAAGTGACTTGCCCAGGGTCACAAGGAGCAGCACAGGGCTTGAACCCACAGCCTCAGGGGGCTGAAGCTGTAGCTCTAACCACTGTACCACACTCTCCTCCAATGCAAAATGAGCTAAGTATAGAAGAATGAAGCCATTGTGACATCACTGATGAGGTTGGCTTTTATTGGTGGGATGAGGCATTATGACATAAGGGAAAGGGACCTTTTTGTAGTCATACAACCACACTCAAAGTGTTTTACATACAGGTACTTCAAGCATTTTCCCTGTCTGTCCCGGTGGGCTCACAATCTATCTGATGTACCTGGGGCAGTGGAGGATTAAATGAGTAGCCCAGGGTCACAATGAGCAGTGTGGGGTTTGAACTAGAGAATGACACGGTGGCGGTTACCCGCCAAAACGGTGACCAAAAAAATGGTCACCGCAAGTTCGGGGACAAGGTCATTCACCGCCCCGTGGAGCGGTGAATGGTAGCACGGGGCGGTGAACAATCTTGAACGCGCGGTGACCGAGCGTTCGAACTGGCAGCCCTCTCTCTCCCACTGGCCGTCCATATATCTCCCTCCCTCCTTTTCCCTTACCTTTTCTTCTTAAAATGGCGATTTCTATAAGGCTACGAGCTGTATTACAGCCGGAGCCTTGAAGTCGCGTCGTGTTGCCTGGTGGTAAAAGTCTCCTCTGACGCAACTTCCTTTTTCCGGTTGCATCGGAGGAGACTTCTAGCAGGCAACCCGACGCGACTTCAAGGCTCCGGCTGTAATACAGCTCGTAGCCTTATAGAAATCGCCATTTTAAGAAGAAAAGGTAAGGGAAAAGGAGAGAAATGCACGGCTGGCCGGTGGGAGGGAGCTGCTGGACCGCAAGAAGGATGCTGGGGGTGGGGGGATGGAGAGGAGAAGACGCTGAAGACGGGGACGGGGCGGTGAAAGGGACAGCGGGGACGGGGCGGTGCAGAGAATGGTGGTCCAAGGATGGGGCGGTAGATGGGGACATAATTTTTCCCCGTGTCATTCTCTAGTTTGAACCCACAACCTGAGGGTGCAGCTCTAACCACTACACCACACTCTCCTTTAGGACAGCAGCACACATCTGCAACTTTCTGGTCATAGCGAGTTTCAGGATGGTCGCCTTCGGTTCTGACGTCAAGCTATCTCTTCCTTTTTTTTCCCACCACAGCGTTGATGGCATTTGCAGCAGTCAATGTAGGAATCATGGAATGTGCCCACTGGAAATCTATTGTCTGTATGAAATCAGGAACTGAATGGGAGGGATATATGTACATCTTTTTATAGAAACAGTAACTGGACATATAACTTTGCTGTCACTTCTTTAAGTAGAGGAACATTGCATGGGAACCACATTTACCGTGTTCTTGAATGGGAAACAAAGGCCAGTTCATCGGAAGATCTACCCAATTTATTATGGTTTCCATGAGAAGGAACCACTTGTACAGAATGGTTCTCTTCTGTGACCTAGTGGTCCGGGTGGTTACAGACAGGTCCTGTACAATGAGGACATATTATAGTTTTGTTTTTTTCTTAAGTAGGTTCAACATCATTTCACCACTGGGGGGCTTCTTTTCATAGTCACCACTGTTGTCTTCCGGAGACCCATCAAGGTCCACAGGAATGTAGAAATATCCCATAATGGAAAAAATTATACATACGACAAACAGAAGGCCTGCAAACAAGACAAACTCTGCCCACTGCAAAAAAAACAAACAAAAAAGGCAAATAGAGTGTGAGCATGTAACTTTTAACATACATCAATAAACATATGTGAGACATATATGTAAGAGTTAAAAAAGAGATGTCTGCAGATAAGAAACTGGGTCAGAACCCCAAATGGGGGGGGGTCACAAAACCCATGTTTGTGGTTCTAACCTGGGTAGGCTCCCTATAGGTGCAACCACAAGGAGAATTCAAGAAGGAATGGGAGTGATCAATTCAGTGAGCCAGGAAATGCAGGAAGCCCAGCTCAAAGGCAAATAGTATTATACTGAGCTCCAAGAAAGGACTCAACACAGTCCGTGTTTCGGCTAATCAGCCTTCATCAGGAGTCCTATGCAGCCATACAATAAAACCACATTTCACCCTCGAGAAGAGAAGATTGCGAGGGGATTTGATAGAGACTTTTAAAATATTAAAAGGATTTGATAAAATAGACCAGGAAACAGCATTACTAACATTTTCGGAGATGACACGGACACAGGGTCATAGCCTGAAACTGAGTATCAGCAGGTTTAGGACAAATGTTAGGAAGTTCTGTTTCACACAGCGAGTGGTTGGCGCTTGGAATGCTCTCCCGGAGGAGGTTGTGGCGGAGCCTACTGTTCCGAATTTCAAGCGCAAGTTGGATGCACATCTTCTTGAAAATCATATTGAGGGATACGGGAAATCCGGGTCTCCTAAAAGGTGTACTTAAATGGGCCGCCGCATGCGCGGATCGCCGGACAGGATGGACCTCGGTCTGATCCGGTGAAGGCATTTCTTATGTTCTTATGAGTCTTACTAGTAGATTATTAGGCCACTAATGTCATAAATACTGCTTTGTAGTGAAGCAGGAGCGTGGTTCATTGAACTGGTCACTCTCGTTCCTCCTTCACGTTTCCTTATGGCTGTTCTGTGGGGGTATGCTCATTTTTACTCTCCATAGGGTTCCATTTTTGCTCCCCTCTGTGCGTTCCACAGTTTTATGGGTCATAACCACAATAAGATTGACAAGCACTGGTCTTACCCTGTCTGTGTTTCCATTTGTAGCTGACTTCTGTACTATCACAAACAATTTGATCAGTGGGCTTCTCCCTCTCAGTGAAGTAGTAAGGGGGGGAAGACTGCCCCCGGTGCCATCTTGGTGGTGGCACTGGCACCTCTCCACCCCCAGCCCCCGCTCGCCCTCTCTTTTCCCTCCCCCTCCCTGTACCTATTTAAATCTTCGCCAGCGTGAGCAAATTTTCCGGCCTGCTGCTCATGCCAGCCTGGCTCCCTTCTGAAATCATTTCCGGGTCATGGGGCCAGGAAGTGACATCAGAGGGAAAGCCACCTCGGCATAAGCAGCAGGCCAGAGAAACTGCTTGTGCTGGCGAAGATTTAAAGAGATAGGGGGGAAGGGAGTGCATGAGTGTATCATGGGGTAGGGAAGGAGCAGTGGGAGCGCCACCATCTTGAGGCACCTCCTATCCTTGCTACGCCACTGCTCCCTCCTTGTGTTACTACCGTGTTTCCCCCAAAATAAGACGTCTTATATTAATTTTGGGCCCAAAAAATGCATTAGGGCTTATTTTTAGGAATGTCTTTATTTTTTTTTTTCATGTACAACAATCATCTCTCCCTTCCTCTCCTCCTCCCCAATTCTTCCTCTTTCCTTTCTCCCTCTCCCCCCAATGTGCAGCATCTTTCCTCCCCTCTCATTCATCCCCTTGTGCAGCATCTTTCTATCCCTCCTTCCCATCCCCCTGTGCAGCAGAACCCTACTGACCCACCCACTGTGATGCGGCAGAGGGAAAGCCCCAACGGGGAAGATCACAAAGCAGCCCGTTCAGAGTACTGCCGCTGCTTTAGGAGGCCTCGGAGCGAAGGTATGTCAGGTCTCACCGGGGGTGGGGATTGCTGAATTGACGAGTCTTATTTTTTCAGCAAAGCGGGCAGCACTAGTGTCAGGGATGGAGTCGGGGAGTGTTGGGAACATTTGGGGTGGGGGCTTCGAGGGTTGATCTTAAACAGGGCTTTTTTGGGGGTAGGGCTTATATTAGGAGCATCTATGGAAGTCATGCTAAGGCTTATTTTCGGGAAAACAGGGTAAGATCTCTTTAGTGCTTGTCCCATCCACGCTTGATTTGTCAGGTTTGTCTAGCTACATAGCAAGATTTAAGGATGCCGTAGTGTCTTTGAAACCAAAGCTACAGGACAATATGCACCATTTCAAACAGGGTCAGCGACACAGATTTGATTCTAGCTCTGGAATTCCTTGGTTCCACGTACCCAGAGCCAATCACCAGAATAGGACTCCCTCCATTATAACCTAACTTTTAGCATCACCGTCTAGGTGAAATTAAATACTATTCAGCAAGATGCATCGAGGCTCTACCTGCTCCAGGGCTACAGTCTGGGCAATAATTAGCACAATGAGATTTCCGAAGGCCACCGTGAGAAGCCAACCCGCCTGCAGGACTGACTTCATACTTGGAGGAGCCTGGGAAAAAGGAGCATAAAGAAAACATTGGTTCATTAGCTTCATGTGGGTGAAAATTGTTCCGTGTTTGATTCTGTAAATAGTATAGGTACAATTATTTGATATCCTGATTTTTTTTCATTGAAGATGTAGATAAATCTTTATCCTTATTAAAATTCTTGTAAACCACTATACAACATAAAAGTTTAGAAACATAGAAATAGACGGCAGATAAGGGCCACGGCCCATCAAGTCTGCCCACCCCAATAACCCTCCCCCCTCCCCTACAAAGTGGTTTACATAAACTATAAATAAAAAGCAGAACGCCCAAAAAAGTTCATAAGCAAAAAACTACCACATTACAACTGTAAATTAAAAAATAACCTCCCGTGAAGAGGCGATAACCAACATAAAAATTATACGCTAGTGGATCACTAGGCTGTAAAAAACCAAGTTTTCAAAATTTTTTAAAAGTTTCACATAATTCTCCAGCCTAAGGGCTAAATTCACTAATGCCACGGATCAGATCCATGTCTGGGGGGCTGATTCACGAATTGCCCTCATGCAAATGAGGGCGATCAGAATCACGCCCCCAACCGACTGCTCGGATCGTTGAATAGCGATCCCGATGCATGCGCAGACCATCTGTAGATGGTCTGTGCATGCTTAAAAAGCAGCAACCTTTTTTTTTTTTTTTTTTACTTTTTTAACTTTTTATAGCGAGCCCATGGTTTTAACCCACTTTAAACCTGCAGGTTAAAACCACGGGCTTGCACTGCAGGGGAAGACCGGGCAGAAGCAGGGCAGTGTTGTGCAGCATTTACTTGGAAATCCAGAGTTGGGGAGGCAGAGAACAGGTCGCGGCAGAGAGCAAGAGAGCTGGGGAGGCAGAGAGTCAGTTCGGGGCGGCAGAGAGAGAGAGTCGGGGAGGCAGTGAGCAGGTCGCGGCAGAGAGCAAGAGAGCTGGGGAGGCAGAGAGTCAGTTCGGGGCGGTAGAGAGAGAGTCGGGGAGGCAGCGAGCAGAAGAGCCGGGGAGGCAGAGAGAGAGTCAGGGAGGCAGAGAGCAGGAGAGCCAGGGAGTTAGAGAACAGGTCGTGGCAGAGAGTAAGAGAGCCGGGGAGGAAGAGAGAGAGTCGGGGAGGCAGAGAACAGGTCGCAGCAGAGAACAGGAGAGCCTGGGAGGCAGAGAGAGAGAGTCGGGAGGCAGAGAGCAGGAGAGCCTGGGAGGCAGAGAGAGAGAGTCGGGGAGGCAGCAAGCATGAGACCCAGGGAGGAAGAGAGAGAGTCGGGGAGGCAGAGAACAGGTCGCAGCAGAGAGCCGGGGAGGCAAAGAGAGAGTCGGGAGGCAGAGAGCAGGAGAGCCTGGGAGGCAGAGAGTCAGCTCGGGGCGGCAGAGAGAGAGAGTCGGGGAGGCAGCAAGCAGGAGACCCAGGGAGGAAGAGAGAGAGTCGGGGAGGCAGAGAACAGGTCGCAGTAGAGAGCAGGAGAGTCGGGGAGGCAGAGAGAGAGTCGGGGAGGCAGAGAGCAGGTCGCGGCAGAGAGCAGGAGAGCCGGGGAGGCAGAGAGCAGTGAAGCAGGGCAGAGAGTAGGTCAGCAGAAGGCAGGGCAGTCGGAAAGGACCTGAGTGACTGGTCCTCAGCAGTCACTTATTTTTGGATCGGTCAGCCCAGTCGGTGTCCCTCATTTTTTTTTTTTAGTGAATCGCTGCCTGCCTACATTTGAATGCCGTTCCCCATTTGCATACACAGATCGGAGGATGATCAGGACAGAGTTTAGTGAATCGGGTCGGAGGGAATTCGGGTCACAAAGGGGTCACTAAGCGGTCAGAAGTTGATCGGTGGGCTTAGTGAATTTAACCCTAAGTTCCCTAGGTAAGCTGTTCCACCTAGCACCATAACAGAGAGCATCCCAGCATTAGGAGAATAAATCTACATTAATTTCCTCCCCCCCCCCCCCTTTTTCTTTTTTACTAATCTGCAGTAGAGATTTCTACCGTGGCCCAGGGCGCTAAATGCTTCGACGCTCAGAGAATTCCTATGAGTATTGGAGCATTTAGCACTCCAGGCCGCGGTAGAAACCTCTATCTCGGCTTAGTAAAAAAAGGAGGGAGGGAGGTTAATGCTACATTGCTCCAGGTACAAAATAAGCACCTGTCTAAAATATCTAAACCACTTTGATTGTAACCACACAGAAAAAGCAGTTGTAGTGTGGGATGCATTCTATTGGACTAACATGAGAAAAACCTAAAGCTTGTGCTTCATGTGAAGTCCATCACACTGATATAATAACATCTGTCTGATAAATAGCATGCTAGCCTACAAAGAATGACCCAGCAAAAGGGGGGAGAGTATGGCACAGTAGTTAAACTTATCATGAAAGCTAAAAAATTTGATCATGTGACCCTGCTGCTTAAAAAGGCCCGCTGGCTTCCAGTAGCTCATCGTATAATGTACAAATTAAGTCTGCTTACCTTTAAATCTCTGTCATTTAAAACCCCAGCTTTTATCTATACATTTTTGATTCCTCATACCACATCCAGATTACTGCGGTCGAATGACCAACATTTATTGGTCATTCCCTCTCTCAAAATTATCAATACACGGCGGCAATCCATTTTTTCCGTTACAGCTCCACAAACATGGAATTCTCTTCCAATTTACTTAAGAGAGGGAAAAAACTTGAAAAGATTTAAGAGTAAACTTAAGGGTTTTCTTTTTAAAGATGCATTTGATGAATAAATGAATTGCTTATACTCTTTTGCACTCTTTTATCCTCAAAAATATTTTGGTTTTTCTTTCCCTTTCCTATCGTATTCAACCTTAATTGTTTTCTTTATAATCAGATTGTATTTCTTTCCTCTCCTCTCCTCATGTTTCAATATGTTTGTATAAGTTGGTTTTTTATCATGTTTAGTAGACTTAGTTTTTTGTTAGCTGTGTCTGTTACCCCCAACTCCGTAATTTTAATTATTTGTACATCGCCTAGAATTTGGAATAGGCGATTAATCAAATTTGATAATAAACTTGAAACTTAAAGCTACAGCCTCAGCACCCTGAGGCTGGGGGCTCAAAACCAACCTGCTCCATGTGACCCTGGGCAAGTCACTCAATCCCCCCATTGCCCCAGGTACATTAGATAGATTATGAGCCCACCAGAACAGACAGGGGAAAATGCTTGAGTACCTGAATAAATTCACGTAAATCGTTTTGAGCTCCCCTGGGAGAATGATATAGAAAATTGAATAAAATAAATATGCAAAAGACCCTTAAAATAAACTGATATACACTGTACCTGGGAGTATGAGAATTCGAGCCCTGTGACAGAGAACATGATCTCCCCGGCACTGATCAGCACATACTGGGGAATTTGCCAAGCAATGTGAATGCTATTTGCTGGGATGTCTTCTGATTTCTGGATGATAATTTTTCCCCTGGAATCCTAAGAGTGATAAAGGGAAGAGGTGGGTCAGGCGTTTGCCTTGAGGAAGAGCTACTATTTCAGTTTGCAAAATGCTCCTGCAGCTTTGCATTTCAAAAGGAAAATCCTGGGCAAACAGGAAGATAGATGCTGCAGTTTCCATAGGTGTACACCAGGGGGCAGTGTTATAGGAGACAGTGCAACCGTATCAAAGGAGTCTGCCCAAAAGTGGTGATTTGTAACTTAGTAAGAAACAACTCTTCATAAATAGTATTTTTTAGGGGAATTCTACAAACAGTACCTAAAGTTAGATGGCAAAACACTGGGCACTAAACTAGTATTCTATAATGCCAGAGTTGGGCATCAAATATATTATAGAACTTTTGTCAACTCAGTCCTGGAGTATCCCCTTGCCAGTCAGGTTTTCAGGATATCCACAATGTATATGCAAATTTCTTTCATGCATATTCATTGTGGATATTCTGAAAACCTGACTGACAAGGGGGTACTCCAGGACCGAGTTGACAAACACCGTCATAGAATTCCAGCGCAAGTCCGCGATTTCATGCCAAATTAGGTACAACCGGTTATACCAAGTCTATAGCTCGTGTAAATACCGGTACCTAAAATCAGCAGTTGGACTTATAAATGCAATTATTCTATAAAGCAAGCGCTGAAATAGTCATAACGCCCATGTCCCTCCCACGCCCCTGCCATTGGAATGCCCCCTTTTAAGTTACGCGCTAGAACGCTTGCGAGCCCAGTTAGAAAATAGTGTCTAAGTGCGTGGTGACGCTGGACTGCTGTGTGAACCTCATTTTGGCACCTAGCATCCGATAACTTCCACTACCACACCAAACATTTGGGCCCATATTCAAGAAATGGCGCCGTAAGTAGGGCGCCTAACTTATGAAACAAAGCCCTTTAAAAACCTCCTTAAAATTGTTTAAAACCAAAGTTGTAGGTGCCTCCCAGGCACTTAGATCGAGTTTACGGCAGCACCTAAGGTCAAAGTGTCCAGAGAATGGCCAAGGGACTCAAGGATCTCCCGTACGAGGAATGGCTAGATAAATTACAGCTATACTCGCTTGAGGAACGCAGAGAGAGGGGAGACATGATTGAGACGTTCAAGTACCTCACGGGCCGCATCAGGGTGGAGGAAGATATCTTCTTCTTCAAGGGTCCCACGGCAACAAGAGGGCATCCGTGGAAACTCAGGGGCGGGAAGCTGCACGGTGACACCAGGAAATTCTTTTTCACTGAGAGGTTGGTTGATCGTTGGAATAATCTTCCACTTCAGGTGATTGAGGCCAGCAGCGTGCCTGATTTTAAGGCCAAATGGGATCGTCACGTGGGCTCTATTCACAGAGGAAGGTAGGGGAGGGACATCAGGGTGGGCAGACTAGATGGGCCATGGCCCTTATCTGCCGTCTATTTCTATGTTTCTATGAAGTGGGATGTGGCTCATGTGGGAAATGACCTTAGGCACTGCTGTAGACACAATTCACATCAAACAAAGGCACCAGAAATATAGGCCTCAAAAAAAAACCTGGCCCTACATTTCCAGCGCCTCTGTTTGAGATAACCGGGATTCTCCAATCGGCGCCATTGTGTGACTGACACGCAATCGGCGGTCATCTTCTAGGCAGCCGCCGCTACCAGCGCTGTTTCTAGAATCCGGCCCTTGCTGCCTAATTCACACCTATCTTTTGACGACCCATATAGGTAGGGTTGACAGATGTCGGGATATCCCAGGACATGTCCTCCTTTTCGAGGACTTGTCCAGACAGCTTTTCAAAACCCGGCACTTTGTCCGGGTTTTAAAGAGCTTCCCGTCAAAAATCGCTTTGGGAAGGGGCATAACAGGTGGAATGGGTCGGAACTGGACGGGCCTGGGGACGTGGCCATGGGTCCGGATTTTCCTTCGGGAAAAATCTAGTAGCCCTCTATATAGAATTACCAAAAAGCAGTCATCCAGTACTTCAAAGATGCCTTGCTTTTTTTAATCTAAATAAAAACTGGGATATAATTGACTCCAACAAAGACCATTACGTAGGTTTCCTTCAGCAAACATAGGGTTAGCAGATTTCCCCGAAGTGCACGTGTGCGTGACATCACCGCATTGCGTCCGCACCCCCCCACTCCTTCCCCACTCCCACCTGCTATGCATATGCCCCCCCCCACGCTTCTAGTAACAACTTCAACGTGCTCCTCATGACCCCGACGCCTCTCCCTCTGACATCACTCCTACGCGTGGCACCCGGAAATGATGTCAGCGGAAGCTGTTGCTCGCGGCAGTGAACAACTAGAGGTTGGGGGAAATGAAGGGGGCGCTTGGCAAAGGAAGGAATGGGAAGAGGTGGAGGGGGCGTTGATGAGGAGGAGTGCAAGTGCATCCACCAGCATGGTACCCGGGGCAGACCACCCCCCTCCCCCCTAACTACACCATTGTTTTCCCTGTACTTGTGACCTGGATCGTCAGCTGTTGGAAACAGGATACTGGGACTGATGGCGATTCTTATGTTTCTATGAAAATCTGCCTCTTGTGTGTCTGCAAAATGCACCGATCGCTGTTGCACCGGTGCACTTTCATTTTCCACAGAGCCAGTGATCAGAAAGAAATGCCCCAGGCGTGGGTTGAGTTGTGCACTTATCATGGCTGCCTGTAACAGGCACGTGTGTGCGCATGCCAGTACAACGGTGCAAGGAACATGGTGATAATTAGCAAGAAAATCACCTAGAGTCGGGCACACCTTTAGGTTACAGTTCTTAAGCGTATGCTCTGGCTCGCTTTAGGACTGGCAGGCGAGAAGTGTGCGGCGAAGACTTCGATTCAGGCTTCCAGAAATGTTCACAGGCTGCACTGAGTCATCACGATGACGAGCGAGGGCAAGTATGCAGATTTTAAAGGGCCGAAGAGAGATGCAGTAATTATGCACCGAGCCACATCCTCATGTCAATCACAATTTAAAGGAAGTGAGCATTATTTCACGATACGTGATGGCAGCACCGGGGAAGAATTTACGCAGCGCCTAGCAGCCACCTTAATAACGTGATTTTGCTGCAGTCATCATTGTCCTGGCACCACGTATTAAGACATCTCGTACATTGTTATACATTCAGATTCATATGTTTTGCACTGTTACTACTTGAAAATCAATAAAGATTTATTAAAAAAAAAAAAAGACATCTCGAACATTAGGCTAATCTGCCAAGCAAGAAACATCAACTGCAGGGAGATAAAAGGTGCTGAGACATCTTGCTCTGCCGCTTTCACAAAGGCACAAAGGATATGAGGAACGATGGCAGGTGAAACCCGCATGGGGACAAATTGCCCCGAGGACCCAGCGGTACTGTTTTGCCCTAACAAACAAGAAACCTGAGTTCAGCTGTTGGAAGCTCCAACAGATGTGCATTTGTCAGTGTGCATCTAGACCGACCCATTCATTAGGCAAGAACTAGGCAGTTGCCTAGGGCAGCAGCTTCTTGGAGACAGCAAAGAGCAGCGGCAGTCAAAGGAAAACAAAAGGTTATAACAGCTGCAGTAACTCAAAGAACCATTAGTATTTACTTTTATATATAGGTGGTCATAATAAAGTTTAATTATACTATGTAACAAAATTTTCTTTTGTGGCAAGGGGCATTGATATTTTGAAATTTGCCCTTTTTTGTGCCAATTTTGGCTGTGTATGCCTTTGAGTTGACCATTGACCCTTGACCCATGGCTGCCTACAGTGAGGAATCCTCCCTGTGATGTTTCAAGGCAGAGTACTGCAATCCACTCCTAACTGGTATCCCTCAGTGTCACCTCTCCCTCTAGCAATCAGTGCAAAACTCTGCTGCGCGACTCATCTTCTTCCAACCTCGCTATGCTCATGTCACCCCTTTCTTTAAGTCACTTCACTGGCTCCCCATCTGCCATCGCACACAGTTCAAGATCTTATTGTTGACCTACAAGTGTGTTCATTCTGCTGCCCCCAATATATCTCCTCTCTCCTTATACACCTCCCAGAGAACTCCGTTCCTCATATCAGCTGCTCTTACCTGTACCCTTCTCCTCCACTGCCAATTCCACACTTTATTCCTTTCATCTAGCTGCCCCTATGCCTGGAATAAATTACCTGAGTTTGTCCGTCAAGCCCCTTCTCTTCCCTTGTTTAAAAGCAGACTGAAAACCCACCTTTTTGATATAACCTTCAATCCTTGACCCTACTCCTCTGCCCTCCAACCCAGTCAACTGATTAACCGTTCCCCTTAACTGTATCCATGACATCCTGTTTGTCTGTCTTGGCTGTTTCTATGTTTCTATGTTTAGATTGTAAGCTCTTTGGAGCAGGGACTGTCTTCTTTGTGACTCTGTACAGCGCTGAGTACGTCTGGTAGCGCTATAGAAATAATTAATAGTAGTAGTAGTGTGAAGAGTTTCAGTCTTTGGGAAGCAGAGCTGATGTCATAATGCCTCATCCCACCAATAAGAGCCAACCGCCTCAGTGATGTCACAATGGCTTGATTGTCCTGTACTCATCTCTGCCCTCCAACCCAGCCAGCAGATTAACCGTTCCCCTTAACTGGATCCATGTCTTCCTGTTTGTCTATCTTGGCTGTTTAGATTGTAAGCTCTTTCGAGCAGGGACTGTCTTCTTTGTGACTCTGAACAGCGCTGCGTACGTCTGGTAGCGCTATAGAAATAATTCATAGTAGTAGTAGTAGTAGTTTGAAGAGTTTTAGTCTTTGGGAAGCAGAGCTGAGCTTGTGATGTCATAATGCCTCATTCCACCAATAAGAGCCAACCTCCTTAGTGATGTCACAATGCCTTGATTGTCCTGTACTCCCCTCTGACCTCCAACCCAGCCAGGAGATTAACCGTTCCCCTTAACTTGATCCATGACTTCCTTTTTTTCTATCTTGGCTGTTTAGATTGTAAGCTCTTTTGAGCAGGGACTGTTTTCTTACTCTTTGTGACTCTGTATAGCGCTGCGTGCGTCTGGTAGCGCTATAGAAATAATTAATAGCATTAGTAGAAGGGGTGGTTTTCCATTGCCTTCTCCAGGCAGTGTGTGGCTCTGCTATGTCGCTGTGCCCAATGTAGGGTTCTGCAGCCTACAGCACCATCCAGGTATTAGCCAGCTCTGATCCTGTTTAGCTTCCAAGAGCGGGCCAACCCAGGGCAGCCCGGCCGGAGGTGTAATTTTGGCCATAGGTCTTAATAAAAGAGCCCCTTAGAGGAACTTTCTAGAACTTTCCATCAATATCAACATTAACATGCATCCTCTGTTACTCAACACCAGGAAAATGGAATGAAAATAAACAAGCTCTCGAAGAATTCATTTACCAGAATTCCATAACATCACCTCACAACCTACTCCTAGGAGACATAAACCTCCATCTAGAAGATCACACCTCTAATCAAGTACTAAATTTTCTCTCATACCTCAAAGCACTGAACTACCAGACCCTCAACCCCCAACCCACACACGAAAAAGGCCACCAACTAGATGTCGCTGCTTACATGACCCAACACCCTCACAAACCCAAAATCCATATCTCAAATGGGACCTGGCACCCCTCCCTCTGGTCAGATCACTATAAATACACATTTAACATCAACTGGCCTCAAAGCATCAACAAGCAACCTCCAAAAAAAACCTCCTTCAAAGCACGCCAAAAAATCGAACCCTCCACATTCTGGGATAAAGCAGACCACGCCATCAACAACATAGCCCCCAACGAATTTACATCCCAATGGCGAACCATAAGCGAAACCATCCTGAATGAGCTAGCCCCAGAAAAACTAAAATTTAAAATATGCAGACCTTCTGATAAATGGTTCGACTCCGAACTTCTCCAAGAAAAAAAGCTATGCAGACAACTTGAAAGAGACTGGAAAAAAAATAAGAGCTCTGAACACTCTAAAACAGCATGGAGAAATCAAATTAACCAATACAAAACCAAACTCAAGGAAAAACGGAAAAACTACTACTCCAAAATGATAGGCACAAAAACCCCAGACACAAAAAAGCTATTCAACCTAGTAAAGAACCTCACTGATACCAAACCTTACCTTGCCACACAAGGAATCCACCCACCGACAGCAATCCACCTAGCAGACCATTTCAAAAACAAGATCACCAACATCAGAACCGCATTCATCAACACACACACCCATCTCGAAAAGATAACAACAAACCCATCAACAGGGGAAGCCATTGTTGCAGACAGAAGCTGGTCCAACTTCCCAATCCTACTTTGGTCGGATATGAATCGACTATACAATAAATACAGCCATGCCTCCAGCGACCTAAATAATTGCCCCACCTACCTGTTATCAAACGCCTCCATCACATTCAAAACTAACTTCATGCTATGGATTCAAACCACATTGACAGAAGGCCAATTCCCACAGGAACTAGGAGAGATTTTAATCACTCCAATCATGAAAGATCACAAAGGCCCAATAGATAGCCCCGCCAACTACAGACCTATCGCTTCAATACCAATATACGTTAAAATAATAGAAGGTCTAGTAGCTCAATACCTCACTAACTACCTGGAAAAACATAACTTACTCCACCCCTCACAATCAGGATTTCGAACTAACCATAGTACAGAAACACTACTTGTCTCACTTCTAGATGCAGCCCGGCAACACATCAGTAAGGGAAAAAAGATGGTGTTAATACAACTAGACCTCTCCGCAGCATTTGACCTAGTTGACCACACCATATTACTACAAATACTCGACACCATAGGGATCTCAGGCAAGGTCTACAATTGGTTGCAAGGGTTCCTCAAATCAAGAACCTACAGGGTAAAGTACAATTATATAAAATCAGAGCCATGGGCAAACCCCTGCGGAGTTCCACAAGGATCTCCACTCTCACCTATGCTCTTCAACCTCTTTCTCTCCTCCCTAGGAGCCACTCTAGATAACCTAAATGTCACATCCTTCAGCTACGCAGACGACATCACCATACTCCTCCCCTTCGACCCATCAGATACCACCACCACAACAAAGCTGGAAACAACCTTAGATACAGTAGAAAAATGGATGATGGATCACAAACTAAAACTAAACTCAGAAAAAAACAAAATTCCTCTTGCTCGAACAGGCCAAAACGCCTGCCATCACAGAACTGAAAATCAAAAACACCAAATACCCAATACAACCCGAACTAAAACTCCTAGGAGTTATAATAGACAGATGCTGCACAATGCAGTCCCAAATCAACAAGACGACCCAGAAAGCCTTTCTAACCATGAGAAATCTACGTAAAATCAGAAAATTCTTCAACCCAGCACAATTCAGACTAATTGTCCAATCCCTAGTCTTAGGTCTGCTGGACTACTGTAACTCCCTCTATCTTCCTTGTCCAGCCACTATGATAAAAAGACTCCAGACCATACAAAACACCGCCCTCAGACTGATCTACTCACTCAGAAAATATGATCACATAACTACTGCCTTCTTAGACTCCCACTGGTTACCCATACAAGCACAAATTCAATTCAAGTTCTACTGCCTATTATTCAAAGCGTTACATGGCTCTTCCCCTTCCTACCTAAACAACCGCTTATACCAGATCTCCACCTCAAGACACAGAAGAACCCCAAACCCTTTTACCTTTCCCCCACTCAAAGGCACACTACGCAAGAAATTGTTTGACAACCTTCTGGCAACACAAGCAGCAAAACTCAACCATACCATCTCCAATCTGCTGACAACATCGGACGACTTCAAAACATTCCGAAAAGAAATCAAAACCCTGCTTTTCAAAAAATTCATCCAAATATCTTAACCATTCTTCACCTACCTCAAGATATTACGTCCCCAAATAACCCACCTAAACACCTTCCAAGCAAACAGACCCAAAAATTAGATGGTAATCTTACCTACTCTAACAATATTCTCTTTGTCCATATCACACAGTTCAGCACTGTCATTTTACTATCCAACCCCTAAATCCCCTTAGGAATCTATCCAACTATCTCTCCTCTGTCAAAAAAAAAAAAAAAAATTGTATCTTCACTGGAAAATGTCCAGTCAAATCTTTTGTAATCCGCCTTGAACTGCAAGGTATAGGCGGAATAGAAATCCGTAATGTAATGTAATGTAATGTATTGTACAACTATAGAGATCTTAAGCCCACCAGCTCAGTTCAGTTCCAGCTGCCCAAGTGGAAACATAACTGGTTTTAGATGGTATCCAGAGGCTGCAAACATCCAGCAGATGCATTTTGCTATGTAAGTGGTCAATTTTTCAAGACAAGAGGGAAAAAATATTCCATAAAAGCATCTGCGAAGATGTGCGAAGTCTACGAGACATATTTTGGCGTGTCTGTTGGGGGTCAAGACAAACCTCGGGCACCTCACTTCACATGCAAACACTGCCAAAATACTCTGGAAGGTAAGACAATTTTGTTCTTCACTAGGATGGTGGAATTTTCTGCTCTAAAATGGCTTTAGAATGTTTAACTTAAAAAAATATTTTAAATTTAAAAATTTTCAATGTTATTTGAAAAGATATCATATATGAAATATGTTGCAAGAATCTAGGTGGTGGAGAGGAAAACTGTGATTGAGTTCAAAGAAGCGTGGGAAGAACACAGAGGATTTAGAATCAGAAAATAATATTAAATATTGAACTAGGCCAGTTACTGGGCAGACTTGCATGGTCTGTGTATGGCCGTTTGGTGGGGGATGGGCTGGGGAGGGCTTCAGTGGCTGGGAGGGTGTAGATGGGCTGGAGTAAGTCTTAACAGAGATTTCGGCAGTTGGAACCCAAGCACAGTACCGGGTAGAGCTTTGGATTCTTGCCCAGAAATAGCTACGAATAAAAAATTTAAAAAATTTAAATTGAATCAGGTTGGGCAAACTGGATGGCCCATTTGAGTCTTTATCTGCCGTCATCTACTATGTTACTATGTTATTAGTCATAGGTGAAATAAATTTATTGTTTTTATTACCACCATTTAGGGCTCTTTTTTTATCACGCACTAACCCCCGTGCTAGCCGAAAAACCACCACCTGTTCAAGAAGAGGTGGTAGCGGCTAGCGCGGCCAGCAGTTTAGCGTGCGCGTTACACCGCTAACGTGACTTCTTAAAAGGAGCCCTTCATTTTGCTCTCTCACAGGATGGTACAGAGGGAAAAAGTGAAGTTTGCTATCCCAAGAATTTGGCAGGAACCCACTGACCACTCAATCAAACTGCTACTTCAGCATGGTGGACCCCTCCAAACATCGAACTGGCAAGAATGCATCTGCAATCACGTATCCGGACATTCCATCATCCATCGCCCTCAATGCCACATTGCCCTGAGCTCCAAATTCCCACTCCCCCAGAGAGAAAGCAGCTGTCTTCAGAAGGAGACGCTGTAGATCCAGTTTTACAATAACATAGTATCGTCAGTGAGGACATGAAGTCTGCCAATCAAATGGAGCAGGCTTCGTCCAAGGCAAGACAAATCATGGGCTGCATACGAAGGGGTTTCGTCAGCCGTAAGGCGGAAGTCATTATGCCTTTGTATAGATCCATGGTGAGGCCCCACCTGGAATACTGTGTGCAATTCTGGAGGCCGCATTATCGCAAGGATGTGCTGAGACTGGAGTCGGTGCAAAGAATGGCCACCCGGATGGTCTCGGGACTCAAGGATCTACCATACGAAAAACGGCTTGACAAATTACAGCTATACTCGCTCGAGGAGCGCAGAGAGAGGGGGGACATGATCGAGACGTTCAAGTATCTTACGGGCCGCATCGAGGCGGAGGAAGATATCTTCTTTTTCAAGGGTCCCACGACAACAAGAGGGCATCCGTTGAAAATCAGGGGCGGGAAACTACGAGGTGACACCAGGAAATTCTTTTTCACTGAAAGAGTGGTTGATCGCTGGAATAGTCTTCCACTACAGGTGATTGAGGCCAGCAGCGTGCCTGATTTTAAGGCCAAATGGGATCGGCACATGGGATCTATTCACAGGGCAAAGGTAGGGGAGGGACATTAGGGTGGGCAGACTGGATGGGCCGTGGGCCCTTATCTGCCGTCTATTTCTATGTTTCTATGTTTCATAGTAAATGACGGCAGATAAAGACCTGAACGGTCCATCCAGTCTTCCCTTTTACTAAGGTGCGCTAGCGTTTTTAGCGCACGCGTGAAATTACCGCGCGGTATGCTTCTAGAACAACGCCAGCTAATGCTGGCGTTAAGATCCAGCGTGCGTGGCAATGTAGCGCGCACTATTCCGCGCGTTGAGGCCCTAACGCACCGTAGTAAAAGGAGCCCAAAGTCAAAGAATTGAGAAAAAAAAAGTCTGAAAAATCCAAAAACAAACACAAGTCTTTGACTGTGCATATCCATAGGATTTTCAGCAATTACGTCATTTCAATCTATACGCAGAAAAATTAATCTGGTTGACTTGAATGCAAAACACGCATGATACATCTAGGATATTACACAGAGGGGAGCAGATGGGGTGAGCATTATCATCCTTCATCTTCTCTTATGGCCCCCTTTTATTAAACCGTGATAGCGGTTTGTAGCACAGAGAGCCACGCTGAATGGCCCGCGCTGCTCCCAATGCTCATAGAGTTCTTATGAGCGTCGGGAGCAGCGCGGAGCATTCAGCGCGGCTCCCTGCGCTACAAACCGCTATCGCGGTTTAATAAAAGGGAGAGGACATGTTCTTTATCCCTTTTCTCCAAGTTTCTTTCCATGTCCCACTCCTCGCTAACAGGCTCCTCTCAAGTTTTGGGGGTACAGTACTCTGTAGTGAAGGATTGCCTATTAGATGGAGTAGACAAGTGCCAAGGAATGCTCCTCCATCCTCACTTTCACAGCCCAATCCTATCCACAGCAACTACAATATGGTCAGTCCATACTCTCCTCCAACAGCAGCAGACGGAAGAGCCATAAAGTGCCATAAGAACATAAGAACATAAGCAATGCCTCTGCTGGGTCAGACCTGAGGTCCATCATGCCCAGCAGTCCGCTCACGCGGCGGCCCAACAGGTCCAGGACCTGTGCAGAAATCCTCTATTTATACCCCTCTATCCTCTTTTCCAGCAGGAAACCGTCCAATCCTTTCTTAAACCCCAGTACCGTACTTTGCCCTATTACGTCCTCTGGAAGCGCATTCCAGGTGTCCACCACACGTTGGGTAAAGAAGAACTTCCTAGCATTCGTTTTGAATCTGTCGCCTTTCAACTTTTCCGAATGCCCTCTTGTTCTTTTATTTTTTGAAAGTTTGAAGAATCTGTCCCTCTCTACTCTCTCTATGCCCTTCATGATCTTGTAAGTCTCTATCATATCCCCTCTAAGTCTCCTCTTCTTCAGGGAAAAGAGACCCAGTTTCTCCAATCTCTCAGCGTATGGAAGGTTTTCCATCCCCTTAATCAGTCGTGTCGCTCTCCTCTGAACCCTCTCGAGTATCGCCATATCCTTCTTAAGGTATGGCGACCAATATTGGACGCAGTATTCCAGATGCGGGCGCACCATCGCCCGATACAACGGCAGGATAACTTCTTTTGTCCTGGTTGTGATACCCTTCTTGATTATACCCAGCATTCTATTCGCTCTCTTAGCGGCCGCTGCGCACTGTGCCGTCGGCTTCATTGTCATGTCCACCATTACCCCTAAGTCCCTTTCCTGGGTACTCTCATTCAATAACATCCCTCCCATCGTATAGTTGTACCTCGGGTTTCTGCTTCCCACATGCAGTACTTTACATTTCTCAACGTTGAACTTCATCTGCCATCTCGTCGCCCATTCCCCTAGTTTATTCAGGTCCCTTTGCAATTCTTCGCAGTCCTCTTTAGTCCGAGCTCCCCTGAATAGTTTGGTGTCGTCTGCAAATTTTATGATCTCACACGTCGTCCCTATTTCTAGATCATTTATGAATATATTAAATAGTAGTGGCCCGAGCACCGAGCCCTGCGGAACACCACTTGTGACCCTCTTCCAGTCCGAGTAGTGGCCCTTCACCCCTACCCTCTGTTTCCTACCCGCCAACCAGTTTCTGATCCATCTATGCACATCTCCGTCCACCCCATGGTTCTTCAGTTACCTGGATGTTTCGCTGCCATCTAAAATTAAACATGGCCAAGAATGAACCTCTTCCTCCTCTACCCGTCTCTCCTCTGCCTCTGTTCGCCATACCTGTGGATAATGCTCTCCTCCTCCCCGCCTCACTGGCTTGCTCCCTCGGCGTCACCTTTGACTCATCTCTTTCCTTCTCTTCACATATCCAACAGACCCTCCCCCCCCCCCCAAAAAAAAAAAAAAAACCAACCTGCCATTTCTTCCTCTGCAATGTCGCTAAAATCCGACCTTTCGTTTCTGAGCACGCTGCTCCGCGTTCTCGTCACCTCTCGCACGAATGACTGCAAATTGCTTCTCACAGGTCTTCCGCGAAGCCTTCTCTCCCCCCTTCAATCTGTTCGAAATGCTGCTGGCATGCCCTCATATTCTGCCGGCGTCTTCAGGTTCACATTACCCCTCTCCTCAAAAAAACGTCACTGACTCCCCGGCCATTTCCACATACAGTTCGAGTTCTTCTTATTGGCCTACAAGTGTATTCGCTCTGCAGCTCCCCATTTCCTCTCCTCACTTATAAGAACATAACATAAGAACATAAGAAAAGCCTTCACCGAATCAGACCTTAGGTCCATCTAGTCCGGCGACCCGCACACGCGGAGGCTAAGCTAGGTGTCCCCTGATGAAGACCCATAAGAACATAAGAACATAAGAAGCGCCATCTCCGGATCAGACCTTAGGTCCATCTAGTCCGGCGACCCGCACACGCGGAGGCTAAGCTAGGTGTCCCCTGATGAAGACCCATAAGAACATAAGAACATAAGAAGCGCCATCTCCGGATCAGACCTTAGGTCCATCTAGTCCGGCGACCCGCACACGCGGAGGCTAAGCTAGATGTCCCCTGATGAAGACCCATAAGAACATAAGAACATAAGAAGCGCCATCTCCGGATCAGACCTTAGGTCCATCTAGTCCGGCGACCCGCACACGCGGAGGCTAAGCTAGGTGTCCCCTGATGAAGACCCATAAGAACATAAGAACATAAGAAGCGCCATCTCCGGATCAGACCTTAGGTCCATCTAGTCCGGCGACCCGCACACGCGGAGGCTAAGCTAGGTGTCCCCTGATGAAGACCCATAAGAACATAAGAACATAAGAAGCGCCATCTCCGGATCAGACCTTAGGTCCATCTAGTCCGGCGACCCGCACACGCGGAGGCTAAGCTATGTGTCCCCTGATGAAGACCCATAAGAACATAAGAAGCGCCATCTCCGGATCAGACCTTAGGTCCATCTAGTCCGGCGACCCGCACACGCGGAGGCTAAGCTAGGTGTCCCCTGATGAAGACCCTGTTTGCCCGTACCCCTCAATGTGATTTGCAAGAAGGTGTGCATCCAACTTGCCCTTGAATCCCAGAATGGTGGTCTCTGTCACAACATTCCAAGCGTCCACCACTCGTTGTGTGAAACAGAACTTCCGGACATTTGTCCTGGGCCTGTTGCCCTTCAATTTCAGTCCATGACCTCTTGTCCGAGTCACATTTGACAACGTGAATAACGTTGATTCTTGCTCTATTTTGTCGAATCCTTTTATTATTTTAAAAGTCTCTATCATATCGCCTCGCAGTCTTCTCCTCCCCAGGGTGAACAAGCCCAGTTTTCCGAGGCGTTCTTTGTAGCTCAAATTCTCCATACCCTTAACTAGCTTCGTGGCTCGCCTCTGCACCCTCTCCAGCAGGGTTATATCCTTCTTTAGATAGGGAGACCAGTGCTGGATACAGTACTCCAAGTGTGGTCTGACCATTGTTCTGTAAAGCGGCATTATGCCGATCTACTTGGGATTCCCTTCTTTATCATGCCCAACATCCTGTTTGCTTTCTTGGTCGCTCCCTATACTCCTCCCCGGACACTCCCTCCTCCCTGGACACTCCCTCCTTCGGGTAAGTCTCTCTTGGCTGAACCCTTCTCCTCTACTGCCAACTGCCAACTCCTTCCCTTCTGCTTTGCTACACCTTATGCCTGGAACAAACTGCCTAACTCAGCATGTCAGACTCCATCCCTGGTGATATTTGAATCCATGCCGAAAGCCCATTTTTTTATGAAGCCGCATTTAAATCCTAACCCCCAGCCCCTTTGTAAAGCGCCCATTCTGTTTGTCATTCCCCCCGTATTCTACCCTTTCTCCTCGTTACTCCCCATGTAATTTCCTATCTCAGCAGCATGTATAGATTTACCTTTGTCCTGTTTGTCTGCTATAACTAGTTTGTAAGCTCTTTCATTCAGGGACTGTCTCTTGCGTGTTTAATGTACAGAGCTATGTGTACCTGGTAGCACTACAGAAATAATAAATTGTAGTAATAGTCTCCTACCAAGGGCCAGCGTAAGAGCGAGATTGTTAAGTAGGAGGACGATAGAACGGAGAGAATTAGTTGAAATACTGACATGAGCCAACATACCTTTGGAGCTGAACAATATGAAAGTAATAAAATTCATTAGAAAAGAAAATAGACTGGGAGTATATTCAAATCAAAGATAACCTACCTGCTTTAATATAACAGTGTAAGAGCCTCCAAAATCGAGCAGACCAAGGTCCAAGGAAAATTCATTGTTCCCAATTCTGCACTTCCCATGGTTGTAGCTAGAAAGGAAATGAACATCTGAATCTGAGTAACACAATCTCAGTTCACAGATGTTAACACATTCCAAAATAAATACTCAAATGATGATAAGAGAGAAAAGCAGCCCAAATTGCCAGCAGTCGGAGCTAGCCATTACCACAATCAGAACATAATAAACCCAATGAAGTTAGCAAGTGTTGTAGTAATCCATATCCCAGTGGCCGAAGCTGTATAATTATATCGAGGTACGTTTTCAATACTAGGACTAAGGGGGGGGGGGGGGGATGCGATGAAGCTACTAAGAGATTTAAAACAAACCAGAGAAAATATTTCTTCACACGATGTGTAATTAAGCTCTGGAATTCATCGCAGGAGAATGTGGTGAAATCAGTTAGCTTAGCAGGGTTTTAAAAAAGGTAGATTTTTTTTTTTAATTTGAAGATCTGGTGGAATATTTTAAGTCATGCCCAATGGAAGTGTAAATAGATCTGCTTGTCTAGTTTTCTCCTCTCACCAAGTTACAACGATCTTCACCCCCCAACTACAATTACAGCTAGAAGTACATGTTATAAAAGTGTATACAGTACTTTTAACAAGTTGAGAATCCATATAGGCAGGTTTTAGCTATTCGTCGGGTCCAATTAATACAATTAATACAAAACACCGCAGTGAAACTAATCTATCACACAAATAAAACTTGACCACGTTATTCCTCTCCTCCGTACAGCCCACTGGATGCCCATTACACATCGTCTCCTACTTACTTTCAAAACAAAACATTCCCACCAACCAGCTTTTATCGATATACTTCTAATTCCATATGCATCCTGTAGGACTCTTCGATCTAATCTTCAAAATCTCCTCATCATCCCCTCAATAAGAGAACTCTTCTATGACACTACTCACACATCCATCTCCTCTGCTACAGCTCCCACTTTGTGGAATGCCCTTCCTGCTGATCTTCGCTTAGAAAACTCAAAACCTTCCTTTTTAAAGACCTTGTAAACCTAGAATTCCACAACCATCGTTCCTCTTTCGTAAAACCTCTTTGACAATCACAACGCTTCTTTTGAAGCGACCCCACCCCCCTGTATCCAATTGTACTTCCCTCCCCATTTTGCCTCCCTTTATTTTTATTTTCCATCTCGATGTATTTTATAAACTCTCTTCTCCCCTTGTTTCCCATCCTTATCATGTACGTACATGTGTAAGTGCTTCCCTCCTTTTAGCTTAGCCATGTTTTTATTTTAAGTTTTTTCATTTTTATATTCTATTTTATTATTAACCGTTTAGATACTTGTATGATAAACGGTATATCAAAAATAAAGAAAACTATAAAGCCTGATCTTATTTGTACAATTCCCAACACCACTTTGAAAATTGACCCCATTCTATCTTATTGTGTAAGGTAACTTTGACCCTTAACCGTAATTAAGCCCTTCCCAAGGGAAGACATATTGAATCTGGCAGAGTAGTGAGTCAGCTGACCCATTTGCAAGGACCTTCTCAATGGGAGCAGCTTCAGTGGTAACCTGTGAGAGGAAAATATGGCAAAACAAAAAGGGCTCTAGCTCTCTAAAATCATAAAGTCTAAGGGATTCTCAATGAAGTTACAGGGAAATACTTTTTAAAACCAATGGGAGGAAATAAAATTTCACTCAGAGAATAGTTAAGCTCTGGATATGCATTGCCAGCGGTTGTGGTAAGAGCAGATAGCGCAGCTGGTTTTAAGAAAGTTTGGACAATTTCTTAGAGGAAAAGTCTACAGTCTGTTATTGAGAATGGGAGAAGCCACAGCTTGCCCTGGATCGGTAGCATGGAATGTTGCTATTCTTTGGGGTTCTAGAATCTTGTTACTCTCTGGGATTCCGGAATCTTGCTATTCTTTGAGATTCTGTATGGAATGTTGCTACTCCTTGGGTTTTGGCCAGGTACTAGGGACTTGGACTGGCCACCCTGAGAATGAGCTACTGGGTTGATGGACCATTGGTCTGATCCAGTAAGGCTCTTCTTATGTTCTTGTTAGTGGTGTATGTAAATCTCTGAACACTAGAAGCAGTGTCTGTGATTGGATGGATTGGATCTCATATTATCTTCTGTGACGAGAGACCAAGTACAGACAAGGAATGCAGTGTGCCAAGCAGGTGAGATGATGAAAATACTGTTGCGGCTTCAAGGTCTTCTTAGCTAGATTCAAGGCTGAGAAGCCATACACATGATTCATACTGAGGCAGCCTGGCTATGCCGCAATGTCACACGTCCAGCGTGCTTTGCATTTTGGTTTGATTCTGGCAACAAACATTTCGTCAGGCTGTAGCTCTATAGTCCCCTCACCTCACCAAATGCGGAGCTGTCCGAGTGGGACATGGCTTCACATCATTGGCTTCCCATACATTTCCGAATACAACTCAAACTCCTCTTACAGACCTACAAATGCACTCACTCAGTTGCCCCTCACTATCTCTCTTCACTTATCTCCCTCTATGTCCCCCTCCCCCAGCTGGTAAGTCCCCCCCCCCCTATCTGTGCCTTTCTCTTCCTCTGCCAATTCCAGGCTTCGTCCCTTCAACCTTGCTGCGCCCTATGCTTGGAACAAGCTGCCAGAATCCCTACAGCGGGCTCCGTTTCTGACAGTGTTCAAGGCCCAGTTAAAAGCCCATCTCTTTGTTTCAACTCCTAACTCCTCTCACCTTGGGTTTTGCATCCCCAGCCCTATATGTCATGTTTGTCTGTCCAAGTTAGATTGTAAGCTCTTCTGAGCAGGGACCGTCTATAAATGTCAAAATGTAAAGTGCTGTGTACACCTTTCAGTGATAAATAGTAATAGTACTATTATACCCTGACCCCACAAAAGCAGGCCATGGTGGCCCAAGTGGACCTTTCTCATGGAGCCCCTGACACCCCCACCCCCATTGCACCCCCACAAGCTGGGAAGCAAAAGTGACACCCATTTACTCCTGCCTCTGGTACTATCATCTTAAAAGCGGCCGCTGATCACATGTCAATCACATGACAGCACCATTTACAGAATTGAGCCGCCAACAAAGGGAGGTGCCGGAAATGTAGGCGAGGGTTTTCCGGCACCGACCTTTGATGTGAATCCTGCCTCCACAGACGCTTTAAGCCGCCTAATGCCACTTCCGGTATTAGGCATGCCTATAGTAGCTTTATGCCTAAAGCACCTACGGAGGTGCGATTCCAAGCCCCAGTCTTTGTAGGCGCCAGTAGGCACCTTGAAACTCAGTTAAAAACGTCATCTAAACTGTGTTTTTTTACTGAGCTTGGGCACCTAAAAAAACAGCGCCATTTAGAGAATCGTAAGCAATCAGGGGCTCTAGAACAATGTTCTTCAACCGCTGGTCCACAAAAATTTCCTGCCGGTCCGTGAAGGATTGTCTATAATTGCTAACCCTCCTGCCGCCTTGCAAAAGTCATACTTGTTGACAGGTGTGAGAGCCGGGGGTGGAGCTGGAGAAGTCGGGAACAGCTATGCTGTTATGGTTGGCATCAAGAATGATAAATAGGTCGGAGCTTTGGGTTTGAAGTGG
This sequence comes from Geotrypetes seraphini, assembly GCF_902459505.1. Taxonomy (NCBI): domain Eukaryota; kingdom Metazoa; phylum Chordata; class Amphibia; order Gymnophiona; family Dermophiidae; genus Geotrypetes; species Geotrypetes seraphini. The sequence continues at coordinate 250,644,107 of NC_047088.1, forward strand.
TCCGCTATTGATGAGCGTGAGAACCAGGGGCAGAGCGTGGGCGGTTGAGAAGCTGCGCTGTTATTGGCTGATGCCAGGAGCTGAGGACGGACCTGGAGTTAAGGAGCTGAGTTCTTATTGGCTTGAGTTAGAGCCGTAGGCGGAGCTGAAGGCAGAAAATTATTAGTGGGTTCGGGGTCTGGCAGATAACCAGAGTACTTGCCATTGGAAGATTTATTCCCAGGACCAAAAGTGAGCGGCAGATATGGCCGATCAGAATCAGAGGCAGGATTCGGGCCGGAGAACCGCGGACAGAGGTAATAAAGCAGGTGAAGATGGAGTAAGAGAACCTTGTGGTCAAGTCGACCTGCGGCGGATCATAAAAGATAGGAGGAGACGGGCTTTTAGTGTTAGGGTAGAAAAAGGAGAAGGGCCGGCATAGTAATTATATTACATTATTGACTTCTATTCCGCCTGTACCTTGCAGTTCTAAGTGGATTACAACAGAAGATAACTGGACATTTCCAGGAAGAAGATTACAATTAATGGAGCTGGTTACATAATTAAATTTTGAGGAGAGGTTACAAGATAAGTAGAAAAATTAGTGCCCTCTTATTTGGGATTTTAGGCACTTTTTGGGCTCTTATTTGGTTTCCTATCTGAAACTGTCTTATTCAAAATGTACCAGAAACTCAGGTATGTTCATCTTCCCTACCCCAAGGACCTGCCGTTGCAAGACTTTTTTGGACAGGACACTGGAATATCAGGCTGGGAAGATGAACTCCTCGTTAAATCCGTGGATGGCTCAAACCTACTCTTACTTTACATTCAGGAAATCATTAAAAACTCACTTATTTGATAAGCAATAATGTTGATTTTATATTTACGATGAGGTTTTTATCTTTTTAAAATTTTTTATCCTATGTTTTAATTGATAATAATATTTTAACCAATGTTATATTTGATTGATGTATGTCGTAGTGTTATTATGAAATTGTACTTTTTCGCTGAAATGATTCAGTTTTTTCTGTTATGAACCGCCCAGAACAGCTGGTTGGGCGGCCTACAAAAAAAATAAATTATTATTATTATAATAATTAGCTCGAGGTGTAGTAGGGAACAAGAGAGAAGATAAATAAGGAGATAAGAAACTTCTCTTTAGGAGACAGGGAGCTTCTCTCTGAGTGGGGGGTCGGGGAAGGACGTTCCTTCCAGAGAGAACAGTAAAAGGCAGGAAGCTTTTCTTAGTAATCAGGAGCTTCAAGTTTCAAGTTTAATAGAGATTTGATTAATCGCTTAATCATAATTCTAAGCGATGTACATAATAATAAAATTACAAAGTATGGGGAACAATACAATGCATAACAAGAACAAGGTCCAACAGGATTATTGACAAACTTAACAGAACTAAGAACACAAGGGAAGGAAGAGATAAGTGTGTGGCGCAGTGGTTGGATCTACAGCCTCAGCACCTGGGGTTGTGGGTTCAAACCCCACGCTGCTTCTTGTGATCCTGGGCAAGTCACTTAATCCTCCATAGCTCCAGGTACGTTAGATAGATTGTGAGCCCACCGGGACAGAGAGGGAAAATGCTTGAGTACCTGATTGTAAAAACCGCTTAGATAACCTTGATAGGCGGTATATAAAACCTAATAAACTTGATAAGAACTACAAATTATTTGAAAGTTAAAGGGACATACAAGGAAGATACATAAGGAAAGGGAAGTTAAAAATTACTTCAATAAAATTGAGCAGAAAAAGTAAAATTAGTTGGAAGACTAAATGGCTAATTTTCAAAGGCGTCTTTAAAAAGAAAGCTCTTTAGTTTACTTTTGAATTTTTCTAACTTGTGTTCTTCCCTCAAGTAAATAGGAAGTGAGTTCCAAGTTTGGGGGGCTGTAACAGAAAAAATCAGTTGTCGTCTAGTATTAATAATTCTAAGAGAGGGAATCGTCAGCAAATGCTGTTCAATAGATCTCAACGATCTATTGGAAGTATATGGAATTAATAGCTTATAAATGAAAGCTGGAGTTTTGTAAAGAAGGGATTTGAATGTGAGCAAGCATAGTTTATATGTTATCCGGTGAGCAACCGGAAGCCAGTGCGCTTTCTTGAGGAGGGGTGTTACGTGATAAAACTTCTTGGCTTTGGATATGAGCTTCCCTGTAATGCAGGTCCATGATCTGAATACTAGATAGAAATTGGATCTTGGGATAGAAATTGGATCGAAATTGGATCTTGGGATAGAAATTGGATCTTGGGATAGAAATTGGATCTTGTCATTCCTTTTAAGGTTGAAATCATGAGGCGTTTACAGTGAGGAATGGGAAATCCCCCTCCTGTCAGACCTTGATGAGAGGGGTGATAGAAGGTAAAAAGTTGGGCACGGGGGCTGGTGGGCAATCGTGAAAAATAACTGCACATGATCCGGGGGATGAGAGAGGGAAAAGTTTGATATGGCAGTAGAGGGAGTGGAAGAGATGCACCATGGATCTCGAGCTCTCTCTTTCCCCACTTCCTGTAGACGGGATGGAGATGGGGACTGAGTTCCCGGGGACGGAACGGGGACCGAGCTGTGGGGATGGGGCAGAGATGGGGGTTTTTTATTTCAGTCTTTGTAGTCTGCCCGTCCACAAAATAATTATTTTATTTCCACCGGTCCATAGGTGTAAAAAGGTTGAAGAACCCTGGCCTAGAAGATCAGGGAGGGGGTTTGCCAGATGTCCGGATCTCTCCGGACATGTCCTTTTCGAGGACATGCCTGGGGGCCCGGATGACTTTTCAAAACTGGGACTTTGACTGGGTTTTGAAAAGCTTCCTCGAAATCGCGTCGGGCAGGGGGGGCATCCGTGCACGCATGGATGCAACGCGATGTTGTGCGCGCACACGGATGCCCTCCTGCCCGACGAGAGCAAGCATCAGGGGTGGAATTGGGGCAGGGCTAGGGTGGAATTAGGGGTGGGACTGGGCCATAATGGGGCAGAGATGGGTGGAACTGGGCGAGCCTGAGGGGTAGGTCTAGGGTTTGCTATTGTGGAGTAAGAGGTCAGGGGTGGAGGTCCGGGGTCCACTCGAGCCACCAGGGCCTGCCCTTGTAGGATTAGGGGTTGGGGGTCGAGACATTGAACATAAGCAATGCCTCTGCTGGGTCAGACCTGGGGTCCATCGTGCCCAGCAGTCAGCTCACACGGCGGCCCAACAGGTCCATGACCTGTGCAGTAATCCTCTATCTCTACCCCTCTATCCCCTTTTCCAGCAGGAAATTGTCCAATCCTTTCTTGAACCCCAGTACCGTACTCTGCCCTATTACGCTCTCTGGAAGCGCATTGGCTAAGGCTCTTAACATTTGCATCTCCTCTTCCTATAGGCTAAGGCTCTTTGCACCTGCATTGTGATGTCACAGAACTTTAGTAACATAGAAACATGATGGCAGATAAAGGCTAAATGGCCCATCCAGAGCATCCACTATCTCCTCCTCTCCCATAAGAACATAAGCAATGCCTCCGCTGGGTCAGACCTGAGGTCCATCGTGCCCAGCAGTCCGCTCACGCGGCGGCCCAACAGGTCCAGGACCTGTGCAGTAATCCTCTATCTATACCCCTCTATCCTCTTTTCCAGCAGGAAACTGTCCAATCCTTTCTTAAATCCCAGTACCATACTCTGCCTTATTACATCCTCTGGAAATTCATTCCAGGTGTCCACCACACGTTGGGTAAAGAAGAACTTCCTAGCATTTGTTTTGAATCTGTCTCCTATATGCCCTCTTGTTCTTTTATTATTTGACAGTTTGAAGAATCTGTCCCTCTCTACTCTCTCTATGCCCTTCATGATCTTGTAAGTCTCTATCATATCCCCTCTAAGTCTCCTCTTCTCCAGGGAAAAGAGACCCAGTGTCTCCAATCTCTCAGTGTATGAAAGGTTTTCCATCCCTTTTATCAGACGTGTCGCTCTCCTCTGAACCCTCTCGAGTATCGCCATATCCTTCTTAAGGTACGGCGACCAATATTGGACGCAGTATTCCACTTTCTTGGGCCATCAGGAACTGCTGTTGTGAGGGGCTGATGGGTCTGCGGGCACAGCAGAGATCTTGGGTGGTCTGAGGTGAAGTGTCGCACACCTCAGATCGCTTTCTGCTCCCATGTTGCATCTTCACACCAGGCTGAACTGACATGAAGATTCGGTGATAGAAGAGGAGTAAAAACCATCCCGGACTGAGGTACAGTTTTTCACATCAAAAACAATTCTTTATTCAGTCATTTGTATGCATTTTGCATGCCACTGTGCTGCCCTTTAAAACAATTCTTGCTGTTTTAGGAGTAATATTAGCGCAGGAAAAATCCAGAGCAAACCACTGTGCTAATGGGTGTTGCAGCGTGTATCTCAGAAACATAGAAACATGACGGCAGATAAAGGCCAAATGGCCCATCCAGTCTGCTCATCCGCAGTAACCATTATCTCTTTCTCTCTCGAAGAGATCCCACATGCCTATCCCACACTTTCTTGAATTCAGACACAGTCTCTGTCTCCACCACCTCTTCCAGGAGACTGTTCCACGCATCTACCATCCTCTGATTACTCCGGAGCCTGTCACCTCTTAACTTCATCCTATGCCCTCTCATTCCAGAGTTTCCTTTCAAATGAAAGAGACACGACTCGTGCGCATTTACATTACTTAGGTATTTAAATGTCTCTATCATATTTCCCCTCTCCCGCCTTTCCTCCAAAGAATACAGATTGAGATCATTAAATCTGTCTCCTTACCACGAAGACCACACACCATTTTAGTAGCCTTCCTCTGGACTGACTCTATCCTTTTTATATCTTTTTGAAGATGCGGCCTCCAGAATTGTACACAATATTCGAAATGAGGTTTCACCAGAGTCTTATGCAGAGGCATCAATACCTCCTTTTTCCTACTGGCCTTACTTCTCCATATTCAACCTAGCATCCTTCTAGCTTTCGCCGTCACCTTTTCAACCTGTTTGGCCACCTTAAGATCATCACATACAATCACACCCAAGTCCCGCTCTTCCGTTGTGCACATAAGTTCATCACCCCCTACACTGTACCATTCCCTCGGATTTTGCAGCCCAAATGCATGACCTTGCATTTCTTCACATTCAATTTTAGCTGCCAAATTTCAGACCGTTCTTCAAGTGGGTCCATCCTTTAAAACTCATGTCCCTTTATTTAAGAAAAATGTGCCTATATCACAGGAAACGCTGCAGCATTTCAAAGTTTGTCCTCAGTTATAAATTATTTCCTGCAGTTCTCAACTTCATTAGTCATCTGCGATGAAAAGGAGAAGCCGCGTTGGCCTTCAGTGGCTTTCGTTTCATGCTGCTTATCCCATCTTGAGCTTATAATCCTCCTCCCGGGACTTCACAGTGGGTACTGCAGTCAACACGCACACGCATGCGGTAAGCTCAGAACCACCAGCTCTTCGCTAGACGTCAGAAAAAAAACAAACCAAAACAGCAAAGGCAGATAAATTCTCCACTGCCAAGATACTGTTTCCATGTACTGCCATGATACAGTTTCTAAGCAAACGGTATTTGCAATTAGTAATGGGAGAGAGAGAAAAATATTATATCACTAAGCTGTGGTCAAAATGCGCAGAGGTTATGACCTTTAGTTTCAGTGCCTGTAGTTTTTTTTTTAATGTCAGCTGGATTCTAACACTGGCATAGTTTTGGTTATTCTAAACTACAAACTGTACTGCATTATGCCCAGTAGGACACTGATGAGTTCACCCACCCCCTCCCCCCAACTCCTTCCACCTATTCCAACCGGTGGCTAAGCAGTTGCATTTGGGAAGGAATGCAGTCTGGAGACCAGATAGAGCACTGGTGATGGACTGAAGGGCAGGAAGATTTAGAGCAGGGGTGTCCAACCTGCGGCCCGAGGGCCACATGCGACCCCGTGAATTATTTTGTGCGGGCCCAGTCGAGGGCGATGCAGTGTTTTCCTCTGCTGCCCCTGGGTGTTTACCTTCTTGCCGGCTCCCTCCTCTGTCTCGCTACAGCGTTTGCGCAGCCCCAGAAACATTTTTTTCAGCCAATGCGGCCCAGGGAAGCCAAAAGGTTGGACACCCCTGATTTAGAGAGACTAAGGACTCAGGCCACGATTCTCAAAACTTTAACGTGATCGCTAAGCAGTTTTCTGGCGGTTTAGCCTGCACGCATTTTTAGCGGCGGATTATCAGAACAGATTATCGCTGTCTTTAGCGAGGTTTCTCGCAGTCTCCGACAATGGCATGCAAATGTGCACTTCAACATTGAAGTGAGCCCTCCGGTGGATTCTTAAAAATCGCCGAGGCATTTTCGAAGAGCGGCGTTGGCTTTAGGCGACACAAAGCAGCGACTGGTCCGGGGGTGCCGTTACAGTGCCAGCACTCGTGTTTTGACTGTGGCTAATGAAAAAAAAAAATGTGTATCTATATATTTTTAGTGGAGGGTAGTAAAATCATGCTTTTGAATTTTTGGGAGAGACAGGCATTTTTCATGTGCGTTTGTTAAAAGCCGACGTTGAGCGCGTGTATGATACCCTTGTCTTGTATGTTTCTGGTTGTGGGTCTTGATTAACTATTGCACTAAAAACAAACTACAAGATTTACCTGAATTATAGCAGTTTTTTTGGAGAAAAAGGCATGTTTTATGAGCGATTGAAAAAAGTTGATGTTGCTTCTCCCATTCTCTCCCTTCCATTCGTCCAATAGTACAGCAGGAGAGTGGGATATTTTTTTTTTTTTTTTTTCTTACGGCGTTTTTCTGCGCATGTGCCCATCAGTCCTCTCTCTGTTCCTGCCTTGTTGGCTCTGGATCTCAAAATAGCGGCACAGATCCCTATTGTACTACTCATGGTACTACTGCTAGGAGCTACTACTAGAGAATGACACGGGGACAAAATTGTCCTCGTCCCCGCAGGAACTAAATTTCCTCATCCCATCCCATCCCCGTGTGTTTTGTCGCTGTCCCTGTTCTTGTCCCATTCCTGTAAGCTCTGCCTTAACTGCACAAGCCTCGAACACATATGATTTTAAAGTGCAGATGAGGACGGAGCTTAGGCATTGGTGGAATGAAGCATTATGACATCACAGTCTCAGCTCTAGAATGTTACTACTTAGGATTTAAAGTGTTTGAGGCTTGTGCAGATGAGGACGGAGCTTAGGCATAGGTGGAATGAGGCATTATGACATCACAATCTGAGCTCTAGAATGTTGCAACTTAGGATTTTATAGTGTTTGAGGCTTGTGCAGATGAGGACGGAGCTTAGGCATAGGTGGAATGAGGCATTATGACATCACAATCTGAGCTCTAGAATGTTGCAACTTAGGATTTTATAGTGTTTGAGGCTTGTGCAGATGAGGACGGAGCTTAGGCACTGGTGGAATGAGGCATTATGACATCACAGCCTGAGCTCTAGAACAGGGGTAGGAAACTCCAGTCCTCGAGAGCCGTATTCCAGTTGGGTTTTCAGGATTTCCCCAATGAATATGCATTGAAAGCAGTGTATGCAAATAGATCTCATGCATATTCATTAGGGAAATCCTGAAAACCTGACTGGAATATGGCTCTCGAGGACCAGAGTTCCTTACCCCTGCTCTAGAATGTTGCTACTTATGATTTTAAAGTGTTTGAGGCTTGTGCAGATGAGAACGGAACTCACAGGAATGGAGCAGGGACAGGAAAAGAACTCTCCGAGACAGGATGGGAAAATGAATTCCGGCAGGGACGGGTAAAAAATTGTTCCTGTGTCAATCTCTAGCTACTACTACCATTTTCAGACCTGGAGCCAATATGGCGGGAACGGAAAGGGGTCTGCTCCATCCCACTAGTCACTAATCAGCACTTCTGCTTAAGTCCAGGGGCAATATTGTCGCTGGAAGTTATGTCAGCCATTTTTACTACAGAGACAGCGTGGGCAGCAATGAGTGGGGATCACTAATGCACCAATAGACTACCAGGGCGGCATAGTGACCCCGGGGGGAGGGGGGAAGGAGGGCTCATCTGTTCAGAGGGAGGAAGGGGGAAGTAAGTGGTAGCTGTGCCTGTTTAGAGGAAGGGAGAGAGTAAGTGGGAGCTCTGCCAGTTTTAGGGGAGGGGCAAGCAGCAGTGGTGGCAGTATACTGTGAGGAGGAAGGGAAGGAGAGTAATGCCAGCTATCAGAAGAGTGGAATGGTAGAAGGTCTCAAATATAAACTGAGATTCAATTTTTGATGCCTTTTTTTGGCCAAAAATATCTATATATTCAAGTATATACAGCATTTATAATCCTATATAATAATACCCTTAGCGTGCATGTGCACTTCAATTTTCATGGCTCTGTGTGTCTGTAGCTCCGTGGCCAGCAGAGAAATTGTAAAGCGTGTGGCGCATACGCGCATGACGATTTGCTTCGAATGGCGGTTTAACCTAATCCAGCAGCAGTTATTGTGTGCCGGTTGTCCTTCCCAACACAACGCGTGATTAAAAAAAAAGGTAGGATGGGGCACGATAATTGACAGGGAGAGAGATTGAAAGAGAAAAAAAACCAGACGGAACATTGACAGACTGACACACTGAAAGACAGGTAGGTGAGAGTGAAAGACACACACAGAAGGACAGGGGGCCAGGGAGAGAGATTGAAAGAAAAAAAATCCAAAAACCAGACAGCGGACAAGAAGAGAGAGACACACACAAAAAAGACAGACAGCAGCCAAGGAGACAGACAGACAGACAGCAGCCAAGGAGAGAGAGAGAAATAGAGACAGAAAGAAAGAAAGACAGACAGACAGAAAGCGGCCAAGGAGAGAGAGACAGAAAGAAAGACAGACAGACAGACAGCGGCCAAGGAGAGAGAGACACACAAAAAAAAGACAGACAGTGGCCAAGGAGAAAGACAGCAAAAAAAAAGACAGATAGACATACAGTGGCCAAGGAGAGAGATAGCAAAAAAAGAAAGTCAGACAGACAGCAGCCAAGGAGAGCGAGAGACAGAAAGAAAGAAAGACAGACAGACAGCAGCCAAGGAGAGAGACAGCAAAAAAAGAAAGACAGACAGACAGCAGCCAAGGAGAGAGAGAGAGAGAGAGAGACAGAAAGAAAGCAAGAAAGACAGACAGCGTCCAAGGAGAGAGAGAGACAGAAAGAAAGACAGACAGAAAATGGCCAAGGAAAGAGAAAGAGAGAAAGAAAGACACACACATCTATTCTAGCATCCGTTAATGTAATGGGCTTAAAGACTAGTACATTTATAATACATTCTACACTAACCCCCCTGTTTTATGAAGCCGCGTGGCAACAGCCCCGAAACCCTTTAAACCTCTATGGGCTTTGGGGTCGTTACCGCAGCGCTCATAAAACAGGCCCTAAATTTATACACCCGACACAGATCAGTATGGGAATATTACAGTATTTTTGCCACTTAAAACTAACTTATGCACCCATAAATAGGACATGTTGCTTTCTTTCTAATAATCTCTGCAATTCTACCTAAACAGGATATAATCAAAATACAGCGCTAATCTGTTTACCTTTTCTCTGAAATGATCACTTATGTACGTCCTTTTGAGGGAGGCAGGGAACAACTTGCAAGACGAATGACGTTTGACCTGCAGCGCTAGTCCACGGAAAGATCTCACATTATTTAAAACATCCCCCTTGTAGAATTAAAAATTCTTACTATCCTCTCTCCAACGTGTGGTACGCAGAGACTCCATAGTTTCCAGCGATGCTCCCAAAGTCAGCGTTCCCCAAGGTGATGTCCGCAGCTTCGCTGCCTGCGTTAATGAATCTGTCGGGGAACAGCAACTGTTGTTACCGTATGCTATCGTTAGCAATTCCTAACCCACACGGCGCATTTCTGGGACAATTCAGTTCTGAGACAAATCACTTCTGGGACCTCGGTGCAGCTATTTACATCACAGTGGATTTGAAGACAGTACATAAAAGTAACCATTGAAAGTGGAAAAAAGCCTGAGAATTACTTCTAACAGGAGTCTGAAGTACCCCCAAGTATCAAAAGAAAGGAGAGGCCGGTGGTGTAATCTATCAATCGAAAACAAAGACCAGCAAGGAATGTTTATTAACAAATAATTAAACATAAAATAAACCACAGAACAAAACCTGGCTTGGCCATGTTTCGCCTTGAGGCTGCATCAGGGGTAATAAACACTCATAACCAAATGCGGGCAGTTCTATAAAGGTCACCCAAATTTAGGTATTACAATGATTAGCCTTAAGCAGTCACAAAAACAAGAAGTGGAGATGTCCAAATCAAGACTGGTGGACTACATTTATTTCACAAGTCTCTTTTTATTAATTCAAAAACCCAATGACTCGACATGTACATGTTTCGGCCAAGATGGCCTGCTTCAGGAGTCGGCTTGGGGCTTTATACTCATCTTACTCTATGCGGATGGAGGGTTATCACTCCGACACAGAGCTATGTTTCGCCTATACCAGGCTTGATGTGGGGAATATGAGTCTGATGATTTAAAGGGGGACTTCTTTGATACAGCCTTTGATACAGGCGAAACATAGCTCTGTGTCGGAGTGATAACCCCCATCCGTGTAGACTAAGATGAGTATAAAGCTACTCTAAAAGTATCTTTTCTACTTGAAACTATTTAAAGATGAATACATATTTATTTAAGATAAAAAAATGAGACAAATGACGATCTTGGTGCTGACTTGCGGTATGTGAACAAAGTTTAAAACTCATACCGACTGCACCGCTGAGGTCTGAGAGTATGGCACTTTAAGGCTTGCTACTTGTGACGAGTATTCTATAATGACATTTTGGCACCAAGAAGCCATTATAGAATTTTTGCTATACTATATGCATGGGATTGGGGTGCTTAAATCTTGCCACTAATTTATAGAATTACCATTTGTTTTCTTAAACTAAAATGAGGTTGTGTGAAGCCTCTGGCAATAGAAACACTTCTTTATGATTTTGGAAAGTTATTTTATTGGGCGACTGTTTACAAGCTTCATATTGATGGTATGATTTATATTTTTTTAATACATGCAAAAGTGAATATATTTGTTAATAAGAATTCCTTGCTTTCTTTGTACCCCGGATGCTCCAAGCCTCTGCTCTACCATAACTTACACATATTGGCTCACAATTATTAGTAGGGCTCCAGCGGAAAATCTATTTGTAATCTAATCTAACCTCGACATTTATTACCCGCTTGACCAAAAGTTTTAGGTGGGTTACAAAAGGAAGGAAGACTCACAAACGAGTAAATCATACAATGTGACAAAGTACAGCATTACACCAAAAGTATAAAATAATATATCAACTAAAACTCATTTTTAAAAATTTATAAGACATAGAAACGTAGAAACATGATGGAAGTTAAAGGCCAAATGGCCCATCCAGTCTCCCCATCCGCAGCATCTACTATCTCCTCCTCTCCCTATTGGCTAAGGCTCTTAACATTTGCATCTCCTCTTCCTATAGGCTAAGGCTCTTTACACCTACATTGTGAGATCATAGAGCTGCCCATCCACAGTAACCATTATCTCTTTCTCTCTCTGAGAGATCCCACGTGCCTATCCCAGGCCCTCGTGCGTGATGAGGAGAGGGGTGGGAAGAGGCAAGGGTGAAGCGGAGAAGGGGTGCTGGCACCCCTGCCAGCACCCAAGTTTTAACTAGTCTTCAGAAACCATATAATCTGAAGTACATCTAATCTTTTCAGGCAAAGGATTCTAAACCGTTGCACCCATGCTCATCATTGTTATATTAAATGTGGTCTTCAATGTACAAGATTTTTTTTTGGAAGAGACTTTTAATTTCATCGTATGAGATGCATATGTAGTGTTTGCAAAGTGCCCTGGAAGTTTGAATCTCAATTGTTCAAGAGTCAGCTCCTTTACACACGCTCAGAGAAGTACTGGCTGAATGGGCCAAAAAGACAAAATCTATATTTCAGAAGCCAGAACACTGAACACATTCACATCCAGAAGAACTCTTCATGAATTATGCAGCAGTGTGCGCACAGGGACATAATCTGGTCCCCATCCTCATCTGTTCCCAGTCAATTCTTTTCTGTCCCCGCTCCATACCCATCATACTGGTACCGCCCCCTCCCAGTTTTCTTTCCCATCCACGTACCTCCTCATTTAAAAGATCTTGTAAACTCAAACAAAACTTAAAACGCATCCTATAAGTTGTTAAAATTGGACACAAATCAATAGCCATTTGTTAAATATGCAGGAAAAACATATTATTAGCACGGATTCCTCTTTCGATTTTTTGAGGTGCTGGTATTTCAAGTTTCTGAATCAAGATGTGCATGAGGACACAATCTGGTCCCCAATCCCTCCCACCCCCAATTCACTTCTGATCCAATCCCTCATATCCCCATCCACTTTGTATCTGTCTCCTCCCACTCCCATGGCGTTAGTGGCTGTTTTGTTACCAATACCGTAGACTCCCGCGGGTTTTCTGTTGTCCCCATTCCCATGCACACCTCTACTATGCAGTCATCTTATAACATAATCAAATTATTATACTCCCAACTCCTTACAGTCTGATAACTGTTTGACATATTTTTAAGATGCCATACCTCTATAGATTGATATTAGCAGAGCAGTGGAACGATCATATTTAAGAATGGACTTTTTGTATCATTTTGTTAATGTCTGTAATAATGCATGCTATTTCATTTAGTGCACAGTAAATAGCTCATGCTTTTTCTGCACATTATTCAGAAACAATGCAAACTGTTCAATGATGGTGCACGCTATCATCAGATGAAATGGGCCAACACAAATGGAAACCAAAATCAAAATGATCAGTATAAAAAGAAAATGGAACCAAGTTAAAATATACCAAAATATTTTGCTGGTGCACCTATCTATGAAATATGAGACCAGCCGAAATGGGATGCATTACTGTGAGGAAGTGTGAAGAAAACTCCACGGAAGAAAGAGGGCTGGTTGAAGCTGTCGGTCACATGGTTCTTCAGTCAGGCACCCCTGCAGCCACCACCCAGCATTTGCCAATTGGGAGGAGAGGTCCTCGCTCCCAGGATATCACCACCAGTGAGCTGCTGAACGCGGCCCGCAGGCGCGTGCCCGAGGCAGCGGCCAAAGGGGCAGGACACGCCCCTTTTGAGCCCCTTCGGAGCCAGGAGGAGCAGGGAGCAGTTGGGAGAAGTTATGGGCAAACGGAAGGCAAAGATTGGTCCCTCTATTAATTCAGGACCAATGGATCGCCACCTGTGCCCAATTCCTGGACTGTCGTTGGAAGGTAAGACTGTTTCGCAAACCCAATCTGTCTCTCATCTGGGGAGCCCACGCCGCCACCTCAACCTGTTCAATCTTTACTTGAGAAAGATAGGTCCATTTCCATGTTAGGTTCTGACTCATCTTCTTGAACTGGACTCAAAAAGTTCTTTAATGGGCAAACAATTGTTATCTATATCTCCTGTTTTTTTTCCCTACTAGTCCTTTTATTAGGCCCGAGTTGGGTGAAAAATCTGTTACACTTCCAGACATCTGGACAGTTGAAAACAGAATTGAGAATTCATTACAAGGCACAGTAGTAAAATTGTGCCAATTTTCCTTTGAAATAACAAGTAAAGTGACTGAGCATGATGCTCAATTGGCGTTAATTGGAAAGAAATTAGTTAAAATGGATGCATCTGTTATACAATCTTGTGCAGTATCTAATGAGAAGGATATTACTTATTACATTTACAGATGGAAAAAATGGAAAACGCTATGAGATCCAGGAACCTCAGATTTCTGAATTTTCCTATATCTCATTATTTTTCTCCTCTGGAATTATTAAAAATGTATTTGAAGGATGTACTTTCCTACTCTAAGATAGAATCTTTTTTTCCAGATAACTTTTATTATATACCCAGTGGATCAAAAATGATTTCAGAAGAGGGGGGAAAGGATCAGTTAGAAACATAGAAACATAGAAATTGACGACAGAAAAGGGCCATAGCCCATCGAGTCTGCCCATACCAAAGACCCACTCCCCGACTTTTACTCCCCTATAGATCCCACGTGAATATCCCATTTTCTCTTAAAATCTGACACGCTGTTGGCCTCAATCACCTGCTGAGGCAGCTCGTTCCAATGATCGACCACCCTTTCGGTGAAGAAGTACTTTCTAGCATCACATTGAAATTTCCCTCCCCTGATTTTCAGCGAGTGTCCTCTGGTTACCGAGGGCCCTGTAAGACTGAAGATATCATCTTTCACCTCTATACGCCCCGTGATATACTTAAAGGTCTCAATCATGTCCCCCCTCTCTCTTCGCTCCTCCAGTGAGTACATCCGCAGTTTTTTTAGCCTTTCTTCATACGTGAGATCCCTGAGCCCCAAGACCATCCTGGTAGCCATTCGCTGAACTGACTCAATTCTCAACACATCTTTCCGGTAGTGTGGTCTCCAGAATTGAACACAATACTCGAGATGAGGTCTCACCATGGATCTGTACAGTGGCATTATGACTTCAGGTTTTCTGCTGACAAAACCCCTACAGATGCAGCCCATCATTTGTCTTGCCTTGGCCGAAGCCTTCTCCACATGATTGGCAGCCTTCATATCATTGCTAATGATCACTCCTAAATCACGTTCCACCGTGGTTCTGGACAAGGTTTCACCATTTAGTGTGTAAGTTCTGTGTGGATTTTTTTTGCCTAGGTGCATTACTTTACATTTTTTAGCATTGAAGCCTAGCTGCCAAGTTGATGACCACTGTTCCAGCTGCCGTAGGTCCTGCGTCATAAAGTCAGGCACACTGCTTTTGTGTACTATGTTGCATAGTTTGGCGTCTTCGGCAAACAGTGATACCTTTCCTCTAAGCCCTTGGGTCAAATCTCCTATGAATAAATTGAATAGAATCGGCCCTAAGACGGAGCCCTGAGGTACTCCACTCGTCACTGCTGACGTTTTGGAGGGGGTACCGTTTACCATCACCCTTTGAAGCCTACCATCTAGCCAATCCCTTATCCATGTAGTAAATGTATCCCCTAATCCCATCGATTTTAGTTTGTTCAACAGCCTGCGGTGTGGAACGCTATCGAAAGCTTTGCTGAAGTCCAAATATATCACGTCCAGGGACTCCCCGGCATCCAGATGACTGGTCACCCAGTCAAAGAAGTCAAGTTAGTGTCTCCTGATAGTTTAAATATTTATCAATTCCTGGAATCATCAAAAGATTTTATAGCCAAAAGCGCAACGTTATTGGTCACCTTTAAAACTGAGATAGAAAAGCAAGACATCCTTAAACTATCTATATACAGTATATATAAAATCGGAGGTATGTATGTGTGTATGTGTATGTGTATGTGTGTATGTGCCGCGATCACGCAAAAACGGCTTGACCGATTTGAACGAAACTTGGTATGCAGATCCCTCACTACCTGGGATGATATGTTCTGGGGGTCTCGCGGCCCACCTGCACACGTGGGCGGAGCTACAAACATAAAATCAGATTTCACCCATTCATGTCAATGGAAAAAATGTAAAAAGCTGCCATTCTCACAGTAATTCAAAAACGGCTTGACCGATTTGAACGAAACTTGGTATGCAGATCCCTCACTATCTGGGGTGATATGTTCTGGGGTCTCGCGGCCCACCTGCACACGTGGGCGGAGCTACAAACAGAAAATCAGATTTCACCCATTCAAGTCAATGGAAAAAATGTAAGAAGCTGTGGGACCGATTTGAACGAAATTTGGTATGCAGATCCCTCACTACCTGGGGTGATATGTTCTGGGGGTCTCGCGGCCTACCTGCACAGGTGGGTGGAGCTACAAACAGAAAATCAGATTTCACCCATTCAAGTCAATGGAAAAAATGTAAAAAGCTGTGGGACCGCTTTGAACGTAAATTGGTATGCAGATCCCTCACTACCTGGGGTGATATGTTCTGGGGGTCTCGCGGCCCACCTGCACACATGGGCGGAGCTACAAACAGAAAATCAGATTTCACCCATTCAAGTCATTGGAAAAAATGTACAAAGCTGTGGGACCGATTTGAACGAAACTTGGTATGCAGATCCCTCACTACCTGGGGTGATATGTTCTGGGGGTCTCGCGGCCCACCTGCACACGTGGGCGGAGCTACAAACAGAAAATCAGATTTCACCCATTCAAGTCATTGGAAAAAATGTACAAAGCTGTGGGACCGATTTGAACGAAACTTGGTATGCAGATCCCTCACTACCTGGGGTGATATGTTCTGGGGGTCTCGCGGCCCACCTGCACATGTGGGAAGGGTGGGTTCACCCAAGAATGTATATGTTCTTGCTCCTGGAGGTGAAACTAAAAATGTTGTTTATAATCAATTTTTGTGTTAGTTGAATTGTATTCATTTTGTCAAATATTTCACATTATATTTTGAATATTTTACTTTTTATAAAGCTGTAACAAAATTATTTCATTCACCACTATAAAGTATCTTTATTTAAATCCATTTACAGTGTTAATGCTATAATTAAATACCTGTGCAACGCCGGGGCATCAGCTAGTATTTTATAAATAAGAATGCCTTGTTTTGTGGTCAGCAAATAAACACCTTTCCAGATGTCTCTAAGCAAACGCAACACAGGAGGAAACAGTTCCTACAACTCAAGACTCGAGTCATGGGTGTGGGGGCTTCTTTTTTCCTTAAATTTCCAAGTAAATGCTTGGTGACATATCAAACTGTTAGATATATTTTTGTTGATCCAGCTCATTGGGAAAATTTTCTTCAAGATAAAATTAAAGTAGATAATTTGCCTGTAACTAATGCAGAGGTTGAGGTTGAGGTTGAGTGAAAATAGAAGTTTTTTGTTTATCGCCTGACTTGAAGTTTAATGAATAATTGTTGCCCTATTAATTTTCTTGACTTTTTGGTGCCTCCATCAGGATAAGTAGCCCTCATATAATGTGGACTTGATAAAGATTTTGTTTTTAGTTTGAAATATTTTCCTTGAATTGCTTTTTGTTTCATAAAATTGTTATCTTTTGTAACAAATGAATAAATTTATAAAAAAAAAAAAAAAAAACTCAACAAAAATGTTTCAAGCTCAGAATAAGAAAACGGAACAGTAAGTCACATTTTTTTTTTTTGTTTTAAATCAATGTGACTGAAGTTTTGATTGGTGAACATATGATGAGCTGCTGGAAAAAAAAACATTTGGGAGATTTGCAAGATGCATTGAATGGTAATTGGAAGAGTCTGGACAATAGTAGCCTTTTGGCAACATAACCAGACGGTGCCACAACCCTGATACTACTTAGTGGGAAATAAATATTTTCTGGCATTGCTGGTGCTTCCGCTGGCTAGAGTGGCCTCAAAGAGATGGTTGTAGACTGTGCTGAATCCAAAATATGGGCTAGATTTGAATCGTGTCAAATAGCTAGTGTATTCAACTGTCTAACAACACAATAGCCCAAGAGAGCTAAATCGCACCTTAAAGCTGCAAGTCCTTTCAATGGCTTTTGTGTTGAGTCCTTCACCTAGAACAGAAATAAAAATTCAAATCAAGCATATGTCAGATACCGATTTCTACTCATTATTACGCTGAGAGCAATAATTAAGCACTTTTCCATGAGTAAAACACTGGTTTGGCCGTGGAAATGGGTTTTATACTTTTGCCCACACTATAGAAGGGTTAAATGAAAAATAATGCCTCCATTTCCATAATCCATCAACAGATGGCAGCACTGACAAGCTTCAGCTGTTCACTTGTTCTTTGAAATCTCTTCTTTCACCACTTTCGTGAGAAGTATCTGTGTGAAGATGCCGTTTTGCTATTGCTTGTGAAATGGAAGCATGCGGTGAGCACTTGTCAGTACTAGGGTTGCCAGATTTCCTCTTAAAAAAAAAAAAGAGGACACCTGAGCATGCCCCATTCTACCCCAGCCCCACCCCATTCTGCCTCCAGCCCCGCCCTGTTCTGCCTCAGCCCCTCCCACACACAGACCTCAACATCTGCGCATGTGCAGAGGCCCTCCAAACACATGTATTTGATTTCTTGTTTTTGAATTGTTTTCCTATAACATAAATTTCCTATAACATAAATTTCTTTTTTGTTGCAAGAATTTACTTGTGATTATAATATAAATGCAAATAGATAAATAACAAAATATATAGTTCTATACAGCCCTAGACCTAATTTCCTTTTTCCTGCAAAGGCATAAGAAGTGGTAAAAAAAGGTCAGCGAAGAAAGGTTGTTTCAAAAGTGACAGCACATTTACCAAAAGCCTCCCCCCCTTCAGCTGAAACCTTTTGTTTTATCTGGACTTAGCTCACACCTTTTCATTATTAATTCAAGGTGAGTTACAATACTGATCCGCTGTTAGTGATCTGTAACTTGTCACTTAAAATCATCTGTAGACCCTGAAGACTGAAGGGTGGCCGATGTTACGCCAATTTTTAAAAGGGTTCCAGGGAAGATCCAGGAAATTACTGACCGGTAAGCATGACATTAGTGTCGGGCAAAACAGTGGAAACAACTATAAAAAATAAAATGGTGGAACACGTAAACAAACATGATTTAGTGGGACAGAGTCAGCATGGGTTCACCTGAGAGAGATCTTGCCTCACCAATTTCTTTGAAGGTGTGAATAAACATGTGGATAAAGATGAGCTGGTTGATATAGAATATCTAGATTTTCAGAAAGCTTTTTTTTTTTTTTTTTTTGCAGTCTAGGCTCCTGAGAAAATTAAAGAGTCGTGGGATAGGAGGCAGTGTTCAGTCGTAGATTTGGAACTGGTTATCAGACAGAAAACAGAGGGTAGGGTTAAATGGCCATTTTTTTCAATGGGGGAGGGTAAATAGTGGAGTGTCGCAGGGATCTGTACTGGGAACGGTGCTATTTAACCTATTTATAAACGAACTGGAAATTGGAATGACAAGTAAGGTGATTAAATTTGCAGATGACACTAACCTGTACAAAATTTGTTAAAACACACGAAGACTGTGAAAATTTGCAGGCAAACAGTAGGAAATTGGAAGACTAGGTGTTCAAATTGCAGATGAAATTTATATATGGACAAATGGAAAGTGATGCACATGGGAATCATAGTTGCCAGATGCTAGAGTATACCTCGGGGGTCAGAGCCCAAGAAAAAGATCTGGGTGTCATTGTAGACAATATGCTGAAACTTTCCGCAGAATGTACATCGGCAGCCAAAAAAAGCAAACAAGATGCTAGGAATTATTAGAAAAGGGATGTTAAACAAGTCTAAGAATGTTAAGTCTACAAAATCCTGAGTGGAGTAGAACGGGTACAAGTGGATCAATTTTTTTTACTCCATCAAAAATTACAAAGACTAGGGGATACTCGACGGAGTTGCAGGGAAATACTTTTAAAAACAATAGGGGGAAATATTTTTTCACTCAAAGACTAGTTAAGCTCTGGAACGCGTTGCCAGAGGATGTGGTAAGAGCGGATAGCGTAGCTGGTTTTAAGAAAGGTTTGGACAAGTTCCTGGAGGAAAAGTCCATAGTCTGTTATTGAGACAGACATGGATGAAGTCACTGCTTGTCCTGAATCGGTAGCAGTGGCGTACCTAGAATATGTGACACCTGGGGCCATCATTTTTTGGCACCCCCCCATCTGTACAAAAAACATGATTTTTAGTAACAAGCCACATGTCACACATGAGTACCTAAGAAAAGGTAGCATCTTACATACTGCAGTGAGCAGTACAACATCAATACACCCATTGTAAAACTAAACAAGCCAGACTAGTACAGATTAATCCTACACCTTCAATCCTAACAGAAAACCATTTCTTTCGAACACACAGAACACAGAAAACACCTTCGCCTAGTATGGAATATGTCATCACAAACTAACCCCTCCCCCTTTTACAAAACAGTAGTGTGGATTTTAGCCATGGTGGTAACAGCTCTGACGCTCATAGAATTCTGAGCATCAGAGCTGCTACCACCACGGGCTGGCGCTAAAAAATGCTCCACAGTTTTGTAAAAGGGGGGATAAAATAGAAATACATAGACAAAGGTTAAATTGAACCAGCAAGAAGCTGGACTCTGCATACAATGCAACACCAAAGAAACAGTGACACATATCTCCTAAAGCAATAAATAAATAGAAGATTTTTGTTCTACCTTTGTCTTCTCTGGTTTCTGCTTTCTTCATCTTCTTGTTACTCTCTTCCTTCCATCCACTGTCTCTCTTCTCTCTGCATCTTCCATTTGCTCTGTTACTGTCCCTCTCCCTTTCTCCCTCCTTCCAAATTGGTCTGACACCCATCTTCTTCCGTCCGCTCCTCCCATATCTGGCATCTCTGTCTTCTTCCCTGCCAACGTCTTCTCCCAACTCTCTCTTCCCCATTTCCCTTCAGCGTCTTCTCCCCACTCTCTCTTCCCCATTTTCCTGCAGCATCTTCTTCCCACTCTGTCTTCCCCATGTGCTTTCAGCGTCCTTCTCCCCCCTCTGACTTCCCCATGTGCTTTCAGCGTCCTTCTCCCCCCCTCTGTCTTCTCCCTGATGACCCTTTCATCTCTCTCACCCATCCGAACCCCAACTGCGCGACTGAAATACAGTGCCTTATAACAAACCGCATCATCAACTACCCGGGGATTGACTGGAGTACAGGTCACTCCAACTGCACTAGGGAAACGGGATTTGTAGAAGTTGTGAAGGACTGCTTCATGGAGCAACTAGTCACGGAACCGACACGAGGGAGTGCTACTCTTGACCTCATCCTAAACGGACTAGGGGGGCCTGCGAGAGGGGTAGAAGTGGGAGGACCACTAGGCAACAGTGACCACAATGCGATCAGATTCACATTAGAAAGGGGGACACCCACAGTAAGGAGGACCGCAACAACTGCGCTCAACTTCAGGAAAGGGAACTATGCTGCTATGAGGGAAATGGTGGGGAGGAAGCTCAAAAACATCCTTAGGATGGAGACTGTAGGAAGCGCCTGGACCCTATTCAGGGACACCCTGCAGGAAGCACAAAGAATGTATGTCCCCAGTTTCAAGAAAGGCGGCAAGAACAAGCGATCAAAGGACCCGGTTTGGATCTCAACAGAAGCAAAGAGGGCAATAAATGACAAAAAAGTATCCTTCCGGAGATGGAAAAAGGACCCAACGGAGGAAAATCACCAGGCGCACAGGAAATGCCAAAAGGAATGCCACCGGGAGGTTAGAAAAGCAAAAGGGAACTACGAAGAGGGGCTGGCCAGGGAGGCGAAGAACTTCAAGGCATTCTTCAGTTACGTAAAGGGGAAGCGACCAGCGAGAGAGGAGGTGGGGCCGTTGGACGATGGGGATAAGAAGGGAGTGATTAAGGAGGATAAAGAGGTAGCTGAGAGGTTGAACACGTTCTTCTCGTCGGTTTTCACGAGAGAAGACACATCTAACATACCGGATTCAGAGGAACTCATAAGTGGGGAAGAGGCTGAAAAATTGGAACACATAGAGGTAAGTAAGGAGGATGTCCTCAAACAGATAGACAGGTTAAAATGCGGCAAATCGCCGGGCCCAGACGGGATCCACCCAAGGGTTCTGAAAGAACTAAAACAAGAAATAGCGGGCACAATCCAGCATGTTTGCAACCTATCCTTGAAAACTGGAGAGGTACCAGAGGACTGGAAACTGGCGAATGTCACACCTATCTTCAAGAAGGGATCGAGGGGTGACCCCGGCAACTACAGGCCGGTGAGCCTGACTTCAATTGTAGGGAAGATGGTGGAAACTATGATCAAGGATGGTATTTGCGAGCACATCGAGAGAAATGGCCTACTGAGAACAAGCCAGCACGGATTCTGTAAGGGAAGGTCATGCTTAACGAACCTTTTGTACTTCTTTGAGGGAATAAGCAGTCGGGTGGACAATGGGGAACCCATAGACATCATTTACCTCGATTTTCAAAAGGCTTTCGACAAGGTGCCACATGAAAGGCTGCTTAGAAAGCTGTGGAACCACGGGGTGGGAGGGGATGTGCACAGATGGATTAAGCACTGGTTGTCGGGTAGACTGCAGAGGGTCGGAGTAAAGGGACAATATTCTGACTGGCGGGGAGTCACGAGCGGTGTACCACAGGGATCGGTGCTGGGGCCGTTACTCTTCAACATATTTATCAATGACCTGGAAAAGGAGGCAAAGTGCGAGGTTATAAAATTTGCAGACGATACCAAACTGTGCGGCAGAGTTAGATCCAGGGAGGAGTGTGAGGACCTGCAAAGGGACCTGGACAAGCTGGAAGACTGGGCAAACAAATGGCAAATGCGCTTTAACGTGGAAAAATGCAAGGTCATGCATATAGGGAAAAAGAACCCGTTGTTCAACTACAAATTGGGGGGGGCATTGCTGGGAGACAGCAGTCTAGAGAGAGACTTGGGTGTGCTTGTGGATGCATCACTGAAGCCATCTGCGCAGTGCGCAGCAGCCTCGAAAAAAGCCAACAGGATGCTGGGCATCATAAAGAGGGGCATAACAACCAGGACGCGGGAAGTCATCATGCCGTTGTATCGAGCGATGGTGCGTCCACATCTGGAATACTGCGTTCAGTATTGGTCGCCGCACCTCAAGAAGGACATGGCGGTACTTGAGAGAGTCCAAAGGAGAGCAACGAAACTGGTAAAAGGGCTGGAACACTGCCCATACGCCGAGAGGTTGGATAGGCTGGGGCTCTTCTCTCTGGAAAAGAGGAGGCTCAGGGGAGATATGATAGAGACCTTCAAGATCATGAGGGGCATAGAGAGGGTGGATAGGGACAGATTCTTCAGATTGAAGGGGACAACAGGTACGAGGGGGCATTCAGAGAAACTGAAGGGAGATAGGTTCAAAACAAATGCAAGGAAGTTTTTTTTTCACCCAAAGGGTCGTGGACACTTGGAATGCGCTACCGGAGGAAGTGATCAGGCAGAGTACGGTACAGGGATTCAAACAGGGATTGGACGGATTCCTGAGGGATAAAGGGATTGTGGGATACTGAGAGAGGTGCTGGGATGTAATACAAGTATAGAAAGCTAACCAGGTAATAAGTATGGAAACCCAACCAAGTCGTGAATGTGCAAGATCGGAGGGTTAGGACTTCGATGGGAAGATAGGACTAAAATGGGAAACCAAGGTGGCAAGGGGGCCCCTTCTGGTTACTCAGACAGGTCGTGACCTGTTTGGGCCGCCGCGGGAGCGGACTGCTGGGCGGGATGGACCTGTGGTCTGACCCGGCGGAGGCACTGCTTATGTTCTTATGTTCTTATGTTCTTATCAGCATCACAGGCCCCATCGCGGCTTTCTCACGCCCGGGCGTTCCTCTGCCACGTTGCTGATGATGTCATATAATTACGCAATTAATTTCAGTGCTCACCAGTTTGCAGGCTGGCTCGGTATCATTTTGGTAAAATATCAAACTGTACGCTTGTCTGTCTGACAGGGCATGGCTGCAACTCGAATATATTCCTTGGTATTTCATGTTAAAATTGAAATTCTCATTTTCTGTCTTCACTGGCAGCTTTAAGTAGTCGGGATCCTAGACAACGAAAACACAAACAGGTTGAAACATTCAGGCCCTGATGCACAAAGCTCCGTCAACCCAGTAAAGCTTTTCAAAACCCGGATGTCTGGTAACCCTACCCCTATCCCCATGTTCCATCAAACAGTCTGCATTCAACTCCGTGAGTGGCTAGAAAAGAGCTTCCCAAACTAGGGTGGGAACCCCAAATGGGTCATAAAACCCACAGTTGGAGTCATCGGTTGGGTGAGCTATCCATAGATGCATCTCCAAGATAGGGGGGAGGGGTCACACAATTTGGCTTTTATCATGAGATCATGGTCACCAAAAAATTAGCGAGCATTGGGCTAGAAGGAAGAAAGTGGCTGGATCCACATTTATTTATTTAAAGGATTTCTATTCTGCATTATCAGTCGATTTCTAGGTAGATTACAGCTCGACATACATAATTTAAGATGACACATGACATAATATTAAGGGGTAACAAATACAAGGCAGGGTGAGATTGATAATTGTTTGAATGCACCTCGCCTTACCTCTCTCGTAATTGCATACCTATAAAAGTCCCCAAGACAAAATATCCTTAAAAGACACCATAATATAAGTTGGGTGTGTCCTAGGGCATTGCAGGAAAGTTAACTCCCTAGACTCCACCAAAACTATATAAACATCAAATCTAAATTTTTAAGACAAGGAGCATCCTCAGTGTGAGTTTGAAAGCTTTAAAGAGCGACTCAAAGAGCAGTGTTTGCTATTCTAAGCACTAGAGCTGCTCTTTGAGTCGCTCTTTAAAGCTTTCAAACTCACGCTGAGGATGCTCCTTATCTTAAAATTTTAGATTTGAGGTTTATATATTTTTGGTGGAGTCTAGGGAGTTAACTTTCCTGCAATGCCCTAGGGCATGCCCAACATATATTTTGTTACCTATAAAAGTGACATCAACCTTTAAGAATTCCGATCAAGTTCTTTGGTCTGTCCATCACAGATTAGGAGGTGGGATGTGGGATAGGTACCTCTGAATAAATGTGTTCTTAGTGAGAATTTGAATTTCTTAAGATCAGTTATCAAGCTAATCTGTTCTGGGAGCTGGTTCCACCCCTGGGGTCCCTTAATGTAAAAGATGAGTTCCTGGGCTCTTCAAGCTGGATTTTTTTGAGTAGGGGGTCACGTCAAGGAAGTTAGTTTTTGAAGACCATAGTGGTTGAGATGGTTGATGGATGTGTAATGTGGATGCCAGTATCAGAGATAATATACCTGTCAGTGCTTTTAAAACCAGTATCATGATTGGATGTTAACTTCAATTTAGACCTTGATATGAAAAAGAAACAGTTCTGGCGTAGTAAGGGGGGTAGGGGGTGGTCTTCCCTATGTGCCATCTTGATGGGGGTGCTGTCGACATCCTTGCACCCTCCCTTCCGCCTCCCTGTACCTCTTTAAATCTTCGCCAGTGCGTGCAACTTCTCTGGCCTGGCTCCCCTCTGAAATGATTTCCAGGTCACGGGGTCAGGAAGTGATGTCAGAGGGAAAGCCAACAACAGTGCAAGCAGCAGGCCAGAGAAGTTGCATGCGCTGGCAAAGATTTAAAGGGGTATGGAGGGATACTTTACCATGAATTCGAAAACTCAGTGTATTGGGACATAAAACCATAATGCAGCTTTGGACAACCTCACAACCCCTCTATTACTGAACTTGGAGAGTGCATGTTTCTAAATTGATAGATTGGGAGATGAAGGATACTTGGGCAATCTATAAACGGAGGAAGCTAATTTTATCTATTTGGGATCCATATCTTTAATCTTTGACATCGAGAACCCGCAGTCAAATCTTGAATAAATTAGGCAATACATCCCCTTAGGGATGAGACCTTTATGGATCTCTTGAATTCTCTGCTTTTTTCCGTTCAACTTGTGTTTCCCCTTTTGATGCCTTCTGACTTTCCTCTTTACCTTTTTTTTTTTCTTTTTCCCTTTGTATTTTGTTCCAGCTGTGTCAATGGTAAGACAAGTCAATGAAAACCAAAAGAAAGGAAGACACAAGTCTCCACAGGAATAAAAAGGCAAAACCAAACACATAACAAAAATGTGAAAACAAATCAATGTTCAGAATCTTCGTTTTACATTACATTACATTTGTGATTTCTATTCCGCCTGTGCCTTGTGGTTCTAAGCGGATTACAGTTAAAAGAGATCAGGACATTACCGAGAGAATTACATTACAACGATTTAAGTAAATTACATGTTGTGGTATAGAAATACAAGTATAAGATATCTGGATTTATCGATAGAATAACTTGACAGGGTTCAAGTAGTTACAAGGTTCAGTGGGGAAAACAATATAGGCAACTGAAGAAAGATACCTAACTTTGAAGGAATCAGTTAAGTGGATACCTAAGGGAGATGCTTATTTAGGAGAAGGTTAAATGGATACCTAAGGGAGATGCTTATTTAGGAGTTTGGATATTTTTGGTAAATGAGGTTCAAGGGGATGACTAGTGTGTTATTTGCGGGGGAGAGTGCATGTGCGATTGGGGAGGGGAATATTAAGTAAGGACGTGTTTTTTGAAAAGAAATGTTTTGATTTCTTTCCGAAACACTTTGATGTCTGTTGTTTTGATCATGAGTTTGATGATGGTGGGGTCAATTTTCGCTGCCTGAATTGCTAGAAGGCTGTCGTAAAGTTTCTTACGTCGGGTACCATTATGAGGGGGGAAGGTGAAAAGATTCTGAGTTCTTCTTGATCTGGGTAGTCGGTAGCGGCAAAGATGGTTGTTCAGGTAATTGGGGGCCATACCATGGGTTACTTTGAAAAGTAAGCAGTAGAGTTTGAATTGAGTTCTTGCTTTTATCGGAAGCCAGTGAGAGTCTACATAGGCGGGTGTGACGTGGTCGAATTTGCTGAGAGAGTAGATGAGTCTGATAGCTGTGTTCTGAAAAGTCTGTAGTTGTTTTATCATAGTATTTGGGCAAGGTAGGTAGAAGCTGTTGCAGTAATCTAAGGAGCTGAGTATGAGGGATTGTACAATGATCTTGAAGTGTTCTTTGGAAAATAATTTACTTATTTTTCTTAGGTTTCGCATGGTGAAGAATGCTTTTTTTATGGTTTTGTGTATTTGTGTTTGCATTGTGCAGCCTCTGTCTAGGTGTGTTCCCAGAATTTTGAGAGTATTCTGTATTGGATATTTGATTGTGTCTACATCTAGTTCTGTTAGGGATGGTTTTTGTTCCTTCTCTAGTAGTAGGAATTTGGTTTTCTCCGCGTTCAGTTTTAACTTGTGGTTCGTCATCCATTTTTCTACAGTTTCTAATGTTGTTTTCAGGCGTCCGTTGGAGGTGGGGTCTTGGATGTCGAAGGGGAGGAGGATGGTTATATCATCCGCGTAGCTGAAGGATATAATGTTTAGGGCGTCTAGGGCCGTGCCTAGGGATGCTATGAAGAGGTTGAAAAGTATGGGCGATAGAGGGGATCCTTGTGGAACTCCGCAACTAAAAATGTGGAACGGACCCAACATGGGCTGTGTTTCGGTATGATACCTTCCTCACGGGTCCTAAGACATTAATATAAAATAACAGTAAATAATAATAAATGATAAACTGTAAATGAATCTTAAACAGAAAGAGATAAAAGATCAACAAAATTATTAAAATTATGGAGTTATAGGTGAACTTTAAAAATTGCACAAGATAAAGGTGTTAAAGAAACACATATGTAAACAGCAAAAAGTCCCAAGCGTAGAAAACCAGGCACATAGTGAAAAGCGAGGAATGAAGAGAAATGAATGGCATTATAGAGTCTGGCAATCAATTCTAATTGTGTTCCCAGACTCTGAGCTGGGGGGGGAAGTAGGGTGGTGATGTTGATTTGGAATCTTCTTATTACATGATATATATATATATATATATATATATATATATATATATATACTAGTGTTTAAGCCTGTTACATTAACGGGTGCTCGAGTAGATGGATGTCTGTCTGTCTGGGGTTTTTTTCTTTGTCTCTCTCTCCTTGGACGCTGTCTGTCTGTCATTCTTTCTGTCTGTGTCTCTCCCTGGCCTCCTGTCTATCTTTCTTTCTGTCTCCCTGTCCCCCTGCCTGCCTGTATTTCTCTGTTGCGCCATGTCTGCCTGTCTCTCTGTGGCCCCCTTCCTATGTCTACAGTGTCCCATCCTATGTCCTTAGTGCCCTCAGTGCCTCCTTCCTATGTCCTTAGTTCCGCCAGTGCCGCTTTCCTATGTCCTTAGTGTCCCATCCTATGTCCTTAGTGCCCTCAGTGCCTCCTTCCTATGTCCTTAGTGCCCTCAGTGCTTCCTATGTCCTTAGTGCCCTCAATGCCTCCTTCCTATGTCCTTAGTGTCCTTAGTGCCCCTTCCTATGTCCTTAGTGCCCTTTCCTATGTCTTTAGTGCCCCCTCCTATGTCCTTAGTGCCCCCAGTGCCTCCTTCCCATGTCCTTAGTACCCCTTCCTACTTCCTTACTGCCCCTAGTGCCTCCTTCCTATGTACCCCTCACTGCCTTCCAGACTTTGCCCCTCCCCCAGAAGCAAGCCTGCCTGCCTCCCTCCCTCCCATCCCCCTGTGCAGTAGAACCCTTGAGCAGCATCTTTCCATTTCTACCCTCCCATCCCTCTGTGCAGTAGAACCGTTGAGCAGCATGTTTCCATCTCCCCCTCCTCCGCCACTACCACCGCCCATTGTCCCTTCCATCCGACCCTCCCACCGCGAGACGACCTACAAACCTCCCGGCTCCAGCAGCATCTCAGCACTCTAAACACGCTGCTTCGCAGCCTTCTACTGCCCGTGATTTCCTCTGCCGCGTCTCTGTCTTGATGTCATCAGGAACGCAGCAGAGGAAATCAGGGCAGTAGAAGGCCGCGAAGCAGCGTGTTTAGAGTACTGCAGACACTGCTGTAGTCGGGAGGTTTGTGGTCGTCTCGCGGTGGGAGGGTCGGATGGGAGGGTCATGGGGGTTTGGATGCGCTGAGGAGGGGTGCGCCGGCGAGGGGTGACGATGATGAACTGCCTTACAGTGAGTGCTGCCGTACAGTAAGTGAGGGGGGAAGTCGAAGCGTGTATGCGCACTCCTGCTGGCCACGTACCTATGGATCACAGATCACACAGGTAGGAGTGCGCATGCGCGCTTAGCATTTTATTATAGTAAATGTGATATAACCATGTGTTTTTATTAGCTTTCTCTATTGAATTTCGTAACATTCTGCTTACTTGGATTTTGGGGGGGAGATTTTTACGGTATATTTATTGATCAATGCAATTGTTTTTCTTATGTTCTTGTGTTGTTCAGTGGCACTTTATCTTAAATTTTTTTTAAAAAACAGATTTTTCATAAAGAGGTATGTGGGAGAAGGGAGGGCGTGAACGTGGCGCGGATGGCAAAGAGGAGGGTGCAGGGGGTGCCACCACTCCTGGCTCCTCCTACTCTCGCTACGCCACTGCCTGGCTAGATGATTTCCACATAAACATGGCAGGGGATCCAGCCTGGTACTAGCGTTGCTGGATTTCTCGGCATCTTTCAGCCCTGTGAATTACAATACCGTGCTTGCACAGCTGACAGAAAGAAGTATCAGTGACACAGTACGCCTGTGGTTTAAATCCTGTCTATAAGGAACAGTCATTCAGTTTGGCAACATCTTATCATCAGCTTGGACAGTGACCTGCACAGTACCTCAGGAATGAATACTTATCGCTTATTTTATTTAATACCTACTGAAAGCTTACAACGGGTACAACGGGTCCAAAATGCAGCTATCCGCCTCCTACACAGCCTCAACTACCATGATCCCATCTCCCCCAGCACTCCGCGCTGAACACTGGCTCCCAATTAGCCAACGCTGTGCATTCAAGGCCCTGGCAATAGCATACAAAAAAATTTATGCCACCACCCCCTCCTACCCATCTACATCCAAGCTACCCATCTACATCCCCACCCGCACCCTCCGCTCGGAAAAGGAGATACGCCTATGCATTCCCCCCGGAAGGTCCCTCCTCTCAGAAACCGCCCGCAAACGCTCCTACAGCCACTTCATTCCCCAACTCTGGAACCAACTCCCCCCTCAACTCAGACTACAGAACTCACTAATGACATTCCGGAAAATGGTAAAGACCCTCCTTTTCAACTAAAGGTCACCCTCAGTCTTCACCCAACCCCCTTAAACCCCACCTCTACCCTTCTTTCTCCATTCTAATCTTCTGCCTAAATTTCTGTATAGTCCACTCTCAGCCTATACTCAAATAACTCGTATCTAAACTAAACTACTTATATTTAAACTACTGTTCTTAATTTGCTGTATAGTCCCTATATTTACACTGCTGCACAGTCTCGTATGTCCAAGTATTTAAATCTACTGTATAATCTTGTATGTCCAATTCACTCCATTGTGAATATTTACTTGTAAACCATTCTGAGCTACTGGGAGGACGGGATAAAAATCTAAATAAATAAATAAACTGAGCTGTTTAGATTGAACACAAAATTCTATATTTCCACTGATGATATACTTCTGCTCATAACCACTGAACCAGATCTGCCTACAACTTTGAATAAATTGACGGCCTAACATCAACCCAAGAATGGGTAAAACGACAATAAAACCCAACCCCACTCTGTCTGAAACAGCTTTTGTGGGCTTCTAACAAAGGCAGCACCCGACATCAAAATCCCTTCTGGAAACTAAGAACTCCCCCCTAAAATCACAGGTCGGGAACCCTGGGAAATTGATAGCCTCATCTCTTGCTTTGATCTTTGCAATTTCAGGCAAATTGTCAAAACTTTTTCTATCACCTGCAGCAACTACGAAATCTCTTTCTATACATCGACCCCCAAACCTGGTAGAGGGCACCCAGATTTGGGTGTGGATCCCACATCTGCGTGTAAACTAATTAGTCAATTAAGCGCTAACAGCCATTTAGATTCAGATTCCCCAGAACTGGTGTGGAGGGGCATTTTCGATACACAGTACTCCCCCTTAAAATTCACGGGGGTTACGTTCTTGGAGTGACCACGAATTGAGAAAAACTGCGATTATTGGATGCGGAAAAGGAGCAGGGATCAGAGGCGGGAGAGGGCTGCAGGGGCGGCAACGGCGATGCGGGCGGTGGCACTTGCGGCTCCGACCCGGGCCGGGATCACTGCTCAGGTCGCAGGTCAGGCAGAGCGGATCGGTGATGTCGCGAGACCGTAGGAGGTGCACGACAGGGTCCCGGGTCACAGAAGAGGCGGATGGAGGATATTTTTCTAATTGTAATTGCTAAGGGAAAAACCACGAATGACTGGGGCCGCAAACTCTAAACCGCGACTTCGTGGGGGTATACTGTTAACGTCTAAATCTAAGTTTAGACATTTTGCGGAACACACACAAAAATCCAGTACCAAACATATTCATTTTCAAAACTACAAATGTCTATCCTGGTTTTTTTTTAAAAAATGAAGGTGTTTTTACTTCTATCTTTTTGGACCACGTTCATAAAAACACATCCAAAAGAAAAACGCAAAGAACGAGCCAGTGGAATGTAGGAGGGGCCAGCATTTGTAGTAGACTGGTCAGACAGACAACTCAGTAGAGCACTGGGGCATCCTTGGCTAGGGTTACAGGATATCCGTATTTCTCCGGACACGTCCTCCTTTTCGAGGACATGTCCGGGGGTCTTGACGGCTTTTCCAAAACCCAGCACTTTGTCCAGGTTTTGGAAAAGCTTCCTGTCATAATCGCTCCCTCCTCTCCATGCTCCTGCTCCTTCCACATCCCCGCCACCCCCCACACTCATGCTCTCCCTTCCCCCCATACCTCTAAATCTTCACCGGCGTGAATGGCTTCTCCAGCATGCTCCTCCCGCCAGCGTCGGATTTCCCTGTGATGTCACTTCCTGGCCCCGTGACCCAGAAGTATTCAGAGGGGAACCAGACTGGCGCAAGCAACAGACAGGAGAAGCTGCTGGCGCTTGCGAAAATCAACAGAGGAACGGGGTGGTGGGAGGGATGGCGCAAGCAAGTCATGGTGTGGCAGGGGGATGGAAAGGTGCTGGCGCCCCCCGCTAACACGGCGCCCGAGGCGGTCCGCACCCCCTGCCCCCCTTCCTTACTACGCCACTGCATGTGGGGTACTCTCTGGGCATGTGTGTGAAGGGTGCAGAACCTGGATTCTTTCATCACTTGGGACCATGAAATTGTTTTGTCGGGAAGTTGATAAGATGCCAAACTCAGTATCACGGAGTAACCTCTGGCAAAAAAAGAAAAAAAAAAACACCCTTCGTAGCCACAAAAGTGACTCACACATTGCAGAAAATAGTCATCTTTATGAATATGCTGAGCCCCCATATCACATAATAATATGCGTAATTATGTGACATCATCAGCAATGCGGCAGAGGAACGCCCAGGCGTGAGAAAGCCACGATGGGGGCCTGTGATGCCGATGATGCAGTTTGTTATAAGGCACTGTATTTCAGTCACACAGTTGGGGTTCGGCTGGGTGAGAGAGATGAAAAGGTCAGCATGGAGAGGAGGGGTGCGCAGCGGTGGCAGTGGGGGATGGGAGGGATTAAAAAATTCTCCACGGGGGGGGGGGATGGGAGGAAGGGATAAAAGCTGCAAGGGTTCTGCTGCACAAGGGGATGGGGGGGGGAAGGATAGAAAGATACTGCGCAAGGGGATGGGTGAGAGGGGAGGAAAGATGTTTCACATGTGGGAGGAGAGAAAGGAAATAGGAAGAATTGGGGTGGAGGAGAGGAAGAGAGAGATAATCATTGTATATGAAAAAAAATAAGACCTTTTTTGGGCCCAAAATTAATATAAGACAGTGTCTTATTTTCGGGGAAACACGGTAACTCAGATGCCTAGCGATGCCATCAGCTAGGGCAGTATTTCTCAACTCGGTCCTGGGGTCCCCCCCTTGCCAGTCAATGAATATGCATGAAAACAATTTGCATGCACTGCCTCCGTTATATGCAAATTTCTTTCATGCATATTCATTGTGGATATCCTGAACACCTGACTGGCAAAGGGGGGACTCCAGGACCGAGTTGAGAAAAACTGCGCTAGGGCATGAATTGCAGTTTTGAAGAGCCAGTATAGGTGCAATTGCTGCTCTTACCTGATGTTTAAGGCTGGCTTGGCTGAAGGATCTGGAGTCTTTGATTTGTACCTCAACAGGCTCGCTTGCCAAATTCAAAACCTGCAGCAGACTTTCTTTAGCAACCGGCTCAGACATATTGGATTCCTAATTGAAATAACAGATTTATTTTTACTGCTGTGTATAAATTAATTGCTTCTGGATAAGACAGCTAAATGCATAGAAGGAATAATGATATTGACAGTACAGGAGAGCCAGGCAACCACGACCAGGTACTACATTTGTGGCATCATAAGAAAATAATAAGCGTTGCCATACTGGATCAGATTGAAGGGCCATCAAGCCCAGAATTCTGTTTCCAATCCAGGTCACAAATACCTGCCA
Source organism: Geotrypetes seraphini (assembly GCF_902459505.1). Lineage (NCBI taxonomy): Eukaryota > Metazoa > Chordata > Amphibia > Gymnophiona > Dermophiidae > Geotrypetes > Geotrypetes seraphini. Next base: position 250,676,989 of record NC_047088.1, read on the forward strand.
AAATCCCAAAAGAGTAAAAAAAAAAAAAGATTTTACACTACTTATCCAAGGAATAAGCAGTGAATTTTCCCGTCCATTTTAATAACGACTTTGGGACTTTTCTTGAAGGAACTGGTCCAAACTTTTTAAAACCCTGCTAAGCTAAGTGCTTTTACCATATTCTCTGGCAATGAATTTCACGGCCTCTTTTACAAAGCCGTGCTAGCGGCTGCCGTGCGGCAACAGCACTGAGGCCCTTTAAATCTCTATGGGCTTCGGGGCCGTTAGCGCAGCGCAGCCGCTAGCGTGGCTTTGTAAAAGAGGCCGTCAGTCTAATTACATGCGGAGCGAAGAAATATTTTCTTTGATTTGTTTTAAATTTATTACTTAATAGTGTCATTGTGTGCCCCTTAGTCCTTGTATATTTTTTAGAAAGACTAAATAAACAATTTGGCCCATAGTCTATCAACGGCGCCTTCACTTAGGCATCAGTAGGAGCCTTACCGGCACGTCATTTTAAAACGCCATTTTACAAGGGTTTTTAAAAACTTCAAGACACCTACTGGCATCTGCATCACGCCTACAGAGGCGCTTTACAACGCCAAAGGCTGCTGTGGGCTCGGCTAACGCCGGAAGTGTGGGGGGGGGGGGTCAGGCGTTGTAAAGTGCCTCCAAAGGAAGACGCCTACCTTTCCCCAAGGTGTGATTCTTTAAACAGCACCATCGTGGGATTGACGTGCCATCGGCGGCCATTTTTAAGGCCGCCGCCACCGACGGCGCTGTTCATAGAATCTGGGCCCCTTTCCATGTCACTCAGTATTTTACAGACCTCCGTCATATCTCCCCCGAGCCATCTCCTCTCCAAACTGAAGAGGCCCAGCCGCTTTGGCCTCTCCTCGTCATTTTTGTCACCCTTCTCTGTACTGTTCTAATTTTGCTATATCTTTTTTTTTTTTTTTTTTAATTCTTTATTTATCATTGTAAATTTTAACAAAATCAAACATTTTGTACAGAAAGATTGTCTGATCATACACATATTTAAAAAAAAGGAAGAAAAATAAAAAGGAAAGTAATTTCCGTAATAATAAATCTCTACTCAATCTCAAGTCCTCAAAAAAAGATGATCCAAGGATTTATGAGTGAACTTTAAGGAAATCAATTAATAAATTCTATACAAGATAAAAAGTATCTAGTGACTGGATTAAGGAGCTTTATTCTATTAATCAAGTCCATTTGTTGTTGTTATTATGTTGTTCCTTCCTTTTCCAAACGTTTCAGCGTCAAGAAAGCTGTAAGTTGAGCCGGTTCAAAAAAACCCCCACAAATTTATTATCTCGATATCTTATTATACATTTACATGGGAAGCGTAAAAAGAAAATTGCTATATCTTTTTTGAGATAAGATGATCAAAATGCACACCATGGCGTGATACAAAAGCATTATAATATCTATATATATAGTGTAATGTATATAATACCTACTGTTTGTTCATTTGTATGACACTATTTTAGATTAAAAATCAATAAAGATTATAATATTCTCAGTTTTGCTTTCCATTCCTTTCCTAGGGGTCCTTTGGCGTGCGCTAAATCGGTTAACGCGCCTTAGTAAAAGGACCCCTTAATAATTCCTAACATCTCGGGATATATGTTACCAACAGGCCTTCAATCTATCGAACACAGCTAATTTACAACTAAATACATGCTATAATACATGGTCTACAAAAATAATTGTTCTGTGTATACATCATTCAGTGCTGATGGGGATGAGGTTATGTAGTCATCGTGTTGGTTGAAATAAAGACTTTACTGGCTCACGCTGACACCCACTTAATGATTAGCTGTCAAGCAGTCATTGCACAAACCAGATTAAAGAAGCTCAACTCTTCACAGGCAGTCACAAGCATTCTAAGTCTTGTCCAGTGGAAAGGTATCACCTGCAAAGTGTTCACTAACCCTTACTTTGTCCCCCCAAAACAAATAAGCAAATGGTTTGCTGTACGATCCAGTCCAAACAAAAGCAGGAAAGACCAGCGCAGTAAAACTTGTATTAAATTTATTAAAATTAAGAATGAACACCTTCTGAAGGTGACACGTCAAAACTGCGCGGGATAAAAACGCACCGAAAATCACACGCTGACAATCCCGCACAGGACTTATGTGCTCCACCTTAAAACACTTCCTGTTAGCGCTCTGAGGGTGTATGTGGGAGGGGACCCCCACACACACACTATAATTAGAAGTGTTCTGTTTTGCCCCCCTTAGGTTAGCATCAGGGGAGGAATATAAAACTGTAAATTAAATACATAAAACAATCAATATCAATAAAATATCAGAGAGGTGGTAATCTTGAAGTTGACCGTTTGCTTCCGACTGTCATCGTGGCAATTTGACTCCCGATTCCATCTGTGGCTTGATTGTTCCAGGGCTTGCCTTTGACATCTGGCACTGGTGTGGATGGCCGAGTGACATCATTGAGGGCCTTATCCTATTCTCAAAATCAGCCAACGCTGTTGTAGAGTAACAGAGATGGTGCTCTTGAAGGCGACCAGAGGTGGAGAGGTGTTTGCTTAAGAACATAAGCAGTGCCTCTGCTGGGCCGGACCAAAGGTCCATCACGCCCAGCAGTCTGCCCACGCGGCGGCCCATCAGGTCCAGGACCTGTATAGTAATCCTCTATCCATACCCTTCTATCCCCTTTTCCTTCAGGAAATCATCTAATCCCCTCTTGAATCCCGATACCATACTCTGTCCTACCACACCCTCTGGAAGCGCATTCCAGGTGTCCACCACCCTTTGGGTGAAGAACTTCCTACATTGGTTCAGAATCTGTCCCCTCTTAATTTTTCTGAATGCCCTCTCGTAGTTTTCGAAAGTTTGAAGAACCTGTCCCTCTCCACTTTCTCTTGTCATCTCAGTGATTTGTGTCCTGATTCCATCTGAGGCTTGAATGTTCCGGGGCTTGCTTTTGACATCTGGCACTGGTGTGGACAACCTGGTGATGTCAATGAGGACTTTATCCCACTCTTGAAATCAGCAGGTACTGCTGCAGCGCATGGCTACAAGTGTATGACTGCAGGGAGTACCCTAAGGGGAGTACCCTAAGGGGAGTACCCTAAGGGGAAAAATCCCTTAGAGCCATGAGATGGAGTGCTGGAGCTTTTTTTTTTTTTTTTAAGTACTGTTCTGCCTTCAGTTCTGGGGAAACGTAAGGCCAAAGCTAAACTTTCCACCCTGTTATTTCTGACTCAATAGATAGACATGTGATTCCTTCTGTTATACATTCTCCATAAGCACTTAGATCTGACTCTGTTTCTATTTCTGGAGCATCTCTTTGTTCTCTTGACTGAACTCCTCCACCCCTTCCAAATATTTCCAGTGGACTAGGGTCCAAAGTTGATCCTAAGTTGACTATCCCATAGAAACATAGAAAGATGACGGCAGAAAAGGGCTATAGCCCACCAAGTCTGCCCACTCTACTGACCCACCCCATCAAGTCTGAGTGCCTTACTAGGCCTCTGTAGGGATCCCACGTAGATGTCCCATTTATTCTTAAAGTCAAGCACGCTGTTGGCCTTGGCCACCTGCTCCGGAAGCTTATTCCAGTGCTCCACCACTCTTTCCGTGAAGAAATACTTCCTAATGTCACCCCTAAATTTCCCTCCTCTGAGTTTGAGCGGATGCCCTCTTGTGGCCGAGGGTCCCCTGAGTAGGAAGATGTCATCTTCTACCTCGACACGACCCGTGATGTATTTAAACGTTTCAATCATGTCTCCCCTCTCCCTGCTTTCCTCCAGAGTGTAGAGCTGCAGTTTGTTCAGTCTCTCTTCGTACGAGAGACCCTTGAGCCCCGAGATATTCCTAGTGGCCATCCGCTGAACCGACTCGACTCTAAGCACATCTTTGCGGTAATGTGGCCTCCAGAACTGCACACAGTACTCCAGGTGAGGTCTCACCATGGTTCTATACAGTGGCATTATGACCTCAGGTTTCCTGCTTACAAAACTTCTATTGATACATCCCATCATTTGTCTTGCCTTGGATGATGCTTTTTCCACCTGATTTGCAACCTTCATGTCTGCACTGATGATCACTCCCAAGTCTCGCTCTACTGTCGTCCTAGCCAACGTTTCTCCATTTAAGGTATAGGTTTTGCATGGATTCCTGCTACCGAGGTGCATGACCTTACATTTCTTGGCGTTGAAGCCCAGCTGCCATGTTGCGGACCAGCTCTCCAATGTAAGCAGGTCCTGCGTCATACAATCCTGCAAATTATTTTCCTTTACTATATTGCATATTTTGGCATCATCGGCGAATAATGTTACTTTACCCTGAAGTCCTCGTGTCAAGTCCCTTATGAATATGTTAAAAAGGAGTGGACCCAGGACTGAGCCCTGCGGGACTCCGCTGGTCACTTCCGATGTTACAGAGAAGGTGCCGTTGACCACCACCCTTTGAAGTCTACCACTCAGCCAATCTTTGACCCAAGTAGTTAGCGTATCATTCTATTACTAAAATTTCTTTTTTGACAATGCCTCATGTTCTTTCTTCTCAGGGAATGGTGTCCAAGGATCCAGAGATGCCACAGGAAATTTCCCTAAAAGATGTTTGGCATATTAACTATAGAATTAATGGATTATTAAAATTAGGAATTAATCAAATTTTTTCACAGGAAGTTGTTGAAAAATTGGAGAATGTAGACTCAAACTTACAGATACTTGATAAATTATTGTTAGTGGTTGAAACGTGTAGTGACATAATAAAAAAAAGTCTAAGTTCTGTTTTGGCCTAAAGCCCTAGAAAGTAGACAGCAGGGAAATGTCCATTCTCAAAAAGAAGTCCAAAATGTGGGGTTTTCGACCATGTCGGCTCCCGCTGACATCACTTCCAGGTTGCAGCGCATAGGAAGTGATGTCAGAGGGAGAAGACACGGTTGCGAGGAGCACGCTGAAGTTGTTGGTTGCGGCGCTGAGCAACTAGAGGTGCGGGGGAAGGGAGGGGGTGGTGTGCACGACAGGGGGATCGGGGAAGGAGCAGAGGGTGGAGATGAGGGGGGGCCCCGGGTGCCTCGCTACGCCACTGGCGCCAATGACAGGATCTGGCCCTTTTCTGCTTACCCTTTCTAGGGTAACGTCTGAGAGTAGTTTTGCGTTCATACATCTGGCAGAGAAACTTCCAGCAAAAAAAAAAAAAAAAAGCAAAGAAAGGGGTAAAAATATCCTGCAGCACAGAACTAGCTATATGAGGCAACTTTGTTCATTACTAACCCCCTCTTCTACGAAACCGCGCTAGCGGTTTTTAGCGCAGAAAACCACGCTGAATGGCTCATGCTGCTCCCGACGCTCATTGAGTTCCTATGAGCGTTGGGAGCAGCGCGGGCCATTCAGCGCGGTCTGCGCTATAAACCGCTAGTGCGGTTTCATAGAAGAGGGGTAAATCTTCACCCAAATAAACTGCACATAAAACTATCAATGTTTTCAGTGAAAGAGGAGGAGGAAAGACATCCGTAAATAATTTAAACAGGTCACAGGATCTCTTACAGCACACAGTTGTTCCAGATCCGGAGACCAAGAAAAAAATTTCCGCCATCTTCCTTCAAAAATAAATACTAATGTCACTATTAAAACCGATGTTTACTCAACCATGTGGGTCCACATTCAAATTTCAAAATGGCAGAACGCCACTTCTGAAGCTCCAGGCACACAAGAATGAGCCGCTTTAAGTCTGATTGTTGGCCCAAATAACTACCCCGGAAGCAGGGGGGTTGGTTTTTTGTTTTTTTTTAACCAAAATGCTTGTTGGCTGTTAGCATCTGGTGTTTGATTAAACTGATTCTGTATTGTGAACAGAAAAGTGGACTCCTTTTTTTAAAAAATTTAAAGTGGATTTTTTTTTTTTTAAATAAATGTATGTTTAATAGTGAGTTAATACTTATTTTTGGAGAAAGGTGGGTTTAGACAAATGATGGAAATTTTATCTAGGTCTCCGGGTCTGGAATGACTGTGTGTTGTAGAAAGCGTGGGATAGGCACGTGGGATCTCTTAGAGAGATGAAGAGATAATGATTACTGCGGATGGGCAGACTGGATGGGCCATTTGGCTTTTATCTGCCATCATGTTACTTTGTTTCTATAACCATAAAGTTCTATGACATCACAATGCACGTGTAAAGAACCTTAGCCAATAGCAAGAGGAAGAGATAATGGATGCTGCGGATGGGCAGACTGGATGGGCCATTTGGCCCAATAGCAAGAGGAAGAGATAATGGATGCTGCGGATGGGCAGACTGGATGGGCCATTTGGCCCAAGAGGAAGAGAAAATAATTACTGTGGATGGGCAAACTGGATGGGCCATTTGGCTTTTATCTGCCATCGTGTTACTTTGTTTCTATAACCATAAAGTTCTATGACATCACAATTCAGGTGTAAAGAGCCTTAGCCAATAGCGAGAGGAAGAGATAGTGGATGTTGCAGATGGGCCATTTGGCTTTTATCTGCCATCATGCTTCTATCCTATGACCCATTTAAACTATTTACTCATGTCTTTTCCCCCTCTTCTTTCATTGAAAACATTGATATTTTTTTGTGCAGTTTTTGGGTGAAGCTTTTTATGATAAACAGAGTTGCCTTATACAGTTACTTGTGGGCCACAGGACATTTTTTTTCCTTTTTCACCCCTTTCTTTGCTTTTCTTTTCTTTTTTTGTATGATTATTTCTCAGATGTGGTATCTCTGATTATATTACTAGAATACTATTTGTACATTTAATTGCTAACTAATATACAGGTCCCTTCATCTTTATTGTAGCATTCGGACAAAGAAACATGCTTTAATGCTAGGAGGAGGCTGTATGTCTTTCCATGTGGCATCTCCTTGCCTGATTGTTGGTACTCACATCTAATTTCACCTCTAGAATGGCTGCCATGGCAAATGCCAAAGCGGCCAGGATCATGCCCACCGTCATTCTCCTAATGGGTCTGCAGAGCAAAAGAAAGGAGACACTCACTAAACATTAAGCCATTGTAAACATTCTTTGCCATCTTTCAAACCTTAGAACTTTCAGACAGAATATGGTTAGTACAGTGTTTTCCAACTTAGTCCTGGTAATAGGGGCCCACTCAAACTAGACCCGCCCCCCTGGCCCGCCCAGGCCCACCCATCCTCACCCTGAAATGCTCTAATCCCACCCCCATCCCGCCCCCACTACCTGCTCTTGTCGGGCAGGGGGGAAGTCCGCACCCGCATGGATGCCACACGATGATGTCACGCGCATCACGTGGCATCCACGCAGGCGTGGACTTCCTCCCTGCCCGACGCAATTTGAGGAGGCTTGTCAAAATCAGGACAAAGTGCCAAAAAACAGTGTGTTAACTAGTCCAAAGCAGCGTGGCATGGATGTTTATCGGCATTTTACCCCGCTTAACCGTTAAGTTCAAAGCAGGTTACAACAAGAACTAGAGTCAAGAACAATTAAAATCAACGATGATGGCATGATGCCATGAGACGGAGAGGACGCGAAAACGTGGAGCTCCTCACTTCCCCCGACAATCGCTGCAAAACTAACGGCTTAAGCCACAAAAACGAATGCAGGTCTACATGCACGGCAGCGCACCCACTTGGGGTCAAAGATTACAAATATTACTTTTCTTCCACTCGCTCATGGCTGTAAAACCAATGATGAAAAAACTAATACATTTTATACATATTTCTGAAATAACCAAATTAGCCAGGAAATATTTTGCAACTCCTTTTCACAGCAGTTAGAGATATTTTAACATCTGAATTCTGAGTTTAAGTAGAGAACTCAAAGTTTCTAATTTCAAAGTTGCATTCTAATTTTTTTATTTTTTACTAGTCTTTAAGCCCGTTCCATTAACAGGTGCTAGAATAGATGTGTCTGTCTTTCTCTCTCCTTGACCGCTGTCTGTCTGTCTTTCTTTCTTTCTGTCTCTCTCTCTCCTTGGGCGCTGTCTTTCTGTCTTTTTTCCTTTGTCACTGTCTGTCTTTCTGTCTGTCTCTCTGGCATTCTTTCTGTCTGTGTCTCTCCCTAGCCCCTTGTTTGTCTGTCTTTCTTTCTATCTGTCTCTCTCCCTGGCCCCCTGCCTATCTCCCTCTGTTGCGCCATGCCTGCCTGTTTCTCCATGGCCCCCTTCTGTCTCCCCTCCCCTGAGCAAACCAAGATTGCTGCCTGCCCCCCCAGCATACCCCTCCCCCCATAGCATCCCCCTTTCCCTCTCCCCCTCCACTTCCCTGTGCAGCAGTAGCAGCTGGTCGCCTCATAGCACCCACATCCTGTCCACTTCGTCCAGGATGAAGGACACCCTCCTGCTGTTGCTCTCGGTGCCGCTCAAACCACCGCACGCACCACAAGCCGTCGCGTGCAATGCAAATTGAACACGGCCACGGAGTCAGGGATCACGGCATTGTATGTGCGCATGCGCTCTTAGGGTTTTATTATAGAGGATTTTTTTCACCTTCCAAGGCGCAGTCAAGAAAATCTTACTTATGCTGATATGACTACTTGAGCTCATGGAAAAAAATTGCAAGGCACAAACTCCTCTATAATCAAAGTCTTAACATATCCTAGAATAACCAGGGACGGAAGAGTAAAGTTAGCATCACCCCTAATTCTCATCACTAGACATACAACTTAGCTAACTGTCCCTAAAGGCAAGGATTGCTTGCTAAAATCTACAATGGTATAAGGAAAAACCAAAAAAACTTGCCGCATATAAATGAAATTCAAAGAATCGGCAAAACTATGAGCTCACTTTTGTGAACTTGAGGATTTTTTGAAAGAGGGAAACTAATTACAGTAGTTATAAACTGTCAACTCATATATTTTTCATTTATTAAGTGTCCCAGTATTTACTTCAAGCATGTTTTGACTACTTAAAAGACAATGTGACATATCGGGCGAAATTATTTGAGCTTTAGCAGCCATCGCGAATTGCTCTGCCCGGGGGATACTGTCACAAGGCTTTCCATTTCAGTACAGTTCCCCGATACTGAAGTCTCTAAAATTTCTTCTTTATAGATTTTTTTCACAGTTTATACTTTATTCATTTTTTATGTTTTATTAATAAGATTTCCTCCTCTTTCTTTAATATATGAGCAGAGGTGTCCTCCTCTCCTCATTTTTTTGCCTATTCTTTGAATTTTGCTTACATCTAACCAGCTTAAGCTTAGCTGATTAGTTTTGAACTGACTTTCAGCTGGCCAGGTAGTAGCTGAAAATTAGCCTTCGAAAATCTGCTATAACTCAGCCAGCCATCTTGCCAACTTAGCTGCTATTTGAATATTGCCCTCTGTGGTATCTCACGCAGAGAACACATCACTGGCTTCCAGTGGCTCAAAGGGTTTGCTTTAAGATGTTATCAGTAATACATCAGAGTCTGTATGGATTTGTGCCAGTGAATTTTCAAACTTTGTGGTCAGAAGGTACTATGAGACTGACCTCTATGAAGGAGAATACTGTCCGGTATGTTAAATCTAGAGCAGCAGGAATAAAACTGTGGAATTAACCTCCCTGGCATCCTGAGGACCTGTTCTGACCGCCTAAAGTTCAGGAAAATGTTAAAGCCCGAACTATCCCCTTCTAGCAGTTTGCAGCGCAGAGAGCTGTGCTACTCCCGACGCTCATAGGAACTCAATGAGCGTCGGGAACAGCGCGGACCATTCAGCGTGGCTCTCTGCGCTAAAAAACTGCTAGCACAGCTTCGTAGAAGAGGGGGGTATACGTTGAGGCTTTTTCCTGAATTCTTGTTATACAGCCAGTTAAGGTAGCTTGAACTGCGTTTATCACGATATAACTTAGCGAAGATTAATAACTTGTAGATTCCTTTGGTTACCTTAAGGGGGGGTAATGATCGTACTGTAATTGATGGTGTTATCCGTGTATGCTGTCTTGAACTATTGTGAATGTTTTACTGTTAACCACTTAGGTATAGGCCAGGGATAGGCAATTCCGGTCCTTGAGAACCGGAGCCAGGTCAGGTTTTCAGGATATCCACAATAAACATGCATGAGATAGATTTGCATCTCAAGGAGACAGTGCATGCAAGTCCATCTCAAACCTATTCATGGTGGAGATCCTGAAAACCTGACCTGGCTCCGGCTCTCGAGGACCAGTATTGCCTACCCCTGGTATAGGCAGTCTAGAAATTTTAGAAATAAATACACTTGGACTCATTTGGAGCCTGATTTTATAAACAGTGCCTAAATCGGAAGGCGCCTAGGAAAATGGCGCCTGTCACGTGTCATTCAAAGTCAGGCGCTGTGTACAGAATCGAGTCTCGAGGCACCTAACTCGAGTTAGGCGCTGGTAGGCATCTGTAACAGGGGCTAGCGCATTAGGCCAGGATTTTCTTGGCCTAAAATACCAGTGCCTAACTCAAAGTCCAAACGCTGCCCCCACAATCCCGCCTAATTTTCTGGTGTACATACCTTACACTGCTCTTACTAAGTTCGACACCTATCTGAAAATTAATTTTTTTTCCATTGGTTTTTAATGCTGATGTTCAATTAATAGTGCCGATTGAACCAATGGAAAAAAAAATTAAGTTAGGCAATTAGATCAGCTAGGCACGTCGATCCAGGCACTTAACTGTAGGCATCTTTTGGTGACGGGACAAAAGCGCGTGAGACAACAACGCGGCGACAAATGAGCGCCAACAATTCAGCGCGCTGCAGGAAAACCTTTTTTTAAAGGGATTCGATGGAGGGTGTGGGGGGGAACCCCCCATTTTACTTAATAGGGATCGCGCTGCTGTGTTGGGGGGGTGGGGGGGTGTAACCCCCCACATTATACTGAAAACTTAACTTTTTCCCTAAAAACAGGGAAAAGTTAAGTTTCTAGTATAATGTGGGGTTACAACCCCCAACCCCCCCAACGCCAGCGCGATCCCTATTAAGTAAAGTGGGGGGGTTCCCCACCAACACCCCCGTCAGAGCCCTTTAAAAGAAGGTTTTCCTGCGGCGCGCTGAATTGTCGGCGCTCGTTTGTCTTAAGACTATGAACCCATCTTTTATAGAACAAGGCCCAGATTTTATAAATGGCGCCGTCGGTGGCGACCGCCTTAAAAGGGGCCACCGATTGCGTGTCAATCACGTGACAGTGCCAGGGTTTTCAAGGCCTACATTTCTGGTGCCTACCTTTCATGTGAATCGGACCTACGGAGGCACTTCATGACGCTTAATGCAACATCTGGTATTAGCCATAGCTACAGTGACACTAGGGGCTCCTTTTACCAAGGTGCGCTAGTGGTTTTAGCGCATGCACAAAATTACTGCGCGCTATATAGTGCACGCTAGCAAAATTATTACCACCTGCTTAAAAGGAGGTGGCAGCGGCTAGCACGTGCAGCAATGTAACACGCGCTATTCCGTGCGTTAAAGCCCTAGTGCACCTTCGTAAAAGGAGCCCTAGCCACTGCAAAGCGCCTCTGAAGGCATGAGGCAAGTGCCATTTTTATAGGAACCTTGAATTTTTTTTTTTTTTGAAATGGCATTTTACACTTAATTTAGGCGCTGGAAGGGCATTTACCAGCACCTAAGTTTAGCTGCCATCTACAGAATATGGGTTTCAATGCCTTGGTTCATAACTATGGCTTAATAAATCTACAGGTCAACCTTCAGCCGGGGCAGTTTGTGGCAGTGGCGTACCAAGGGGGTGCGCAGCTGGCCACCCTCCCTATTCTGCTGCTGCTGCTTTCCTTAACTTTTATTAAATCGGATGCAATCACTAGGCATAGGCGGTCAAGTTTTACAATGGCTAACTTCATTTTTATCTGACCGTACTTCCCGAGTTAAATTTAATGATGTTTTTTCATCAGATTACTCCTCTACCTACGGGGTACCGCAAGGATCAATATTGTCTCCTCTCCTATTTAACATTTTCTTATCACCTCTTCTTACTATTTCTCAATCACTTGGCTTTACAACTTTCTCCTATGCAGACGATATACAACTCATACATCCCATTGACCCAGAAAAAGATGAAGAAATACAAGCCATTAACAAAAAACTAGAAATAATAAAAAACTGGTTAAATTGTAACAAACTGGCACTAAATATACAGAAATCTAAGACTATGCTTTTCACCTGGAAAGCAAATCTAATACCAACATCTCCATTTATTCTAAACAACATCCCTATAGAATCTGTATTTAAACTGAAAATTCTCGGAGTAATAATTGACGCAGACCTATCTTTTCACAATCATATAAGCGAAATAGTTAAATCATGCTTCTATAGACTACGCCTTATTCGATCAATTTCCACCTTTCTTGACTCCAAATCCATCAATATTCTGATTCATTCTCTTATCATATCTAAAATAGATTATTGTAATTCCCTTTTCATTAACATAACTCAGAAAGAAAAAAGACGACTTCAGATAATTCAAAACACTGCAATAAAATTAATTCACAAAGCTAAAAAATATGATCACGTCACTCCATTATTGATTAAATCACATTGGCTACCCATTTCCCACCGTATTACATTTAAAATTATACTGTTAGTACATAAAACTCTGACTTTCAATGAACCGCAATTTATTTCTAAAATGATCATTCCATACAATTCCGTACGTTCCTTACGATCATCGGCTTCGAACTTATTATCTATCCCCTCCTTGAAAATTATTGGTATAAGAAGAAACGACATTTTTTCAGTTATGGCACCCACGTTGTGGAACTCACTACCAAATTACATAAGAATAGAAAAAGACTTACAAACATTTAAAAGATTTTTAAAAACTTTTTTATTTCAAGATGCATTTGAACACACGATATAACACACATAACTTTTATACATTTTATTACAAACATTGCACTTTTTTTTTTTTCCCCTTACCCCATATTGTGTTTTCCTATTCATGTAAATTTCAATAGATAAAAATGATGTAACTTTTGCCTCCTTTCCTACCCAGACATGTTATTTTTTGACCTTACATGTATTGCATTGACTGTTTCTTAAAATTTTTGATTATGTTTTGTATTGTCTGTAATAAGTCTAATTTGTTAAAATTATATGTGAAACCACCATCTGTGGCTTTTAGAATGTACATCGCCTAGATATTACGATAGGCGATTCATAAAATGCTAATAAACTTGAAACTTGCAATGGCAGTAAACTTCAGGGGTGTCTGTGGCCCAGCTTGTACTCCCTCCGGCGGGTATTTAGTTTCTGGCCGGCTTCCCTGCAGCAGTTTTTCCGCTCAAAGACGCAGCCGTCGGAAGCGTTCCCTCTAATGTCACGACATCGGAGAGAAGGCTTCCAATGTAGCCGCGGATCGTGCAAGGTGCCGACGCCCGCAGCTTTCAATGGAAAACCGGCTGCAGCAAGGAACCGGCCAGAAACGCTGTTGCTGCACAGGGCAGGGAAAAAAAATGTTGCTGCTGCAAAGGGAAGGGGGGGGGGAAAGAAATGCTGCTGCTGCACAGGGAAGTGATGGGGAGAAATGCTGCTGCTGCTGCACAGGGAAGGGAAGGGGGGGAGAAAGAAATGCTGCTGCTGTAGCACCCAATTGGGAAGACAGAGAGAAGAAGGGATAAGGAAGACAAGGGAGAGGAACCAGAGATGCCAAGACCATGGGAAGAAGGGAAAGGAAAGGATATACCAGACCATGGAGGGGGAGGGATGGATGCCAGGCCATGGGGGGTGAGGGAAGGAGATGGATGCCAGACTAATGAGAGTGAAGGGAGAGATGGAAGGGAGAGGCATAAAGTTTCTTGAAGTGGAATAAAAGTAAAGAAGATGCCCTATAGAAGGGGCAGAGAGAGGGTAGACAGTGGATGGAAGGAAGAGAGTGACAAGAAGATGAGGAAAGCAGAAACCAGAGAAGTCAAGGTAGAAAAAAAAATTATATTTATTTATTTTTTTTGTTTTAGGGGAGATGCATCACTGTTTCTGTGGCGTTGCATTGTATGCAGAGTCCAGCTTATTGTGGTTCAATTTAACCTTTGCCTATGTATTTCTATTTTATCCCCCCCTTTTACAAAACTGTGGAGCGTTTTTCAGCGCCAGCCGTGGTGGTAGCAGCTCTGATGCTCAGAATTCTATGAGAGTCTAAGCTGTTACCACCGTGGCTAAAAACCACACTACTGTTTTGTAAAAGGGGGAGGGATTAGTTTGTGATTACATATTCCATACCAAGCGAAGGTGTTTTCTGCCTTCTATGTGTTCGAAAGACATGATTTTCTGTTAAGATTGACTGTGCAGGGTTGATCTGTACTAGTCTGGCTTGTTTAGTTTTACAATGGGTGTATTGATGTTGTACCGCTCACTGCACTATGTAAGATGCTGCGTTTTCCTAGGTACTCATGTGTGACGTGTAGATTCATGATTTCATACAGATGGGGGGGGGCAAAAATTGATGGGCCCGGGGTGTCATATATGCTAGGTACGCCACTGGTTGGTGGTATTCTAACCACTGCTTTTACTGCTGAATGAAATCTACATATTCAGTGCTAGTATCCATTTACTCCCAAATTTTATATATTGCGCCCAAAGTTGGCTGCTGATCCAAGATGTTTGTCCATCTAAGTTGGCTAATGAGCCAATTAGTGTCAATAATTGAATGGTAATTGGCTCTAATTAGAACCAATTTGAATTTGTAAGCACATCTTGCTACATGGTATTCTATAACAGTGATTCTTAAACCTGTTCTGGGGGACCCCCATTTAGCCGGGCTTTCAAGATATCCCTAATGAATATGCATGAGGCAAATTTGCATGCCTCGTGCATACTCATTAAAATACTCACAATCACGGAACTACCGGGTGAGGAAAAGGGATGACTAAGGTGGCCCAGTGACATGCTCCGCTGTGCTGTTGCATTATGATGAGTTAAGAGGTTTCACAGAGTATTTTGGGAGACCTGTTCAGTTATAGCACCTGAAGACGCTTCTGGGTGAAACATAGTTTTGTGGCAGGCTGAAACTGCCGCTGACTGTGGTGAAACGGAAAGTGATTTCCAGGATCAAGCACAATGATAATAACTGGATATCGAGTATGAATTTTGAACATTGCACACTGCTGCCAATTGAGACAATTGAAGAACTTAAGAATTGGTGTGAACTGCGCATATTTTAAATATCATGAAATGTTAATTTTATGAGGGTGTTTTTGTTGTTTTACGTGCATTAAAAAGCTTAATGCATGTTAACAAATTTGTAATAAGCCAAATGTGTAACATGAACCCAAAAAATACATCCATAAATTAAGAAATTTTCTGAAAACTACAAAAGCAAATTGAAATTATTTTGCCTGTGCACATATGAAACCCATGAGTACTCAGGAGGAAAGTTTCCAAACCATTTTCTAAGCAAGTAATATATAATTTAGCAATATATGAAACTTAGGCATATGGCTTAGAAATGCACTTACTTGAAATTAAATTTGCACAGTTTTACCAGTGGGTAGATACCAAGATCAAAAACTGGAATGAATAGCAGGATCAGAAAAGGATTTAATGTCTGCAAACCAAAGAAAAATTCTCCTTACGTATACATTTTTTAAAAGTGTCCTCTAGCCATAAATCCCCAAGTTCCATTGTAAGAAGGTCTTTAAAAAGCATATGTATTTATTTTTAAGGCTGCTGTCCCAGGACATACATATATATATATATATATATATATATATATATATATATATATATATATATATATAAATAATCAGATGTATCTGTGTGTGTGTATGTATGTATGTATGTATGCATGTTCCAGTATAACTCTGAAATGCATGGAGAGATTTCAACCAAACTTGGTATACATATCACTTATTATCTGGGAAAAAATACTGTGGGGGTGGGAAGGGGGTCACACACACAGATATATCTGATTTTATATATATAAATGGAGCTGCTTTGACCAATTGTGTGAAGCTTGGGGAATGATGTCACACAGTCAGTTAACAGTATATAAGGAAGTGCAGCTGTGGTGGCATAATCACTGAATACAAGTCTATCGATACCGGAAGGTTGGGATAAATAAATATCCAGGCAACGTCAAGTTATCAGCTAGCGCTAAATAAAAGCCTCAATAGAAAAACATTTTCTATCATATTCAATAAATGCTGGGCAAACAAGCATATGGAGATACAGTGACCTGACCCAGTGACTCCTCAGCCACTTGGTGTCAATGAATAAGCATGAGATAAATTGGAATATACTGAGGGTCAATCCGTAAGCTTACATTATAGCCATGTGCTAAACCTTAGTGCACAGTGTCCTAACTCAAGCCTAATGCAAAACGTAGCTTCCTGATATAGTAACCAAACAGCATGCAATTTGGTTGGTACAGAATATGTACAATCTAATCTAATCTAATCCTTAAGTTTATATATCGTATCATCTCCACGGAAGAGGAGCTCGGCACGGTTTACAAGAACTTAAATATAGGAAGAGAAAGGAAAGGGTTTACATGAGCTTATATATAGAAAGGAAGAGTAAGGGGGAAATTAGAATTACATGTTAGAGAAGAGCCAAGTTTTCAGGGACCAAATGCATTAGACTCATACACACATAGGTCTACATTTGAGGTCTTGTGCAAGACTTGCAGTTCCCACTAGTGAAGACCCACAAACATCCTTGGTTTATTGTGTTACTTGGCAGACTGACAACATGTGATGCTAAGATGTTCCAAGATGGCAGCACAGAGGCAAGAGAGAGTGTGCATTGCTCCTGGTTCTCAGCTTTAAAAGAGCAATTTGGGGGTTCACTTGGGCCTCAGAGATATTTTTCATGGGTTGGGGAAATCTTGCCTTTACATATTATACACCTGCTTATTTTGTAAAAACATAATGGCCTTACTGGGTCATACCAATGGTCCATCTAGTCCAGTATCCCATCTCCACGGAGGCTTTACTACATTTACTCATATAATCATTAATTTATTACTAATTTTCAACATACATTTTCAGTAATCGTCAGTTAACAACATAATTTTAAATACCAGTTTACCCTAAATCAGGGGTGCCCAACGCGTCGATCGCGATCGACCAGTAGCTCAGGAAGGCAACGCGAGTCGATCGCGGAGCCCATCCCGGGCTCTGTGATAGACTCGTGTTGCCGTCCTGATCTATGGGCCGATCAGCCTTCCTCTCCAGTGTTCTCCCTAGGGCCTTTTAGCTGGGCGGTCCGCCCAGCTGTCATCTGCCGCTGCTGAACATTTAAAAAAAACCCAAAAAACCGGCTTGGAGATTTCAGCCCGTAGCAACTTATGCTCCGGGCTCTAATGTGTGCGTGCCGGCTTCTCTTCTCTTCCCTCCGAAACCGGAAGTTATGTCCGGGGGGGGGGTGAGAATGGAAGCCGGCACGCACATGTTGAGAGCCCTGAAGCAAGCGTTCGCTACGGGCTAATGCGGGAGACAGGTTAGTGAAGCATTTGTTCTTCTTCCTACCGGGTCCTGCCTACTTTCTGTTTCCGCGAAGGCAGGACCCGGCAGCATTTCCCCCAATAGGTTGATCACGATCTTGGGCTGATCAGCCTTCCTCTACCCGACGGCAGAATTGACGTCGGGGAGAGGAATGCTGGTTGGCCGAAGCAGGGAGAGCTTGGGGCCTGTTATTGGTGGCGTTTGGGTCCTGGTCCCCGATGGTAATGGCAGTGGCAGTGGCTTGGGGGGAGGGCAGGGAGAAAGAAAGAAAAAGGGCAGGCAGGGAGACAGAAGGAAAGAAGAGAAACAGAAAAAAATGAAAGGGAGGCAGAGAGAAAGAAAGGGCAGGGAAGAGGAAGAAAAAGTTGGGGGAAGGAATGAGGTCTGGAGGAGAGGAAGCATACAGGCTAAAAGAAGGGAAGAAAGATTGTATGCACAGTCAGAAGAAGAAAGTGCAACCAGAGATTCATGAAATCACCAGACAAGGTAGGGAAAATGATTTTATTTTAAATTTAGTGATCAAAATGTGTCTGAATTTATATCTGCTGTCTATATTTTACACTAAGGTCCCCTTTTACTAAACCGCAATAGAGGTTTTTAGCGCAGGGAGCCTATGAGTGTCGAGAGCAGTGCTGGGCATTCAGCGCAGCTCCCTGCGCTAAAAACTGCTATCGTGGTTTAGTAAAAAGGGAAGGGGGTATTTTTGTCTATTTTTGTATGGTTGTTACTGAGATGATAGTGCATAGAGTCATCTGCTTTGACCTCTTTGAAAAACCCTGGAATAGGAATGATGATTAACATTTTCTATGTGCTTTGTGTTTTTTTTTTATTTTATTGTTGGTAGATCATTTTGACTTGGTCATTTAAAAAGTAGCTCGCAAGCCCAAAAAGTGTGGGCACCCCTGCCCAAAATGTTCCTGGATAGTGTTTGACGTGGAATTCTTAGTCTGTTGCTGAAGAAGTGTAGATTTAAAAATATAATGTGAGCCCTCCTTCGTTACAGATCCCGATGACGCTAGTGAGCAAAACACAGTCCTATGTCAGGCGCGATTATGAGAGTTTTTTGAGAGTTGATCTAATGAAGAACATTGTCAGCTAAGTCTTTTGATCGGTTCAACAGCCTCCTATGAGGAACTGTATCAAAGGCTTTGCTGAAATCTAAGTAAATTACATCTAGCATATGTCCTCGATCCAGCTCTCTGGTCACCCAATCAAAAAATTCAATCAGGTTCGTTTGGCACGATTTACCTTTTGCAACATGGCTTTACAAAAGGTAAATCGTGCCAAACGAACCTGATTGAATTTTTTGATTGGGTGACCAGAGAGCTGGATCGAGGACATATGCTAGATGTAATTTACTTGGATTTCAGCAAAGCCTTTGATACAGTTCCTCATAGGAGGCTGTTGAACAAACTTGAAGGGCTGAAGTTAGGACCCAAAGTGGTGAACTGGGTTAGAAACTGGCTGTCGGACAGACCTCAGAGGCTGGTGGTTAATGGAGTCGCTCAGAGGAAGGAAAGGTGACTAGTGGAGTCCCTCAGGGTTCGGTGCTGGGGCTAATCCTGTTCAATATGTATGTAAGTGACATTGCTGAAGGGTTAGAAGGAAAAGTGTGCCTTTTTGCAGATGATATCAAGATTTGTAACAGAGTAGACACCGAAGAGGGAGTGGAAAATATGAAAAAGGATCTGCAAAAGTTAGAGGAATGGCCTAATGCCTGGCAACTAAAATTCAATACAAAGAAATGCAGAGTAATGCCCCTTCCTTTTTTCATCTGCCAAGTTCAGCTAAATTTGTTGTAAATCTGACAAATTGTTGTTCAGGTCAATGCGGATCCTAATCTAATTTAGGTAAAACCCTTTCTTCCACCCTCTTCCGTTTTCATCTGCCAAATTCAGCCAAATTTGCTGTAATTCTGACAAATTGTTGTAAATCTGCATGTCAATGCGGATCCTAATCTAATTTATGTAAACCGCCTAGAACTCGCTGGGTATGGCGGTATCTAATATAATAAAATGGTAGGACGCGCACGCGCACTAAAAAAATCGTGTTCCCTGATCCGTCGCGAAAACACGATTGCGCATGCGCGGGTTTTACGTCACCACTTGCTCGCGGCGACTTTCAAATAATAAAAAAAAATTACACAGCTGCGGCGGCCTTCCTCACCGTGAATGGTAACGGCTCCTCTCTCGAACTGAACCAGGATCGAGAGAGGAGCTGCAGCGCCGGCTTTCAACTTAAAACAAAAAAAAAGACAAAACCCAACTGGAGATCGGCGCTCTCACCCGCTCCCACTGTGCAAACCCCCCCCTCCCCCATAGGAGGATGCGCCGCAGCAAAGTGCTGCACAGGTACTGGAGGGGGAGAGACATATCGCTTCTGCACCGGTACAAACATCCCTCCAGCGTTGGCATTCGCTGCACGTTAAACAGGCTGCTTTGGCCTTTCTCCTTTTGCCGCATCACTGATGACGTAATCAATGACGCGACAAAGAGACTCAAAGGCAGGAGAAAGCAGAAGCAGCCTGTTTAGCGTGCAGCGACTGCCAACGCTGGAGGGAGGTTTGATATTAAAATCATCTTGCTGGGAGGGTCACAGAGTCAGCGGGGGTTGGGCTGGGAGGGGAGAGAAGCATCTGCCTCGGGTGCTTCAGGCAGCAGCAGCGTTTACAATTCGCTGTTGTTGCTGGCTTCAGCCCTTCCTCTCTGGCCGGTCCTGCCTAATTCCTGTTTTCATGAAGACAGGACCGGCCAGAGAGAAAGACCTGAAGCCAGCAACAGCAATGAATTGTGAATGCTGCTGCTGCCCAATGAAGTAGTTAAATGAGGAAAGGGAGCAGAGGGGGAGAGAATGGCTTGGAGGGAAGGAGGAAGGTATGCCAGACCAAAGCAAAAGGAAGGAGGAGATGGAGAGAGGCCATATGGGACAGAGAGAGAGGGGGCAGACACTGGATGGAAAGAGAAGAGAGGGCAGTGAATGGAAGGGGCAACATAGAGGGTGAACAGTATTCTAGCACCCGTTAATGTAACGGGCTTAAAGACTAGTATAAGAATAAAATTATTATTATTCTTATTATTATTAATAATCGGAAGGAACCGTATATGCTAGGAGGAGAGAAGCTGATATGCACAGACGGGGAGAGGGACCTTGGGGTGATAGTGTCCGAAGATCTAAAGGCGAAAAAACAGTGTGACAAGGCAGTGGCTGCTGCCAGAAGGATGCTGGGTTGTATAAAGAGAGGCATAGCCAGTAGAAGGAAGAAGGCATTGATGCCCCTGTATAGGTCATTGGTTAGGCCCCACTTGGAGTATTGTGTTCAGTTTTGGAGACCGTATCTGGCGAAGGACGTACGAAGACTTGAAGCGGTCCAGAGGAGGGCGACGAAAATGATAGGAGGCTTGCGCCAGAAGACGTATGAGGAGAGACTGAAAGCCCTGAATATGTATACCCTAGAGGAAAGGAGAGACAGGGGAGATATGATTCAGACGTTCAAATACTTAAAGGGTATTAATGTAGAACATAATCTTTTCCAGAGAAAGGAAAATGGTAAAACCAGAGGACATAATTTGAGGTTGAGGGGTGGTAGATTCAAAGGCAATGTTAGGAAATTCTACTTTACGGAGAGGGTGGTGGATGCCTGGAATGTGCTCCCGAGAGAGGTGGTGGAGAGTAAAACTGTGACTTGAGTTCAAAGAAGTGTGGGATGAACACAGAGGATCTAGAATCAGAAAATAATATTAAAAATTGAATTAAGGCCAGTACTGGGCAGACTTGCATGGTCTGTGTCTGTATATGGCCATTTGGTGGAGGATGGGCTGGGGAGGGCTTCAATGGCTGGGAGGGTGTAGATGGGCTGGAGTAGGTTTTAATGGCAGTAGGAACCCAAGCACAGTACCGGGTTCTTGCCCAGAAATAGCTAAGAAGAAGGTTGGGCAGGCTGGATGGACCATTCGGGTCTTTATCTGCCGTCATCTACTATGTTACTATGGTATCCAGTGAATCGAGTGTTGAAGATCGATACAGCAGTACAGTGAACGTTTGGCCGACAGATCATATTGATGCATTGGAGAAGAAAGCTGTGTGAAAAAACGGGACACTGATTGGAACACTGATTGGAACACTGACTGAATATTGGGTTTGGCAGGGGGAGGGTTTGCACTACAGTATTTTATTAGGGTAAACTGGTATTCAAATTCAATTGACAGTTCAGAGCAGTTTATAGCAAGATCTGCCAGACGCAGATGAATTACATATCGGATTACATTAATTTCATGGCTGAAATTCTTAAAACAAAAATTGCCTTGATGAGTTCCAATTTGGATTCCAAAATGCACACATTGTCAAATTGTTAATGATCAGTATTGGAGTCCTTGAGGGAAGGGATAGATAAACGGAACAAATATCTCATGGTATCCTTAAATGTCTCTGGTGCATTTGACACTGTAAATTTGGAAATTTTATTTGTGAAATTGAAACAAAACTGGTTCACATGTTATCTAAATGTAAGAGCTTTAAGGGTGAGAAGTAAGGGTGTGGTGTCAAGAACAGTGGAAGTTAAAACAGGAGTCCCACAAGGATCAGCCTTATCAGCAATGCTGCTTTACATCTCTATGGCCTCATTGGGGAAGAAATTTAAAGAGACTGTGCATGCAATATTTCTTCCCTCCTTTCTGCCTCTTGCATGCTTTGTCTCCTCCAGACCTCATTTCATTCCCCAACCAACATCGCTGTCCTTCCATGAGTCCAACTTTTTCTTCCTTTCTCCCTGCCTGCCCCCTGCCACACTCCATTCCCTCCCCCTTTTCCTTCCTCTCTCCCTGCCTTCTCCCCTTTCTTTTCTGTCTCCCTGCCCCCCTTCTTACTTTCTTTCTTTCTGCTGTCATTCTGTCTCCCTGCCCCCTTTCTTTCTTTCCTTTTGTCTCCATGCCCCCCTTTCATTCTTTCTGTCTCCCTGTTCTTCCTCCCTTTCTGTCTCCCCGTCTGTCTTTCTGTCTCCCTGTTCTGCCTCCCTGTCTTTCTGTCTCCCCTTTTTTTCTCCCCAAGCCACCACCCGGGCTGTCGTCTGGAAACAGGCCCCCAAGCCACTGCCGATGTCTGGAAACAGTCCCCCAAACCACCGCCGACATTGCCGCCAAGTTCTCCCTGTTTCCTGCCGCCGCAACAGGCCAGCAGCCCCCCCCACCCCCCACCCCCCCCCCGACGTCAATTCTGATGTCGGGGGAGGCTGGCTTGCCCAGCATTTCTTTAGTTGCTGCTGGCCTGTTGTGGTGTCGGGGAACAGAGAGAATGCAAAGGCAACGTGAGTCAATCGTGGAGCCGAGATGGGCTCTGAGATCAACTCGCGTTGCCTTTGGGATTGACTGGTCGATCGCGATCGACCTTATGGGCACCCCTGGTCTACGGCTTCTAAATAATTAATATTAATGAATATGCATGAGAGAGATCTGCATATAATGGATGTAGTGGGCAAGCACATCTTTCTGTTGGGATACACTGAAAATCTGGCTTGTTTGCAGCCTTGGAGGACTGAACTGGTTTCAAACATTTCACCGTAGGAATGAATCTTCTCTTAAGCCAGGGTATGTTGACGATAATTTCAAATTCTGATTTGCTGTCAATGCTCGCATCGACACTTACTTTGTGCCAAAGAAAACTTCCTTTCTATTAACTTTATTTTTATTCACTGGTACATCCATTGTATTTATTTCAGCATTTAACAAACCCTTCTCCAGGGCATCTTACAAAGCCTTTGGCCTACGTAACAAGTAGCAATAGACAAAATAGTAACAATGGACCAATAATTATTGACAGATTAGTGGAAGGCAAAAACCATAGAATTTGATTTTCAACTTCATGAGTTTTGAAGGACTGTAGGGAGATGTTTCCAAAGGCAAAGAGCAAGTAAGGTGAAAGAAATCTACATCACAAACATAAGAACATAAGAATTGCCGCTGCTGGGTCAGACCAGTGGTCCATCGTGCCCAGCAGTCCACTCACGTGGTGGCCCTTAGGTCAAAGACCAGTGCCCTAACTGAGACTAGCCCTACCTGCGTACGTTCCGGTTCAGCAGGAACTTGTCTAACTTTGTCTTGAATCCCTGGAGCGTGTTTTCCCCTAAAACAGCCTCCGGAAGGGCGTTCCAGTTTTCTACCACTCTCTGGGTGAAGAAGAACTTTCTTACGTTTGTACGGAATCTGTCCCCTTTCAATTTTAGAGAGTGCCCTCTCGTTCTCCCTACCTTGGAGAGGGTGAACAACCTGTCTTTATCTACTAAGTCTATTCCCTTCAGTATCTTGAATGTTTCAATCATGTCCCCTCTCAATCTCCTCTGTTCGAGGGAGAAGAGGCCCAGTTTCTCTAATCTCTCACTGTTCGGCAACTCCTTCAGCCCTTTAACCATTTTAGTTGCTCTTCTCTGGACACTTTCGAGTAGTACCGTGTCCTTCTTCATGTACAGCGACCAGTGCTGGACGCAGTACTCCAGACGAGGGCGCACTATGGCCCAGTACAGTGGCATGATAACCTTCTCCGATCTGTTCATGATCCCCCTTCTTTATCATTCCTAGCATTCTGTTCGCCCTTTTTGCCGCCGCCGCACATTTCATGGACAGCTTCATCGACTTGTCGATCAGAACTCCCAAGTCTCTTTCCTGGGAGTGGCCAAAAGCAGTAAATTCAGAGCTGCCAAGTTATCCATTTCAGGAGGGAGACTTTTTGGCCAGCCCTGGTTTTCAACTGGCATCCCAAAGCACTGTAGCATTTGTAGTCCATGATTGAAATCAGTGCTGCAGATTCCATAATGCACCAGGTTGGCAGAAATTCAGGAACAGCCAAAAAGGTCTTCCCCTCCTGGAATGGGTAACTTGGCAGCAGAGTAAATCTAAAGAGAGAAGTTTGCGAGCCAAAGAGTGGTGAAGACATTGACTGATAGATACCCTTGGCAGCAAGATCATCCAGTATTTTAAGGAATAACTGTTACAGAAGGAAATAAACAGTGCTGAAAACACATGGGAGAAATTTTTACCTGCATTTGGTCAGCTTTGATGCTGAACCCTCCCTGAAACAGAATACAAGTCTAAGCATTAGAGATCATGAAGCATTAGGATGGCTCTGACAGTCCCCAATTTCTAATCCTTACACTGTGGGGCTGATTCTATAAAAGGCACCCAACTTAACCCCTTCTTTTACAAAGCTGCGCTAGCGGTTGCCGCACAGCAAAGGCCCCAAAGCCCTTTAAATCCCTACGCACGATTCCCCAAAAATGTAGGTGCTTGAAATGTAGGCTTTTAAAACCCTCGCCTACATTTCAGGCGCCTAAGTTTTTACATAGGCTTCGCTAGCTGCAATTCTGTGAATGGTGCTTAAATGTGATTGACAAGTGATCAGCGCCATTTTTTTCTAGGCGCCGGCCGATTTAGGTGCCATTTATAGAATTAGCCCTGTGTGTCATAATGCAGTAATGAAGGCAGCATACTAAGTGGACTATAAATTTATAGAAATATGATGGCAGAGAAAGGCCAAATGGCTCACCCAGTCTGCCCATCCACAACATCCACTATCTCCTCCTCTCCCTATTGGCTAAGGCTTTTTACACCTGCATTGTGATGTCATAGAACTTTATGGTTATAGAAACATAGTAACATGATGGCAGATAAAGACCAAATGGCCCAAACAGTCTGCCCATCCGCAGGATCCACTATCTCCTCCTCTCCCTATTGGCTAAGGCTCTTTACACCTGCATTGTGAGGTCATAGAGCATTATTGTTATAAGCTAAGGCTATTAACACTTGTATTATAAGGTTATAGAGCTTTATGGTTATAGGCTAAGGCTTATAACATTTGCATTGTGAGATCATAGAACTTTATGATTATAGAAACATAGAAACGTGATGGCAGATAAAGGCCACATGGCCCATCCAGTCTGCCCATCTGCAACATCCACTATCTCCTCCTTTCTCTAAGAGATTCCACATGTCTGTCCCACACTTTCCTGAACTCAGACACAGACTCTGTCTCCACCACTTCTACCGGGAGACTGTTCCACACATCACCACCCTTTTCTGTAAAAAAGTATTTCCTTAGATTACTCCTGAGCCTATCACCTCTTAACTTCATCCTATGCCCTCTCATTCCAGAGCTTCCCTTCAAATGAAAGAGACGTGATGGCAATAGCTCTTAGTGTCCTGCTGTTCCCTCCGCCCTACCAGAACACATGGAAACACCACTGTCATCACCAGCCAGCCTCCCTGGAAATAAGGATCTGGATGGATATAGGCAAAAATACAAGGTGGACGAGGAGCCAATTTTATTGAAGAGGATCTGACACGGACTGTGTTTTGGTACAGTATTTTGACTGTGACAGGCATTTATTTACATTGAAAATGTGTACAATTAACATTTAGAAACATTTATAACACAATGCTACAGCAATAAATAAATATGAATATAAATCCATAAAATAAACTCAGGCAATTAAAACATGTAAAAACAGAAATGAAAACTAAAACATTCACCTAAAACCAGACATATAAAAGAAGAATAAAAAAGAAAAGTAATTAAAACATTTATAGAAAACCTATATTTTATAGGAGAAATAAGTAAAAGCATCCACAAAAAGAGAATGAATTTCTGTCATAAACCCCCCTCTTTTACTAAGGTGCGCCAGCCGATTTAGCACGCGCTAAACGCTAATGCGTCCGTTATAGTCTACGGACGCGTAAGTGTTTAGCGCATGTTAATATTTAGCAGGCACTAAATCGATTAGCGTGCACTAAATCAGCTAGCACACCTTAGTATAAGGACCCCAAAATGTCGCTTAATAACGGATATACGGGACTATAAAATTGAATTACCGGTACATATAATTTTTCAGATAAGCAATAAAATGCATCCTACAGTAATTGCAGTAGTTTTATGGAGAAGCTCTAAAACAACAATCAATAAAACAGCACCAAAATAATCAAAAGGGTCACTAAAAATGACAAATAACTGATTTAGCGTGGGATTGTCAAAGACTAATGAAAATGAAATAAGAATTTATAGAATGGAACCATGATTTCTTTTGGATAAATGTTAATAAACCTAAATAAAACAGTTTGAAAAAGGAAATGGGTTATTACATAACTGGAGAGGAAGGACTTACAAATGTGAATTACAAGGGGGTGCTGAAAAGCTCTCAGCCCAACCAAGAAGAGAATGGCATGGATATGGTTCAATCAATGATCTGAAACAAAGTTAAAACAGAGAATTTCTTTTCTTCAAATTGGCTCTTAACGAAATAAGATAACACTCTTTTCAGCTAAGGTGGCAAAATAACCTTCAGAATTTAGGAAGTTAGTTGGCTGGGCTGAGAACTTTACAGCACCCCCTCGTATGCAATAAAAGTGAGCCAAGTATAGGACATTCGAGTCATTGTGACATCACTGATGAGGTTGGCTCTTATTGGTGGAATGAGGCATTATGACATCACAATCTCAGCTCTGGTTACCAGACACTGAAACTCTTCACCCAACAAGGGAGTGCTGAAAGGTTCTCAGCCCAGCCAAGAAGAGAATGACATGGATATGGTTCAATCAATGATCTGAAACAATGTCAAAACATAGACTTTCGTTTCTGCAAATTGGCACTTACCCCCTTTTTACAAAACCGTAGCGCGGTTTTATCGCCAACCACAGCGGTAATAATTCAAATGCTCATGGGAATTCTATGAGCGTCGCAGCTGTTACCGCCGCAGCTGGCGGTAAAAACCACGCTACAATTTTGTAAAAAGTGGGGGGGGGGGGAGCTTAATGAAATAAGATAACACTCTTTTCAGTTAAAGTGGCAAAATAATGCTCAGAATTGAGGAAGTTGGTTGGTTGGACTGACAAATTTTCGGCAGCCTCTTGTGTATATGTTTGTTTTGACCGTGAGTTTCAAATGATTTATTTATTGTTGGATTACTGAGTACAATTGTTTTAAAATGTTATCTTTATATATTTTTATATGTAAATAAACCCCTGATACAGGCAATGTGACAAAACCTGGTCCACACTGGATCCTTGTCAATAAAACTAAGTAGTTGTGTTTTTTGCCTCTGTCCATCCATGGCCTACTCCATTGCTTCCCTGTGGTTGCCTGGTCTTCGGTGTTGCTTCCCTCTTGTCATTTCTGTTCTACGACTACGGATGCCAAAATTCCAGAACTGTCCTGGAGCCTCCAAGGATTCTAAGACACAGTTGGAGTCAACCCTAGAGAAAACTTAATGGAATTTCTTTAAAAAAAAAAAAAGGATACTACTGTAAATGATCCAATTAAATTTATCTTAGCATCAGCTTTCCATTAGGAAGGAAAGGATTTTAGATTCATCTTATTCTTTCTATTTTCTCTTTTATTCTTTAGTTACTTCTAGGTGGGCCTCGTGTCTTGTAAATCACCTTGAACCTATTCTGGAGAAGTGTGATTAAGAAATCCTGATTAGATTATAATATCTTCGTGGCGTTAATGTATGGGAAGTGAGTCTTTTTCAAATGAAGAAATGAATGAGAGGGCATAGCACGAAGTTAAGAGTATTGTAAGGAAATTCATTTTTACAGAAAGTGTAGTAGGTGTGTGGAATAGTCTCCTGGTAGAGGCGGTGGAGACAAACGTTCAAAAATCAGGTGGAGAAATGTCCATTTTCAAACCCACAAGACTTTTTTTCTTTCAAACATGGCCCAGCTAGATGGCTAATATTTTTTGCCATTATTGAAAAAAACCTGTCCAGATTAAAAATGCCCAAAACATGCCATTTGCATGTGGGAGGGGGCAGCATTTTTAATGGACTGGCCACATAGACATGCCAGCAGTGCAGTGGGGCACTCTACGGGGCACTGCCGTGAACTTCACATTATGGGTGCCAGGTACACCTCACCATAATCCCCGTACATTATATGGCGGGCCTTCCAAAACTCCCCCAAAACCTACTGTACCCACCTGTCTACCAGGGCAAAATTCTCCAAGGCAAGAGAGAGCAAGGGTCCAAAAAAAGGATCCCAGACGAGCCCCCATATCAATCTTATCCTTCTCATTAATGCTTATCCCTCTCATTATGCCTGCAGGTGTCACCTATATGGCAGTACAGTGGGTTTTTGGTGGGCTCAGACTTTCCACCACAAGAGTACTAATAAAGGTGGCATATGGGCCTGGGTCCCCTTCTCTGCATTCCGCTGAACTACCCACCAGGCTACTCCAGAGACCTGTTTGCAGCTGTTCTAAGACTGGCCACAGTATCTGCAGCTGTCAGAGAAAGATATGTACTGTTTCATGCAGATATTTGGGGTGGGTGGGAGGAGGTCAATGACCACTGGGGGAGTGTATGGGGGGACCATATTTTCATCCGTTAATTTGGGTACAAAACAAGTCTAGCCCAAAACGCCTAGATTGTGCTCTGGACGTTTTATTGCTGTAAAATGTCCAAGTGCTGAGCCTGCTCTAATCCCGCCCAAAACAAGCTCTAACACCCCCCCTTAAGATTTAGACACACGGGAGACATAATGATTGGAAAGACATCTAGAATGTCAAGTTTCGAAAATGGCCACTTGGACGTTTTGACTAGTATGACATCCAAGTGCCAGTTTATGCCATGTTTTGGACATCCATTTTTTGTAGAAAATGAAACTCCATAGGATGCATCCTGTGAGTTAGCACCACCTATAGCTATGTATCTTCTCACAGAAAAGAATGAACCTGTGTATACTTACAAAGTCAGCATTCATTCTGAGAGCTTGTAAAGTCCATCGAGAACCCTATATAAAGACATATAATGTGGTGAATGACTCTGTGGTTTGCAATTCAACCCGGAAGTGCTTCTTGTGGAAACACCCGCTCAGAGGTCACATAGCAACTGAACATGAGTCCATGAGAGTTGCCATACTGGGAAAGACCAAAGGTCAGTCAAACCCAGTATCCTGTTTCCAACAGTAGCCAATCCAGATCGAAGTACCTGGCAAGACCCCAAAAAGTGTAAAGCAGATTTTATGCTGCTTACCCTAGGAATAAGCAGTGGGTTTTCCCAAGTCTATCATAATAATAATGTGACCAAATGTATCATTGTGTTACCTGTTGATCAAAAAGAGCCCAGAACATTGGCAGAGGAATGTACAGAAACAGGACTCTTGTCACCATTTTAACTTCTTGAATAAGCTTATTCTGTTAAAAGAAAAACAAATCATGAACTATTGATGAGTAAAGGCAATGTTACTGTATCTTAGTTACTGGAAATTTAATGTGCACCCATTTTTTGTAAAACAAAACAAAGTTTCCAGTTTAAATACACACTGGTGAAACATGTCCAATACCTTCACTCCTCTTATACATATAGCTACAAGCTAACTTCAAGCCAGTCCATCAATTGGACTCTTAGATTTCAATAAAGTCCCAAATAAAACAATGTCATAAGACAGTGGAATAGAAGCCTCCTGTTAATTTTACCCCAAATTGATTTCCAGAAATTGAGTATCAAGGGACAGTAAAAGAATAAGTGATCCAGTGTCCCAGGTTCAAGATGACAGTGCCATATTAAACTTTGAACTATCCAACTTTTGTAAACGAACTGGGGCCAAAAACTTCTATATAACAACAACAACAAAAAAAACCCCAAGTTTGTCTCATAGATGCTGACGCTGTACATCCCATTCTCCAAGTCCAAATCCGTGGCCATTGTGTAGCAGAAATATGCTGCTTTCCAAATGTCTTTTACGCTGATATAGATTCAACATAGTAGACCTCAGCGAACACATTTAAAACTCAATTTACTTTAGTATTGAGATAAACGTAACCAGTCTTCTCCTCGGTCTCCATCACCAGTTTCAGATCAACTTTTTAAACATGCTATCTTAGGAAATTGTAACTAATACTCGTCTTTAAACTGTAGTAAAGAGGAGTATTAGTTTCATTTTGCTACGATAGCACGTTTTAAAAAGTTGATTTGAAACTGATGATGGAGACCGAGGAGAAGGTTGGTTACGTCTGTCTCATAACTAAAGTAAACAGAGTTCCGAGTGTAGCCGCTGAGGTCTTTGTTGAATTTATTCGAAGAAATGTTTCTTAGATTCAAACAATTTTTATTGATGCATACAATATCAAAAACAACATAAGAGTATCACATTATGTATAATACAACAACAATGCATCAAATAACATAAAATAAGAAGCATAAATACCCTCCACCTCCCCACTCAAATGTTTGCTGAATACAGTATGAAGAGACGGACGTCAATATAAATGTGAAGTATTTCACAAAAGGCCTACAGCCTGGCCACCCGCACCCCAAGCAGGGTCAGGCCTGGCCAACACCTGGATGGGAGACCACCTGGGCAACACACCACACAGGAGAAGGCAACGGCAAATCACCCCTCTACTCTGCCATGAAACACCCCATGGTGGATTCCTGACTGTGTATGTGACCAACCCAGTGGTATGTCCTATCAAAGGCATGCCCTAGAGGGGGCTCAGCATAGATCTTTTCAGCACCTAATTCTGCCATATATGATTAAGTTAGGACAGTCTTTTTGCTGTTCTGACTTAAATTGCATAGCTACACAGATAGCAACTATCACCAGCTCTCCATAAAGTTAGGTAGGCGTTCCATCTCGGATTGTGCCCAGAAAGTGGGCAAATAGGGCACTTAACCATGTAAAGGGCAATTGGTCCATTAATTAATTTTGTCACATTATAATTAAAGTGATTCTTTTTTCTTTATGTTAGATTCCTTTGCACATCCAGGGTGGGTTGGAGGGTGGGGGGTGGAATATTTATTTGGAAGAATAAATTAATTTTTTTTCGTTTTTATAATATTGATAGTATAATTACTGTCGGCCACTGCCACTGCCCACCCACTGCAGACTGTAGAGAGGGGGAGGAAAACACATCAGCCAATTGATCGGTCTGATTGTTTGAATCCCCTCCCCCCCAGAGTTATTATACAAAGAACTAAAATGCCTTGCACGATTTCCAGACCAGCACAATAAAAGCCCTCCCCCCAAAAAAACACACTTGGTTTTTACTTGTACATACACATGTGTTGACTTACTGGGTACTTTTCCGATGCCCAGTCTAACCAGTGCTCCCTCTTGGGGTACTGCCCCGAGCGATGCTTCCACCGGTTCTCCAATGCAAACTAGAAGAAAGAGCAAACAACACAATGTGAACAAGTTTACCTTGTTGAATCTACAAAAATCGGAACATTGTAGCAAACTCATTTCTGGTGCCACTGATCTGACGCCAACTGTGGCTCTTCCTTTTAAAACCTAACGTCACAAAGAATAAAAATCTACTACCACTGCTACTTCTTATCATTTCTGTAGCGCTACTGGGGCTTACGCAGCACTGTATATCAAACATGGAAAAGACAGTCCCTGCTTGAAAGAGTTTTGTTGCGGTCCCTGTCTCATTCCTGTAAGTTCTGCCTTAATCGCACAAGCCTCGAGCACTTATGGTTTTAAAGTGTTTGAGGCTTGTGCAGCTGAGAGGACAGAGCTTAGGCACTGGTGGAATGAGGCATTATGACATCACAATCTGAGCTCTAGAATGTTGCTACTTATGATTTTAAAGTGTTTGAGGCTTGTGCAGATGAGGACGGAGCTTAGGCATTGGTGGAATGAAGCATTATGACATCACAATCTGAGCTCTAGAATGTTGCTACTTATGATTTTAAAGTGTTTGAGGCTTGTGCAGATGAGGACGGAGCTTAGGCATTGGTGGAATGAAGCATTATGACATCACAATCTGAGCTCTAGAATGTTGCTACTTATGATTTTAAAGTGTTTGAGGCTTGTGCAGATGAGGACGGAGCTTAGGCATTGGTGGAATGAGGCATTATGACATCACAATCTGAGCTCTAGAAATGTTGCTACTTATGAATTTATAGGGTTTTAAGGCTTGTTCGGATGAGGATGGAGCTTAAGCATTAGTACAAAGTGCCGGGTTTTGAAAAGCTCCCCGGACATGTGCTCTATAAAGAGGACATGTCCGGGTAAATCTGAACGTCGGGTAACCCTATCCACCAGGGCTTATCTTTAACCTGTTCACAAGGCAAGCATACAGCACTCAGAGAACTCCTTTCCTACCAATGGGAGAGTTAACTAAAACACCATTGGGTAAAGAGCACAGAAGCCCTGTCACCACCCATCCGAGAGAGAGCGGTACTACAGGCTAAAAATCTACCTAAGTCAGGAGGAAAGGGATGCAAAATAACTAGAAGAAACTTTGATACACCCATCATAAACAGTAAGGCCCGGATTCTGTATACGGCACCGATATCGATATCTGCCTGTCACGTGTCAATCATGCGACGGCACTGTATAGAGATTAACACCTCCAAGATAGATAGTCACCAGAAATGCAGGCCAGGGTTTTCCGGCGCCTATCTTGGTCGTGAATCGCATCCACGTAGGCGCTTCAAGCCACCTAACACTACTTCCGGCATTAGCCACGCCCACAGTGGCGTTAGGCAGCCCTAAAGCACCTACAGAAGCGCAATTCCGGCACCGATTTTTTTTTAGGCACCTTGAAACTCATTTTTTACCGAGCTTGGGTGCCTACCAGCGTCTAAAAAGCCAGCACCGGTTAGAGAATCTGGGCCTTCGGAATTATACTTTACCATCTTTTCAGTATATTAAATGTATGAAAAATGCCGAAGTTACATCACAGAGACCTAGAAATGTTTCTTTAATGAAGTGTTATGATCAATGTTGCAAGCAATTTATTTTAATTCTCCGGACAATTTGCCTTTTCCTTTTCATTATTCTTCTGTTGTACATACTTGTTAAGTACCGGAGAGCCCATTAAAAGGACTCTTTATCTTAAAGCTTGCAAGGTCTCCAGTGATCCTTTTTTGCTTGTGCTGTTTCTCTATACCTAAACTTGTTCTAATTATTATTAGAAGCTTACAATCGGCAGGGGAACCCTTAATAATCCGTGTGCCGTGAGATTGAGAGCGAGGATGTAATAGAACATTTTAGGATCAAACCCTATATACACTAATTTTAGGCATACCTCAGGGATAACTCTTGGACCCGGTCAATATATTAAATTAAAGGATAACTTATCCATTTGAAGTTTTCCTACTATTTGTGCATTTCACTTAAAAGCCAGAAAAATCAGCATGGAATAAAAATGCTTAGCAGGTCCCACGACTAGAATTTTGGCGTGACCATTTACACCAATTAAAACCAACTAAATGCCGGCACCTAAATTCTGTACTTGCTCCTGTTCTTACAGCCTTGGGTTCAGAAATTGTCTGCCACGAGCCTTAGTGAGATTACCCAGAGCTGTAGGAACAGGAGTGAGTAGGGATCGCTTCTGCTCCCACAGGAACCTGAGGATAAAAATCAGGGGCTAAGGGATTTCTGGGAGGCCTCGGGGGGGGGGGGTTCTTCATTGCCAGGAGGCTGGGTAGAAGGTTTTCTTTCTGGAGGAAGGCCTGGGGGTAATCAGATGTGTTGGTAAAGTGGAAAGGAGTGATAAGATACCTCACAGGGGGGCATCAGAAGCCAGTAATGGCGACAGGCAGGATCGATACCTGGGTTGGATGTTTGCTGTTATTAAACTCTGGAATATGTTGCCAGAGAATGTGGTGAAATCAGTTAGCACAGCAGAGTTTAAAAAAGGTTTGGATAATTTCCTTAAAAAAGCCCATAGGACATTATTGGGGTGGCTTGGGGAAATCCACTGCTCATTCCTTGGATAAGCAGCATAAAATCTGTTTTACTACTTGGGACCTGGGTTGGCCACTGTTGGAAACAGGATACTGGGCTTGATGGACCTTCAGTCTGTCCCAGCATGGCTATTCTTATGTTCTTATGTGAGCCAAGTATAGGACAATCACTGCTGAGGTTGGCTCTCAGGCATTGGTGGAGCGAGGCATTATGACATCACAATCTCAGCTCTGGAATGTTGCTACTCTTTGGGTTTCTGCCAGGTACTTGGGACCTGGGTTGGCCACTGTTGGAAACAGGACACTGAGCTTGATGGACCTTTAATTCTTATGTGAGCCAAGTATAGGACAATCAAGCCATTGTGACATCACTGACGAGTTTCTCTTAGGCACTGGTGGAATGAGGCATTATGACATCACAGTCTCAGCTTTAGAATGTTGCTACTCTTTG
This sequence comes from Geotrypetes seraphini, assembly GCF_902459505.1. Lineage (NCBI taxonomy): Eukaryota > Metazoa > Chordata > Amphibia > Gymnophiona > Dermophiidae > Geotrypetes > Geotrypetes seraphini. Next base: position 250,711,473 of record NC_047088.1, read on the forward strand.
GGTTTCTGCCAGGTACTTGGGACCTGGGTTGGCCACTGTTGGAAACAGGATACTGTATGGCAATACTCAAATTCTTAAAGTTCTGCAGGATCAAAGCAACATGCAGTGATTTCAAAAAGCTACTCCCAGCAAGTTTCAAGTTTATTGACTTTTAATATACCGACCATCAACAAGTATCTGGCCGGTTTACAATAAAAATTTAAAAAGAATAAATACTTAGCATATAATAAAGGTGCACACCAAGGACATTAACTAGACAGACTTGAAAGTGAGGGAAGGTAGGTGGGATTGGGGGGAGAGTTACATGTTAGAAGAAGAAAAGAGGGAGAGGGACGAGGGTAAAACATATGGGGCGGGATCGCTTTATAAAAGCGGTAGACAGAATAGGAAAAGAAGAAAAAAAAAATAGGAAAATCTAAACACAGGAAAAGGCGTCGCTAAATAAGAAGGTCTTATCTTACATTTATCAAGTTGATGTTCGGATCGGAGTGGCTGTGGCAGAGCATTCCACAAAGCCACACAGAAGATTTAGAATCAGAAAATAATATTAAAGATTGAACTAGGCCAGTTACTGGGCAGACTTGCACGGTCTGTGTCTGTGTATGGCCGTTTGGTGGAGGATGGGCTGGGGAGGGCTTCAATGGCTGGGAGGGTGTAGATGGGCTGGAGTAAGTCTTAACAGAGATTTCGGCAGTTGGAACCCAAGCACAGTACCGGGTAAAGCTTTGGATTCTCGCCCAGAAATAGCTAAGAAGAAAAAAAAAAAAAAAAATAATACATTTTCTGGGCTGTATAAAGAGAGGCATAGTCAGTAGAAGGAAGAAGGTGTTGATGCCCCTGTACAGGTCATTGGTGAGGCCCCACTTGGAGTATTGTGTTCAGTTTTGGAGACCGTATCTGGCGAAAGACGTAAGAAGACTTGAGGCGGTCCAGAGGAGGGCGACGAAAATGATAGGAGGCTTGCACCAGAAGACATATGAGGAGAGACTGGAAGCCCTGAATATGTATACCCTAGAGGAAAGGAGAGACAGGGAAGATATGATTCAGACGTTCAAATACTTAAAGGGTATTAACGTAGAACAAAATCTTTTCCAGAGAAAGGAAAATGGTAAAACCAGAGGACATAATTTGAGGTTGAGGGGTGGTAGATTCAGGGGCAATGTTAGGAAATTCTACTTTACGGAGAGGGTGGTGGATGCCTGGAATGCGCTCCCGAGAGAGGTGGTGGAGAGTAAAACTGTGACTGAGTTCAAAGAAGCGTGGGATGAACACAGAAGATTTAGAATCAGAAAATAATATTAAAGATTGAACTAGGCCAGTTACTGGGCAGACTTGCACGGTCTGTGTCTGTGTATGGCCGTTTGGTGGAGGATGGGCTGGGGAGGGCTTCAATGGCTGGGAGGGTGTAGATGGGCTGGAGTAAGTCTTAACAGAGATTTCGGCAGTTGGAACCCAAGCACAGTACCGGGTAAAGCTTTGGATTCTCGCCCAGAAATAGCTAAGAAGAAAAAAAAAAAAATAAATTTAAATTGAATCAGGTTGGGCAGACTGGATGGACCATTCGGGTCTTTATCTGCCGTCATCTACTATGTTACTATGTTACTATGTTAAAGTTGGAGCTACTACTGCGAAGTTTATTTTCCTAGTGTAAAGAAATCTTTTACGGAAGGAATTGACAAGAGTTTCTGATCGGCCGACCTCAGGAGACGTATTGAGCGTTGTGAGATGAGGAGCTTATCGAGATATAAAGGCAGGTGAGAAAGTCTGATTTTAAAAGTGAGCAGAATGGTTTTATAAGTGATACGGTGTGTAATGGGGAGCCAGTGTGCTTCCTTCAAAAGAGGGGTAACACGGTCAAATTTGCTAGTTTTATAGATGAGTTTTATTGCTGTGTTTTGAATTAATTGTAAGCGTCGGATTTCTTTTGGGGGGGAGTCCGTTATAAAGAGAGTTACAATAATCAAGGTGAGAAATAACTAAAGCACTTCCTTGTTCTCCCCATGTGCAGCTGTTTCAAATAGCTACTCCGCTGGATGTGGACAGCCACTAACATGCAGTCCTGCATCTTTTTTTCCAAGAGGTTCTACATCTGACTGAGCCCTAATCCCTTAGGAATTCTTTTCCGTCTGATCCGGACATCTGAACTCCCCTTTCCACATCCTTTCTAAACTAGGACCCCCATGTACATTAATTGCAGCATGCACTTAATAAAATGCCTCAGAAAAGGCCACTGCTCTTGTTTCCTATGCTGGGATCTAGTGCTGTAACCAGACATGACCCAAAATGAGGACCTGACAAGGTATCCTTCAGCTGCTTGTGTTGAAGATGTTAATGTACATTCTGCACTCAGCATGTTTCCATATGACTAGAGTTACCAGACATAGAAACATAGAAATAGACGGCAGATAAGGGCCACGGCCCATCTAGTCTGCCCACCCCAATGACCCTCCCCTATCTTTCTCTGTGAATAGATCCCACATGTCTATCCCATTTGGCCTTAAAATCAGGTACGCTGCTGGCCTCAATAACCTGAAGTGGAAGACTATTCCAGCGATCAACCATCCTTTCAGTGAAAAAGAATTTCCTGGTGTCCCCGTGCAGTTTCCCGCCCCTGATTTTCCACAGATGCCCCCTTGTTGCCGCGGGACCCTTGAAAAAGAAGATATCTTCTTCCACCTCGATGCGGCCCGTGAGATACTTGAATGTCTCGATCATGTCACCCCTCTCTCTGCGTTCCTCGAGTGAGTACAGCTGCAACTTATCCAGCCATTCCTCGTACGGGAGATCCTTGAGTCCCGAGACCATCCGGGTGGCCATTCTCTGGATCGACTCCAGTCTCAGCACATCCTTACGGTAATGCGGCCTCCAGAATTGCACAAAGTATTCCAGGTGGGGCCTCACCATGGATCTATACAATGGCCTAATGACTTTAGGCTTATGGCTGACGAAACTCCTGCGTATGCAACCTATGATTTGCCTTGCCTTGGATGAAGCTTGCTCCACTTGATTGGCAGTCTTCATGTTCTCACTGACGATCACTCCTAAGTCTTGTTCTGCTTCAGTTCTTGTTAGGATCTCGCCATTAAGGGTGTAAGTCTTGCATGGATTTTGGCTGCCCAAGTGCATGACTTTGCATTTTTTGGCATTGAAGCTGAGTTGCCAGGACCTAGACCAGCGCTCCAGTAGGAGTAGGTCGTGCATCATGTTGTCGGACATTGAATTTATGTCTATTGTGCTTTTGCCCACTACATTGCTTAGTTTGGCGTCATCGGCGAACAATGTTATTTTACCTCGCAGCCCTTCTGCCAAGTCTCTCATAAAGATGTTGAATAGGATCGGGCCCAGGACCGAGCCCTGCGGCACTCCACTGATTACCTCCGTCATTTCAGAGGGGGTGCCATTCACCACTACCCTCTGAAGCCTACCTCCAAGCTAGTTCCCAACCCATTTCGTCAATGTGTCGCCCAATCCTATAGAACTCATCTTGCTCAGCAACCTGCGGTGTGGTACGCTATCGAATGCTTTACTGAAGTCCAGGTATACGATGTCCAGGGACTGCCCAACATCCAGCTTCCTCGTCACCCAGTCAAAGAAGCTGATCAGGTTGGATTGGCAGGATCTCCCCTTAGTAAATCCATGTTGACGGGGATCCCGTAGATTCTCCTCGTTCAGGATCGTATCCAATTGGCGTTTGATTAGAGTTTCCATTAGTTTGCACACTATTGATGTGAGACTCACCAGTCTGTAGTTTGCTGTCTCCATCTTGGAGCCTTTCTTGTGGAGTGGAATGACGTTAGCCATCTTCCAGTCCAACGGGACGTTATCCGTACTAAGGGAGAGATTGAAGAGTGCGGATAGCGGTTCCGCCAAGACATCACAGAACTCCCTGAGCACCCTGGGGTGTAGGTTGTCAGGCCCCATTGCCTTGTTAACCTTAAGCTTTGACAGCTTGCAATAGACACCGCTGGGTGTAAACTCGAAATTACTAAACGAGTTTACACCCAGCGGTGTCTACTGCGAGCTGTCAAAGCTTAAGGTTAACAAGGCAATGGGGCCTGATAACCTACACCCCAGGGTGCTCAGGGAGTTGTGTGATGTCTTGGCGGAACCGCTATCCGCGCTCTTCAAGGAAAATGGTAAAACCAGAGGACATAATTTGAAGTTGAGGGGTGGTAGATTCAAAGGAAATGTTAGGAAATTCTACTTTATGGAGATCCCGGAGGAATGGAAGATAGCCAACGTTAAGCCCATCTTTAAAAAGGGATCAAGAGGTGACCTGGGAAACTACAGACCGATGAGTCTGACCTCTGTTCCAGGGAAAATGGTGGAAGCACTGATAAAAGAAAACATCGATGAACATCTTGAAAGAAACAAGCTTCTGATAACCAGCCAACATGGTTTTTGCATGGGGAGATCGTGCCTAACAAACTTATTGCACTTCTTCGAAGGAATTAACAAACGGATGGACAGAGGAGACCCCATAGACATCATATATCTAGATTTCCAAAAAGCCTTTGACAAGGTACCCCATGAACGCCTACTTCGGAAACTGAAGAACCATGGGGTGGAAGGAGACGTACATAGATGGATCAGAAACTGGTTGGCGGGCAGGAAACAGAGGGTGGGAGTAAAGGGCCACTACTTGGACTGGAGGAGGGTCACGAGTGGTGTCCCGCAGGGCTCGGTGCTCAGGCCGCTGCTATTTAATATATTCATAAATGATCTAGAAACAGGGACGAAGTCTGAGATAATAAAATTTGCGGACGACACTAAACTATTTAGTGGAGCTCGGACTAAAGAGGACTATGAAGAATTGCAAAAGGATTTGAACAAACTAGGGGAATGGGCGACGAGATGGCAGATGAAGTTCAATGTTGAAAAATGTAAAGTATTACATGTGGGAAGCAGAAACCCGAGGTACAACTATACCATGGGAGGGATATTATTGAATGAGAGTACCCAAGAAAGGAACTTGGGGGTAATGGTGGACATGACAATGAAGCAGACGGCACAGTGCGCAGCGACCGCTAAGAGAGCGAATAGAATGTTAGGTATAATCAAGAAGGGTATTACAACCAGAACGAAAGAAGTTATCCTACTGTTTTATCGGGCGATGGTGCATCCGCATCTGGAGTACTGCGTCCAATATTGGTCACCGTACCTTAAGAAGGACATGGCGTTACTCGAGAGGGTTCAGAGGAGAGCGACGCGTCTGATAAAGGGGATGGAAAACCTTTCATACGCTGAGAGATTGGAGAAATTGGGTCTTTTTTCCATGGAGAAGAGGAGACTTAGAGGGGATATGATAGAGACTTACAAGATCATGAAGGGCATAGAGAGAGTAGAGAGGAACAGATTCTTCAAACTTTCGAATAATAAAAGAACAAGAGGGCATTCGGAAAAGTTGAAAGAGGACAGATTCAAAACAAATGCTAGGAAGTTCTTCTTTACCCAACGTGTGGTGGACACCTGGAATGCACTTCCAGAAGGCGTAAGAGGGCAGAGTACGGTACTGGGGTTCAAGAAAGGATTAGACAATTTCCTGCTGGAAAAGGGGATAGAGGGGTATAGAGGATTACTGCACAGATCCTGGACCTGTCGGGCCGCCGCGTGAGTGGACTGCTGGGCACGATGGACCTCAGGTCTAACCCAGCGGAGGCATAGCTTATGTTCTTATGGGTGGTGGATGCCTGGAATGCGCTCCCGATAGAAGTGGTGGAGAGTAAAACTGTGACTGAGTTCAAAGAAGCGTGGGATGAACACAGAGGATCTAGAATCAGAAAATAATATTAAAAATTGAACTAAGGCCAGTACTGGGGCAGACTTGCACGGTCTGTGTCTGTATATGGCCGTTTGGTGGAGGATGGGCTGGGGAGGGCTTCAATGGCTGGGAGGGTGTAGATGGGCTGGAGTAGGTTTTAACTGTGATTTCGGCAGTAGGAACCCAAGCACAGTACCGGGTAGAGCTTTGGATTCTTGCCCAGAAATAGCTAAGAAGAAAAAATTAAAAAAATTTAAATTGAATCAGGTTGGGCAGACTGGATGGACCATTCGGGTCTTTATCTGCCGTCATCTACTATGTATGTTACTATGAGAAATGCGGAGAAAAGAGAGTGAGAGACCTGGAATATCTCTAACTCCCTTTTCTACCCATTGCGGCTCTTTGTCAATCTTTTAGGGTCAAATTTTTAGGATAAATTGGCTCTTTGCTTTAAAAAAGGATGCCGACCCGTGACCTAAGCAAACTGAATCCCAGAGAGATAATGTGGCTTGCTTAAGGTACAAAGCACAAAGGTATGACATGAGCAAACTCAATCGTTCTTTTATTTATTTATTTTCTATATCGTCCTCCCATGGGGAGCTCAGAAAAGTTTACATTCATTTATTCAGGTACTCAAGCATTTTTCAGTGTCTGTCCCGGCAGGCCCACAATCTATCTAATGCACCTGGGCCAATGTGGGGATTAAGTGACTTGCCCAGGGTCACAAGGTGCAGCGTGGGTTTGAACTCACAACCCAAGGATGCTGAGGCTGTAGCTTTAACCACTACGCCACACACTCCCCTATACAGGTATATAGGAGACCCTTTGGTTATGGTAACTACATTCCACTGGTCATCAACAACCATAAACATTCATCCGACCATAAGTCTTCATCAGCAAACAGCCCGAGAGGGATTTATGTCTTTGTGAACTTGCAGATCTGCATTTGAAGGTCATGTCTCTTTAATTTATTCCTCTTTCACATTTTGGCACATCCATTTTCATTACTTGCACTCAATGTGCTCTCAGATAGTCTGACAATAAATCTACTCACACTATAAATTGAAGGTAACTTCCTAATTGTGATTGTTATTTTGTCTATGGGGATAGAAGGGAAACAAGGCAGCTTCATTGTTTAAATATAAAAGGGTTGGCCATGCTCCATGTAGAAATGAGATCATCATACTAGCCTAACTGGGTCAGACCAATGGTCCATCAAGCCCAGTTTCCTGTTTCCTACATTGGCCAATCCAGGTCACAAATACCTGGCAGAAACCCAAATATTAGTAAGATTCTGGAATTCCAAGAGTTAACAAGATTCCATGTAGAATCCCAAATAGTAGCAACATTCCATGCCACCAATGACTTCCTTCATGTCTGTCTCAATTGCAGACTATGGGCTTTTCCAACCTTTCTTAAACCCAGCTACACTAACTGATGTTACCATATCCTCTAGCAACGAGTTCCATAGGGACGATATTCAGAGCAATTTAAGCGGGTGGGAAGCTCTCCTGCCCACTTAAATCACTTCCGGTCCTCTAAGAGGGGATATTCAGTGGCACAGAGTACCATTGAATATCCCCTCAGACTACCCAAACGTGGGCAGGTCAGGGATGGCACTGGGGAGGAGCCCCAGGTTATGCAGGTGGCAGCACTACTGAGGACAAACCACCCCCCCAACCTCCCTAATCCACCTAAAGTGTTGGTAGGTCCCCTCATGGCAGTCTTTCAGCCACTGCTACTTCTCGTGGCATTTTGTGGTACTTCCTGTAGTATTGCGAGTTGCTGCGAGAGGTCGCAGTGGTAATTTTGAAAGGCTGCCGTGAGGAGGCAGAAGTAGGGGGGACTGTGTTCCTGCCTACAAAGATCCCTGTTGGACCACCAGGTATGTAGGTAGGTTCAGGGAGGCCTACCTACACTTTAGGTGGGTTAGACGGATGGGGGGGCCTTCTGGGGAGACTTGTCATCTCTGGCTGGGGGAAGGGTCATGGGGGTTATGAAAGGGCACTTTTAGTTTTGTTTTTCTAAAGAAAAAATATACTGTGTGTGCCCCGGCCCGATATTCAGCCAGGCCCGATTAATACAACTCTTATGTGGGCCCAGTTGATTATTGGATGGGCCCACATAGGCTCTGGGCAGCCAGGCTATCCAGAGTTATGCCCCAATATTCAGTGGCAATGCCAGTGTCAGAACATGGCCTGGCACAGAATATCAGAGCATAATTTAGACGGCGGCGATCAGCACTTAGAAAAACGACAACTACCACCAGCTGAATATTATGGGGCATGTAATTTCATTGAGTATCCCCTGGTTTTTGTACTTGTTGAAAGGGTGAAGCATCAAGTCACTCTTACTCATTCTACACCACTCAGGATTTTGTAGACTTCAATCATTATCTCCCCTCAGCCTTCTCTTTTCCAAGCTGAAGAGCCCTAACCTCTTTAGTCTTCCCTCATACGAGAGGAGTTTCAACCTCTTTATCATTTTGGTTGCTCTTCTTTGGACCTTTCTAATTCCGCTACAACTTTTTGAGATATGGCAACCACAACTGCGCGCAATGCTCAAGGTGAGATCGCACCATGGAGTGATAGATTCTCTACATCGAGTCTGACAATGGAGTCCCTCAGACCAGTGGCGTACCTAGGGTATGTGGCACCCGGGGCCCATCATTTTTTGACACCCCCCCATGTAAAAAAATATTTTTTGTAATGACCATGAAACGGAATAAATGGTCAGAATAGAAACAGGCAGTGAAAATTTTCTTATATTCCAAACATAACATAACATAAATTATGTCTGAATTGTCATGACATCAGAAGTACATATGGAGTAGTTGCAGGTGATGCTTGGGACAGTTCTGATTGTGTTAGTTCGGTTTTATGTGTTTTTTGAATAGAAGGGTTTTTATTTCTTTTTGAAGGTTTTGCAGTCTGTGGTCGATGTCAATTGCGATGGAGGATCATGAAACAGGATTCCTGTCAGGAATTTAATGGAGAGTGCCCTCCAAATGCAGCCCTGAAGAGACGAGGTTTGTGTGGGGTCAGAGTTGGGGAGCAGAACGAGGCAGGGCTGTGGGTGGAACAGGGTGGGAGTGGAATGGGTGGGGCCACACATCCTCTTTTTTTTTTTTTACCCAAAATATGCTAACCCTACTCAATATCAAATATGCTTTTTGTTTGGGGGGGGGGGGTGTTTATCACCACTCAAAATCTTTCTCACAAGTCTTGTCACTGAATCTGAGTAGCACCTAGAAAGTTTAAAGGCAAAGACCCAAAAACTTACCCCAATGCATTTGCAGACATTACCCAAGATGTTACCCTTGGAGGGATATTTTTTGTACAGGCTACTTCCGGAAATAAACACAACTGAAAAAGAAATTGGGGTAATGGGCTTGTTAAGCTCTACTTATAGACTGCATTTTTGTACACAAGTCATGGTGTTCATAAATAAATAATCAAAGGTTTCCTTCATCGGTTTACAAAGGTCGCTAACTGCTTGCCCCATGAAACGTCCGCCCTTACAGTCATTTGAGCATACTGCCCAAGCACTGGTTCCTGATGAAGATATTGAAATAAGGACTTATTGAATTATAGGCATTTTGGATCTTCTATTTTGGCATTTGGTGATTCCAGTATTATGATACTTTGTCAGCGAACAGTAGCAAGATTAATGACTTTTTTTATGGACCAGCAGCGATTCGCATAATCTACTATAATAAAACCCTAAACGCACATGCGCACTCCTACTTGCGTGTTCCGTTTTCCGTGATCAGTAGGTCCCTGGCAAGTAGGAGTGCACATGCGCGCTTAGGGTTCTGTTTTCCTGTAAGCACACTCGTGGACCTCAAGGTGCTGTTGTTCGGTCTGGCCTGCTCCCTGCGTGCCTTGCCGTAGTGTATTTTTAAGTTCAAAGACACGGCGGCGGCTCCTCTCACGATCCCCATCTGCGTCGGAAGTCCGATGCAAGCAGGAATCGTGATAGGAGCCGCTGCCACGTCTTTGAACTTAAAAATACTTTATGGCAAGGCACTAAGGGAGCAACAATAAGGGGAAAGTTGACAACTGTGCATTCACAGGAAAGCTACCCACTCAATCTCGTTATTTAGTCCATTGGGGTGAAGCGTGTTAAACTTCTCTGGCGCAAAGAACAAAAGTGGATCTTTGAGTTAAACACGCTTCACCCCAATGGACTAAATAACGAGATTGAGTGGGTAGCTTTCCTGTGAATGCACAGTTGTCAACTTTCCCCTTATTGTTGCATTTTTTCATGCATTTTTTCAGTTTTTACAGTAATTTTTTTTTAAAAAACTGTGGTTTTTCAATAACCTTTTTTCAATAATCTTTATTCATAGTGACAATGATTCATTTACATTCATAACCTTTTTGACGTCATGACGTCATCACGTCCCATCGGAGGTCACCCCTCCTCCCCACTGTAGTATAAAAGTGGTGGGTTGGTGAGCGGTCCCCGTCGTTTGAAATCTCTGAAGCTGATAAACGGTATGTGAATTTTTGCAGTGCTTTCTTCCTTCTACTTTTTTGCTAATAAGTAGTACAGTTTCCCCTCTTCGCATTATATGTGAGTTTTTTTGCGATGTGTGTGGCATTTATGAAATATATGTTGTAATTTCAGATCATCTCTTGGAAAGACATGGTTATAACAGAGGTTTAAAAGTGTGTAGTATTGGGTCTCCTGAAGCAGAACATTCGAAACGGGGCCGCGTTGAGACCCCTAAGAGCCCTTACAACCACAAACCTTAAAGTTTGTACAGATAAGTGTATGGTATCACTTCTCCAATGAGCAAGAGTTTTTTGTGCATAACAATTTGGAACCATTTTTTGTCGACTTAGCAAAATTCATTCAAACAAATTATATTTTTACCAGTGGTCAGAAAGTGATGTTCTATAAAATAAATGCAGTGACTGGACGGTAAACTCTTGTCCCAAGGGGAGGTATCCACCTCCCCTTCAGAGTTTCACTTTTCTGAGCGTTTTTTAGGAGCCCTTTGCTCTCTCCCCACTGGTATTTATTACCATTATAGTCAGTCTCTTATTTATTATAAAGATGGATGCAAGGCAGAAAGTGAAGACAGAGAGAAAAACAGTCAAAGGACAAGAAGGCCTTGGAAACATAGTTGAAAGCACAGAAAAATAAAGTCACCAGACAACAAAGGTAGGGAAAATGATTTTATTTTCAATGTAGTGATTGAAATGTGTCAGTTTTGAGAAAGGAAAGATATTAAACTTTAAATAAAAAATAGTTAATGACAATTTTGCATAAGGTAAAACTCTTTATAGTTTATATATCTTTCCTTTTAACTGTTAAAGGAAAGTTTTATAAACTATAAAGAGTTTTACCTCGTGCAAAATTGTCATTTCTTTTTCTGCGGCCCTCCAAGTACCTACAAATCCAAAATGTGGCCCCCACAAAGGGTTTGAGTTTGAGACCACTGCTCTAAGCCCTGTACTAGAGAATGACACAGGGACAAATTTTTCCCCGTCCCCGCGGGAACTCATTATCCCGTTCCAGCACTGAATATTGACTATGACACAGATTTTCAAAACTAAAATCTGCCTTTAACGTGATCGCTACACTGGTTCCAGCCTGTTTAGCACACATGTATTTTAGCAGTGGATTATCAAAACGGCTTACCGATGTCTTTTCTGAGTTTTCTAGCAGTCACCGATACTGCCATGCAAATGTGGTACAACGAGGTCATTAATATTTAAATGATCACTCCGAGCGATTCTCTACAATTGCCTAGTGATTCCCTAACCTCACTGTGTGACATTTGCGGCCAAAATTTGCCGACAGGTCTGAGCTGTCGTTGCCTTACTTTCTGGTCAGTGCTTGAGCACTGATTGGCTCAGACACTGACAAGACAGTAAGGTTTGACAGCTCAGACCCCGCCCCCTGCAAATCAAAGATTGGCAGGAGAGATGCCCATTCTCTCCAGTCACGTAGCACAATCACCCAACACTGCCAAACCCCCCCTTCCCCACTGCAGCAGGAAAAGATGCCCACTCTCTCCTGCCGCCATGCAACGCCCCCCACGACACCCCCAGAAGCAGGAGAGATGCTCACTCCCTTCTGCTGCCAAGCAATGTCCCCCTCCCCCAATGCCCCTCTGGCAGTGGGAGAGATGCCCACTCCTTCCCACCACCCAGCAACGCACCCCTGCCACACCCACGGCAGAAGAGATGCCCACTTCCTCCTGCAGCCATGCAACGCACCCCCAACACCCCCATGTCGGTGGGAGAAATTGTCATTCTATGTTGCTGCCAAGCAACGCACACACACCCAACACCCCCACAGCAGTGGGAGAGATGCCCATTCCCTCCTGCTACCAAGCAATGCCCCCCACAACACCCCAGTAGCAGGAGAGATGCCCACTCCCTCCCACCACCATGCAACCCTCACCCCATCTTCCCATGCCTCTGACGACCCTCGCCTACTCCCTCCAGCCAGAAGGCTCTCCATTTCAAAATGGTGGGCCTTCCCTACTCCGGTGCATCCTGGGATGCACTGAGGAGGGGCCCTAAGATTCTGATTGCCCAGGTTGTTTAATAGGAGAGTCCTTAGGACAGGGCTGCCCAAGTCCGGTCCTCGAGATCTACTGGCAGGCCAGGTTTTCGGGATATCCACAATGAATATGAATGAGAGAGATTTGCATACCAAGAAGGCAGTGCAGGCAAATCTCTCTCATGCATGTTCATTGTGGATATCCCGAAAACCTGGCCTGCCAGTAGATCTCGAGGACCGGACTTGGGCAGCCCTGCCTTAGGAGTATGGGCCAATCAGAGCCTTAGGCCCCTCCCAGGATGCACCAGGTAATTGTGCAACGTGGCAGGAGAGAGTGGGCATCTCTCCCGCTGCCAGGGGGGTGTTGATGGGAGGTCATTGCTTGGCAGCTGAAAGGAGTGGGCATCCCTCCTGCTGATCTTCAATTTGTTTTGTTTTTTTTGTGCGTTTATTCTGCGCATGTGCTGATCGCTATCACCAGCAATGGGCCCCTGTAAATCTAGCGAACTTACACTACTCTCCGCCAACCTCATTTGCATGTGCATTTTTTGGGAAAATGACTCGCTTTTTTAAAATTGCTAAAATAACAGCTAGGACAGCAGCCCATCGTTTTTTAACGCGGATTCTGGAGAATTTAACCCTTAGCCGGTTAAATTTATAGGGGCCAAAAAAAAAAAAACCTGGATCATCAATGCCAGTCACCGGACATGGCCTTGCATTGACTATACAGGCTCATTTTTATTATAAGCTGAATATAAGAACATAAGAATTGCCGCTGCTGGGTCAGACCAGTGGTCCATCATGCCCAGCAGTCCGCACACGCGGCAGCCCCCAGGTCAAAGACCAGTACCCTAACTGAGACTAGCCCTACCAGCACACTTCTTGTTAAGCAGGATCCTGTCCAACCCTGTCTTGAATCCCTGGAGGGTGTTTTGGAAGAGCGTTCCAGTTTTCCACCACTCTCTGGGTGAAGAAGAACTTCCTTACGTTTGTACGGAATCTATCCCCTTTCAACTTTAGAGAGTGCCCTCTCGTTCTCCCTACCTTGGAGAGGGTGAACAACCTGTCTTTATCTACTAAGTCTATTCCCTTCATTATCTTGAATGTTTCAATCATGTCCCCACTCAGTTTCCTCTTTTCAAGGGAGAAGAGGCCTAGTTTCTCTAATCTCTCACTGTACGGCAACTCCTCCAGCCCTTTAACCATTTTAGTTGCTCTTCTCTGGACCCTTTCAAGTAGTACTGTGTCCTTCATGTACGGTGACCCTATTTTAGTCTAGCCTTACTTGCATATGTTCTGGTTCAGCAGGAACTTGTCTAACTTTGTCTTGAGTCCCTGGAGGGTGTTTTCCCCTATAACAGCCTCTGGAAGAACATTCCAGCTTTCTACCACTCTCTGGGTTAAGAAGAACTTCCTTACGTTTGTACGGAATCTTTCCCCTTTTAACTTTAGAGAGTGCCCTCTCGTTCTCCCTACCTTGGAGAGGGTGAACAACCTGTCCTTATCTACTAAGTCTATCCTCTTAAGTACCTTGAATGTTTCGATCATGTCCCCTCTCAATCTCCTCTGTTTGAGAGAGAAGAGGCTAGTGACCCTATGAATCTAAGTAATTCAATTTGCTTTCTTCCTCCCCCTTGCTACTTTTTCTATTTTCTCCCTTTAAATCCAATCCCCCCACCAGTGTACCTTGGATCATGGGTTCACATCTTAGTCCTTGAAAAACACCCAGCTAGTCAGGTTTTCAGGATATCTGCAATGAGATAAATTTGCTTGCGCTACCTCCATTGTTTGCAAATCTGTCTCTATGCCCCATGCATATTCATTTGGGCATCCCGAAAATCCGATGGCTAGGTATGTCCCGAGAACTGGCTTAGGAAACACTACCTCAGATAATCAAATTTTAATCAAACCGACTCTAAATAGAAATAATAATCTAATCTAATAAAACTCTAAGCGCGCATGCGCACTCCCACCTGCGTGTTCCGTTTTCCGTGCGCTGTAGGGCACCGCAGGTAGGAGTGCGCATGCGCACAAATCTCTCTCTCTTTCTCTCTCGCCCGAGCCGGGGCCAGTGTAGATGGCTGAAGCTTGGCTGGAGGAGGACGAGGAGGAGCTGCGAGAGGTCCACAGAGGCAGGAGGTCATGGATTCGGGGGAGGGAGTGGGAGAAGGGAGAGATGTTGGACTTAAATGAGGAAAGGAGAGAGAGACAGATGGATGAGAAGGACAGAGGGGCTACTAGGGGGACCAGGAGAGATGGTAGGGGATAGAGGGGGACAGGAAAGGGAAAGATGGCAAAAGGGGTGAAACAGGGCCAGAGAGAGATGGTAGAGGGTGTGAAAGGGTGAAAGAGAGAGATGGAAATGGTAGGTCCACTGCTGCTTTGGGGCACTGAGGGAGGAAAGGTTGCTACGTCAGGACTGCTGCTGCCGCCTCGGGTAAGTAAAGACCCTGTCAGGTGATAAATGCAATGGAGGATCTATGAGGGCCAAAGAGTACAAAGGAAATGGTGAAAGGTGAGGTGGTGGGACTGGGAACAGTGGGAGGCAGGGTACGGGCATGATAGAGCCGGGGCATGGGTGGGGTCAGAGTCAGGGTCAGGGTATAGGTGGGGCTATTCTAGCACCCGTTACTGTAACAAATGTAACGGACTAGAACACTAGTGTATAATAAAAGGACAGAGGAGTAGCGAGGGTGGGAGGCAACTGGGATGGCGGCGCCCCCTCCACTCTTCCACGCCCCCTCCGTGCGCACACCGCTCCTTCCCTTCCCCTGCACCTCTTTGACTTCACCAGTACGAGCAGCATCTCCAACCTGCTGCCCGTGATGGCCTCCGCTCTCCCGGTGATGTCACTTCATGGTCCCGTAGCCAGGAAGTGACTTCAGAAGGAAAGCCAAGGCCTGCACAAGCAGCAGGTTGGAGCTACTGCTTTTGTTGGTGAGAAGTTAGAAGCACAGGGGAAGGGAAGGCGCACGTCAGGATCCAGAGGGCAGAGAGTATGAGAGGTACCAATGCCCCCACCAAGATAGTGTCCAGGGAGGTCCGTCCCCCCTCCCCTTTAACAACGCCACCGATAGATAGGATTGTCTGTGATTCTTGGCTCTAGTGAAAATGCCAGCTGGTGATAGCATGGTATCATAAAAGCATGGCTAATTTATTTAAAACATGTATAGCCCGCATATCAAACATCTATGTGGGTCTGTCTTGATGATATTATTTCCAATATTTCTGTCGCCTTGTTTTTTAAATCCTGTAAACCGCTTTGAACTGTACGGTTTAGGCAGTATATAAATAAAAAAATGATGTAAAAAAATGATGATGTAACAATAGCACATGCACAACTAAAATCAAACACGACAATGCACACTAAAAAAACAACAGGTAGCCAATAACCCAAAATCTATGCCGAAAGCAATTAGTACCACATTATACATTACTCGTTATTTGGAAAAGCCAGTCAGAAAAAATATGCCTTCAGGCTTTTCCAAAATACCAGGAAGTCAGAAATTAGACGAATAGAATCTGGGACTGAATTCCATAATGTCAGTCTGGCCACTTGGAACATTCCAGATCGATTAACAACTTTAGTAACCAAGCGTAGCTGAAGGACAGCCAATAGGTTCCTAAATTGTGATCTTAAAGGCCGACATGGTACATAAGCCTGTGGCAGGGAGGAAATTACCCTTGGCAGATTTGAAAACCAAAGTCATCCTCCCTCCCTTTATCCCTCTTTCTTGGAATTCCTCAAACCCTAATACCACCAGATCCTCCCACAAATTAAAACTATCCTTCCCCTCGCTAAAAGGCATTTCCCACACAGGAAAGCTAGGGACCTCCCTCCACTTCAAAATCACTGAGCTCTGGAACAACCTTACCTCCCCTCTTCAGAACTTGAGCTCTCTCCAAGTTTTCTGCAAACATCTGAAAACCTGGCTTTTCTCAAAAAATGTAAGTCTCCCTCCAACTTAGGAATCAAGGAAACTCATATCTTGGCATCCCAAGTCCTCTAAATTTTCTTCACACTTCTACCTCTAACCCTCTGTTGTAGTTCCTTCCTATTTCTCCTACTGTAAACCGCATCGAGCTCTACGAACGTGGAGATGATGCGGTATACAAACCTAAGGATTAGATTAGATTAGATTCTCCGTGTAACTGGCAACCAATGGAGTTCCGCAAGCACTGGTGTGACTGGTGTGAATAGCGAGGCAATCTGGCTATTATCCTAGCAGCGGTATTCTGTGCCACTTGTAGGGCTCTGTAATGAGTTTCTTGGAAAACCACAAAAAAGAGGGTTACAGTAGTCTAAGTGTGGCACAACATAGCTTTGCATAACCAATCTGAAATTTGCAGATGACGGCAAATCACGTCGTTTCAGAATCAACCCGATCTTATAAAATGCAGTTTTAGCTACTGAAGAAATATGACTGCCAAAATTCAGCGAAGTATCCAAAGTAGCACCAGTGCAACCTACCGAGGGCCACCACCATAAGTACTGCTGGCACCCCAAAGGCCAAGGCATAGCAATCTCCTTCAAAGCATTTAACATCTCCTAGAGAGGGAAGAGAAAAATAAGAATGAGTTAAGGATTACAAATGCCATCGAGGCAACAAAGTGAAGGAGGAATGGATGAGGGGCCCAGTGGTTAGAGTTGCAGCCTCAGCACCCTGAAATTGCAGGTTCAAGCCCAGCGCTGCTCCTCGTGACCCTGGGCAAATTACTTAACACCCCATTTTTTTTTAGAAGTTGCCTCCACTGGGTCAGACCAAAGGTCCATCTCGCCCAGCGGTCCGCTCCCGTGGTGGCCCATCAGGTCCGCGACCTGTGAAGTGGTTTCTGACCACTTCTATAACCTACCTCAAGTTCTATCTGTACCCCTCTATCCCCTTATCCTCCAGGAACCTATCCAAACCCTCCTTGAACCCCTGTACAGAGTTCTGGCCTATCACATCCTCTGGAAGTGCGTTCCATGTGTCCACCACCCTCTGGGTAAAAAAGAACTTCCTAGCATTTGTCCTAAACCTGTCCCCTTTCAATTTCTCCGAGTGACCCCTAGTGCTTGTGGCTCCCCACAGTTTGAAGAATCTGTCCTTATTTACTTTCTCTATTGCCCCAGGAACAGACACTCAGATTGGGTTCTTTACTGCAGTAATATGTCGGGCTGCTATATTTCACGACAGCCTTCAATCATATCTCTGGTCAGGCATTAGAATATAGGCAGAGTTTACCACATAGAAGAATCTTACTTCCAGCAGATTCTATCAGCAAACCAGGTCAGCTCCTTCATTCGGCTTCGTTAGTTCCTATGTTCCCTCTCGGTACCGCATATGAGGCAAAGCTGGTCCACCCATACAGCCCAGATACCCTCAGCTAAGATGTCATCAGTAACTGTTTCACCTTCTATGGTCTTTCTTTCTCAGCTCAAATGGAGTAGCTTCCCCAGGCTTTTGCCGCAGCCACATCTCGGGGAAAGCTAGAACATAAGAACATAAGAATTGACGCTGCTGGGTCAGACCGGTGGTCCAACGTGCCCGGCAGTCTGCTGGTCAAAGACTAGTGCTCTAACTGAGACTAGCCCTACCTGCGTACGTTCTGGTTCAGCAGGACCTTGTCTAACTTTGTCTTGAATCCCTGGAGGGTGTTTTCCCTTCTGATAGTTTTCTACCACTCTCTGGGTGAAGAACTTCCTTATGTTCGTACGGAATCTATCCCCTTTCAATTTTAGAGTGCCTTCTCATTCTTCCTTCCTTGGAGAGAGTGAACAACCTGTCTTTATCTACCAAGTCTATCCCCTTCAGTACCTTGAATGTTTCGATCATGTCCCCTCTCAATCTCCTCTGTTTGAGGGAGAAGAGACACAGTTTCTCTAATCTTTCGCTGTACGGCAGCTCCTCCAACCCCTTAACCATCTTAGTCGCTCTTCTCTGGACTCTTTCGAGTAGTACCGTGTCCTTCTTCATGTATGGTGACCAGTGCTGGACGCAGTACTCTAGGTGAGGGTGCACCATAGCCCGGTACAACGGCATGATAACCTTCTCCGATCTGTTCGTGATCCCCTTCTTTATTATTCCTAGCATTCTGTTTGCCCTTTTCGCCGCTGCAGCACATTGCACGGACGGCTTCATCGACTTGTCGATCAGAACTCCCAAGTCTCATTCCTGGGAGGTCTCTCCAAGTACCGCCCCGGATATCCTGTATTCGTGCATGAGATTTTTGTTATCTACATGCATCACTTTACACTTATCCACGTTGAACCTCATCTGCCATGTTGATGCCCATTCCTCAAGCCTGATTATGTCACAAGGGACCTCTCCCTAATTATTCTCCTCTGTGGTAGATAAACACCTCCCTGCTGAACCCCTCCCCCCTGACTCAGCACAGTTACCTTGTTAAGGTGGTGCAGCACTGAGCTGTAAAGCCCAGTGCAGTCTGGGACATGTAGTCCACTCAGCTTTGGGCTAACAGCCCCTGCTATATGGAGGTGGAATGATAGCATTAGTGGAAGATAACTTCTTACTCTTTCACATTATGTTTGTACCCGAGACAATAGAGGGTTAAGTGATTTTCCCAAGATCACGAGGAAGCACAGAGGGATTTGAACCAGATTTCCTTTGTTGTTGACTTGCTTCTCTAATGATGAGGCTAGCTATCAAGATCCTGAGTCCACACAATTTCTCTAGACCAGTGGTTCCCAACCCTGTCCTGGAGGACCATCAGGCCAATCGGGTTTTCATGCTAGCCCTAATGAATATGCATGAGAGAGATTTGCATATAATGGCCGTGAGAGACATCCAAATCTGCTCCATGCTTATTCATTAGGGATATCCTGAAAACTCGATTGGCCTGGTGGTCCTCCAGGACAGGGTTGGGAACCACTGCTCTAGACGACAGTAGCTCCAAAGGCAGAAACACAAGGCATCCCTGTTGTTTTCTGACTTTAGAGATGGGGGACCGCCGTGGTTTATTATGGCATTGAGGGAAAAGAGTGGGGGGGGTTCAAGAGGGACATTTGAGCCATTAGGGAGATCTTTGAGGGTAAGTCTCCATTGGCTCACGTGGCCCACTATGGGTTTCTTTATGGGGTCAAGGAAGGGAGGGGTGAAGAGTTTAGGGCCCACTAGGGCCACCATGGATCTCGTGACCTAGTTAGTCAAATAAAAACATGTCAAATATGACTTGTTTGTTGACTCTTGTTCTCCACATACACATGTGGACAAATGTAGCAACTACCACTCTTTGCCCAAGGACCAAACTTAAATTTTCACACTTTTTGCATTTGATAACAACTCCGCAGTTACTGTAGAACAATACCAACCTCGCAGTGCCGGTGTTGCAAATGTAGATATAAGGCTTCCTAAATTAATGGCTAAATAGAAAATGGAAAAGAATTTACTTCGTTCGTGTGCCTAAAACAGAAGAAATGGAAACATCAGTGCACTGAAATTAATATTTGACTATCTTCATAATACGTTTCTTTCTCAGTTACCTGGAAATGTCAGTAAGAATATTAAATTAGACTCTTTGCATAACACAATTTTTCCTCGATCAATAACTTCCAAAATGTCAACACAAATATATTAAATAAAGTCACAGAAAACATTGTATTTTGTAACCCTCCTTGTTCAAATTACAGTCACAGAGAAATAAGTTTGAGAATATTCCGGAAGAGAGTAAATCAGAACAATGCTGGGTCCTTTTACTAAGGCGTAAGTTAGGCCAAGAAAACCCTGACCTAAGTGGCAGTGCGCCTAAGCTTTTAACGCCAGCAGGCGTCACTAGGTGTGATTCTCTATCTAGCACCTAGTGGATGATCGTCAACCGCAGTCAACGCTGCCTAGTCGCAAGGTACCATTTTTTTTTTTTTTTTTTTTTAAGTAATGTTTATTAAACAGAAAATATGATGAACATACACAGCAAGCCAACATGGCTCCCATAGTTGATGGATATGCAAAGGCAGAAGAAGAAGGATACAAAAATCAACATAGAGATCCAATACAGGGGTTAAGGACAAATCCCCCAAAGAAAACCGTTCCCCATGACCCGTCCCTATCCATCAACCAGCAAACGAAAGGCAACATTCAGGTAGAAAATATCCCCTAGTTCACCATTTTCTGCAATTTTTTATAAACAGAAAGAGAGACCCAACCCAAAAACGCACCAGAACACATTCGAACACCAATCTACAAGCACACCCACACATACACACACACACACTCACATACCCACACCAAACCCCCCATCCCCCCGCCCTACCCAGGTGATTGGAAAGAGAAAAAAAGAGAGAAGGAAAAGGAAAATAGTAGTAAGAAAGGGAAAAAAGGCAAAAGCCATCACACTGAAGAAGCCCCCTCTAATGCTGCCTGCCAAAGAGAACGATACAACCGCTGGGAAGGTACCATTTATGCCAAGTTTTATCAATGCTGAATTTTCAACGCCATTTATAGAATTTAATAAGCAAATTAGGTGCACTTTATATAGAATAGTCTAACACGTGTACAATTACTCCTCCCACCCCTTTACTAAACTGTGATAGCGGTTATGGTTCATAGACAACGGCGCGAAAGACAAAGGCGCGCCCGGACAATTGAGCGCAGCGCGGAGGCGCGCACCGCTCAAAATTACTGTTTTTAGGGGCTCCGACGGGGGTTTTGTTGGGGAACCCCCCCACTTTACTTAATAGACATCGCGCCGGCGTTATGGGGGTTTGGGGGGTTGTAACCCTCCACATTTTACTGTAAATTTAACTTTTTCCCTAAAAACAGGGAAAAAGTGAAGTTTTCAGTAAAATGTGGGGGGTTACAACCCCTCACACCCTCCACAACGCCCCCACAACGCGGCACGATGTCTATTAAGTAAAGTGGGGGGGTTCCCCCCCACGCCCCCCCCCCCGTCGGAACCCTAAAAACATGAATTTTGAGCGGCGTACACCTCCGCGCTGCGCTCAATTGTCTGGGCGCGCCTTTGTCCCGGCGCGCTTTTGACCTGACACCAGCGGTTATTAGCGCAGGGAGCAGCGCTGAATGCTCCATGCTGCTCCCAACGCTCAGAGTTCTTACGAGTGTTGGGAGAAGCGCAGAGCATTCAACGCAGCTCCCTGCGCTAATAATCACAGTTTAACAAAGGGGGGGGGTAGTGACATCATTTATGCATTTATGAGCTACCATTCTATGAGGTTATGCCCCAAATGATGTCTAAATAAAGACACCCCTTTTTAAGAACTGCCCTGAATATGTGCACCTGAATAGTGTTACTTTAGCAAATTATTGTAGTCTTTTTGAATTTTCATATTATGAAGTTTGAGGCTGTCACCTCTTATTTCATTGTCTGCATTATTTGATTTCTTGCACCTGCTTTTATGCCTTTTTTTAAATAAAATCTCACATGTTCTGCTTCAAACTGGTCCCCACCAAATGCAGACACACAAGGCTTGATACCTCCAGTTCCAAAGGCGATCAAGAACAGTCCAGTCATTGACAAAGCCCTTAAAATACAGAAGAAGAAAAAAAATCAATGAGCAAACTCTTTGAACTAAATGCCAGTCAGGAAATAGTCACTAAGAGTACCAGAAATACAAGACACAGCTATATATGGGCAGGTTATAACAGACCCTCAAGAGGCAGAATATTTCTTCTTGTAAAGTAGCTGGGGAGAAAATGCTGAAATTCAACCCATCATTTCAGGGTTTATTCCTCTCATTTTAGGTTATAAACAAATGTCATTTATATTTACCAACAAATATACATCCATAATTCACATGGTCACTTTTCACACTATAGACACAAAGTTCCAATCTAACATGAAAGATTCACCAACATTCATAATCCAAGCAATGGACCAATGATAGCATTGCAGATGCAGCACAAATAGTGTTTGCAGTCCTTGAGGAGGGAAGGGGGGGGGGGCGGGGAGGGAGGAAGCAGGGGAGGGAGTTCAAGTCATTGCTCAAATGTGACACCTACTGGTCAGACTCAGAATGCATACAAACCAGGCTCCAGAAATAATGGTGATCTTTGGCCATGGACCATTTCTATAGGTACTGTGAGATCAAATGCACCACTTTAAAAAAAGGTAAATAATGAAATTTTCAAAGTTAATGAACCACAGAATTGTGATTTACCATAACAGTGCTCAGAAAGCGCTAAAACTATGAATATTGTGTCATAATAGATGTATTCTTCCAATGTATTCCTACAAGTCATGATGACAAAAAAAAGTGCTGCATGGAACTGTTTGTTTTAACCCTTTTTATAGATTAAGCTGAGTTACTGAACCTTTTGTATAAAAGTGAAAATGTTTAGGTATTGAAGAAAGTAACATTTTAAAATGGTATACCTTTATGTTTCAAGGACTTTCCACTGTTTATTAAGCATTACTGCCCAAGGTTCCAAGTTTTCCAAAATTTGTTTTCTAAAGTTACCCAGTGATTACGTCCGTAAATACGAGTGGGCACAAGAGACAGCCTCCCACAACACAAAAACTCTGAAAGGGATGGAGGGAAAATGGCTGAAATACAAGCAGGAGCTGGCAGCCCACTTAAAACCAGAAAGAGAGATGCTCCTCTCCTACTATTCTGAGTAAGAGAGGGCAGAGGGCTGGGGATCAGAATGGAAGGGATGGAGAGAAAGATGATCAAGGGTGGAAGCACAGAAATAGATCTGGTTTAGGATATCCACCAGGAATAGACATGGAGAATGCATTCTATTAACCAGATTAGTTTATATATATATTGACTTCATAAATTGAAAGTTTTATTGTTAGCGTGCACATGATGAAAGAATTGTATTGAGATGCTATGGTTGGGTGCTTGTCTTTTGGCTTTAACCATTGTTTTATGAGGGTGGTTTCAAAGGTTTGGTAAAAAAGCAAGTTAAACAATGTAGTCTCCATCGAGGGCTATACACTTAGGCCCTCTTTTACTAAGGTGTGCTAACTGATTAGCGTGCGATAATCGATTTAGCGCGCGCTAAACGCTAACGCATGCATGTTAGTCTATGGATGCGTTAGCGTTTAGCGTGCGCTAATCGGTTAGCGCACCTTAGTAAAAGAGGGGGTTAGTCTAGCGATTTTCCAGTGTTTTTTTTTATCGTAGGAAAAATAGCTTAAGAAAAATCTGGAAATTTCCTGGACTAAGTGCATAGCCCTCAATGCAAACTTTTCAAACCACCCTCATGTTATATATGCTGGGGTGGAGTTAAGATGGTGTCAGGAACCCTGACTCTGCTATCTCCTTACCGTTAATCCTTTGCTATGGGAAAGAAGAGATAGAGGGAAACTTGCTCCTTTCCCTCAGAAGGCTGAGCTACTTCCAGGTCTGTTTCTATCGATTGGTTTTTGGAACCTAGAGAAGCCCCAAAAACAATCCAGGGAGCTGCAACCTGTTGAAGTCTCTTCACAGGCAGGTAGACCAGAGGATTTCATGGTCATGAAGATCACCTTTAGCCCACGTTGCCAAACACCTCTGCCGCAGCCAGGAACTTCATTACCTGCCAGTGCGGTTTCTGCTCAGCTGAGCACCGATCTTGTTTTCAGTCTGTCAGGCCGACGGGCAGAGTGCAAAGCAGACTCTTCAGAAGGAAATGAGCCTGCAAACAGTGCTTTCAAAATCTGCAGATATTTCAGCTGCTGCTGGAAAGGAAGGAGAGACCCTGGGCTTGCTGCTTTGGCGTTTGATTGCTCAAATTCTCCACTGAATTAAACAGCTGGTCTGGCTTTCTCAAATACAGGTCAGATTTTCTTATCCTTGTACTGGCCGGGAACAGCTACCGACTGGTTAATTCTCATCTTGTTGGCCAACTAGGCATTTTCAGTGGCATTTAACTGGTTATCACCATTGAAATGCCCAGTTAATGCCAAAAAGATAAGCTGGCGATGTTGGGGGCATTCGGGGAGTCTGACCGCTGAAGTTCCAATATTCGGAATTTAAGCATATAAGACCACATAAAAAGCAGGCCTGTCTTTGGCCTCTAAGCCATGACTGGTTAAGTCTGAATGTCAGCTTAACCGGCCATGCACCAGATGGCTTTGAAAATCCCAGATATTCAATGCCAGTCACCAAAAACAGTCCAACATTGAATATAACACCCGTGGTGGGCAGTCGAGGTGCTGCCCTCTGCCAGAAGAATATCATGTGGTGAGCGTCCAGAGAACATCTCTGGAAACTATCTGGGCTTGCCATTGTTGAGCTGGGTCAGGCTCTAACCCCAAAGGTAAACATAGAAACATAGAAGATGACGGCAGAAAAAGGCTTGACCCTCGTAGGGATCCCACATGGGTATCCCATTTATTCTTAAAGTCTGGCACGCTGTCTGCCTCGATCACCTGCACTGGAAGCTTGTTCCAATGATCAACCACTCTCTCTGTGAAGAAATACTTTCTGGTGTCGCCATGAAATTTTCCGCCCCTGAGTTTGAGTGGGTGCCCTCTTGTGGCCGAGGGTCCCTTGAGAAAGAAAATATCATCTTCCACTTCGACACGTCCCGTGAGGTACTTAAATGTTTCGATCATGTCTCCCCTCTCCCTACGTTCCTCGAGAGCGTAGAGCTGCAATTTGTTTAGTCTCTCTTCATACGAGAGATCCTTGAGCCCCGAGATCATCCTGGTGGCCGTCCGCTGAACCGATTCAATTCTGCGCACATCTTTACTGTAATGTGGCCTCCAGAATTGCACACAGTACTCCAGATGAGGTCTCACCATGGCCCTGTACAACAGCATTATGACTTCAGGCTTTCGGCTGATGAAACTTCTATTGATACAACCCAATATCTGCCTGCTGTGTCCTATGTAGTAAATACGAACGAAAAGAACATAAAACTGAAATATCTGGTTTTAAAGCCATCTTTAGAAGTCAGTAATAAAATAAAAAAGCAGAAGAGAAACCATTAGACACAACTCTGCTTAGAGACAATTAAAGCCTTAAGAGCTAAGATTGAAATCTTGGAGAACCAGGTAAGGGCTTCCATTTTATACTTACTTAATTTCCCAAAGCTTCCAATGCGTTCCCTGTGGGAAGTTTTATTATATATGATTTTATGTTGGCTTTATGATGTACTTTGCTTTATAGATGTTATGATTATAAAAATGAATTATAAATGATGTTCATAAATTAAAGGGAGTAGTACTAACATGCATTAAGGGAATTACAGGCAAGTTTTATTTATTTTATTTATTTTATTTAACAAACTTGCAATACCACTGTTAATATTAATCATGCACAAAAGCAATTTGCAACAAAATGGTTGAGAGGGACCCCCCTGAGAGAGAAAAGACAGGGAAAAAAAGGAAAGAAATGGGTTATGTGCAGTGGGATAAGTTTGTTGAAATTATCAGGTCTTCAACAACTTCTTAAAGAGCGCATGAGAAGGTTCCATTTTGAGCCAGAGGACATGGTAAGAGCAGATAGCGTAGTTGGTTTTAATAAAGGTTTGGACAATTTCTTGGAGGAAAAGTCCAAAGTCTGTTATTGAGAGAGACATGGGGAGAAGCCACTGCTTGCCCTGGATCGGTAGCATGGAATGTTGCTTCTCTCTGGGATTCCAGAATCTTGCTATTCTTTGAGATTCTGTATGGAATGTTGCTATTCTCTGGGATTCCGGAATCTTGATATTCTTTGAGATTCTGTATGGAATGTTGCTACTCTTTGGGATTTTAGAATCTTGTTACTCTCTGGGATTCCGGAATCTTGATATTCTTTGAGATTCTGTATGGAATGTTGCTACTCTTTGGGATTCCAGAATCTTGATATTCTTTGAGATTCTGTATGGAATGTTGCTACTCTTTGGGATTTTAGAATCTTGTTACTCTCTGGGATTCCGGAATCTTGCTATTCTTTGAGATTCTGTATGGAATGTTGCTGCTCTTTGGGGTTCTAGAATCTTGTTACTCTCTGGGATTCCAGAATCTTGCTATTCTTTGAGATTCTGTATGGAATGTTGCTATTCTCTGGGATTCCAGAATCTTGATATTCTTTGAGATTCTGTATGAAATGTTGCTACTCTTTGGGATTTTAGAATCTTGTTACTCTCTGGGATTCCAGAATCTTGCTATTCTTTGAGATTCTGTATGGAATGTTGCTACTCTTTGGGATTTTAGAATCTTGTTACTCTCTGGGATTCCGGAATCTTGCTATTCTTTGAGATTCTGTATGGAATGTTACTACTCTTTGGGGTTTGGCCAGGTAATAGGAACCTGAATTGATCACTGTGAGAACGGGTTACTGAGCTTGATGGACCATTGGTCTGACTCAGAAAGGCTATTATTATGTTCTTATGAGGGTGTTCCAGAGTTTGGGGGTAGCATATGCAAAGGCAGTTTCACGTGTTTTGTGCAGTCGTGTGCAGGTAGGTGGTGAATACTGTAGAACAGTGTCTCACAAACTTTGTCAAGCCCCAGCGCACTAAACGTAACGACCACAGCTCGAGGCATCTGGAAGTGAGCGGATGTCAATGCAATGAAGTCATGCGAATGCGTGACATCATCGCGTCGATGTCTGCGCCTTGATGGGCCCTGAGCCACCTGTGAGGGGTGCCGGAAGATGCTAGGAGAGAAGGGAAGATGCTGGCGCTGGCTGATTGCCTACAGGTTGCGCCTCTCACCGCAAGAGGCACGTCCTGTAGGCGGTCAGCCCTCGCCAGCGCCTCTCCTCCTCCCCAATGTCTCAAGGCACATCTTATATCTTAGGAGACGCAAAGTTTGCGCTACACTGCTGTAGAAGGACCAGTTGGGATGATAGTTTGGCAATGTCACCTGGAGCAGAGGGCTTCAAACGTTTGTGTACAAGAGAGAATAGTTTAAATCGAAGAAGTGCTGATAGTGGTGACCAGTGTTCTAGGATCAGAAGAGCTGCAACATGATTAGATTTTAGTGCTTTAGGAAGTAATTTGACCGGAGTGGATTGGATGAGTTGTAACCTTTCCAAAGAGGATAGCGGAAATCTAGAGAAAAAGCAAATTACAGGAATCTAAGTGTGTGATAACCAATACTATGATTAATATTTGGATACACAACATCAAGAGGAGAGATCTGATAGGGGAAATATATTGCAGAGTACCTTATAGACGGGTACTTAAAAGTTAGATGGATACTGGGCTTGATGGACCTTCGGTTTGTTCCAGTATGGCAATTCTTATGTTCTTACGTGAGTCAAGCATAAGATAATCAAGCCACTGTGACATCGCTGATGAGTTTGGCTCTTAGGCATTGGTGGAATGAGGCTTTACATCACAATCTCAGCTCTAGAATGTTGCTACTCTTTGGGTTTCTGCCATGTACTTGGGACCTGGGTTGGCCATTGTTGGAAAGAGGATTCTGGGCTTGATGAACCTTCAGTCTGTCCAGTAAGGCAATTCTTATGTTCTTATGTGAGCCAAGTACAGGACAATCAAGCCATTGTGACATCACTGATGAGTTTGGCTCTTAGGCATTGGTGGAATGAGGCTTTATGACATCACAATCTCAGCTCTAGAATGTTGCTACTCTTTGGGTTTCTGCCATGTACTTAAGACCTGAGTTGGCCACTGTTGGAAAGAGGATTCTGGGCTTGATGGACCTTCAGTCTGTCCCAGTATGGCAATTCTTATTTTCTTATGTGAGCCAAGTACAGGACAATCAAGCCATTGTGACATCACTGATGATGTTGGCTCTTAGGCATCGGTGGAATGAGGCTTTATGACATCACAATCGCAGCTCACGAATGTTGCTACTCTTTGGGTTTCTGCCATGTACTTAAGACCTGAGTTGGCCACTGTTGGAAATTGGATTCTGGGCTTGATGGACCTTCAGTCTGTCCCAGTATGGCAATTCTTATGTGAAGATTACCCCAAGTATTCTGAAAAGTTAAGAGTGTGACTCTGGAGGGAAGGGATAGCAGGAGTCAGACAAAGAGGGTTAGGGAAATGGATGGCTTCACATTTATCAACATTAAATGAGAGTCTATTTTAACTATGCCAGCCCTTTTAAGACATGCTTCCAGGGAGCAAGATAATGAAGCTTGTGAGGCTGTCTGGAAGCTGTGCTCTTCTAAACTGCGGGAGTCAGTAACTTGTGATACTATATTATGGTAGGTTAGAAACTCCCACAGTAAATTAAGCTGCAGTAAAATTTGAGATCATCACCATAGCTTAGCAACTCGCCCTCTAACTTCCTAAAAACAAAATCTGTGAGGGGTTCTTAAGGACCTGACTAGGAACCATTGCTCTATACCGGTAGCATTTATTTTAGGATAAAGACATTACTAATGAACTGGGGTTGTTGGGGGGGGAGGGGGAATAATTATTTTGCTGGACCAAACTGTTGGGGAAATAAAGCAGAGAGCTATCGCTGAAGGGCTGAAATACTGTCAATTTCCAGCCTAGGGGAACAAGTCATACCAGCTGTCATCATATAAATCAGTGGGTAACTAGGTAATTATTGTATCCAGCTCAGAGGGAAACAGCAGGGGTGATATGCAAATTGCCAGTTTCACTGTTAGAAAAAGAATCACAAATCATGATTATTTGCACACATAAATAACGGGAACTTTCAAGGTTGAAGGGTAGGAGTTTGTGCGTTGAGGTATACGTGCTGTATGGAGGTAGTAGGAACGCATTTGGCGAGAGGCATTCTTTTCACCCAAGACCGAAAAGGATACAGGAAATTGGGAGGTGAGATGTGCCCAGTGATCTGGGAGGTTCTTTTGACCTTTTGGATGAGAGGGAATTGGATTCCCCAGGTTGAAGCTCCGGGAAATAGATTCTTAAAAGAACGAGGTGAAGAAAAGAGCTTAATTTACAAGAGCTGTGAACCTAATAAGATTCGGTACAGACTTTGGCAGATGACTGGGGCGGTGCAGGATCCAGAGGCAGAGGCGACGGGTGGTCTGTGGTAGCACAAGCGGAACTCTGGGGCTCAGCAGAAGAGGCAGCTGGGAAATGCTGATGCCAGCAGCAGAGATGGTGGGCAATTCCTGACAGCACTGGCACGGGTAGGTTTCCCAGACGTACGGATTTGCCCAGACATGTCCTCCGGCACTTTGTCTGGGTTTTGAAAAGCTTCTGGCAATGAGTGATGTCGGGATGGCATTCGCCCATGTGCAGATGCAATGCGGTGATGTCATCGGGTCACACCAGTGCATGCACGAATGCCGTCCAACGTTGCTCGTGCAGATTGAGGGGGGTGGGGCTGGAAGCGGGCCTGGGGGGGCAGAATGTGGCGGGCCTGGGGACAGGGTTATGGGTTCGGATTCTCCGTTTGGAAAATCGGGTAACCCTAAGCATGGGCCCAGTAGATAATGGATGATGAACCAGGAAAGTTGAAGCTTAGAAGGCGGGGCTCTAGGGTGAGGCAACAGCCAAAGCAGATACTGACCAGGCAAGGTGCCATAGACTGTCCTAGAAGCCATCAGTCCAGTTGTACTACAGCCTAAGGGTGAAACCTGGGACATAATGGGGAAGAAGAAATGGGAAGGGTAATTAGTGATGGACTATGAGGGTTATATTACTATTCCCTATTTAATGATAATGTGTTGGGATAAGTACCACAGCAACCTCTCTGTAAAGTTAACTGTTGTGTTACAAAAGCAAATTGGATGAGACGGTGGTATAGTGAGGGAGGTTAGCGACCAGGGCGGTGGGGCCTGTCCTTACTGCGCTTTTCCTCCACTCTTCCCCGTCGCTTGGGTGCCCCCCACGCACTTCTTGAGAGGAGAGATACTGAGGAACTGTGGAGCAAAATTCACTTGTAGGTCAGTACCAGGCAGACTTCTACGATTAATGTCCCAGAAATGCCAAAGAAAAACCAATTTAATCATGAATCGATAACGAGTGTGACTGTTGGGCAGACTGGATGGACCATTACGGGTTTTTTCCTGCCGTCATTTACTATTTTATGTTACTATGTAAGTTATATGTGTACCTGCCACATGTACGAGCCCACACTTATGCCAGCTCTACAGATAATAATAATAATAATAACTTTATTCTTATATACCGCCAACAATCTTGCGGCTTCTAGGCGGTTTACAATGAAGAGAAACTGTACAAACAGCGAATTACAGAGTATAGCATTGAACATCTAGTGATAGTAACAGGAGAGTTACAGGGTCTGTGTATTACACGGTTTCACAATGAGTAGCATTATACAGTCGACGATATTCAGAGCATAAGTAGGAGAAGAGAAAGGAGATTGCGCTTTGAGTTACAAAGGTGCAAGACTGCGAAGGTGAAAAAGATAACATAAGATGTTGATGAGAAGTAAGTTGTTAACTTGGTACATTTGAACGAAGGACGGGCACCAGTGGGAAAAACTGGTAACAATTAAAGATAGAAATTTTGGCAGAAGAGGGTAGATGGACTCCTTGGGCTGGGAGGAGGCTCCGATTTTAGGGGAGAAGTCTGGTTAGGTTATAAATTTCTTAAACAAGGTGATTTTTAGTTCTTTCCTAAAGATACTATATGAGTCTCTGGCGGCATCAGTGAAGTAACCTGTCCAAGTTTGCAGTCTACCTGCTTGGAATTTGAATGTTCTATCAAAGAAAGTGCGATATCTACAGCCTATGATATTTGGGTAGGTAAAGAGGTTACGGTTTCTGGTAGGCCTAATAGAGGAGTGGAATTCGAAGTGAGGTAGTAGGTAGCTGGGGGCCAGTGTAAGTGCAGACACCTAAGTGTTAGGTATGCCAATACTGGGTTACTTGTGTGAGACAACCAGGGCTCAGGATAAATGGAAGCACCCAGTTACATATTTTTAATATGCGCCGGCGCTTGTAGACGGAAGTTGTGAAATTGCACAGTTTTTGTGTACAGGTATATTTGCAAAATGGCCACCCCTGCTTTACATGCAAGAACATATGTATGTGCTTCTGCACATTCTTATGTGTCTTTTACAAAAGGTTCTGCATCAGCAGTGCCTTTTGTAAAATACAGGGGGAATTGAGCACACCCTGACATAAATGCTTAATTCCCAGTCTCAACACTTCTCTCCTTCTATGCCCCTTCCAGAAACTGTGTGCCTCTCCCTTCCATCTCTCCCCTCAGCCCCATTGGTCTGGCATCTCTCTCCACTCCTCTCCTTCCCTCTCCCACACCTCTCCTTTGCAATCCCTTTTCCTTTTTCCCCTCATTTTTCTTTTTAATTTATTTTCTGCATCTGTCTAGATTACGTTCTTACTACCCTGTCATCAATTTCCTTTTTCACTGTCTACCTACAGCTCGCCACCTCTTTCCTACACCCCCTCCAGTATTTCACTAACTCAATCCTTTTCCCCCCCCATCATGTGCCCTCTTTTATTTATCCCCTCCTTCCATCATGTGCCTTCTTTCTCTACCCCTTCCATCCAGTACCTTCTCCTCGCTCTTTCTACTTCCATCTAGCATCTGCTCCCCTCTTTCTCTCCTCCCCATTTCCTTCCTGCATCTTCTCTCTTATCTCTCCCATCCGCACTTCCATCCAATGTCTGCCCTTTCTCTCTCCATCCACCCTTCTTCGATCAACATCTACCCCTTATCTCTCTCTTCCCCCCACTTCCATCAGCATCTGCCCTCTTTCTTTCCCTCCAATCCAATTCCATCCAGTATTCTTCCCCTTTATGTCTCTCTCCCCTTTCCTTGCAGACCAATTCCATGAGCACCACCCTTCCCCTTTTCTCTCCCTCCACCACTCTTCCATACCAGCAATCCTGCTCCTTTCTCTTCCTTCATGCAGCAAGTCCCGCGATGACTGTAGCTGCTGGTCCACCCCACTCCGACATACTTGCTCTGGAGCAGAGTCGGCAGCTGCGCTGAGGTGCAGGAAGGTCCCGTGATGACTATGTCTGGCAGCTCTGCTCCAGAAGAAGTAAGTTACGTCGGAGGGGTTGGACCCGGCAGACGCAGCCATCGCGGGACCTTGCCGCAACTCCCTGCATCTGCCGGTCCACCCCCCCCCCCCCAATTTAACTTACTTCTTCCAGAGCAGAGCCGCCAGACGTAGTCATCGTGCACCTGCACCTCAGCGTGGCTGCTGACTCTGCTCCAAAGCAAGTATGTCGGAGAGGGTGCACCAGCAACCACGCTGAGGTGCAGGTCCTGTTGTACATTAGGGCGGGAGGTTTTGGACCCAGACCCGGCCAGCTGTGCACCCTCCTAGGGTGTGAATCTGGGGTGGTCTGTCCCCCCAAACCCCCCCCTCCCCCTCTTCTTGGTACACCACTGGATAGCATAGCTGGTTTTAAGAAAGGCTTGGACAATTTCCTGGAAAGACATGGGGGAAGCAACTGCTTGCCCTGGATTGGTAGCCTGGAATGTTGCTATTCTATGGGGTTCCAGAATGTTGCTTACTCTGAGATAATGGAATGTTGCTACTCTTTGGGGTTCTAGAATCTTGTTACTCTCTGGGATTCCGGAATCTTGCTATTCTTTGAGATTCTGTGTGGAATGTTACTACTATAGTGACCTTCATTGGCTACCATGAGAACAGGCTACTGGTCTTGATGGACCTTTGGGTCTGACCCAGAAAGGCTATTCTTATGTTATTAACAACCAGTCTAAAAGGGGCCTTAAAATGTGCTATTAGTAGATTATATTTGCTGCCTAATATTAAATGTATTGTAAAACCTTAGTATTGACATAAAGCACACAAAACCTGTCATGAAAATGTTTTACTTACACATGAGTTGTCAAATCTCCCACAGGTGGGATAGCGCCAATAGACTTGATCAAATGCCCAAGGACGTAAACAACAGAAAGATAGATGATAGTCCTACAAAATAAAATTCAGAATTAGGCCCATGCAAAATATCAAATTTGAGATTTCATCATTAACACTGCCAAGTATGCTTTTGCAAGGTTGTAAGGTGGTTGGTTTTTTGGGGGTTTTTTTTAACAAAGCTGCACTGCCTTAAAATATTTCTTAATGTAAGGCTGACTAGGTCTCCGCCATAGGAAAATGGAAACTTCTAGTTTGGGGTCCTAGACATCAGGAAAACTAACTTTGTCAGGATGGTGGAGTACCTGAAGGAGTCTCTAGATATATGGGAAAACCTAGGATCACAAAGAGAGGAATATTGGTACCAGAACCCGATATGCGCCACGTAAGGAAACTTGTACTGTAACTACGGCAAATCCAACCTGTAAACTGTCTGTGGGTCAATTAGGTTAAAACTTGCACTGTGAGGATAACTAAGGTCAATTATAACCGGTACATAGTATATTAGTATTAGATCCCTAGTATGTGTTACGTTAGAAAAATAATTTGTAACGTAAACATGTACTGAGCTTATGGCAAAAGTCCAGTGCAAATTGTAACCTGTTAACTGTACTGTATACTTTGGGCTAGATTCACGAACCTGCCCGATCGGGCCCGATCCGGGCAGGTCCGATGAATTCCTGAAGCCCCAATATGCAGATAGGGGCAATCAGAGAAACGCCCCCATCTGCCTTCCTGGATCGCTCGATAGTGATCCCCGCGCAGGCGCAGACCATTTGTAGATGGTCTGCGCATGCGCTGGACCTCAGGGCCGGCATAGATTATTATTTCTTTTTTTAAAGGCGATTATTTTAATGGAGCCTGTGGGTTAAAACCACGGGCTTGCAATGCGGGGCAGGAAGGCAGGCGCGTTCGAGCAGCGTGTTCAGGGCAGGCAGGCAGCGCGTTCGGGGCAGGAAGGCAGGCGCGTTTAGGGTAGCATGTTCGGAGCAGGCAGGCAGCGCGTTCGGGGCAGGAAGGCAGGCGCGTTCGGGGCAGCGTGTTCGGGGCAGGCAGGCAGGTGCGTTCGGGGCAGCGTGTTCGGAGCAGGCAGGCAGCGTGTTCGGGGCAGGCAGGCAGGTGCGTTCGGAGCTGCAGGATAGCGGCTGACATGGCAGAGAGCAGGGCGGCAGAAGGCAGGGCATCCGGAAAGGGCTTCAGCGACTGGTCCTCAGCAGTCGCTTTTTTTTTTTTGATCGGCCAGCCCAATCGGTGTTGCAGGGTTTTGTGTAGTGAATCACATCCCTGCCTACTTTGCATGCTGTTGCCCTCATTTGCATGCGCAGATCGAAGGATGGTCGGAAGAGAGGTAAGTGAATCGGGCCGGGGTCGCAAACCAATCGGTTTGCTTTGCAAATCTAGCCCTATGTATGTTTAACCTGTAACCCATTCTGAGCTCTTGGGAACAACAGAATAGAAAACAAATTAATTAAATAAATAAAAGCTGAGAGAAGAAGTGAAAGGAGATATATTAAGTGAAATACAAGTAAGAATTGCCAAAGGTCCATCAAGCCCAGAATCCTCTCTCCAACAGTAGCCAACCCAGATCCCAAGTACCTAGCTAGATCCCAAGTAGTAAAACAGATTTTATGCTGCTTATCCTAGGAATAAGCAGTGGATTTCCCCCAAGCCATCTCAATAAGGGCCTATGGACTTCTCTTTTAGGAAATCGTCTAAACCTTTTTTAAACCCTGCTAAGCTAACCGATTTCACCACATTCTCCAGCAATGAATTCCAGATGTTAATTACACATTGTATGAGGAGATATTTTCTCCAGTTTGTTGTACATCTAGTATTTAGTAGCTTCATCGCATGCCCCCTAGTCCTAATATATTTGGAAAGAGTAAACAAGTGACTACCCTTTCTACTCCACTTAGTATTTTATAAACCTCTATCATATCACCCCTGAATCATCTCTTTTCCAGCCTAAAGAGCCCTAGTTGCTTTAGCCTTTCCTCATAGGGAAGTCATTGCATCCCTTTTATCATTTTCATCTGAATACTGAAACAGACAAGACTATCCTGTTTCCAACAGTGGCCAATCCAGGTCACAAGTATCTGGCAAGATCCCAAGTAAGTAAAACAGATTTAATGCAGCTTACCCTAGGAAAACCTTTTGTCATTTTTTTCTGGTGTTAACAAACAAAAATTTGGGAACTCATCCAAACCTTCTGAAACCCCGCTAAGCTAACTCAACCTCTTTGTTAAGAAAGTCAATGTAAATAAGAAGGCCAAAAGCCTGCTATAGTTTTCAAAAGCAGGATCTGAGAAGGTAAATTAAGAAAGATTAACTTTCATGAACTATATGACATTGCAGAAAGAAAAAGGCAGGCAACAAAGTCTAGAAAATCCATGAAAAGCTGGAAAACAGAACACCGACAAATCCACGCATGACAATTGTGCCCCATCAAATGTGCACACCAATCTGAATCTTACATAAGTAGATATCTGGAAGGCCCCGATTTGCTCAGACTCCTCAGGCTCCGTCCCTTGGGAGGGGCTTGAGGCGCCTCAGGAACGGGGCCTGAGGAGTCTGAGCAAATCAGGGCCTTCCAGATATATACGCATGTAAAGGGTTCCCATAATTATCATCTAAACCAGGGGTGTCCAACCTTTTGGCTTCCCTGGGCCACATTGGCCAAAAAAAATGTTTCTGGGGCTGCACAAATGCTGAAGCAAGAAAGAGAAGGGAGCCGGCAAGATGGTAAACACCCGGGGGCAGCAGAGGAAAACAATGCATCGCCCTCGACCAGGGCCGCACAAAATACTTTACTGGGCCTCATGCGGCCCTTGGGCCACAGGTTGGACACCCCTGATCTAAACCTTACCCTAGGGTCCCCCACCCCCCCCTCAATAAAGAGGGTTACTTTGTAACCCTCAAAAAGACAAAATAGTACCGCTGTGGATTGTGATCGGGGAGCGCAATTGTTGGGGCGCATTTGATGGGTCACCTCCCATTCAGTGCGCACATTTGTCATGCATGCTATTGTCGGGGCGCGAATGTCGTGTGAACATTTGACAGGTCACCCTGGAAAAACTCAGATGTAAATAGAAAAACAAATCGCTAATAGAGTAAAATGGGAAGACACTTTTGGGGGATGATGAGGCTCTTTTGTTAGTAATACGAAAAGCACACAATTTCCCTTCCGAGAAAGACTAGTGCGAGACCCAAAAACTCATACACTAAATTTAATTAAATTGAATATACTTGATAAAATAGGATCTCAAGCGCTCGCAGTTGCAGGTTTACAGAACTGGTCTTGGCCTGTAACTATTTCGCGAGCTATCATCGGTCCTTATATCTATTTTATTCAATTTAAAGCGTATGACTTATTAGATATCAATTATTACATTTTTTGTAGTTTAATTGATATTTCCCTTATTTCAATTTTATAATGTAATATAACTATGATGATACTTAGCTAGGGTGTATAGTTTCATACCTGGCCCTCTGACCACAATAATATGAAAAGCACATAAGTGCCATTGTTAGATTTGAGGGTCAAGGTGAGGAATATGAACAGGTTGATAAGGATGAAGTAAAATCGCTCAGATATTTCTGTCTGATGACGGATCGGGAGTAGGGACTGCAGAAGTCAAACACAAGTAAGGAAGTGAAATGGACCTTGAATAATTTTCAGAAGAGTGAGCTTAAGTAAAAGTAAGCCAAGCAACGGAGGCAGATAAGATGCTTCCGAGAGTATAGAGGGGAATTAAAATTTGGGCGGCCCTGCTGTCTGACTCAGGAGATGTGGGAATGAGAGTCCTATTCACAAAAGCAGAAGTAAGGATGGGATGGCTAGCTACAGGCCAGATTGTCTAACCTTGGTGCTTAGCCAATTAATGGAATACAGTGGTACCTCGGAATCTGAATTTAATCCGTTCCAGAACCCAGTTCAAGTTCCAAAACGTTCGAGCTCCAAGACAATTTTTCCCATTAAAAAATAATAGAAACTGGATTAATCCTTTCCTTGGTCCCACAAACTCAGCAAGATCGGGCCCCCCTGGCAGAGACAGTGAGATCGGGCCCTCCTCCAGCATAGGCAGCAAGATCGGGCCCCCGCTGGCATAGACAGCAAGATCGGCAACGGCAACTGCAAGCGTTGCTCAGCCCAAACCTTCCCTGCCAGGCAGAAACAGGAAGCTGTGTCAGAGGAGAAGCTTTGGGCTGAGCAACGCTTGCAGCTCCCGTAAGTTCGGATTCCAAAGCAGCGTTCGGATTCCGGGGCAAAATTTAATTTAAAAAAATAGTTCGGATTCCAAGTTGTTCGAGTTCTGGGGCGTTCTGATTCCGAGGTACCAGTGTAACTGTAAAATAGACGATTATAGTACAGTTTCTGGTATTCGGAGTAGCATGGTGCTAGATGTGATGTACTTAGATTTCAATAAAGTTTTTGGCAAGACTCCACATAGGTGACTTATAAATTGAGCAACCTTGGTATAAGCCAGTGATATAGTGAAGGATGTTTGCGCCCCGGGCAGAGGTGCCTGGCATAATGTCATGTGCCCCCCCTATAATGTGCTCTTCTCCACCTGCGCCCCACCCTCTTTGGCCTGGCCTCATCTCACCTTGTGCCATCTCCTCCCTCTACCTCTTCAAATTTTCACCAGCAATGAACACCATCTCCTAGACACTGTTTGTGCTGGCTAATCCTTTCTTTTGATGTCACTTCCTGATCCCACAAACAGAAAGTGACATCAGAGGGAGGGACAAGGCCAGCATGAGCAACAGTTAGGAGATGAGGCTTGCGAAGATTTGAAGAGATATGTAGGTGGGAGGGGCACTGAAGAGACCCCTCTCATTTCCAGGGGTGGAAAGATGAGAGGTGCCAGTGCCCCTACCAATATGGTGCCCAGGCCACTCTGCTCCCCCCCCCCCCACAACCATCCTGTGTCATTCTTTAGTGTCTATCTCGACCTCAGTCCTTCTGCACCAGTATTCTTCAATGCAAGGCTTAAGGGTCAGCGACTGGGCCCATTCATACTCTCTTATGTGAGCCAAGTATAGTATAATGAAGCCATTGTGACATCACCGATGAGTTTGACTCTTAGGCACTGGTGGAATGAGGCATTATGACATCACAATCTGAGCTCCGGAATGTTGCTTCTCTTTGGGTTTCTGCCAGGTACTTGTTCAATGGTACGACCTCACCTTGAATACTGAATTCAGTTCTGGTCTCCTTATCTCAAAAAAGATATAGCAGCACTAGAAAAGGTTCAAAGAAGAGTGACTAAGATGATAAAGGGGATGGAACTCCTCTCGTATGAGGAAAGACTAAGGAGGTTAGGGTTCTTCAGCTTGGAAAAGAGACAGCTGAGGGGAGATATGATTGAAGTCTACAAAATCCTGAGTGGAGTAGAACGGGTACAAGTGGATTGATTTTTCGCTTCTTCAAAAATTACAAAGACTAGGAGGGGACACTTGAAGAAGTTACAGGGAAATACTTTTAAAACCAATAGGAGGAAATATTTTTTCACTCAAAGAATAGTTAAGCTCTGGAATGTTTTGCCAGAGGATGTGATAAGAGCAGTTAATGTAGCTGGTTTTAAAAATGTTTGGACAAGTTCCTGGAGGAAAAGTCCATAAACTGTTTACGAGACAGACGTGGGAAAAGCCACTGCTTGCCCTGGATCGATGGCATGGATTGCTGCTACCATTTGGGTTTTTGCCAGGTACTTGTGACTTGGTTTGGCCTCCGTGAAGACGGGTTACTGGGCTAGATGTACCATCGATCTGACCCAGTAAGCCTATTCTTATGTTCTTATTCAAAAAAGGTACAGTTTCAGATCATATCATCCAGTTTATTCTGTACATCAGTCTTACTCCTCAATTATGTTATACACCTGCTGAAAGAGAAAGCTCTTTAGTTCTTTTTTTAATTGTATTACATATGTGGAACATTATTACATATTAAGCCCCCCCATGGATCGTTATAAATGCCGGCTCTTCCTAATTATGACTGGGATAGCCATGGAGATGATAACACGTAATTGGAACCGCCTCAATTTTACTTTTTGGTGGGCGAACCAATGCTCCAGTTATAGGTATGAAAAAATGAATGCTGAAATGCTGGGGCATTGAAGGTATTTAAACTGGTTTGGGGCTCGTTTACATCCTTTATCGTTTCTCTGTAGCTGTTTTTTGTCTTTCATTTCTGTGCCATTTCCTTACACATCCAGGGTGGGAGGGAAGGAGAGGGGTGGGATTGTACTATTGTATTATTTTAAATAAGTGTAGGTTATTGAAAGAGTATTTACATTTCTGTTATTGATTAATCGATGGGTGGGTGGGATAAAGTGATTGATTTTGAATATCTGTAAGTCGAATGTGCTTTTCTTGACTTATATGTTCTTATACCTGTGTGTTGCACTGTTAATATTAGAAAATTAATAAAGATTAAAAAAAAAAAAAAAAAATTATATTACAGGTTGAATTTCACGCATATTTTCTAGCAAGGCATTCCACACATCCTAGATCAGGGGTAGGGAACTCCGGTCCTCGAGAGCCGTATTCCAGTCAGGTTTTCAGGATTTCCCCAATGAATATGCATTGAAAGCAGTGCATGCAAATAGATCTCAAGCATATTCATTGGGGAAATCCTGAAAACCAAACTGGAATACGGCTCTCGAGGACCAGAGTTCCCTACCCCTGTCCTAGGTCCTACTATAAAAAAAACACAGAGGTCCTCTATGTTTCCAGCCTAACTGTACAAGTGGCATGAATATCACGCAGTCTTTTATTCGCCAATCTTAAAGCTTTGGGAGGTTGATACCATTTAAGATTTGATGATACTATCACTGAAACTCTTGTCGCTCATTACTTCAAATACCAATATCAAAATTTTATAGCACACTCACTGTTCAATCGACAACCAATGCAATTTCCTCAATATTGATGTGATAAGTGAACTACCACTAAAAAGCATACTTCACCATGTGTAACCTACAAAAAATAAGAAAATTTTTCAACAAAGAACAATACAGATCATAGTCCAATCCCTTGTACTAGGACTATTGGACTACTGCAACATCCTCTACCTACCTTGTCCAATAAACTTAATTAAACAACTATAGTCCGTTCAGAACACAGCTCTCAGGCTAATCTATTCACTCGGAAAATTTGACCACATCACCAATGCCTACCTAGACTCACACTGGCTACCCATACAAGCCAGAATCCAATCCAGTTCAAATTATTCATTCTATTATACAAAGTAATAAGCTGAACTGCGCCTACCTACCTAAACAATCGCCTAAATCAAAACCTTTCACCCAGAATTAGGAGAACCCAGACACCATTCTCCTACCCAGCACTCAAAGGTACCCAACGCAAAAAACTATACGACAGCCTCCTAGCTACTAAAGCAGTGAAACTTGACCCCTCCATATCCAACCTATTGACTACAACAACAGACTATAAAGCACTCCGAAAAGAAATAAAAACACTACTATTCAAAAAACATATTCGGTTAACCTAACCTAACATGAATCCCATCATGCTGGAATCTTCTTCTCTATGTCACAAAATAACCTGAAACCTCACTATGTAACTTGAAACCAACTACCTTCTAATGTAATGTAATTTCATGGAAATGTCCAACTTTCTTCCAATGTATCTTCCTGGAAATGTCCAGCTATCTTCCAATGTAATGTAACTTCCTGGAAATGCCCAGCTATCTCCCAATGTAATGTAACTTCCTGGAAATGTCCAGCTATCTCTCAATGTAATGTAACTTCCTGGAAATGTCCAGCTATCTCTCAATGTAATGTAACTTCCTGGAAATGTCCAGCTATCTCTCAATGTAATGTAACTTCCTGGAAATGTCCAGCTATCTCCCAATGTAATGTAACTTCCTGGAAATGTCCAGCTATCTCCCAATGTAATGTAACTTCCTGGAAATGTCCAGCTATCTCCCAATGTAATGTAACTTCCTGGAAATGTCCAGCTATCTCCCAATGTAATGTAACTTCCTGGAAATGTCCAGCTATCTCCCAATGTAATGTAACTTCCTGGAAATGTCCAGCTATCTCCCAATGTAATGTAACTTCCTGGAAATGTCCAGCTATCTCCCAATGTAATGTAACTTCCTGGAAATGTCCAGCTATCTCCCAATGTAATGTAACTTCCTGGAAATGTCCAGCTATCTCCCAATGTAATGTATCTTCCTGGAAATGTCCAGCTATCTCCCAATGTAATGTAACTTCCTGGAAATGTCCAGCTATCTCCCAATGTAATGTAACTTCCTGGAAATGTCCAGCTATCTCCCAATGTAATCCGCTTAGAACCGCAAGGTACAAGCGGAATAGAAATCCGTAATGTAATGTAATGTAATGTAATAACTCTCGCTTACAGCATTTTGGGCCACTTGCAATGCTTTTATCAAACCTTTGGACAACCCAAATTCCATTTTTACCTATTAGTTAATTTCTTCTATTTGTATCTTCACTTTCCAGACTTCTTTCCCATACTGGGACAGACCAAAAGTCCAACAAGCCCAGTATCCTGTTTCCAACAGTGGCCAACCTGATCCCAAATAGTAAAACAGATTTTATGCTGCTTATCCTAGGAATAAGCAGTGGATTTCCCCAAGCCATCTCAATAATGGCCTATGGATGTCTCTTTAAGGAATTTAGCCAAACATTTCTTTTAAACCCTGCTAATCTAAATGATTTTACCACATTCTACGACAACAAATTTGAGAGTTTAATTACACATTGTGTGAAGAAATATTTTCTCCAGTTTGTTTTAAATCTATTACTTAGTAGCTTCATCGCATGTCTCCTAGTCCAAGTATATTTGTAAAGAGTGAACAAGTGATTCACATCTACCCTTTCCACTCCACTCATTATTTTATAGACGCCTATCATATCACCCCTGAGCCACCTCTTCTCCAAGCTGAAGAGCCCTAGCCGCTTCAGCCTCTCCTCATAGGGAAGTCATCTCATCCCTTTTATGAATTTTGTCGCCCTTCTCTGTACCTTTTCTAATTCCGCTATTTCTGTTTTGCGATACGATGACCGGAATTGCACATAGTATTTGAGGTGCGGCTTTTCATAGCTTTTCCAGATTCTGTTGCCTGTCTTCCTCTTTCTGTGATCTCATGTAGTTCACAATAACCAACCTTTTCTAACTTACTTGTTCAGCTACTGATTTAGAGGTAAGTAACCCTTCCCCATAGACACTGTTGTCTTCGTTCTCCCCTTCTGCTTACCACACACTTGCACACAATAGAAAATGATGGGATGTTTTATTGCATCACTTACCTGAATTTTCCTAACCAGGAGTCTGCGATAACGGCTCCAAAGATTGGTGTGAAATAACAGAGACCACTGAAGGCATGATAGACGGTAGTGGACAGAGTCTCATCCCAGTGAAGATAATAAAGGAAATACAAAGTCAACACAGCTGAAAAATAAACAGACAACAAAAGAATTACAATTCTTCATGTTATGGAAGCCTAGTTCTGTGGTCGTCACTCCCGGACTCTTAAAGGAGGCAAAATGTTCAGGTTTTCAGGATATTCCTAATGACTATGCATGCTATAAATGTGTCCACAACACAGGTTGTATGTATGCAATTCTATCTCATACCCATTTGCTATGGGGCTCATAATCAAAACTTAAACACGCTTAAAAACCCGCCAAGTCGGCTCTTGAACGACCTGAAAGACAGGTCGCCCAAGAGCCGACAATCAAACCAACTTTCTGGACGTGCCGCGAGACTTTTTATGCCTCTGAATGCTGTTGTGTACCCAGAGCTGATAGGGGTGTATCTGGAGGAGTGGTTAGGGCAGTATGTGGGCGGGATGGGGGCCAGCCTAGACTTCGTTGTCCTGCAGGGATAAACAAATGTTTTCAAAGACTTCCTGGACGAAAAGTATACGTGGCGAGTTAGACGATGTGTAAACAGGAATACACTTCCCCCTCCCCATTCGCAGTTCCTGCACTCGCGGTTTCATATAATCGCGATTTTTTTCTGGGGAGGGGGAAAATTTTAAAAAAAACAGTCTTAATGTAAAAATAATCCATCTTTTTTTTCCTCCCTGCCGCCTTCCCGGCCTTACCTGGTGGTCTAGAGGCTCTTTCGGGGCAGGAGCGATCTTCGTACGCTCCTGCCCCCATGCAGATCGCCATGAGGAAATGGCTGCTGGGAGTTTCCGTAGTCTCTCGAGACTACATCGGGAACTCCCTACAGCCATTTCCTGATGGCGATCTGCATGGGGCAGGAGCGTAGGAAGATCACTCCTGCCCCGAAAGCCCTCTAGACCACCAGGAAAGGCCGGGAAGGCGGCAGGGAAGTGGGGGTGAGTCAGAGCCGGATAATCGCGGTTTTTCAGCATTCGCGGTCCGGCTCTGCCCGTATCCCCCGCGAATGATGAGGGAGAAGTGTAAGTGCTAAAAAGGTATCCAAAGTGACCAGATAGACACTGCAGAGACCCCCCCGCACTCCCCCAATGTTCACTGACCTCCTCACACCCCCACAAAGATCAGAATAAAAATGTACATACCGGTCTCCAGAACATCAGCACCTGGTATAGGAAAGCCTAGTAGAGCTATGCACAGGTGTCTTAAATAGCCTGTGGGGTGGGCTAGTGAACCATAGAGAGGAGGACCCAGGCCCACAAGCCACTCTAACCACTACATTTATGGTGGAACATATGCGCCCACCAACCCCTCCCCAAAACCTACTCTACTGCCATATAGGTGCCACCTGCAGCCATAAGGGCTATTGGGGTTGTAGACAGGTGGGTATAGTGAGTTTTGGGGGGGCTCAACATAACCCATAAGGGAGTTCTGGTGAGATGTTTATCTGGCACCCCTTTTTGTGAAGTTCACAGTGTGACAAACCCAGTGCCAGCTTTGTCCCAAAGAAAAGTAGTAAAATCATCCGTTCCCTGACAAGAAGAGCAGACCAGGTCAATGGTAGACATCAGGAGTCAACTGTCTACTCTTCTGACAGTGAGGTTGAACAAGACAGAGACTGGTTTGTTAGCAACAGACAGACAGCAAAGCGGGTTTATTTTTAAGCCAGCAAGGTTTATTGCCCGTAAGGGAAAGTCTGTCTCTTTAAGGCAGCCCCAGGGAAAATCTGTGTTCTACAACCAAGGAAGCCAAGCCCCATCCTCCTACCCAGGTGCAGGGGGCGTGACTATTACAAACAAAGAGCAGGTCCTGAATCAGAAAGGGGGGCAGGAACATGAAGGGTGCAGCTATTCTCCTGAGCTGTGGCTAGGCAAGGAGGTGGAAATGGCACAGGAAGGACTGCCTCAAGCCACAGAAGGACCAGAAGTCTGTGAGGAAATGGACATAACCAGGTGGCCAGAGGAGCCAGCAACACTTCCCAAGTGTATGGTGGTGGGTCCTTAAGGTGGAAAGGAATAGCATTGTTGTTTGCTGAACTGCATTTTTTTATGAATACATTTCTGAATAA
Organism: Geotrypetes seraphini; assembly: GCF_902459505.1. NCBI lineage: Eukaryota > Metazoa > Chordata > Amphibia > Gymnophiona > Dermophiidae > Geotrypetes > Geotrypetes seraphini. The sequence continues at coordinate 250,755,877 of NC_047088.1, forward strand.
GTTTAATGTTGCTTGAAATACTGCCTATAACATCCTAAGTGGTTTATATTAAAACTTTTTTTTTTTAAGGATAAAAGGGGAGACCTCACATGACAGTATAAGAACATAAGCTGTGCCTCTGCTGGGTCAGACCTGAGGTCCATCATGCCCAGCAGTCCGCTCACGCAGCAGCCCATCAGGTCCAGGACCTGTATAATAGCCCTCTATCTATACCCTTCTATCCCCTTTTCCTTCAGAAAATTATCCAATCCCTTCTTGAACTCCAATATCGTACCCTGTCCTATCACTCCCTCTGGAAGCGCGTTCCAGGTATCCACCACCTGTTGGGTGAAGAAGAACTTCCTATCATTGGTTCTGAATCTGTCCCCTTTTAAATTTTCGGAATGCCCTCTCGTTCTTGTAGTTGTCGAAAGTTTGAAGAATCTGTCCCTCTCCACTTTCTCTATGCCCTTTGTTATCTTATAAGTCTCTATCATATTCCCTCTAAGTCTCCACTTCTCCAGCGAAAAAAGCCCCAGTCTCTCTAATCTTTCAGCGTATGAAAGGTTTTCCATACCTTTTATCAAATGTGTCGCTCTCTTCTGAACCCTCTCGAGTATCGCCATATCCTTCTTTAGGTAAGGCGACCAATATTGGACGCAGTACTCCAGATTCAGGCGCACCATCGCCCGATACAACGGCAGGATAACTTCTTTCATTCTGCTTGTAATACCCTTCTTGATTATTCCTAGCATTCTATTCGCTTCCTTAGTGGCCGCTGCGCATTGTGCCGACAGCTTCATTGTCATGTCAACTATAACCCCCAAGTCTAATCTAATCTAATCTAATCCTTAGGTTTGTATACCGCATCATCTCCACGTTCGTAGAGCTCGACGCGGTTTACAGTAGGAGAAATAGGAAGGAACTACAACAGAGGGTTAGAGGTAGAAGTGTGAAGAAAATTTTGAGGACTTGGGATGCCAAGATATAAGAGTTTCCTTGATTCCTAAGTTGGAGGGAGACTTACATTTTTTGAGAAAAGCCAGGTTTTCAGATGTTTGCAGAAAACTTGGAGAGAGCTCAAGTTCCGAAGAGGGGAGGTAAGGTTGTTCCAGAGCTCAGTGATTTTGAAGTGGAAGGAGGTCCCTAGCTTTCCTGTGTGGGAAATGCCTTTTAGCGAGGGGAAGGATAGTTTTAATTTGTGGGAGGATCTGGTGGTATTAGGATTTGAGGAATTCCAAGAAAGAGGGATAAAGGGAGGGAGGATACCATATAGGATTTTGAAAGTTAAACAGGCGCATTTATAGTGGACCCTGGCGATTATCGGAAGCCAGTGGAGCTTGGCCAGGAGCGGGGAGACATGGTCAAATTTACCTTTCTTGGGAACTCTCACTCAATAACACTGCTGAAAGGCAGTAAGCTCTGTAGGAGGAAGGAAGGAAGGGGTATTTTTGTGTTTTGTGTGTGTGTGGGGAGGGGGGGTTCTCTTTCAGCTGCCCACCAGGACAGCTGAAAGCCAGTTAAAAGGAAAGGAACTGTGTTATCAAGTTGGGCATTATTTTCTGGTTTTGCATTGCCTTTATTTCCCCCCTTACCTTTACTGCCAGAGTGGTACTGCAACTCAGCAAGGAGGGAACCGCCCTGTAAAAACTCATGTGAGGAAAGACCTGAGAACAACGGTGCAATGCTGAGAATCTTTGAATTCGCTTTTTTGGATACTGCTGCAAAGGCTCTTGTTTCTCTTATTCCTTACAAACACGAACCTGCGTACCACTTGTTAATGAAAGCATTGTGGCTGTTTTCATTTGATAGTGCCTGCCTTTTGTGTATTAGGATAGAGCTATCTCAGAGCCCAAGCTCTCGCCCGCGGTGCAGGCAGCCTTAGCATCCAGTTTCAAAGCGGTGATGTTCTGTTTATTTCGCTCGCTTGATTAACCCCCCATGTTTTATGACGGAGACAGTGAACCGCAAGACTTGACAAAATACTACCCTGGTGCAGGGTTACCAGACGTCCTGCACTTTCTCCGGGTTTTGAAAAGCTTCTATCAAATCTCCATCGAGCAAGGAGCGCCTGGATGAGAGAAGGCAGTGGGGGAGGGGGGGGGGGCTGGGTGTAACTGAGTGGGCAGGTCTAGGGGTCCGAGTTTTCCAAACGGAAAATCTAGTAACCCTACGCTGGTGAAATATACCTACCTGTGTTGACCAGAAAGCCCAGGACAGTGAAATCACAACGTGCATTGTTTAAACAGACAGAAGGAAAAGTGTTTTTGTTTTGGGCTGCTGGGTATTTTTTTGTTCTTCTGGAATTTGACCATTCTGAACTGGGTCCAGTAGATATTTTTTAATTTATCTACTGCTTCTTGATTTGGTGATATTCATTTCACTGACCAGTGTATCTGGTGGCCCTAAGCAGACGCCTAGGCCAGGGTTTTTCCTGAAGGGCAGCAGCAGCTTCCAGCGGCCTTGCATGGACAGCCGGTAGCTCGGCAGTCCTCACTGAGGGGGAGGGGGGCAGCCATGTGGGCACCTACAGCGTGCTCTGACCCAGCCCTTCCTATTCCAGCGATAGCGGCGGCTCGGGCTGGCCTTGCCTCCATCCCTTTCTCCCTGCGCTCTATACTCTCTCTCCCCCCCTACCCCCCCATGTGCCGCTCATGTGCCTCTGGAGTCGTGCTGGGCCTTGTTCGCGGCAGCTTTTGCCTTCCGTGCCCTGGAGTTTCTGCCTGTGCCACCAATGCAGCAATACACCTACTTAATAGACTATTAAGATAGTCTTGTAGTGTGGCCAGTACTGTCTCAATACTAGAATTAGATCTAAAACCTGACCTCACTTGCTCTGCTTAGAGAGAACATAGGTAGATGGATGGCCACTACTCTCACCTTCCATCATTCCACAATGTCAGCCCAGAGGCAAGTCCTGTGGTCAGTCAGCCAGTGCCTGAGCCTCTCCTCCTCGCCGAAACCTCTGCTCCTTCTCCTCATCTCTCCTTGTGTAGCACCCCCACCCCCTCCACTGGCGGTAATAGGAGGCTCAGGGCCGCGGCTGGAGGACATCCGCGCATGCGTGCGACATCATCTCATCTACATCTGGATATTTCCATGTGCCCTCCAGCCGCTGCCCCGAGATTAGTGTACCACAGCTTAAAAAGTTTGCGACACGCTGGTCTATGCCAGTGGTTCTCAACCCTGTCCTGGGGACCAGTCGGGTTTTCAAGATATCCCTAATGAATATGCATGAGAGAGATTGGCTTATAACGGAAGTGACAAGTATGCAAATCTCTCTCATGCATAGTCATTAGGGATATCTTGAAAACCCGGCCGGCTGGTCCCCAGGACAGGGTTGAGAACCACTGGCCTATGAGGTCAAAAGCTGTAGACAAATCCAACACTACCACCCGAACCACGTGTATGTAGCTTACCACAGATACAAGGACAGAGGCTAAATATATAAATGAATAATCAGCTTTGATTTTATTTTAGGATGGGAGTATCCCTAATCCAGACATCTGTAACAAAAATGAAAAGAGGAAATGTCTATTCACATACCTTTCATGCCATAGTACGAGAAGCGTTCACAGAACTCGTTGACCACGATGAAAGGGATGCTTATGGGATAGCGGGATCCACAGAGTTTCTAACGTAAGATAAAAATGTGCAGGTTAGTCGGAGGGGCGGGAGTAATAAGACAGCTTAACTAACTCTTTTCGCCCGGGAACATCCCTGCGACAATCAGTGGCCCTGGAAAGCAGCGAAAACAACATATCTGCCCCCTTGCACACCCTGTTTCTTTCCCATTAGATCTCTATACTGCTTTGTAGTTAATCAAATTAATAAACATTATGCATTATTATGGATGTATCGGTGTAGTCGAGGGTGTGGCCTGGAGCCCCCGCAAGTCGGTCAGAGTGGTGAAAGTAAAACAAAAAACTATTTATATTCACAAGTATATAAAGCCTCTTTCTTACATAAACTGAATAAACTAAGAACAAAAGTGTCTTCGTTCATGTAATAACCTTCTTACAGCCCTGCCCCTGACAGGGCCCCCAGCCTCAGTATGCACTAGTTTTGTTTTAGGGATTAATCAAAACCTGGCTCGACCTCAAGGATTAACAGCTTCCAAGGTTCCAACTTGGCTTATCGGAATTAAACTTCTGCTGCCAACACTCGGCAAGTCACTTAACCCTCCTTTGCTCCAGGTACAAAATATATATATAATATGTAAAACACTTCGATTGTAACCACAGAAAGGATGTATATCAAATCCCTTCCCCTTTTCCCTTTCCCTAACAGGCATCAGGCATGAAGGCATCTGCTGGCATGAAGGCATCGCTTGTCTTCCATGGGTCTCTCTGGTTTAGTTGTGCTTGGAAGTTTTATGCAAGCCCTCCCTGAGCCACATTCTCTCTGCTTTCTATTGCAGAATGTGAATAGGAGTGGTAGACCCTGAACGTTTTTCAGAGGGTTCTGTTTGTGAAGAGCTAGCTAAATTAAAGGTAGGCAAAGCGATGGGGCCGGATGGTATACCTGTACATCCGAGGGAGCTGAAGGAACTTAGGGAAGTTCTGGTGGCTCCACTCTAGTCAGGAGTGGTACCGGAGGACTGGAGAAGGGCGGATATGGTCCCCTCTACACAGAAGTGGAAGTAAGAAAGAAGCAGGGATCATATGCTTTCATTTCAAGCAGCTTTCCACGATAAGATTTTCCGACCGTTGTTCTTCTCATCTCATTCTTAAGAACATTTTAGAAAACAACTCAAGACATCTTTTTTCCAAAATATTTGGTCGATTAAATCTCTAATGCTTTCTTCCTTTGTTATTATGTATAACTTTGTAAACCGCATTGAACTTAAGGTTATGCGGTATAGAAATACGATGTTATGTTATGTTACAGGCCAGTAAGTCTGACTTCTGTGGTAAGCAAATTAATGGAAAATGCTTTTAAAACAGAGAATGGTGAAGTTTCTGGAATCTGGTGGATTACAAGACTGGAGGCAACATGGATTCGCTAGACAAATCTGATCAATGTCTTTGACTGGGTGACCAAAGAATTGGATAGAGGATGTGCACTAGATGTGGTGTATTTAGATTTTAGCAAAGCCTTTGACAGTGTTCCACACAGACGTCTGATAAATAGACTGAGTGCCCTCGGGATGGGTTCCAAAGTGGCGGGCTGGGTCAGGAACTAGTTGAGTAGAAGGCGACAGAGGGTAGTGGTCAATGGAGATCGCTCTGAGGAAAGGGATGTTACCAGTGGTGTGCCTCAAGGTTCTGTTCTTGGGCCTGTTCTTTTTAACATTTTTGTGAACGATATTGCTGAAGGGCTGTCAGGTAAGATTTGACTCTTTGCGAATGATACCAAAATCCGTGGACACTACGGATGAAGAAAGACCTGGCGAAGCTTGAAGAATGGCCTGAAATTTGGCAACTAAAATTTTAACGCTAAGAAATTCAAGGTCACGCATTTGGGCTGCAAAAACCCGAGGGAATGGTACCGTTTAGGGGGTGAAGAACTTGTGTGCAAGACGGAAGAGTGGGACTTGGGTGTGATTGTATGTGATGATCTTAAGGTGACCAAACAGGTTGAAAAGGTGATGGTGAAAGCTAGAAGGATGCTAGGTTGCATAGGGAGAGGTATGGCCAGTAGGAGAAAGGAGGTATTGATGCCCCTGTATAAGACTCTAGTGAGACCCTTCCTCTGGACAGACTCCATTCTTTTTATATCTTTTTGAAGATGTGGTCTCTAGAATTGTATTCAATATTCTAAATGAGGTCTCACCAGAGTCTTTATACAGGGGCATCAATACCTCCTTTTTCCTACTGGCCATACCTCTCTACCTGTGCACCCTAGCATCCTTCTAGCTTTCGCGGTCGCCTTTTAAATAATTTACCCCTATCGGGCAAATACATAGAAGTCGCCAGCATGTTGCATGAGAGAGCTCAGCCGGGTCCACTGGCGCCAAATCCAGTGGGTGCCAAAGAGTCCAATGTCATTTCATTTTCGACATGCTCAGAAGATCTCCGAGGGAGAGGAAGCAATGGCTGGGCAAACAGGAGAGGCGGTATTTAGTTCCATCTCCTGTCATTTTCTGTGGTACAAATGGTGTCATCCGGGCAGCGAAGCCCGATAGCAAGGGCCGACGCAGTTAATGCTCCAACGACCATAGGGATTGAATGGGCTTCGAAGCATTTGTCATGCGGCTCTCGCTAGTGCACCCTTGTAAAAAAGGGGACCTAAGAGAGGAATGAATGAAGAAAGAGGAGCCTGGAAGAGATGAAATTCATAGATTTACGGTATGAGAGGATACCTGCAGAAGAAAGATAGGACCTAAGTAGAGTCTGAGGTTACTTCAGGCAGATCCTAAGACATGTAGAGTGATGTGTGAATTGCATTTCTGGATTCCATTAACTGGAAGTCTGTTTCTTATCAACTGGCCGCCATTCAAGAAGTTGTGCATCGGAGAGATTTTTTTTAATGTTGAACAGTCATCACTGTGTGGAATGTGCTGATTTAGGGCAGTGGGGAAAGTCACATCGCCCAGGAGTTCTGGAGCTGACAACTACCTTCATGTCTTATAAAGTAATAAAAAGATCATTTTCTTAAATTACAAGGTATATGTGAATTCCCTATTAACAGGAATCGGTTTTATTTGAGAAACAATAGATGTTAATAGGACAGCAGAATTTCCTTTTTTTTATTTTTAAGGGAGGATGAAGATAGGAGACAAGGGGCTGGATTCACTTTACCTTCCCGATCGTGTCCGATCCTTGGCAGGCCGACAAATTCTCAACACATCCTCATGCAAATGGGGGCGATCATAGGCACGCCCCTCCTCCCCCCCCCCCCCCCACACACAGACACACACACCAACCGCACGGATCGCTCTCCAGAGATCCTGTCGCATGCGCAGACCATCTCCTTTGCCTGTAGATGATCTACGCTTGCTCACTGCGAATAGAGAGCTTGAAACTTTTTTTTGTTGTGGTTATCACAGAGCTGGAAACATTTGCGAGCCTGTGGTTTTAACTTGCGGGTTGAAAGCGGGACTGCACCGTGGGTTAAAACCACGGAGTTGGGGCAGAGAGCAGCAGAAGCAGAATCAGGGCAGAGAGCAGGAGAAGCAGAATCAGGGCGGAGAGCAGAGGAAGCAGAATCAGGGCGGAGAGCAGAGGAAGCAGAATCAGGGCGGAGAGCAGAGGAAGCAGAATCAGGGCGGAGAGCAGGAGAAGCAGAATCAGGGCGGAGAGCAGGAGAAGCAGAATCGGGGCGGAGAGCAAAGGAAGCAGAATCAGGGCGGAGAGCAGGAGAAGCAGAATCAGGGCGGAGAGCAGAGGAAGCAGAATCAGGGCAGAGAGCAGAGGAAGCAGGATCAGGGCGGAGAGCAGAGAAAGAGAATCAGGGCGGAGAGCAGGAGAAGCAGAATCAGGGCGGAGAGCAGGAGAAACAGAATCAGGGCAGAGAGCAGAGGAAGCAGAATCAGGGCAGAGAGCAGGAGAAACAGAATCAGGGCAGAGAGCAGAGGAAGCAGAATCAGGGCAGAGAGCAGAGGAAGCAGAATCAGGGCAGAGAGCAGAGGAAGCAGAATCAGGGCAGAGAGCAGAGGAAGCAGAATCAGGGCGGAGAGCAGAGGAAGCAGAATCAGGGCGGAGAGCAGAGGAAGCAGAATCAGGGCAGAGAGCAGGAGAAACAGAATCAGGGCGGAGAGCAGGAGAAACAGAATCAGGGCGGAGAGCAGGAGAAACAGAATCAGGGCGGAGAGCAGAGGAAGCAGAATCAGGGCAGAGAGCAGAGGAAGCAGAATCAGGGCGGAGAGCAGAGGAAGCAGAATCAGGGCGGAGAGCAGAGGAAGCAGAATCAGGGCGGAGAGTAGAGGAAGCAGAATCAGGGCGGAGAGCAGAGGAAGCAGAATCAGGGCGGAGAGCAGAGGAAGCAGAATCAGGGCGGAGAGCAGAGGAAGCAGAATCAGGGCGGAGAGCAGAGGAAGCAGAATCAGGGCAGAGAGCAGGAGAAACAGAATCAGGGCGGAGAGCAGGAGAAACAGAATCAGGGCGGAGAGCAGGAGAAACAGAATCAGGGCGGAGAGCAGGAGAAACAGAATCAGGGCGGAGAGCAGAGGAAGCAGAATCAGGGCAGAGAGCAGAGGAAGCAGAATCAGGGCGGAGAGCAGAGGAAGCAGAATCAGGGCGGAGAGCAGAGGAAGCAGAATCAGGGCGGAGAGTAGAGGAAGCAGAATCAGGGCGGAGAGTAGAGGAAGCAGAATCAGGGCGGAGAGCAGGAGAAGCAGAATCAGGGCGGAGAGCAGGAGAAACAGAATCAGGGCGGAGAGCAGGAGAAACAGAATCAGGGCGGAGAGCAGGAGAAACAGAATCAGGGCGGAGAGCAGGAGAAACAGAATCAGGGCAGAGAGCAGAGGAAGCAGAATCAGGGCAGAGAGCAGAGGAAGCAGAATCAGGGCGGAGAGCAGAGGAAGCAGAATCAGGGCGGAGAGCAGAGGAAGCAGAATCAGGGCGGAGAGTAGAGGAAGCAGAATCAGGGCAGAGAGCAGAGGAAGCAGAATCAGGGCAGAGAGCAGAGGAAGCAGAATCAGGGCGGAGAGCAGAGGAAGCAGAATCAGGGCAGAGAGCAGAGGAAGCAGAATCAGGGCAGAGAGCAGGAGAAACAGAATCAGGGCGGAGAGCAGGAGAAACAGAATCAGGGCGGAGAGCAGGAGAAACAGAATCAGGGCAGAGAGCAGAGGAAGCAGAATCAGGGCAGAGAGCAGAGGAAGCAGAATCAGGGCGGAGAGCAGAGGAAGCAGAATCAGGGCGGAGAGCAGAGGAAGCAGAATCAGGGCGGAGAGTAGAGGAAGCAGAATCAGGGCGGAGAGCAGGAGAAGCAGAATCAGGGCGGAGAGCAGAGGAAGCAGAATCAGGGCAGAGAGCAGAGGAAGCAGAATCAGGGCAGAGAGCAGAGGAAGCAGAATCAGGGCGGAGAGCAGAGGAAGCAGAATCAGGGCAGAGAGCAGGAGAAACAGAATCAGGGCGGAGAGCAGGAGAAGCAGAATCAGGGCGGAGAGCAGGAGTTTTTAAACAAGCGACTGGTCTTCAGCAATCACTTGTTTTTTTGATCGGGCAGCCCAGTCGGTGTTGCTGAAATTGTTTTGTGAATCGCATCCTTCCTACTTTGCATGCGTGGATCGGAGGATGATCAGCACAGAGGTTAGTGGATCGGGTCGGTACACGATCGGTAGGCTTAGCGAATATACCCCAGGTAGGGATGGGGGTTCTTAAAACTGGCAAACCCATTTCATACTTAAAGACAGTGGCTGCCCTCAGTGCTTAAGAGGAAAGAGATTTGCAATTTTTTTCTGGCTTTAGAATGACAGAAGGTTAACAAAGGCGTCGTGTGTACCTGACATTTTCCTAATTCTTAATGCACTGAATAAGAAGTGAAAGGAGAGAGGCAGTGATGCGTTTCGACACTGTGATCAAACACGAGCACTTCAAAAGCCTCTAGTGATCTGCGAAACAACCCACCAGCTGTTACATTTTCCTAGCGCTGTAATACGAAGAACAGGATCAGCACCCCCCTCCCCCACCAAAAAAAGGAAATTAAAGAGTACCGAATGGGCTACCCCTTGCTGCTCTGTGTAAAATTTCTGTCACTTCTTCCCTACAAAGGGCTTTGAATACCTGAGTGAATAGTGTTGGCTGAAAACTCCTTTATCCTTTGAAAATCCTGACTCAATAATGGAGCTAATCTCGATGCCTACGGAAGGGAAATGAATTATTACCTGTGATAGTACGCTGGGGGAAAAAAAATCATGTCACACTTCATTAACCCCCTCCCCCTTTTACAAAACCATGAAAGTGGTTTGGAGCGCTGGCTGGTAGGCTGAATGTTCTGCGCTTCACCCGGCACTCATAGAGTTCCTATGAGCGTCGGGAGCAGCGCATTCAGCCTGCCGGCCTGCGCTAAAAACCGCTTTTGCGGTTTTGTAAAAAGGGGGAGGGGTTTAATTCATTTTCTCTCTCCTCTCCTCCCCAAAGAGCCCAGGACGGGTTACAGGTCAACATGCACAATATATAATTAACAGGTTACAATTTCCCATAGTTACAACACAAGATGTTTCAGGTACAAATTTTTATCCTAACATGACACATATTGAGGATCTTGTATCAATATACATTTCTTTGTAATCTATTGTTCATGGGCAGGGGAGTTAGATAAATACCGCGTTTCCCCGAAAATAAGACAGTGTCTTATATTCATTTTGGGCCTAAAAAATGCATTAGGTCTTATTTTTGGGCAGGGCTTAATTTTTTCATGTACTGTACATAATCATCTCTCCCTTCCTCTCCTTAACCTCAATTCCTCATCTTTCCTTTCTCTCCCCCATATGTGCAACATCTTTCTTCCCCTCTCATCCGTCCCCTTGTGCCTTCCTTCTGCAGCATCTTTCTATCCCTCCATCCCTCCCATCCCCCTGTGCAGCAGAACCCTTGAGCACCTGCCCCCCCATCCCTGCCATGTAACCAAACACCCGCTGACCCTCCATCCTTCCCTCCCGCTAGCCATAAATACCTTCCCGCAGAGCAGCATCGGGCCAGCAGCACTTTAAACGGGACGCTTTGAGGCATTCTCGTTGGGGCCTTCCGTGTGCAGTGTTACTGATTACATCATCAGTGACGCGGCAGAGAGAATTCTCCAACAAGAAGGCCGCGAAGCATCCTGTTTAGAGTGCTGCTGGCCTGACGCTGCTCTGCGGGAAGGTATTTATGGCTAGCGGGCAGTGGGGGTTCAGATGGGAGGAAAGGATGGAGGGTCAGCGGGGTTTCGGCAGTTCAGCTGTGTGGCGAAGGGCTGGGGGAAGTGCTGCTGCCGGCGAATCCAGGGACTAGGGCTTATTTTCGGGGGAGGGGGGAACGCGGGAGGTATGTTTTTACCATGTTCCTAAAGTTCAGGAGTCATTCAAGGGATCTGATCTATGGGGCAGTCGATTCCAGTGGTTCGGTATGAAGTGGAAGGAGGAACGTCGTTTGGTGGGTTTGCAGTTGAAGGGCACAGCTTGGGGTGTTTTGAGGCGTATTTCATCCTGGGCTCAAGTGCGCCCGTTTGGCACGTACAAAGGAAGCTTGATCATCACGTAGCCTGGCGCCATGTCATGCAAGGATTTCAACACTAGCATCAGGCCCTTGAAGACGCAACATTTGGCAACAGGCAGCCAGTGAGCCGACAACAGGGCCTGGGAGACAGGGTCGCGGGGATCGAGGGTTTTTTTTAGAAGTCTGATTGCCGCGTTTTGTACACACTGGGAAACATTGTACGTTCTTCGCCGTGAGACCACTGAATAGCACGGTGCAGTAGTCCATGCGGGAGAGGACTAAGGGTGAAGTCGGAATCAGTAAACTACAGTATAACCTTGGTTTGTGAGCATAATTCGTTCCATAAGCCTGCTTGTAATCCAAAGCACTCGTATATCAAAGCGAATTTCTCCATAGGAAATAATGGACATTCAAGACGATTCGTTCCACAACCCAAAAACTTTAATACAAAATACTATATGTACTCGTATTGCAAGACTTTGCTGGTTTAGAACAGTCACTACACTCTTGCAGTGTCAGAGAGAGGAGAACCATCGGCTCAGTTGTGATGATGTGACGTATATATACTTGTATTGCAAGACCTCGCTTGTTTAGGACAGTCACTAGACTCCCGCAGCATTCGAGAGAGAAGAACCATCGGCTCAGTTGTGATGATGTGACGCGTGTATACTGTATGTCCTCGTATCGTAAGACTTTGCTTGTATATCAGATTAAAATTTAACAAAATGTTTTGCTTGTCCTGCAAAATACTTGCAAGTTAATTGCAATCCAAGGTTTTTACTGTAGTTATTTTCCGGAGTTGACACAGGTAGTAAGATGAGGAAGAGACCACTTGAGAGATGTGGTTGGGAAGGGAGTTATCCTAGGCTGCTTGCTTGGGCTTTTGCAGTTATGGTAGTGGAAGGTTGACCCATCTAGGTATTTATTTATAGCCTGTCTTCCCCAGAGAGCTGAGAACGGGTTACAGTTTAACATTCACAGTGTTACAATATAACATTACATAGGGTTACAACCTCTCCAACCCCACGCCGTAAACAAAATAAACAAAAAAGACTTTTTCTCTCTTTTCAAGGAGAGGGTGGTAGATGCCTGGAATGTCCTCCCGAGGGAGGTGGTGGAGATGAAAACAGTGATGGAATTCAAAAAAGCGTGGGATGAACACAGAAGGTCTCTAGTTTAGGAAATGAATGGTATACAAAAAAGGCTGGTATCAGCCAATCCTGCACGACCTGGGTCCCATATGTGGTGATTTGGTTTAGGAGGGAAGGGGGAAAACATGAACATAAGAACATAAGCATTGCCTCTTCCGGGTCAGACCAGGGGTCCATCGTGCCCAGCAGTCAGCTCCCGCGGCCGCCCCCCAGGTCCATGACCTGTAAGTTCTCCACCGCCTAAAATGTTTATATCCTAATCCTGTAGTACGCTGTATAGTAACCCTCTATCTATACCCTGTAATCCCTTTCTCCTTCAGGAAGTCATCCAATCCCTTTTTGAACCCAATATTGTACTCTGTCCTATCACCTCTCCTGGAAGTGCATTCCAGGTGTCCACCATCCTCTGAGTGAAGAAGAACTTCCTAGCATTCGTCTTGAATCTGTCTCCTTTCAGTTTTTCTGAATGCCCTCTTCTTTTTGTTGTGTCCGCTAGCCTGAAGAATCTGTCCCTCTCCACCTTCTCTATGCCTTTCATGATTTTATAAGTCTCTTATCATGGCCCCTCTAAGTCTACGCTTTTCCAGGGTAAAGAGCCCCAGGAAAAGCGGAGACTTAGAGGGGACATGATAGAGACATAAAATCATGAAAGGCATAGAGAAGGACCTCACGGATCTTAACTGCACGTCCTTAAATATCTGAGGTCCGTGCCACTTTTAGTCTCAGCATAGGGAGGAAGAAGCATTAGGATCTGTCAACGCTAAAGTGTCATAGAGGTCTGTCAGAGCCACAACGTATGCTGAGATTAAGGTTGTGTTATGGTTATATTGCATGACCCAATAAAGATATTATTTAAATTTAAAAAAAAAAAAAAAGTGGCACAGACCTCAAGGCAAATGTTTTGCCACTTTTAGGGCTCCTTTTACTAAGCATTAATGCACGGAATAGCGCATGCTGAATTGTCCCGCACGTTAGACCTTAACGCCAGCATTAGGCTGGCGTTAGTTCTAGCCATGTAGCGCGTGGTTATATCCTGCGTGCGCTAAAAACACTTGCGCGCCTTAGTGAAAGAAGCCCTTGGTCTCAGCATAGGGAGGGGAAAGCATTAGAATCCATCAGAGCTAAAGGCCAAAATTCTGTAACCAAAGCCTAAAGTTAGGCCCCTATTTCGGAGGCGCCCAACTAGATCGGCGCCTATCTAAATTGACCAACAAGCTCAATTACGCTTTTTCATCAGCACTGATTGAAACATAGGCGCCTATCAAGAAAGCGCGATTCTGTAACAAGGCGCCTCTAAAAATTTAGGCGGCCTTCAAAAAAAATAGGCGCTATGCATGTTAGGCGTGGGCGTGGCTACACGTTAAGGCGTCTTGTTGCAGAATCATTCCTGTTAAGCGTGCTTAAGTGCTCAGCTAGACGCCTAACTTTTAGTTGTGCCTAGAGCTAGCCTGTTTCTTGGGTGCCTCCAAAATATGTTCCGTGCAGCGTGATTCATTAAACTGCACCCAATTTTACTTGAATCGCGCTAATTAGGCGCCTACCTTGGGCGCTTCTTATAGAAAATTGCCCTAAAGGGTCATAGAGGTCTATCAGAGCCATAACCTAAGCTGAGACTAAAAGTGGCACGGACTAGAGAGTTGCACGGGGACAGAAATCCCACCCATCCCCGCCAGGATCCTCTCAGTCCCCACCCGTCCCCGCCAGGATCCTCTTCATCTTCACCCGTCCCCGCCAGGATCCTCTCCGTCCCCACCCGTCCCCGCCAGGATCCTCTCCATCCCCGCCCATCCCCATCAGGATCCTCTCCGTCCTCACCTGTCCCTGCCAGGATCCTCTCCATCCCCGTCAGGATTCTCTCCGTCCCCACCCGTCCCCGCCAGGATCCTCTCCGTCCCCGCCCGTCCCCATCAGGATCCTCTCCGTCTCCACCCATCCCCGCAAGGAATTACCTCCATCCCCGCCCATCCCCATAAAAAGCAACAATTACTTCTGACAGGATCATCAATTCCACAGTTTCTTTTGTGTTTGTACTGCTGTTTTCCTTGTGGAATCTCTTTGGTGGAACCCTTTTTTTGTTGTCTGTTCAGGTAATTAACTTGTAAACCCTTTCTTTTACTAAAGCTGACGTGTCCATTATATTATATGGATGAACCCTGCTTCCAAAGCCTTCCATCCCTGTGGGAGTCCCGTTGGCTAGAGGGGGGTCCCCGTGGGAGTCCCGTGGGCCAGAGGGGGGTCCCTGTGGGAGTCCCGTGGGATGGAGGGGATTCCCGCGGGAACCCTGGGAGGACCCGCGGGACTCCTGCGATCCCCGTTCAGACCTCTAGCACGGACCTCAGATTTTTAAGGGCGTGTCATTAAGATCCGTTAGGTTGTGAGCTCCGCGTTCCCAGTTTAGGATGAGCCAGAGAGGGCTTTGATAGAAGCTCCAGTGACAGGAGGGTTAGGCTAGGCTGGAGTGGGCTTCAATGGTCTATTGTCCAGAAATATTAAAGAAAAAAGACAATGTATAATGAGTGGGAAGACTGGATGGTTTGCTGGTGGTATCTTCCGTGTTTCTGTCCTTCAATGGGAGTCAGATTCTGAAGCTAAGATATTTCTGCATTTCACTTCCGTAGGAAATTGCCTAATTAGCTAAGACAACTGCCAAGAACGGATTGGTTCCGAATGAGGATCCTGCAAATCCCGGTTTTTACCCAGACCCTAAGTCTCTCTTTCCCTGAGGTGGCCCAGTCGGGATTCAAGCCTGTGTCCGGCTGAAAGAGACGCTGCCACGTTTCCAGCTTATTTCCCTGCTGGGCAAAACCCTTTGGCATTTCTTGGCGACCGGCTGAGGTGTTTGGCTCCGCTAAGCTCCGGTCTAAGCTCCCTACGAGGCGAGTCCGGCCTCTGGAAACCCTTCTCACACCCCGAAAGTCTGATTCTTTTAAGTTCGGTTCAGCCTTTCAAAGTGTCTCTTCTTCATTCATTCGACCCTTCCGCAAAGATTCGCGGTTATCTAGCGACGTGTAAATGCCACGCACGTCCTCTGATAATAACACCAGCATTACACCCTTACACAAAGAGCAGCCCAAGCTCTCAAGCTATCTTTCGAGTAACGATGTTTTGTTTCTAACTTGCAGGTCAAGAAAACCTTAGTCGCCCGGGACAGCTCTCTGGCCAGCATTTCTGACCACTTTTCAAGAGTTAAGAGAAACTTTCCTGCTGTACCTCCAACCGAAATCTGTGTTATGGAGGTCTGACTTTACACGTATATCGTCCGTTTCTATTAGACTTGCAAACCGGGTCTGAGAAAAACTAGGATTTTCCAGGATCCCGGTCCACCTAACATCCTGGAGATCCTGAGAATCCTGCAAATCCTGTTGTTTTTTTACCATGTTCCTTTTGCTTGTTCTCTATTTAAGGGAAATGAATTCAGCAGAGAGTAGACCTTTACTCACCGGCACCTCTTTAGACGCGCAAAAGACGTCATTTGAACGCTCATCGTCTTTGAGGGAGCAAAAGGGCGAGAGAGTGTCTCGGGCGGATGGATTTTGCGGCAGGTCCATCTCCCTTCCTGGAACACGTTACTCCTGTTTGTTAAGAGACTGCACTCGCTGGGAAAGTTACCAGCTTCGCTGACCTTTTTTTTTTCTCTCTCTCTCTCTCCTTTTCCTAGTGAAGTTTAACCCTAAAACAAACAGGCACCTTCTCCCTCTTGCCCTTGAGAGCTTAGGGGCGTGGCACACAGATTGTGGAAGGACTCTCCTGCTTGGGCTTTATTTATGAGCATGCTAGGCTGGTAAAATTGATGGGCTTTCTGTACAACTCAATTTGAGACTCCCCCCCCCCCCCCTTTTTCTGGATTTTGTTTTCACTGTTGCTTTTCTTGGAATGAAGGACAAAGTACAGTAAGTAAAAGTTTTATGTGCTAGGGAGAACAAGGAAAGGCTCTGCATCGATTGCCCCACCCGGTCTCTGGCCCTTGCTGCAAACACCTGCTGCTAGTCATCCTACCACTTTTGCTTGAAGAAAGCCAATTCTGGAACTTTGTCTTGTAAAATTACTTTTTGGGGTTGGACCAGGAAGAACGGGGAGAAGCATGCTCAGGGCAGGATTAATTCATCGAGGGCCCCTAGGCACCCAAGTACACTGGGCCCCCTGCACCGCCCCACCCCACCATGCGCTCAGGCGGAAACAGGAAGCTGCGTCAGAGGGAAGCTTTGGGCAAGCAGCACCGCTTGCACAATTGTTGCCTCTCTTACCTGCGTTGCTTGCTTGTCTTACTTTCCGTCGATGGGGAGGGGGGACTGCGTTGCCGATCGGGGGGGGGGGCCCACGTTGCCGATCGATGCTGGAGGGGCCCATCACCATTTAGAAAAAACAATGTTGATGCCCTCCTTCATCGGGCCCCCCTGACCATTTCGGGCCCTAGGCACGTGCCTACTTGGCCTATTGGTTAATCCTGCCCTGGGCATACTGGCATTTTCAGGACCCCCTAAAGCCGCCCGGGCCAAGGGCAACTAGCGCGTCTGCGGTCCCAAAGATATTGGGGTGCTTGGGCACCCACATCACCCACAGGACTGGTGCCTATGGTGAGCCCGCCAGGACAAACAGCATAAAATGCTTGAGTGCCTGAATAAATTAATGTAAACACTGGTCTGAGCTCCTCTGGGAAAACAGTATAGAAAATGGAATAGACAGTGTGTCAAGTTTCAGCCTCTGATAACCAGAGCTGGTATTGTGACATCACAATGCCTCATTCCACCAATGCCTAAGAGCCAACCTCATCAGTGATGTCACAATGGCTTGATTGTCCTATACTTGCTCACATTTGCTACATTTTGATTTCTAGAGTGGTGCAGTGGTTAAAGCTACAGCCTCAGCATCCCGAGGTTGTGGGTTCAAACCCATGCTGCTCTTTGTGACCCTGGGCAAGTCACTTAATCCCCCCATTGCCCCAGGTACATTAGATAGATTGTGAACCTGCCAGGAAAGACATGGAAAAATGCTTGAGTACCTGAATAAATTCATGTGCAAACCATTCTGAGCTCCCCTGAGAGAACGGTATAGAAAATTAAATAAATAAAACATGCTAATGCAGACCCATATTATTTTCTTATGGGCTGGAGTAAGTCTTAACAGAGATTTTGGCAGTTGGAACCCAAGCACAGTACCGGGTAAAGCTTTGGATTCTCGCCCAGAAATAGCTAAGAAGAAAAAAAAAAAAAATTTTTAAATTGAATCAGGTTGGGCAGACTGGATGGACCATTCGGGTCTTTATCTGCCGTCATCTACTATGTTACTATGTTACTATTTACCTCCTTTTTGAAGAAATTCACTCAAGGCAGTGTACCACAAGAATAAATAGACATAGGCAATAGACAATTACAGCAGTAATCAATCAGGGTAGTGTCTGGAGGGGGTACAAACAGGGGCCCGAAGTTTTTCTGCAGCCTAAGGAAATGCAACCTGCTAACGGGCCTCCTCCCAAATTGCTACCCTGGGTCCAGCATGTTTAACACCAGCTCTATCAATAGCCAGTGCATTAGATAAGGAGGGTGAGGGTGGGGCAGACCACCCCTGGTGCCACCTTGGCAGGGGCGCTGTCACCTTTCCTCTCTGCCCACCCACCTCTTCAAAACTATGCTGGCCGCTCGCATCGACCTTGGCTCTGTGTCTGAGATCACTTCCTGGTTGCGGGACCAGGAAGTGACATCGGAGGGAGCGCTGAGGCTGACGCAAGCAGCAGACAGAAGATGCTGCTTGCTGCTGGAGAAGATTTCAAAAGGTATGTGGGGGGGGGAATAGGGGTGTGCAGCGGGGAAGAAGTGCAGGAGGTGCACGCGATAGAGAGGAGTGCGGGGGGGGGGGGGCTTGCGGCGTGGCGATGCCAGGAACCACCAACCCAGGTGCTTCCTTACCTTGCTACGCCCACTGTCAGTAACAGTAGGATATAGGATGTGCCTCTAATTCTAATCACGGTCCTAAAATTTACCGATGCAAAAGGGTCGTCTTTGAAAGCTGGCCTGTTTATAGGCACATTGCCAAGTAGGAATTGTTGTTCCAGCTGACTGCACAACTTTATGGACTAGGGGGCAGACGCTCAAAAGCTTACTACACCAGTAAGACAAGTTGTAGCCAGTCTAGCTTGCAAAACAAAATGGTTTCCAGGGGCTTTTACCAAGAATCCTATGCAAATGCCTTCCGAGGAGCTCATGTATTAAAATGAGCACTCGGTGTCATACAAAGCAAGAAGCGGCCACCTTTTACTTTGCCAAGTTTCCTGGCAGGTCTGGAGCTGTTGGTGGCTTCTTTCGTAAGAGCAGTTTGCTCGAATGTTTACATTTTGATGCAATATAACATAACACTTTTATGTGTATACTGCATTACCTTTCAGTTCCGTGCGATTCGCAGCTCAAAGAAGCCGAGATACACTCAGGAAAAAAAAAAATATCAAATACAAATACAAATTTTCTCCAATCAAAATTTATCAAATAAGTGCATTCTCAGGAGTTTTCTAAAATGTTGATAAGATACAGCCCTGGCTATCAACTGGCTGAATTCTTTATAGTCCTTATACTAAGATGTACTAACTGATTTAGAGCATGCTAAAGATAAGCACACACTAAATGCTAAGGTCCCCATAGAATATAATGGCTGCCTTAGCTTTTAGCGCACGCTAAATCGATTAGCCCCTCCTCCGCCCTCGTCTCTGCCCTTCCCCGCTCCTTCCCTGATCCCCATTCCTTTCCCCCGTACCTCTAGTCTTTCACTGCCATGAGCAACAAGAACTTCGACATGCTCCCCGCAACCCCATCGGCTCTCCCTCTGCTGTCGCTTCCTGTGTGCGGCACCCGGAAGTGACATCAGCGAGAGAGACTAAGTAGTCGCTAGGAGCACGTTGAAGTTGCTTATGGTGGTGAAGGGAAGGGGGCACACACGTGGCAAAGGGAGGAGTGGGAAGGAGTGGAAAGGAGGAGGGGTGCTGATGCCCCCACCCACCCCCTCTTACTATACCACTGGTGGCAGGCAGCGCTTACAGAATCTAGGCCTGAGTGTTCTTGCATAACAAAGTGTGTTTGGGAGGTTCACACAGGAAGTGGGACTATCACGATGCGGCAGGGAGTAAAACGAGGATCCTGCAGACCCCACGGATCCCACAGATCCAAAGCACAAGGCCTTGTGATGTCACTATGATGCTATCCCTGCATTCCAATTCTAGAGCTCTTTAAGTTTCAAAAGAAAGAGGTGTCTGCAGTACTTCCCAGATGTTTTATCTAACGGTCGCATATATGAAGCGCTGATAGGGTGCTGTCGAACTTATTGTACAGGACAAACAAGAGAAATTCACCCAATGAATCCACAGTACAACGGAGACAGCCAAGAACAAAACAAAACTGTGGAGGCGATGATCTTGACAAACAGTTTATTGTGAAAAGTATTCACGGATAAAAGCAATGCATATACGATACTCGACAAATCCAAATAATGCACAGTATCAGGTCTGTGGTATGGACCCGACACGGTCCGTGTTTCGGTATGAAACAACCTTCTTCCGGAGTCTGTTCTGTCAAAACCACAAAGAATAGAAATGCTTAAAAGCATCCAAATTACGGGGTCTAGTTCCAGCAATTGAGGTGAACCATAGAATACATATAAAGGAATTCTATAACAAGGCAGCTGCAGTTATGCATCTCTTGCAGTGTAAATGCAGAGTAAAAGAGAAGTTATGTGTGCAATACTGCAAGCGCTATTCCAAAATGGGGTGTGTAAGTGCTATCGCATGTAACTAAAAGGGGGGGGCATGCGCATGGATGGGACTTGGGCAGGGCTCCTATTTACTTGCATAATTTACAGAATACTGCCCCCGGGTGTCTTTATCAGGGCACCTAAGACGGCTATGATTGAAGTCTACAAAATCCTGAGTGGCGCAGAATGGGTGCAAGTGGATCAATTTTTCCCTCTGTCATAAATTACAAAGACGAGGGGGCACTCGATGACGTTACAGGGAAATACTTTTAAAACCAATTGGAGGAAATATTTTTTTCACTCGAAGAATGGTTAAACTCTGGAATGGATTTCCAGAGCAGATAGCATAGCTGGTTTTAAGAAAGGGTTTGGACAAGTTCCTGGAGGAAAAGTCCATAGTCTGTAGACAGACATGGGGGAAGCCACTGCTTGCCCTGGATTGGTAGCACGGAATGTTGCTACTCCTCGAGTTTTCGCCAGGTACCTGGATTAGCTATCGTGAGAACGGGCTACTGGGCTTGATGGACCACTGTTCTTATGCAATGACTGATAGCCCCGATTCTCTTCCCTGTAAAAAGTCTATATACAGCATTTTATTTTCAATGAACATCTCAAACTAAACACAGAAAAAAAAATCAAACTGCTATGGTTTGATCAACACACACACTTAGGGCTCCTTTTACTAGGGTGCACTAGCGTTTTTAGCGCACGCAGATTAGCGCACGCTAAGCCCACGCTACACGGCTAGAACTAACGCCAGCTCAATGTTGGCGTTAGCGTCTAGCGTGCGGCATTGTAGCGCACGCTATTCCGCGCATTAATGCCCTAACGCAGCTTAGTAAAAGGAGCCTTTAATCCCAGACACTATCAACCTTGCAAATGGAATTACAGTAGTTTCAACACAGAAAGATCATCAAAAGTCCTGGAACTCATCCTAGATAGCATGCTGATTTCTGAAGATTATATTAACAACTTAGTCCATAAAGTGATTCTTACACCGCAGAAGTCGAGAAGGATCAGATCCTGTTTCTTCCAGCGGCAATACAGAATACTAGTACAAACAACTATCCTATCTACACTAGACTACTGCAATGCATTGTTTTCAGGAATATCAGAGAAACAAATGAAAAAAAATTCAGCTAATACAGAATATAAGTTTTTGCTGTGGCGTTTTGTAAGTCATGATTTGATCATGTCACACCACTGCTCATGGAATTACAAAAGTGAGTAGATTTCAAGCTGTATTGTCTTACTTTGAAGACTCTACATGGGGAAGCCCCAGATAGCTTCTCCAGATTTACTGATTTATTGGGCAGATCTGCTGAGCACCACAACTCTGACCGCCTGACTCTACCATATCCAACTCTAAAAAATATATAAATGGCCTCATAGTAAAGCCCTTAATTATCAGATTGCCAAAATCTGGAGCTCACTACCTGTAGAGATCCATGTCACAAAAGCATATACCACCAAAGCGTGTTCCACCAAAAAACTGGAAACTTGGCTTTTCAGAAATCTCTCAGAAAGGAGGTAATGATGTTTGTAAACCAGTATACCAGATGTCTCTGTTAGTACAATAACCTGGCTTCTATTACATATTTCTATGTATAACCCTATGTAGGTTTTTTTTTTCAGACCCTCTATGTAGTGTTTCAGACAATCTGTAATCCACCTCGAACTTTCTGACATCTGTATGATGGTATTTTTGTGAAAAAGCCTACTGTAGCTTTGCAAAGTAATGTTTTAGAGTAGACCAATGGTTCCCAACCCTATCCTGGGGGACCACAAGCCAATCAGGTTTTCAGGATAGCACTAATGAATATGCATGGGGTAGATTTACATGCTTGTCACCTCCATTATATGCAAATCTTTCTCATGCATATTCATTAGGACTATCCCAAAAACCCAACTGGCTGGGTTGGGAGCCACTGTTTTAGACTATCTGTAGCCAGTGTAACGAGGGTAGGAGGCCCCCGCTCTCCCTGCTCTTTCTCCACCCCACCCCCCCCCCCCCACCATGCACGCCTCCCCTTCCATTCCCTTTCCCCATATCCCTTTAAACTTCACCAGTGCAAGCAACATCTCCAAACTAATGCCCGCGCTGGCCTCGGCTCTCTCGCTGATGTCCAGGAAGTGACATCAGAGGGAGAGATGCTACTCATGCCTGTGAAGAATTAGAGGCAAGGGGGGAAGGCAAGGAGGGCACCCTGGGCAGTCCGTCCCCTTGTCTCTCCTTTACTATGCCACTGTCTGTAACCTGCCTAGAACTCCATCTGTGAGTCAAAATAATGTTTTCGATTATCTGTACCCTGCCTAGAATTCCACTTGCGAGGATTTGGTGGGATATACATTAACGCGTGCAGTACGAAAGCCTTTGTAAAATGACCTCCTGTGATTGTATTTTCACATCGACCGGTAAATATGTTGTCTTCCAGAGAAAGCAGTTACTTTGCATATTTCAAAGAGAAGTCTGCAGATATTTAAAAATTATATGCAAGGCTTGCAGGCACTTTTACACCCATGCAGGAAGTCTGAAAATTATCTCTTGAAAACTCAGGCCCTCTTTTACTAAGGTGGCTAATTGAATTAGCGTGGGCTAAATGCTAACATGTGCATGTTAGTCTTTGGATGCGTTAGTGGTCCTCTTCTCCCTCGAACAGAGGAGATTGAGAGAGGACATGATCGAAACATTCAAGGTACTGTAGGGGATAGACTTAGTAGATAAAGACAGGTTGTTCATCCTCTCCAAGGTAGAGAGAACGAGAGGGCACTCTAAAGTTGAAAGGGGATAGATTCCATACAAACGTAAGGAAGTTCTTCTTCACCCAGAGAGTGGTAGAAAACTGGAACGCTCTTCCGGAGGCTGTCAAAGGGGAAAACACCCTCCAGGGATTCAAGACAAAGTTAGACAAGTTCCTGCTGAACTAGGGCGTACACTGATAGGGCTAGTCTCAGTTAGGGCGTTGGTCTTTGACCAAAAGGGCCACTGTGTGAGCGGACTGCTGGGCATGATGGACCACTGGTCTGACCCAGCAGCGGCAATTCTTATGTTCTTAGTAAAAGAGGGGGTGACTACTCAGACAAAGCTAAGCTCTTAAGTTAGGTTCCTGAATTTGTGCCCTACTTTCAGCCAGGGAAGGGGGCATGTTTGGTGGTGAAGAGTGGGACGTGACAGCGCTAATCCGCACATGGGGCATTGTCATGCACTAACTGGTTAGCATGCCTTTAGCAAGGGATCCTTACCACCTACAAAATGGGTGGTGGTAAGGGCTCACGCAGGAATATTTTTAATGGCCGCACATTAATTGCGCAATTAGCACACAGCCATTACTTCCAGAAATAGGAAAAATCTGCCTATTTCTAGCCGTGGCAAAAGTGGCACACGGAAAAGACTTGTGGTAAAGACGCGCTAAGGCCACTTCTGCTGCGGCTTTAGTAAAACAGTCTACGTTTTCAGCTGAAAATTCAGAACATAAGAATAGCCTTACTGGGTCAGCCCAATGGTCCATCAAGCCCAGTAGCTCATTCTCACGGTGGCCAATTCAGGTAACCAGTACCTGGCCAAAACCCAAAGAGTAGCAACATTCCATACAGAATCTCAAAGAATAGCAAGATTCCGGAATCCCAGAGAGTAACAAGATTCTAGAACCCCAAAGAGTAGCAACATTCCATATAGAATCTCAAAGAATAGCAAGATTCCGGAAACCCAGAGAGTAACAAGATTCTAGAACCCCAAAGAGTAGCAACATTCCATATAGAATCTCAAAGAATAGCAAGATTCCGGAAACCCAGAGAGTAACAAGATTCTAGAACCCCAGAGTAGCAACATTCCATATAGAATCTCAAAGAATAGCAAGATTCCGGAATCCCAGAGAGTAACAAGATTCTAGAACCCCAAAGAGTAGCAACATTCCATATAGAATCTCAAAGAATAGCAAGATTCCGGAAACCCAGAGAGTAACAAGATTCTAGAACCCCAGAGTAGCAACATTCCATATAGAATCTCAAAGAATAGCAAGATTCCGGAATCCCAGAGAGTAACTGTAACAAGATTCTAGAACCCCAAAGAGTAGCAACATTCCATGCTACCGATCCAGGGCAAGCAGTGGCTTCCCCATGTCTTTCTCAATAACAGACTATGGACTTTTCCTCCAGGAAATTGTCCAAACCTTTCTTAAAACCAGATGCGCTTTCCGCTCTTACCACAACCTCTGGCAACATGTTCCAGAGCTTAACTAATGTAAGAGCTGAAAGGTTATGCCATTCATTTGCTCAAATGTATCAGCCTAATGTATGAAGCTAGTGCTGAAAATCCATACTAAGCTTGTAACTTTCATTCCCCATCCTAAATCTACGCTTGTTGGAGCCCACCATTAGGCTCCTGAATTTAGGAGAAAATGCCATTTTAAATCTACATGTAGAATCTTAGCCCTAGTCAATTTTCAAAGATGCCAATTTGGCCCCCTTGGCAGCTCCGCCTATATTTGTGTTAAAAGAAGTTGAAAAAGATGCTTCCACACTGTCTTCTAAGGACTGGTACAGTACATCTCTCTAGAGTTAAGCAGTTCATCGGTTAAAAATAGCTATATTTGATATAAACAAAAGGACAGTTTGCAGAACTGACTACAGCTGCATTACTTCAATTTTTTACGTGAGAAAAGAGAAAGGCTAGCAACACGACTACATATAAAGAAACTTAACTTTGCCCTCAAAACACTGTTTGCAACTTTATGAAGTTTCTTGGCAGCTGGATAACAGGAGTGATTTATGCCCAACTTGAATTCCAATCTCTAAGCACTAAGTGGAAGAGCTAACATAGCCTGTAGAGATATTTATCTTTACAAGACCCGCTGGTAAAAACTCTTCAACAGTCTTTGTATTAAAAAAAAAAAAAGAAGGAATGTTAAGACCTCCTATCGAATTAGGTTTCTTTGCTTTCCCGAATCATCCGTGCTGTCTTCTCTCTTGTAGTCACACGGTCTGAGTATCGAAATGCTGTAACCCAACATCTTCCAACTTGATCTGGGCCTCACGTGTTCAAAAGAAGTCTTCACCGTCCAACATTTTGCTGTGTAAAGTTTTTAACCCTTGTTAATGTTTCACATTGCCCCAAGAAGGCCTTTCTTGAATTGCTAACAGTTTGCCTTTGCACATTTTCACCAAAAAAAAAAAAAAAAACGCAAGTCAAGTTCAGTTACTTATTATTAACCTTTGACCTACGACAAGTTCCTCTGATGTGTTGGGACGGTCCTGTGTCGGTCTACTATGCTGAGACTTATTACACAAAAGAGCCTCTGTGTTGAACCTTGTCCCACAAGCACGAAATGGGAGAAAACTTTCCATACACAGACTTCAGATTTATTTAGGCCTCCTTTTAGCAAGCCGTGCCGGGGGGTGGGGGTTTATCGCCGGCCGCTGAGGTAAAAGCTCCAACTTTACTTTCGGAACTCGCATCAGGATTTTTCTGGACAAAGAATCTGGATTTATCCGGATGTCTCCAAGATAACACAGGACCGCAGAAAAAAATTTCTTTCTATGCGTGAGGAAACAAAGGAACTGGGGGCGTCTTATTTGTTAGCAAACCCCTGGAAATGTTTGGTTTGTTACCTTGGGACTAATTACTCTTTCTTTTTACCATCACAATTGAGAACCTTTCTGGACCTTAAAAAGGTCTCCGGAGATTAGTTGTGATCAGCTGGATTTAAGAAATATGGCGTTGTTAAGCATAATCAGCTTTGCGCTATTCATTTTTTTAAAATTTTCTCCATGAAATTTAATGGATCTCCCTGGTAATTTGTGGTCTAAGAAAGACAATAATTTGTATACCACTAATGATGTTATTTTCTTTTTCTTTATATTTTATGTTCTGTATTTCTGAAACAAGTGTATCACTTGCGAAATATTATAAATTAATAAAAATTAATTAAAAAAAAAAAAAAAAAGCTCCAGCGTTCATAGGAATTCTGTGAGTGTCGGAGCATTTATTGCAGCAGCCGGTGATTTATAAAACCCTAACGAGGCTTGAAAAAAAAGGGGGTCTCAATGAGTTACCCACCCCCCTTTTTACAAAATCACGGATTCCTTTCTAAGTTTCGTTTGACAGCGAATTGTGCTAAGTGTGGTCACCCAAGGTGGGCCTGGGTCACATGGTCTGGTCTTGTCCTCATAGGACAGCCTTTTGGACTCAAGTTTTCCCTTTGGTCAGCACAATTAGCAAAATGACTGTTTGTCATTCTGTCACGATATTATCTGGAACTACCCCTGTCCATAACCCTAGACCAGGGGTGTCAAAGCCCCTCCTCGAGGGCTGCAATCCAGTCGGGTTTTCAGGATTTCCCAATGAATATGCATGAGATCTATTTGCACGCACTGCTTTCATTGTATGCTAATAGATCTCATGCATATTCATTGGGGAAATCCTGAAAACCCGATTGGATTGTGGCCCTCCAGGAGGGACTTTGACACCCCTGCCCTAGTCAGAGAGGTACAAGGACGGTGTTGATAGCTCTCAAGGACATGCTGGACTCTGATGCTCCCACTGTTTCTCTCTGGAGGACTCGATCACTTTATTGATGTGGGTTTTGAAAAGCAGCACGTCAAAATCGCGTCGGGAAGGAGGATTCGCGTATGCGTGGACACAGCGTGGTGATGCCATTGTGTTGTGTCTGCACATGCGCGGATGCCATCTGGGGTGGGCCTGGGGCGGGGCAGAGCGGGGTGTGACATAGGCAGAACGGGGCGGAATTTGGCGGGCCTGGGGGGGCGTGTTTCTGCTTGGATTTTTTGCTCTGCTTTGTTATGTCTAATGTTGAGAACTCTGGAGGAGGGATCGGGGGGGAGATAGGGGGGTGTTTGGGGGAGTGGTTGTATTCCTATCCTGAAAATTGAGCCTTTTGTTGCCTGTTTGTACTTTATTTTATTTCTTCCTTTTGTATGTCGCACTTATCTATACAAGCTCTAGGTTTACACTTCTCCCTCCGTATTCGCTGTGATAGGGGGATTAACAGACCCGCAAATACAGAAAAACTGCAAATAACTTTTTCATATGTTATTCGCTGTGTTCTATTAAAAGCCATCGTGAATAGGGTGAAACCATGAATAACATGGTGGGAGACCTGGCCTGTCCCTGAAGGAGAGGCAAAACACGGTGAAGAAAGTGCTGGGAATCGGCGATTTTCTCTGGAAACGCTTGGAATCAGCGATTTCTCTATGCAAGCTGACGTCATTTGGGGGGGAGGAGCCAGCAAGCTAAAAACCTTGAATAATTGAAACCGCGAATGCTGAAACCGTGAATACAGAGGGAAAAGTGTTTTGGGCTCAATAAAAAATCATTTAAACAAAACCACAGAAGCAGTGTTTAATGCAGGCCAGTCCACCGAATGCTCTGAGCTGCTCCCGACACTCACAGGAACTCTATGAGTGTCGGGAGCAGCGCAGAGTATTCGGTGCACCGGCCTGTGCAAAAACATGCTTTTGCGGTTTTGTATAAGGGGGGGGGGTTAATTACTGGAAATTATTAACTGCCGTTATGAAGAGATAAACCCAAGGCAACGTACAGCAGGTACAGTTTGACATAAAACTTACAATTTTGTTAAAAGCTTAATGACGGTGAAATAAACAAGTAGAAGCTTAAATACAATAAATGAGGTAAATTTGCAGAAAGGAGAATTAAATCCTAATAATAGGAATAACATGATACGGTATCAGAAATGTATACATAGTAGCTGCACAGTAGAATAGTAGATTCCCTTGTTTATTATTATTAAATCTTTTTTTATTGGTAAAGAGAATAACAACTCGCAACCACAGAACACAGATAAGGATTGTAACTTTTCCAACAACAGGCAAAAGAGGGACACCTCCCCCCCCCCCCAAAGAGGACTGGACTCTGATGTCCTCTCAGGGATCAAAGAGACCCAAACACGCCCCAACAGACCTGTACCCCCATCCCCCCAAACCCCCCTCCCCCCTTCCCCCAACAGAAAAAGAATCCCAGGTCAGACAGGTGGAGCAGAATACAGTTGCAGTCTTTTCAAAATTCGACGACGACTCCCCGGCGGCAAGCTGTCCAAGTAAGGAGACCAAGTATGAATGAAGTTTCTACTCTTGCGACGAGAGGAGCAAGCCAGCCTGGCCTCCCAGCACATCAGCTCATGAAGTTTATTCCTCCAATACCAAAAGGAGGGAGGAACATCGGCCAGCCAATGGTTGAAAATACACTTCTTCCCCAAAATATAACATTTGCTCAAAAACAATTTTTCAGCAGAAGAAAAAACAGAGAATGCAGGGAAGTGAGCAAACAGCATAGGAAAAACAGAAAGAGGGACAGGAACTTGAAGAAGGCCCTGAAGGAAGGAGGCCAGAGCCCCCCAAAAACCCTGAATACTCTCACTCCAAAAGCCATGAAAGTAAGAATTCACTTCAGTGAGGCAGGTGAGACAATACTGGGTATCCACACAGCCCGGCTCTGGGAGGTATAGGCCCGCAACAAGGTTCTGTAATGGCACTCACGCAGCTCCGCATTATATACTAAGGCTGGGACCCGGCGGAGAGCGCGGAGCAACCAGTCCGTCCCAAGCTCCCTCCCCAAATCCCTCCACCCAGCCTCCAAGACAGAGGAAAAATCACGAGGAGGCCCCAGGGCAGCAAGCCGCCGATGAAAAAAAGAAACCGAGATCTGAGGTTCTGGATTCTCCCCCCCCCCTCCAAAAAAGCTCTAAACCGCATCCCAAAGGCCAAAGAAAGGGAATCTCTAGGAAGCGAGCGCACATAGTGCTGCAACTGACAGTGTGCGTAAGCAAGATCAAGAGAGGGAAGACCACAGTGCTGCAAGTCAACGCAGGACTTCAGCTCCCCGTCACATAGGAACTCACAGCCCTTAGCCCGACATCTGCCAAAAACCGAAGGCACCAACCCTGCAGACTGAAAACCTACCTTTTTGATAGCCTTCAATCGTTAACCCTACTCCTCGCCCTCCAACCCAGTCAGCTGATTAACCGTTCCCCTTAACTGTATCCATGACATCCTATTGGTCTGTCTTGGCTGTTTAGATTGTAAGCTCTTTGTGACTCTGTACAGCGCTGCGTACGTCTAGTAGCGCTATAGAAATAATTCATAGTAGTAGTAGAAGTGTGAAGAGTTTCAGTCTTTGGGAAGCAGAGCTGAGCTTGTGATGTCATCATGCCTCGTTCCACCAATAAGAGCCAACCTCCTCAGTGATGTCACAATGGCTTGATTGTCCTGTTCTCCCCTCTGCCCTCCAACCCAGCCAGCAGATTAACCCTTCCCCTTAACTCTTTCCATGACATCCTGTTTGGCTGTCTTGCCTGTTTAGATTGTAAGCTCTTTGGAGCAGGGACTATTTTCTTGCTCTTT
Organism: Geotrypetes seraphini; assembly: GCF_902459505.1. Taxonomy (NCBI): domain Eukaryota; kingdom Metazoa; phylum Chordata; class Amphibia; order Gymnophiona; family Dermophiidae; genus Geotrypetes; species Geotrypetes seraphini. The sequence continues at coordinate 250,785,194 of NC_047088.1, forward strand.
GTGACTCTGTACAGCGCTGCGTGCATCTGGTAGCGCTATAGAAATAATTCATAGTAGTTGTAGTAGTAGTAGTGTTTGTCTGGATGAGATTGTTGAGGAGTCAGAGCCAATTAAAGATTTTATGAAATAAAGCTTTTTGTTTTTCAGGAGTTAGCTGTAAGCAGTGCCAGATTTACCTATAAGCTAAATAAGCCACCGCTTTGGGTCTCACAACGTGCAGGGGTCTCTCAAAAGTTCAGTATTTTGGGGAGGCTGATTAATAAGGAAAACAGATTCATTATGTGAGATCGAGGAACTCCATCTTTTCTATGGTGAGCATAAAACTTTGGAATTCGCTTCCTGGGGTTTTGAGACTCTTGAGTCCTTTGATTAAGGCGCACTAACGCCATATGCCATTATATTCTATGGGCACCTTAGCATTTAGCTTTTGCTAATCTTTAGCACGCGCGTAATCGGTTAGCACGCCATAGTAAAGGACCCCGTAGTCTATTCTTAGGGCATTTGGGCCCTCTTTTACTAAGGTGCACTAACCGATTAGCGTGTGCTATTTTAATTAGCACACGCTAAACGCTAACGGGTACATGTTCGTCTATGGACATGTTAGCGTTTAGCGTGCGCTAATTCAATTAGCGCACCTTAGTAAAAGAGGGGGATGGTCTGTTGTAATATTAGGTATGTTATTCTGCACACCGCTTTAGATTTTAAGTGGTTTATACATTTTTTTAAATAAAATTTTATGTGGCTTTTTTATATCAAACTTATTTAAATGTTCAAGAGGTGAAATTACTTTCATCGGTACTTTTAAAATGGCTTCATGCATAAAGAATTTAGGTAATATTTTAAGCATAGATTTTCTGTTTTCAGGCTTATTAGCTTTCTAATGTACACTGAAATTATTTTTTTAATTCTGCATACACATTGGGACGGTTTCTATAAAGGGCGCCTAACTTACCCCCCTATTACGAAGCTATGTTAAGCTTTTTTATTGCCGGCCATATATCCACCATCCTCTCTAGACTAGACTACTGCAACTCCATCTATATAAGCCTAACTAAGAAAAACCTCCATAGACTTCAGCTAATTCAGAACGCCGCTGCCAAGCTTATTTTCGCAAAAGGCAAGTTCGATCACGTTTCCCCACTCCTCTCCAAGCTTCACTGGCTCCCAGTATACTCCAGAGTCCTCCATAAATGTGCCTGCTTAGCCTTCAAGATTCTACATGGCGTCCTTCCTCCCGTTATCCCACTCTTCTGGAATTCCTCAAACCCGCTCTCTTCTAGACCCTCCCAAAAACTGAAACTATCTTTCCCATCTATAAAAGGTATATCCCGCGCAGGAAAACTTGGAACATCCCTCCCCTTTAGAACCACGGAACTCTGGAACAACCTCTCATCCCCGCTCAGAAATTCTAGCTCCTTCCAATCCTTCCGTAAACGCTTGAAAACTTGGCTCTTCTCAAAAATCTAATCTCCTCCCGTCTCTAGTACCCTGCCCCTCTCTATCTTCTCAGTCCCTCTCCTATATCCCTTCTTTGTAATTTCCTTTCCTCCTTTACCTCTGTAAACCGCGCCGAGCTCTGCGCATGCGGAGATGGTGCGGTATACAAACCTAAGGTTTAGTTTAGTTTAGTTTAGTATTTGCTCTGATGCTCATAGAATTTAAAAAAAAAAAAAAAAGCCTAACACGGCTTTGTAAAAGATAGAGTTATTTGGCAAATTACCCTTAACAGCCTCAATAATTGATTAAATACAAAATTTACACACACACACACACACTTTAAGAAGCCGAAGTAGGGTTTATATTGCCTCCAACTTTGGATGTCTTCCAAAGTCAGACTTAGGGCTCCATTGTACGAAGCTGTGTTAGTGGTTTAACGCGCGTAATAGCGCGCGCTAATTTGCAGACGGTAGTTTTTCGGCTGGCGCGCTCTAAAAACGTGCGCGCGATAAAGCCGCTAGCGCGGCTTCGTCAAAGGAGCCCTTAGATGTCCTATCGAAAATGCCCTGCCATGTGACACAGTTTTGCCCCTTTTCTGGATTTTATTTGAACCTTATTAATATGGGTCCATATCACTGTACGTCCTGGATTGAAATAAAGAAGATTTTACCCTGCCGGTTCTGGCGGATTACTCATTGTCCGTTCCCACTGTCTCCTCTGCTATACTATGCCCATGGGTTCCCATCCTGTTGGACTCCTTGGTGGTACTGTGACTGCCAGGACAGTCTGTGGGCAGAGCCAGCGGGTATCTAGTTAGCGGCCATAATCAGACCATCAACCATAAACCAACAAAATGGCTCTCCTAATTTCCAGTTGACTATCTGAATATTGTTGCTTCCCAGATAACAGGACCAGTATGTGTGAAAATAGAACATAAGAACATAAGCATTGCCATATTGGGACAGACCACAGGTTCGTCAAGCCCAGTATCTTGTTTCAAACAGTAGCCAATCTAGGTCCCAAGTACCTGGCAAGATCCTGTGCTGCTTATTCTAGGAATAAGCAGTGGATTTTCCCAAGTCCATCTTAATAATGGCTTATGGACTTTAGTTTTAGGAAATTATTCAAACCTTTTTTTTTTAACCCTGTTAAGCTAACTGCTTTCACCACATTATCTGGTAACGAATTCCAGAGTTTAATTACATGTTGAGTGAAGAAATATTTTCTCTGATTTGTTTTAGATTTACTTCTTAGTAGCTTCATCGCATATCCCCTACTGCTAGTATTCTTGGAAAGAGTAAACAAGTGACTCACATCTACCTACTCCACTATTTTAAAGACCTTTTTTTTTTCTTCTTTTTTTTTTTTTAAAGCGTCAGCTGGTCTAGATACTAACATTGAATATCCGCTTTAATTTTAACCCCAGTGGATTGAACGTAAGCCCCCTTCTCTATAAGATATTTAGATAACACAGGCTTAGATATAAACATATATTTATGCACACCTGAAATATTTTGTAAATTACTCTTGTTGCATTGCAGACAGTCTCTCGGAACTGCATGTCTGTAAGTGAACGCTGTTCATGGGCAAGTTATCAGGATGTTCCAAGTGGAAAACTAAGCACGCAAGCGATGATCAAAACTCATCTGGTTGTAATAAATTCTGTTGCAACACTGGATCCCTCTTCCAGTCACTGCCAATTTTCCTCTGCTAACTCTGGAGGCAGTTGACGCCGCCAAGGAACATCACACAAGCAAGAGAAGCGAAAAACCTTCCTTTTTGACAGCTGAACCTAAAAGACTTCTCAGAAACGAACTTTCCACTTCCTTCTCTAGATGAAGTTCTTAGACAATTGAGTTTTGCTGCCTCCCGTTCCACGTCCGCCTTGTTAATCTCCTCCCCCCCCGATCCCCTCTCACCCCTTCTCAGTAAGTCGCCTAGAGTCTGAATAGATATGTGCAACACAGAAATGGAAGATTAGATTAGATCAGGGGAGTGTGTGGCGCAGTGGTTAAAGCTACAGCCTCAGTACCCTGAGGTTGTGAGTTCAAACCTTGTGACCCTGGGCAAGTCACTTAATTCCCCCCATTGTACCAGGTGCATTAGGTAGATTGTGAGCCCACCGGGACAGAAAGGGAAAATGCTTAAGTACCTGAATAAATTCATGTAAAACTGTTTTGAGCTCCCCTGGGAGAATGGTATAGAAAAATAAATAAATAAAACAGATCAGAAGTCTGGCGCTTCGGAAAGCTATGGTTCATTTATGTTTACAACTCTCGGTAATCTAAGAAACACCAGGAGCCTATTTACAAAGTTGAACTAGTGCCTAAATGCTTGTTAATGTTAAATCTGAGATATTAAAAACATGCTAGTATCATTTGTGTAGGCGCTGCCTATAACACAAAAAAACCTGGTCCAAAAAAAAAAAGGAAAATATTAATGAAGCATTGTAACACGGCTTTTTAAAAATTTTTTTTATATATATTTCATTTTCATTCTAAAAACAGTGCATACAAAAATTGCATAACAAGTTACCTGAAAAAACACGGCACTTTATTAAATAAGTCCTGAATAGCAGTGGCCCTTCGGAAAACACAAATGCCTGAAAATAAGATTTAACCTATCTACACAGGACTAGGCTAATTTTAGCCACCTGGGGAATCAGTTTCACAAAAGTTTTCCTAAAATCAGCATTTCATTGTTTTAGTTGGAGCACCATTCTGGGCTAGATTCTTAAAACTTGGCGGTAAAATCCAATGGGCCACTGTCGTAGCCGTTATTGTAGCAATTTCAAAAAGGTGAGTCATTCTCCAAAAATCTCACATGCAAATGAGGTTGGTGGAAAGTAGCGAAGATTCGCTAAATTTGCATGTGCCCATTGCTGGTGATAGTGATGGGCCCATGTGCAGAATTATCATTGCGCTCAATTGTCATTGCGCTCAATTGTCTTGCGCTCAATTGTCATTGAGCTGAATTGTCATTGCACTCAATTTTCTTGCGCTCAATTGCCTTGCGCTCACGTGTTTTGCGCTGAATTGTGTTGCGCTCAATTGTCATTGCGCTCAATTGTCTTGCGCTGAATTGTCATTGAGCAGAATTGTCGTTGCACTCAATTCTCTTGCGCTCAATTGCCTTGCGCTCACGTGTTTTGCGATGAATTGTGTTGCGCTGAATTGTGTTGCGCTGAATTGTGTTGCGCTGAATTGTCATTGCGCTGAATTGTCTTGCGCTGAATTGTCTTGCGCTTAATTGTCGTTGCGCTCAATTGTGTTGCGCTCACGTGTCTTGCGCTGAATTGTCATTGCGCTCAACTGTGGTTGCACTCAATTGTTGTTGTGCTCAAATGTCTTGCGCTGAATTGTCATTGCGCTGAATTGTCTTGCGCTGAATTGTCATTGCGCTCAATTGTCATTGAGCTGAATTGTCATTGCACTCAATTCTCTTGCGCTCAATTGCCTTGCGCTCACGTGTTTTGCGCTGAATTGTGTTGCGCTGAATTGTCATTGTGCTCAACTGTGGTTGCACTCAATTGTCGTTGCGCTCAAATGTCTTGCGCTCACATGTCTGCGTGCTTTTGTCTTGCGAGCATTTGACATGCCACCCATAGATACAACCACACCATCAGCAATACACTGAGCATGCAATCAAGGTCTGCCCTAGGCAGTTATTGCTCAGGCAGATGCTGGCCCTGCCCCTAGCAGTTACCACACTGGCTTTACAGGTAGTAAAGGTGGCACAATCCTGGCAGCTAAGGATGGTGAAAAATATACAGCAATTTAAAAAAAAAGCCTCTTGAAAACCTCCTTATTTGTAGAAGCTTTTCTGTAAATGAAGATGCTGATTACTACGGGGTCTTTTTATTAAGGCATGCTAACTGATTTAGCGTGGGCTAAATTCTAAGGCGCCCATAGAATATAATGGATGCCTTAGCATTTAGCGCGCAGTAATCTTTAGCGTGCGCTAAATCGGTTAGCGCACCTTAATAAAAGGACCCCTATAAGATGCTGGATACAGAATGTGTGATTTTATTTGCTTTTATTGTTTAAAACATGACTTGTTTAATGTTTGTTTTATGGTCTATGTATGTATTTTTGGAACCTGCTTAGTTTTAAGCGGGATATATTTATTTATTTAAAAATGTATATACCGCATATAACTAGGCGGTTTACACATTACATACATATTATCCTGTGCTCCCTATGATCACTACAAATGTAACACAAACAGACAAACTGGACAGACACATTTTTAACATCCCCACCACGATAGATAACAGAATTCCAAGACAGCATAAACAGGCATTATCAGGTCAAATTTCAACAATAGAAATATATCCTAACGTGGATTAAAAACTGGCTGGAGCATAGGAAACAGAGAGTGCGGGGTAAATGGACAATACTCGGACTGGAAGAGCGTCACCAGTGGGGTGCCGCAGGGCTCGGTGCTTGGACCCGTGCTCTTCAACATCTTTATAAACGATCTGGACATTGGTACGACGAGTGAAGTGATTAAATTGCAGACGATACAAAGTTATTCAGAGTAGTGAAGATGCAGGGGGACTGCGAAGATCTGCAACGTGACATAACCAAGCTCGAGAAATGGGCATCGACATGGCAGATGAGGTTCAAGGTGGATAAGTGTAAAGTGATGCATGTCGGTAAGAAAAATCTCAAGCACGAGTACAGGATGTCCAGGGCAGTACTTGGAGAGACATCCTAGGAAAGAGACTTGGGAGTTCTGATCAACAAGTTGATGAAGCCGTCCATGCAATGTGCGGCGGCGGCGGCAAAAAGGACAAACAGAATGCTAGGAATGATAAAGAAGGGGATCACAAACAGATCAGAGAAGGTTATCATGCCACTATACCGGGCCATGGTGCGCCCTCACCTGGAGTACTGCATCCAGCACTGGTTGCCGTACATGAAGAAGGACACGGTAGTACTCGAAAGGGTCCAGAGAAGAACGACTAAAATGGTTAAGGCTGAATTTGATCTTTAAAACATACTTTAGCAAATATTTTCTGTGTCACCATCATTAATTGTGCCCCCTTATTAAGTATATGAAAAATAGAACCCAAACTGGTAAGTTTCGCTTTCAAAAGAGTCATTATCCCAATATGGAATTATCATTTGCCAGCTCTGAACTTCTGTGTAGTTCATAATGCTTCTGGCATCTTTGGGTGCAGACATCATTTATTTACATCCATTTCCCTGCCAAACAAAGATAATTATTTAAATTACTTCCCGATGTAGAATTTTTTTAATCCCAATGCTCAGCTAAGCTGAATGCCATATGCTTATTTAGGATAACAAATGCTGGATTGACTTTCTATTTTTACTTTTGGCCAGATATAAATATCTAAAAAACAGAGGTGATAACATTGGGAGTAATTTTTAAAGTATTTTGGACTAAATTCCATAAATGGTGTCAGAAAAAAATCGGTACAGAATATCTACTGTAGCGATATCCAATTTTTGCAATGGCGACTATAATAAAATGAGTAAAATAGTTAAAGAGAAGATAAAATGGTCTGTGGCAAAGGTCAGAAGTGTAAACCAGGTGTGGTTGTTGTTTAAAATGCCATCATGGAAGCCCAGACCAGATGTAGTCCACATATTGAGAAAGGTGGAAAGAAATGAAAACGAGAGCCGGCGTAGTTAAAATGTGAAGTGGAAGAGGCTCTTTTAGCCAAGAAAACCTCCTTTAAACAATGGAAAAAGGATCCCAATGAAGAAAATAAGAAGAGACATAAGCACTGGCAAGTTAAATGCAAAACATTGATAAAGAAAGCTAAATAAGAATATGAAGAACAATTTGCCAAGGAGGCAAAAATCATAATAACAATTATGTTAGGTACATCAAAAGCATCAAACCTGTGAGGGAATCTGTGGGACCATTGGATGATCAAGGAGTAAAAGGTGCGCTCAGAGATATCAAGACCTTAGCGGAGAGACTGAATCCTTTGCTTCAGTATTTATGGAAGAAGATGTAAGAAATCTTCCTGAACTAGAAATGGTTTTCAAGAGTAGTGAGGAATTCATGAAATCTTGGTGAACCTGGAAGAAGTATTAAGCCAAATCAACAATTTAAACAATTATAAATCACCTGGACCAAATGGTATACATCCCAGGATACTGAAAGAATTCAAACATGAAATTGCTGTAACCGGTCACTAAAATCATTTGTAGTACCTGAAGATTGGAGGGTGGCCAATGTTATGCCAATTTTAAAAAAGGATTCCAGGGGAGATAGAGGGAATTACAGACCGGTAAGCCTGACCTCAGTGCCAGGCAAAATAGTAAAAACAATTATAAAATATAAAATTGTGGAACATGTAGACAAACATGATGTAATGAGACAGAGTCAGCATGGGTTTAGCTGAGGGAGGTCTTGCCTCACCAATTTGCTGTGGATAAAGGCGAGCTGGTTGATGTAGTGTATCTAGATTTCCAGAAAGATTTTAATAAAGTTCCTCATAAGAGACTCCTGAGAAAATTAAAGAGTCATGGGATAGGAGGCAATGTTCAATTGTGGATTAAGAATTTATTATCGGACAGAAAACAAAAGGTAGGGTTAAATGGCCATTTTTCTCAATGGAGGAGGGTAAATGGTGGTGTACCAAGGGATCAATACTGGGACCGGTGCTATTTAACTTATTTATAAATGATCTGGAAACTGGAACTACAAGTGAGGTGATTAAATTTGCAGACGAAACTAAACTGTTCAAAGCTGTTTAAAATGCATGCGGACTGTGAAAAACGGCTGGAAGACCTTAGGAAATTAAAACACTGGGCGTCCAAATAGCAAATGAAATTTAATGTAGACAAATGCAAAGTGATGCAACTTTGGAAGAATAACCCGAATCATATTAACCAGATGCTAGGGTCCACCTTGGGAGTCAGCACTCAAGAAAAAGATTTGGTTGTCACCGTGGACAATATGCTGAAACCTTCCACTCAATGTGTGGTGGCAGCCAAGAAAGCAAACAAGATGCTAGGAATTATTCGAAAAGGGATGGTAAACAAGATTAAGAATGTTTTAATGCCTCTGCATCGTTCAATGGTGTGAACTCACCTTGAATACTGCATTCAGTTCTGGTCTCCTTATCTCACTATTTTGATTCCTCTTAATAATTTTGCTACCGAAGTTATTAATTTAATTTAATTTAATTCTTATATACCGCTAATAACCGTGAGGTTTCTAAGCGGTTTACAAAAATGATGCATTAAAAGATACAATAAATAAAAATAAATATAAAATGAAAATTAAATTAAAAAATCTATTTTGATTCCTGTTAATAATTTTGCTACCGAAGTTATTAATTTAATTTAATTTAATTTAATTCTTATATACCGCTAATAACCGTGAGGCTTCTAAGCGGTTTACAAAAATGATGCATTAAAAGATACAATAAATAAAAATAAATATAAAATTAAATTTAAATTAAATTAAATTAAAAACTATTTTGATTCCTGTTAATAATTTTGCTACCGAAGATATAAATCAGATATCGTTCATTATGATTCAACAGTGGACTATCAGCTTCAAGTTGAAACTCAATACTGAAAAGACTAAATTTTTCCTGGCCAGTCCTAATGATAAAATAACAGATATGTTACTTCATCTTAATGGACATGACTACCCGATAACTACTTCCATCAAAATTCTGGGAGTCAAGCTGGACCACCATCTAACTTTGGTCAAGCACACTAATTTAGTGGTTTAAAAAAAAAAATAATTATTTTTCGTATTGTGGAAATTACAGACCATCAAAAAATATTTTGACCCAGTATCATTTAGATTATTGGTATAGTCATTAATTTTATCCATCTTGGATTACTGTAATATCATCTACTTGGGATCTTCTAAGAAAATCTTAATGAGACTGATAATCCAGAATACGGCTGTCCGATTGATCTTTGGTTTAAAAAACAATGACCATGTCAGCCCATACTATCGTTTACTGCAGGGGTGTCCAACCTCATGCAGCCCCGTGAAGTATTTTGTGCGGCCCCAGTTGAGGGTGATGCAGTGTTTTCCTCTGCTTCCCCCAGGTGTTTACCGTCTTGCCGGCTCCCTCCTCTGTCTTGCTGCAGCGTTTGCGCGGCCCCAGAAATTTTTTTTTTCGGCCAATGCGGCCCAGGGAAGCCAAAAGGTTGGACACCCCCGTTTTACTGCATTGGTTACCTTTAGAAGGAAGAGGAGTATTCAAATTTGCTTGTATCTGTTTTAAATTGATATCGGGATTGTCTCCAACTTACCTTTCCCCCCACTTTGAGTTATATAGGCCATTGAGGGAAACTAGAAGATTTCATTTATTTGCCTATTCCAAGGCAAATGGTAGTCGATATAAGACTATCTTAGACAGGACATTAGCGTTTCAAGCAGGCAAGCTGCAATCTTGGTTAGCTGAATGTATCCATCAAGCTACGTCATACTGTTCTTTTTGAAAATTAGTCAAGTGTGCTCTGTTTGATAAATTCATTATCTAACGCAGGAGTTTTTAAGATTGTAACTTGTATTTTTATTGAGTGATTGTACTTCGCTGACTGCCCAGTTTCTCTTAATGTAAACTGCCTAGAATTTCTGGTAATGGCGGTATAAAAAAATTAAGTTATTATTATTATTATATAGCAGCACTAGAAAAGGTTCAAAGAAGAGCGACTAAGATGATAAAGGGGATGGAGCTCCTCTCATATGAGGAAAAACTAAAGAGGTTAGGGTTCTTCAGCTTGGAAAATAGATGGCTGAGGGGAGATGTGATCGAAGTCTACAAAATCTTGAATGGTATAGAACGAGTTACAAGTGGATTGATTTTTTTACTGCATCAAGATTTATAAAGACTAGGGGACATTCGATGAAGTTATAGAGTAATACTTTTAAAACCAATAAGAGGAAATATTTTTTTCACTCAGAGAATAATTAAGCTCTGGAATGTGTTGCCAGAGGATGTGATAAGAGCAATTAATGTAGCTGGTTTTAAAAAAAGGTTTGGACAAGTTCCTGGAGGAAAAGACCATAAACTGCTGTTGAGACAGACATAGGTGAGGCTACTGCTTGCCCTGGATTGGTTGCTACTCTTTGGGTTTTGGCCAGGTACTAGTGACCTGGATTGGCCACCGTGAGAATGGGCTACAGGGCTTGATGGATCATTGATCTGATCCAGTAAGGCTATTCTTATGTTCTTAAGGTGGTCCACGACAGCAGATACCACTTTCAAAAATCTAAGTCCATTATTTATAAAGATTGCATCTCCTTTTAGTGGTTTAAATTGCATGTTATGATGGGAGACAGATTCAGAACAAATGCTAGGAAGTTCTTCTTCACTCAGAGGGTGGTGGATACCTAGAATGCGCTTCCAGAAGAGGTGGTAGAGCAGAGTATGATTTTGGGTTTCAAAAAGGGGTTGGATAAGTTCCTGAAGGAAAAGGGGATTGAAGGGTATAATTAGAGGGGTACTATACAGGACAAAATGTCTTAAGTAAAGGATCACTTACAGGTCACTGACCTGGGGGGCCACCGCGGGAGCGGACTGCTGGGCACGATGCTTATGTTCTTATGTTGTTTTCAAAGCATTACTGCATCTCAATGGCCACGAATTTGGTCTTGGAGGATGAAATGTACGGTGTCTGCATCTATGAGACAAATTTGGTTTTTTCTGTTGCATAGAGCGTTGTGGACCCCTGTTAGGTTGCAAAAATTAGATAGTTCTTTGTCTAATAGATGCTGGCATTGTCATCTAGAAGTAGGAACTTTAGATCATTTATTGTTTCATTGCCCATATATTATGAATTTTTGGAAATCAATTTGGGACCAAATTAATAATTTCTTAGATAACCCAGTGGCATTATCTTATGATACTGTGATATTTGGTATGGAAATGAGTGCAAAAAGTCAGATTTCTGCGAACAACAATAAATTGTTACTTATAATGACTGGGGTTGCCATTCAGCAAATTACATATAATTGGAAGGATTGGAGGAGATTAAATTATAACTTTTGGTGGAATTCTTTATGCCATATCTATAAAATGGAAAGATTTATTGCTTTACAAAGGGGATACTTTAAGAAATTTCAGGATGTGTGGAAACCATTAACAAAATATTGTAAGGATTAAGTAAAATGATTTCCCTTTTAATTATCAGTTCAGGATATAGGGAGGGGGGTATTTTTCTTATTACATATATTATATAATAATGGAAGATATGGATGGGAGGGATGGGAAAGGGGAAGGGATAAAAATTTATATAATGTACCAATGATTGTTTATAAGTGATATATTTATTGTTACTGTGAATAAATATATTTTACACTTAATGTAATTTTGAAAATGAATAAAGAATATTAAAAAAAAAAAAAAAACACTACATAAGATCCATAGTAAAGAGTTTCCTCATCTATCTCATGGACAATTCCTAACAACTGAAATTTTGACAGTGCTTTGTGGATAGAAAAAAACTGGTTCAGCCAAAACCGGTTTCACTTTGGCCAGTCAGAGCCCTGACTGCTCCCAGTGGTTTGGGTAGCTCTAGCTAGCCAAAGATTAACCAGACAACTTTATCGAATTCCCTATTTAGCCTAAGTGGATTCAGCTGGCTGCATCTGGGCCTCATCAGACATACAGGGCCCAATTCAAGCCTGTTTCACTGGATTGTGCTCACACAAGGACAAACTGGTTAAAGGGATCCGGAAGGTTCGCCCCCAACATTTCACCCCCAGCAATTCGCCCCTCACATTTCGCCCCCCACATTTCGCCCCCAGGTATGTTTTGCCCCCGGAACTTTCGCCCCCACACATTTCGCCCCCCGGATGTTTTTCCCCCACACATTTCGCCCCCGCACATTTCGCCCCCGCACATTTCGCCCCTGAGCGTTGGATTATGTGTACTACATCAAAATGATGAATGATTAAGATTAAAATGATGAAAAAATAAAATAAAAAAAGGTAAAATGATTAAGTAGGTATTTTTTACCTGATTTTTGTCAGAGAAGTCACTGGTCCGCCGGGACCAAACCGGATTTTTCAGAATTTGAGAGGACCAAAATACATAATTTACTTTTTTTGCTTTATTTTATCATGTTAAAATGGTGATTTGTTTCAAAAATCGAAAATTTGGGGGAGATGTCTCCTTTATCCCCAGAGCGAAGTCATTGATTTCTGTGATGTTTATCATTTTATTTTTTATTTTTTACTGTGCAAAACAAAAACTAACCTGTCAAATGAAATAACAGTCCAAACACAACACCGTCAAATAACAAGTAAAATGAAATACAGTGATAAAGTGAACCTAAAAGTCTGAAGCACAAACGTCAATCAAAATTCAAAATTGTATGCTATTCCTCTGAGATAGTCGATCAAATTTCGATAGGACCAAAATACATAATTTACTTTGGTCCTATCGAAATTTTGCAAAGTCATTGGCCAATTTTGGCGCCAGATTGGCCAATGCTCAGGGGCGAAATGTGCGGGGGCGAAATGGCCGAATTTAGCACTGGCGACTATAATCAGAATACATCACAAACATTAAAATCTAGGTCAGGTATTGATGTAGCAGTCACACATACATACATACTAGGGGAAAAACGCTCAGGGGCGAAATGTGCGGGGGCGAAATGTGTGGGGGCAAAACATCCGGGGGGCGAAATGTGTGGGGGCGAAAGTTCCGGGGGCAAAACATACCTGGGGGCGAAATGTGGGGGGCGAAATGTGAGGGGCGAAATGTTGGGGGCGAAACTTCCGTGAACCCTGGTTAAAGGATGTTCATTAAACTAGGTATTTTTGGTAAGAATGTCTGGTGTTGACTAGCTTACATTTTCGGTTTTTCCAGTATTGTTTGACTGGTTAAAGGACCTCCCATGATCCACCAATCAAATCTTCAGACTACCAGGCCTCTCTGAGGAAATCTAGGGCAGGAGAAAATAAAACTCACAAATCTCTACAGTTACTTGTAGGCAAGTCTGTAACTGTCAAGAAACAAGTTAGAAGTTTGCTTAATGTTGATGGTTTATATCTTAAGAGTCAAGGGAGTCAGCTGCTTTGTGTCTTCCTTATCTACAAAAACAGGAAGCTCTCTCGCCATCAACCTAGCATTTCAACCCCTCCCTTCAGAGTCTCAAGTTGATGCAAGACTTCATCATTCTGGCTGCCCAAAATGAGCCTTCTCTACTCAGCTGCCCCATCTTAATTAAATCCAGGCTACTCCTGTGAGAATGTCACTGCTTCCTCTAATGCTGAAAAATGCAATGGGTGATGAGTTTCCCTGTAATAAAGGAAAAGCAGTTCTGAAATATGTCACTTACTGTGTGTTTTGCTCAGAGACTCAGGGGAGACGCAGCGACGTGAATAATGGATTACGTGACTGAAGGTAATTGTGGAAGGATGGAACCTTGGGACTTACACATAGGAAGAAGTGGGCAGTTGCCTTGAGATATTCAGCACTTCTTTGACACCCCCCCCAAAAAAAAAAAAAGCAACATAAATTATTGTAAAAAAGTTGTCTGCAGTGATATTTTGTGATAACCTTAGATTAAATTAACCACAAAAAGGCGGTGTCAGGTCAAAAGCGCGCCAGGACAAAGGTGCGCGCAGACAATTGAGCGCAGCACGCGCCGCAGAAAATTACAGTTTTTACGGCTACGACGGGGAGGCGTGGGGGGGGAAACCCCCCCCACTTTACTTAATAGAGATTGCGCCGCATTGTGGGGGCGTTGTGGGGGGTGTGGGGGGTTGTAACCCCCCACATTTTACTGAAAACTTCACTTTTTCCCTGTTTTTAGGGAAAAAGTTAAGTTTACAGTAAAATGTGTGTGGGGGGGGTTACAACCTCCCACACCACCGGCGCAATCTCTATTAAGTAAACTGGAGGGGCTCCCCAACAAACCCCCCCCCCCGTCGGAGCTCCTAAAAACTGTAATTTTCTTTGGCGCGCGCCTTCGTCTTGCGCTCAGTTGTCGGCGCGTGCCTTTGTCTTTCGCGGGGTTGTCTATGAACTCAAAAAGGCGGGTGCCAGATAGATGTTTTACGCCAAGCCTGGGACAAAATGCTAAGCGAAACCTCAGCAAGTTGGCATGCCTGAATAGTTTTGACATGGTGTATCGTTGCTCCAACAATCTGACTCCCTGTAACTTCTATAAGAGAAAAATATTGCGTATTTATTTCTTCAAATGTATAGAATCGCTCTGTCTTCCAGCAACAACACACAATAATAAAAGAGATACACTCCTCCCACCGTATTCTTTTTTTTTTTTTAATTCTTTATTCATTTTTAGAACTTCAATTGTGCATAAAAGAAAATGCATTTACATAAATTATTATCATTACAGCACAATATACTTAATAGAATAAAAACAAGACTTATTTTCTCCCACCTACTTTCCAATTTACAAACACCTCATAAAAATACTTTTAATCAACCCTTCTATATTTCTTAAATGCCAAAACATATCTCCCTCCCCCCTCCCCGGATGTGTATGTTTCCATCAGTTTATACAAATCAATCTTTACAATATTTGGGGTCCTTTTACAAAGGCGCAGTTGCGGTTTAACTCGTGGAATATCGCACGTTAAACCGCCTGCCGTGCTAGTATCCCACGCCTCCATTGACGAGGCGTTAGGATTTTAGGCTGCCACGGGGATTAGCGCATGATGAAATGTCCAACGCACGAATCCCCGTAGTGCGCCTTGATAAAAGGAGCCCTTAGTTAATGGTTCCCAAACTGTCATAAATTTTTTATAATAACCCTTCTGAATGGCCATAAACTTTTCCGTTTTAAAGATATAACATAGGGATTCCCACCAGAATGGATAATTTAATCTATTCCAATTTTTCCAATTCTTTATAATAAGCTGAATGGCAACTCCCGTCATTATAAACAAAAGTTTGTTATTTTTTGACGAAATTTGACTTTCTTAATGATTCTCTGAGTGAAAAAAAATTACCCCCCTATTGGTTTTAAAAGTATTTCCAGAAACAGAAAAATTTAAAACCAGTGTGTTGTTAATATGTAAAGCAGAAGATTAAAGATATCCAGATTGATAATGAAATCAACAGCATCTTCCTATTTAGAAATTAATTTGTGCCTTTAAGTTTTAGGTCAATATTTAGCTGTGGAACATCCAGGGTGCAGAGCCTGGCAGGGCAGGGAAGGAAGGGGGCTGGGTGCAGAGCCTGGCAGGGGAGAGAGTGAGGAAGGGGTGACAGGATGCAGAGCCTGGCAGGGCAGGAAGGGAGGGGGCTGGGTGCAGAGCCTGGCAGGGTAGGGGAGAGACCGAGTAAGGGGTGACAGGATGCAGAGCCTGGCAGGGAGGGAGGGGGATTGGGTACAGAGCCTGGGGGGGCTGGGTGCAGAGCCTGGCAGGGCAGGGTAGAGAGTGAGTAAGGGATGACAGGATGCAGCCTGGCAGGGCAGGGAGGGAGGGGGGGCTGGGTGCATAGCCTGGCAAAGCAGGGCAGGGCACTTGAATATTAACCCCCTGGTTTATATTTGAGTCAACCATTTTCCTTCGTTTTGGGGGAGAAAGGGTTACCTAGGTTTATATTCGGATGGGCTTATATTCGAATATATTTGGTACTCTTTTCCGGTTAACTTTAGCACAGTTATTTTCCCAATCAGACTTTACTGTATAAAGATACCTGGATGTAGTTATCAGCACTATCCAGTAATCTCTAACCATTCCTCTGGAACACCTCCAATCCCTCACATAATACTGCCTAAATTTTAACTGGGCAATAAGCTGCTTGATGTGTGTTCACAAGTTGAAAAGTTAACCAGACAAATCATTTGTTATAAGAAAAATATTAGATGTTATATATTGTAACTTGTAAACCGCTTTGAATTTTATGTGTTAAGCAGGCTATAAATGTGCAATTAAATTCAATTTGAATGTTTCCATTACAGTACTTCCTTGCTTGTTTATATCTGAGAGCATGCCCTAAAGCTCCATCTGGTTTTTTAATTGTTCAAAACATATTAAATAGGCTTTTTTGACATAACTCTGCTATTGGTAGCAAAAGAGCTGAGGCACAACAGCTTGTGTTAGAGGGGGAAAAAAAATCGCAACGCTGTTTATTCACCTGAGCTATTTCATGCACAAATGCCCTGAGCAAATTCGTTATTCCAGGCATTATCCATCCAGCTTGTTTTCGTCCTGTTTCAGATGCAGATTAAGGCACACTGGTTAATGGAGTGAATTTTTACCTTGGGATATTACACAGCTGTTGCATCGTAGCGATACTGTCCAGAAAATGGATGGATATGTCAAGTGAATTGATACAGTGGTTTCCAGCAAATTTCACCGAGGTGCGCAATCGTTAAGCAAAAATAATAATAATTCAAATTGGGCCCATCAGAGCTCTCTAAGACAATTCCATTGTTTGAGCAAATATGACAGAGCAATAATATGACAATTATAAATAGATGCCTAGAAATATGCATATATCACATATGATATCATTGATCCCAGTAATAAGTAGTGCTATACATAAACTAGTGTTTAAGCCCGTTACATTAACGGGTGCTAGAATAGATGTCTGTCTGTCTGGGTTTTTTTCTTTGTCTCTCTCCTTGGACGCTGTCCGTCTGTCATTCTTTCTGTCTGAGTCTCTCTCTGGTCCCCTGTCTGTCTTTTTTTTTTATGTCTCCCTGGCCCCCTGCCTGCCTGTATTTCTCTGTTGCGCCTTGCCTGCCTGTCTCTCCATGGCCCCCTTCTGTTCCCCCCCCCCCTCCCAGAGCAAAGCATGATTGCGGTCTGCCCCTCAGCACACCCCTCCCCCTAAAGCAGCCCCTTTCCCTCTCCCCCTCCACTTCTTACCAGCATGGGATACATGATTGCTGTCTGTCCCCCAGATCGCGTCAGAGGGAACGTGCTACCGAGGTGGAGAGCGGCCTGCGAGGTTCGCTACAGCCGGCCGGCGAATCTCAGCAGGCTGCTTTGAAGAGGAGTGGCAGCAGCAGCAGCAGCGGTTGGTGAGTGAGGGTGGGAGGGGGAGTCGCCGGCGTCTTCCCTGCCTCCGTGTTCGAAAATGGAATTCGGCATGGACCCAGACACCACGGTCGCAGGGAACACGCCGTCCTAAGTGCGCATGTGCACTTAGGGTTTTATTATAGAGGATGGGTGACTCATCAAATGTGAGTAGGACAATTGTGCCCCAACATTTGTGTGCACGGACAAATGCGCACACTGAATAGGTTTGTTGAGGGGTCAGGGGTGAGGATCCCCCACTACACTCATAACATTCACTTCCTACCTAGTGTTAGGGTTAGGTTTTAATCATGATTATGGGAACCCTTTTAGTGGATACTGGAAGGCCCTGATTTGCTTAGACTCCTCAGGCCCCGTCCCGTCTACTTTTTGTGACCTAAGTGCTATAGCACATAATGGCAAGGAGGGCTTCTATTTGGAAGGAGCACGGGTAGGCCACAGGTGTGTTGACGAACAACGGATACAACTTATAGAATAACATCAGTGGTGGACACGGATGGGTGCACCTAGGCATTGATTGTGAAATCTGTGAAGGATCTGCACGGAGAGTCCTTTGATGCAGGAAGCTTTTTCACCCCTGATGCAGCAAGAGCGAAACGTAGATTTCCCCGTCGGGTGGGCTGCTTATCCACGAGGCCTGGGTAGTGGGGCTTGCGAATAAGCCTGATTGGAGACAGCTGGGACTTCTTGGACAGCTAAGTTTTTCTTTTTTCCTTGCTCAAGTCGCAATATTTCTGACTGTGCCTCTGGACTGCAATCTTTTTTCACACAATGTTTGTATGTGAGATTTTGGAGTGCTGGATGTGAGGTGTTTTTTTTTTGGGGGGGGGGCTGCTACTGTGCCTCATTTTTTCACCATTGTTTTTGATTGAGTGAAGACACATAAGTGGAGTTTTTTTTTAGCCATATGAAGTTTAACTGAGGCTTTTTCTCCACATTTTTTTCTGCGTCTCCTTTTTTTCAATCTGTTGGTGTTTGTGTGATGTGTGGGTGGCTTTGCCTTGTCCCATAAGACCCTTGAATGTTCTATTTAGGGCGCATTTTGAGATAAATGGTGATTGTTTGTGTCCCTATCCTTAGTTAGTCTGAAGTAGTGCACCTATAATAATAATAATAACTTTATTCTTCTATACCGCCACAATCTTGCGACTTCTAGGCGGTTTTCATTCAAGAGAGCTGGACATTCAGTGAGTTACAATATGCAGATAGTCAGAGGAAATACAGAGTACAGAAATTTTACGAAAGCGAAAAAATAAAATATACAGTTTGCTAAGAAATTTCCGAGAGGACCTGTTTGGAAAAGATCGCGAATTACAAAAATACAGCGAAAATTACAATAAACAGTTTGTTAAGAATTTTCAGAGGGGACCTGTTAGGAAAAAGTCGCGAATTACAAGAAAAAATACAGCGAAAATTTCAATACACAGTGTGTGCCCGCCATTAACCGGCATGAGTGGTCATGCCAACTGGGTTTGCTTTTGTATTGGGCGTGATTAATGCCATTATGGAACTGGCACTGAATGTGCCCTGTTGTCAGTGGCATTGTAAAGGGAGGCAGGGGGACGGTCCTCCTCAGGCGTCATATTGGAGGGGTCGCCAGCATCCATCTTCCTCACCGCTCCCCCCCCCTATTCCTTCCTGCCGCATGCTTGCCTTCACTTCCCCCCCACCATACCTTTAGCTGTTCGCCGGTGCGAGGAGCAACACCTACCTGCTGCTCACACCAGCATCGGCTCTCCCTCTGACATCACTTCCGGGTCCCCACGCCTAAGTGGGAGAACCGACACCGACTTGGCGACGCTGCCCATGCCGGGAAAGTTAAAGAGGTATGGGGACAGGGAAGCAGTGCGCATGAGCAGCAGGGGGTGGGTGGGAAAGGAGCAGAGGGGCGGAGAAGAGGGCTGGGGAGGGGCCCCACCCCCGGGACCTCTCATCCTCGCTGTTGTGGCTCCAAATTATAAAATTGCCTGTTGTGGCTCCAAATTATAAAATTGCATTCATTTATCATTATTTTTCTTAATAAAGCCCAAAGAAGATTTGGTTGGGTGACATAGGCCCTGTTTTACTAAGGTGCGTTAACTCACCTTAGTAAAACAGGGGGATAGTTCTGAAGCCTCTTTTCCCGCATTCTTCCTTTTTATACTTGTGTGGCACCTTCTCCTTATAATAAATGTAGATTCCTTCTACGGTGCTTAATTTATGCCTAGCTATGTTATTTACGGCTCCTATTGAGTCTTTTCCAGTTGGAATGGATTTACGAGTATTTAACGTGATATATCGCAATTGACATAAGTACTAGTTGGTGTACAAAGTGTAACAATCTCTAATCAAAACACGAGATAACAGCAGCAGCCACAACTGAAAATAAACCGCGGTCTTCACCATAATAAGAAAAGATTCTAAGCATCTGCATAGCATTGCTGAAACAAAATCCTTTTTTATCCCCCCAGTTTCTGAAAAGCGTTAAGCCCAATTAGACTGAAAGCCGCCCACCTGAAAGTTCCAAAGCTCTGGGCCTGCATTCAAAAAGACTCTTTTCCTGGTAGACAGCAATCTAACTTCCTGTAGTCCAGGCAGCTGGAGCAAATTTCTTTGAGATGGATGCAATGATCTCACAGGACCATCCTTGATGGTTTTCATTGTTTAAAGATATTCAGATTGATTCAGGTTCTGAGCTTCTGCTAACAGTGCCCATATGTTGCAGGACCAGGATGATGAATGAAGCGTTTGCTGATTGCACCAGGGTGCCAGCTTGTGTTCCTCCCTGCAGTCTGTTCACGGGCGAGAACTTGCGGCAGGAGGCTACCGCTACTGAACGAATGCTGAGCATCTGTACCAACGCAATGCGCATAGGGGGAGAGTGTGGCACAGTGCTTAAAGCTGCAGCCTCAGCCCCTTGAGGTTGCGGGTTCAAACCCACACCACTCCTTGTGACCCTGGGCCAGTCATCCCATTGCCCCAGGTATGGTAGATGGATTGTGAGCCCACCAGAACAGACGGGGGAAAATGCTTGAGTTCCTGAATAAATTCATGTAAATCATTCTGAGCTCCCCTGGGAGAACAATAGAGAAAACTGAATAAATAAATAGTGTGAAAAGCTTCAGCCTCTGATAACCAGAGCTGGTATTGTGACGTCATAATGCCTCATTCCACCAATGCCTGAGAGCCAACCTCATCAGTGATGTCACAATGGCTTGAATGTCCTATACTTGGCTCACTTCTGCTACGTTTTGATTTCTAGAGTGGTGCAGTGGTTAAAGCTCCAGCCTCAGCACCCTGAGGTTGTGGGTTCAAACCCACGCTGCTTCTTGTGACCCTGGGCAAGTCACCTAATTCCCTTCCACACCCCCCATTGCCCAGGTACATTAGATAGATTGTGAGCCCACTGGGACAGACAGGGAAAAATACTTGAGTACCTGAATAAATTCATGTAAATTATTCTGAGCTCCCCTGGAAAAACAGTATAGAAAATTAAATAATTAAATTTCCCCTCCCTGGATATAGTGAAGGAACTTATTCAAACTGGGAGTGCTAATCATTGGCCCCCTATAGTATAGGGAACATTTCAGGCCTTCAGTTTTATGCTATCCTGTGAATGATATAGGAAGCCAAATGAAAATGTAGTTTGGTTGGATATACTAGGCAGAATAGGCAAACTGAATTATTTAGCCGATCAGAATGTTCAAATAAGACTATGGATAGGGATAGGATTACCCGGACATGTCCTCTTTTTATACTTTGTTCCCCTTCCTTTTGTCTCGATCCCTCTTCCCCTCTCTTTCACTTTATACTTTGTTCCCCTTCCTTTTGTCTCGATGTTTCTTCCCCTCTCTTTCTCTTTATACTTTGTTCCCCTTCCTTTTGTCTCGATCCCTCTTCCCCTCTCTTTCTCTTTATACTTTGTTCCCCTTCCTTTTGTCTCGATGTTTCTTCCCCTCTCTTTCTCTTTATACTTTGTTCCCCTTCCTTTTGTCTCGATCCCTCTTCCCCTCTCTTTCTCTTTATACTTTGTTCCCCTTCCTTTTGTCTCGATCCCTCTTCCCCTCTCTTTCTCTTTATACTTTGTTCCCCTTCCTTTTGTCTCGATCCCTCTTCCCCTCTCTTTCTCATTATACTTTGTTCCCCTTCCTTTTGTCTCGATCCCTCTTTCCCTGTCTTTCTCTTTATACATTGTTCCCCTTCCCTTTGTCTTGATCCCTCTTCCCCTCTCTTTCTCTTTATACTTTGTTCCCCTTCCTTCTGTCTCGATCCCTCTTCCCCTCTCTTTCTCTTTATACTTTGTTCCCCTTCCTTTTGTCTCGATCCCTCTTCCCCTCTCTTTCTCTTTATACATTGTTTCCCTTCCTTTTGTCTCGATCCCTCTTCCCCTCTCTTTCTCTTTATACTTTGTTCCCCTTCCTTTTGTCTCGATCCCTCTTCCCCTCTCTTTCTCTTTATACTTTGTTCCCCTTCCTTTTGTCTCGATGTTTCTTCCCCTCTCTTTCTCTTTATACTTTGTTCCCCTTCCTTTTGTCTCGATCCCTCTTCCCCTCTCTTTCTCTTTATACTTTGTTCCCCTTCCTTTTGTCTCGAACCCTCTTCCCCTCTCTTTCTCTTTATACTTTGTTCCCCTTCCTTTTGTCTCGATCCCTCTTCCCCTCTCTTTCTCATTATACTTTGTTCCCCTTCCTTTTGTCTCGATCCCTCTTTCCCTGTCTTTCTCTTTATACATTGTTCCCCTTCCCTTTGTCTTGATCCCTCTTCCCCTCTCTTTCTCTTTATACTTTGTTCCCCTTCCTTCTGTCTCGATCCCTCTTCCCCTCTCTTTCTCTTTATACTTTGTTCCCCTTCCTTTTGTCTCGATCCCTCTTCCCCTCTCTTTCTCTTTATACATTGTTTCCCTTCCTTTTGTCTCGATCCCTCTTCCCCTCTCTTTCTCTTTATACTTTGTTCCCCTTCCTTTTGTCTCGATCCCTCTTCCCTCTCTTTCTCTTTATACTTTGTTCCCCTTCCTTTTGTCTCGATGTTTCTTCCCCTCTCTTTCTCTTTATACTTTGTTCCCCTTCCTTTTGTCTCGATCCCTCTTCCCCTCTCTTTCTCTTTATACATTGTTCCCCTTCCTTTTGTCTCGATCCCTCTTCCCCTCTCTTTCTCTTTATACTTTGTTCCCCTTCCTTTTGTCTCGATCCCTCTTCCCCTCTCTTTCTCTTTATACATTGTTCCCCTTCCTTTTGTCTCGATCCCTCTTCCCCTCTCTTTCTCTTTATACTTTGTTCCCCTTCCTTTTGTCTCGATCCCTCTTCCCCTCTCTTTCTCTTTATACTTTGTTCCCCTTCCTTTTGTCTCGATCCCTCTTCCCCTCTCTTTCTCTTTATACTTTGTTCCCCTTCCTTTTGTCTCGATCCCTCTTCCCCTCTCTTTCACTTTATACTTTGTTCCCCTTCCTTTTGTCTCGATGTTTCTTCCCCTCTCTTTCTCTTTATACTTTGTTTCCCTTCCTTTTGTCTCGATCCCTCTTCCCCTCTCTTTCTCTTTATACATTGTTTCCCTTCCTTTTGTCTCGATCCCTCTTCCCCTCTCTTTCTCTTTATACATTGTTTCCCTTCCTTTTGTCTCGATCCCTCTTCCCCTCTCTTTCTCTTTATACTTTGTTCCCCTTCCTTTTGTCTCGATGTTTCTTCCCCTCTCTTTCTCTTTATACTTTGTTCCCCTTCCCTTTGTCTTGATCCCTCTTCCCCTCTCTTTCTCTTTATACTTTGTTCCCCTTCCTTCTGTCTCGATCCCTCTTCCCCTCTCTTTCTCTTTATACTTTGTTCCCCTTCCTTTTGTCTCGATCCCTCTTCCCCTCTCTTTCTCTTTATACATTGTTTCCCTTCCTTTTGTCTCGATCCCTCTTCCCCTCTCTTTCTCTTTATACTTTGTTCCCCTTCCTTTTGTCTCGATCCCTCTTCCCTCTCTTTCTCTTTATACTTTGTTCCCCTTCCTTTTGTCTCGATGTTTCTTCCCCTCTCTTTCTCTTTATACTTTGTTCCCCTTCCTTTTGTCTCGATCCCTCTTCCCCTCTCTTTCTCTTTATACTTTGTTCCCCTTCCTTTTGTCTCGATCCCTCTTCCCCTCTCTTTCTCTTTATACTTTGTTCCCCTTCCTTTTGTCTCGATCCCTATTCCCCTCTCTTTCTCTTTATACTTTGTTCCCCTTCCTTTTGTCTCGATCCCTCTTCCCCTCTCTTTCTCTTTATACTTTGTTCCCCTTCCTTTTGTCTCGATCCCTCTTCCCCTCTCTTTCTCTTTATACTTTGTTCCCCTTCCTTTTGTCTCGATGTTTCTTCCCCTCTCTTTCTCTTTATACTTTGTTTCCCTTCCTTTTGTCTCGATCCCTCTTCCCCTCTCTTTCTCTTTATACATTGTTTCCCTTCCTTTTGTCTCGATCCCTCTTCCCCTCTCTTTCTCTTTATACATTGTTTCCCTTCCTTTTGTCTCGATCCCTCTTCCCCTCTCTTTCTCTTTATACTTTGTTCCCCTTCCTTTTGTCTCGATGTTTCTTCCCCTCTCTTTCTCTTTATACTTTGTTCCCCTTCCCTTTGTCTTGATCCCTCTTCCCCTCTCTTTCTCTTTATACTTTGTTCCCCTTCCTTCTGTCTCGATCCCTCTTCCCCTCTCTTTCTCTTTATACTTTGTTCCCCTTCCTTTTGTCTCGATCCCTCTTCCCCTCTCTTTCTCTTTATACATTGTTTCCCTTCCTTTTGTCTCGATCCCTCTTCCCCTCTCTTTCTCTTTATACTTTGTTCCCCTTCCTTTTGTCTCGATCCCTCTTCCCTCTCTTTCTCTTTATACTTTGTTCCCCTTCCTTTTGTCTCGATGTTTCTTCCCCTCTCTTTCTCTTTATACTTTGTTCCCCTTCCTTTTGTCTCGATCCCTCTTCCCCTCTCTTTCTCTTTATACTTTGTTCCCCTTCCTTTTGTCTCGATCCCTCTTCCCCTCTCTTTCTCTTTATACATTGTTCCCCTTCCTTTTGTCTCGATCCCTCTTCCCCTCTCTTTCTCTTTATACTTTGTTCCCCTTCCTTTTGTCTCGATCCCTATTCCCCTCTCTTTCTCTTTATACTTTGTTCCCCTTCCTTTTGTCTCGATCCCTCTTCCCCTCTCTTTCTCTTTATACTTTGTTCCCCTTCCTTTTGTCTCGATCCCTCTTCCCCTCTCTTTCTCTTTATACTTTGTTCCCCTTCCTTTTGTCTCGATGTTTCTTCCCCTCTCTTTCTCTTTATACTTTGTTTCCCTTCCTTTTGTCTCGATCCCTCTTCCCCTCTCTTTCTCTTTATACATTGTTTCCCTTCCTTTTGTCTCGATCCCTCTTCCCCTCTCTTTCTCTTTATACATTGTTTCCCTTCCTTTTGTCTCGATCCCTCTTCCCCTCTCTTTCTCTTTATACTTTGTTCCCCTTCCTTTTGTCTCGATGTTTCTTCCCCTCTCTTTCTCTTTATACTTTGTTCCCCTTCCCTTTGCCTTGATCCCTCTTCCCCTCTCTTTCTCTTTATACTTTGTTCCCCTTCCTTCTGTCTCGATCCCTCTTCCCCTCTCTTTCTCTTTATACTTTGTTCCCCTTCCTTTTGTCTCGATCCCTCTTCCCCTCTCTTTCTCTTTATACATTGTTTCCCTTCCTTTTGTCTCGATCCCTCTTCCCCTCTCTTTCTCTTTATACTTTGTTCCCCTTCCTTTTGTCTCGATCCCTCTTCCCTCTCTTTCTCTTTATACTTTGTTCCCCTTCCTTTTGTCTCGATGTTTCTTCCCCTCTCTTTCTCTTTATACTTTGTTCCCCTTCCTTTTGTCTCGATCCCCTCTCTTTCTCTTTATACATTGTTTCCCTTCCTTTTGTCTCGATCCCTCTTCCCCTCTCTTTCTCTTTATACATTGTTTCCCTTCCTTTTGTCTCGATCCCTCTTCCCCTCTCTTTATACTTTGTTCCCCTTCCTTTTGTCTCGATGTTTCTTCCCCTCTCTTTCTCTTTATACTTTGTTCCCCTTCCCTTTGTCTTGATCCCTCTTCCCCTCTCTTTCTCTTTATACTTTGTTCCCCTTCCTTCTGTCTCGATCCCTCTTCCCCTCTCTTTCTCTTTATACTTTGTTCCCCTTCCTTTTGTCTCGATCCCTCTTCCCCTCTCTTTCTCTTTATACATTGTTTCCCTTCCTTTTGTCTCGATCCCTCTTCCCCTCTCTTTCTCTTTATACTTTGTTCCCCTTCCTTTTGTCTCGATCCCTCTTCCCCCTCTTTCTCTTTATACTTTGTTCCCCTTCCTTTTGTCTCGATGTTTCTTCCCCTCTCTTTCTCTTTATACTTTGTTCCCCTTCCTTTTGTCTCGATCCCTCTTCCCCTCTATTTCTCTTTATACATTGTTCCCCTTCCTTTTGTCTCAATCCCTCTTCCCCTCTCTTTCTCTTTATACTTTGTTCCCCTTCCTTTTGTCTCGATCCCTTTTCCCCTCTCTTATTCTTCATACAAATTGTATTTCTGCCCTTCTCCATCTTGTATCGGTAAGTTTATGTTTGTCAGTGCGTTTGATTATTTGTAATTTGTTTTTAATGTACATTTTTATTATGCTCTGTTTTTATATAATGTAAAACCACTTTAAATTTTTAATAAGGCAGTATATCAAATTTTTAAATAAACCTGAAACCTAAACCCGGCATGTCCAAACACTTTTTCATAACCTGGCACGTTGTCGAGGTTTTGAAAAGCTTCCAGCTCGGGAGCATTTTAAGATGTCCATATCCCGGCTTCATAAAATAAGGATTTGGACATCTCATGGAATAATAATGTCCAAATGCCAGTTTTCAGACAGCCAAAATACAAACAGAGCTTCTAAAATAAGGACCTTGCCCTCGTAGAAGATAGTGTACCAGATGGAAAGAGGGACTATTCAGAAATGATTAATAAATATTATTTTGCAGTTCATTTTGTTGAAGGTTTATTCAATTATATTTTTGATAGATAGACTGTGGGCTCCTTTTGCAAAGGTGCGCTAGCGTTTTTAGCGCACGCACCGGATTAGCATACGCTACCTGAAAAACTACCGCCTGCTCAAGAGGATGCGGTAGCGGCTAGCGCGCGTGGAAATTTAGCTCGCGCTATTCCGTGTGTTAAGGCCCTAATGCACCTTTGTACAAGGAGCCCTGAACGTCACCCACCATCTCATATTTTTATGAAACCTACTGTTATTAGAACATAGGTGCATAAGTACATATGCACTATCGTTCTGAAATAGACCTAAAGTCCATCAAGCGCAGTATCCTGTTTCCAACAGTGACCAATCCAGGTCTCAAGTACCTGGCAAGATCCCAAAAGAATAGAATAATTTCATACCACGTATACCAGGAATAAGCAGTGGATTTTCCCAAGGCCACCTTAATAATAGTCGATCTACTTTTCTTTCAAAAACTTGTTCAAACCCTTTTTAAACCTTGCTGCACTAACCACTTTTACCACATTCTCTGGCAATGAATTCCAGAGTTTGATTAATACGTTGAATAAGCGTCTTAGGCCATGCATTACCTTTCTCTGCCGCTGGTCTCTTGCTGGATAAGTATGAGGCCTTCCGCTTGTCTGCTTCGGGTCAGCGGCAGTTTATGAGACGGGTGGGGGTCTTGGGGAAGAAGGTTATTCTATCAGTTTGGATTGGGGAATCTTCTCCATCCTTTTGGGACTGGAGGAATCGTTTGCATGCTCTGCTGCTGCTGGAGTGTAAAGATGCGTCTTACAGCTTACGACGGAAGCGACTCTTTCTTCGGATCTGGGATTCTTACCTTTTTTCATTATCACCACGGGCTAGAAGTGACATTCTAAATTCCTTGTGACTTTTTCTGAGACCTGGGCTTGTTTTCCATCTTTGAGGGGCGCCAGGTATGCTTCTCTTTCTCTTTCTTTCCTCTCTTTCTTCTTTCTTTCAGTGTTGGTGTTACTCCTTGTACTGGGCAGTGGGCTATCTGAGTCCAAGCCTACTGCACTATAATTTTCCCGCTTCAGACTAGGGGGTTTGGGGAGGGGGGGGGGGTGTGGGTGGGATTGTTGGATCTACTATTTTGTTTCTGATGTTTCTTCTGTTCCTGTGGTTCTGACATATTGGTCTGTTCTGTGTTATTTGATAATAAAAATCGATTCAACATAATACGTTGAATAAAGAAATATTTTTTTTGTCTGATTTCTTCTAAATGGATTACCTTAGTCACTTCATTGTGAGCCTCCTAATCGCTGTACTTTCAGAAAGAGTAAACACCTCTATCATAGCCCCCCTCGGCCATCTCCTCTCTAAGCTGACGAGTCCTCATAGGGAAGTCATGCTATCCCTTTTATCATTTTGGTCACCCCTCTCTGAACCTTTTTTAATTCGGCTATATCTTTTTGGAGATGCAGTGACTAGAACTGCACACAATATTCAAGATCCGAAGGCATTATAATATTCTCTGTTTTGTTCTCTGTGATGAGGGGGAGATAGGAAATTATTAAAATAAAAAGAAAACATGATAAATGGAAGGGATATGGTGACACCTTATGGCCTCAATAAAGAATTGGGCCTTAGTGTATTATTAACATTACAATCACTTATTCAATTTTCTATACTGTTCTCCCAGGAGAACTCAGAATGATTTACATGAGTTTATTCAGGTCCTCGTGCATTTTTCTCCATCTGTCCTGGTGGGCTCACAATCTATCTAATGTACCTGGGGCAATGGGGGGATTAAGTGACTTGCCCAGGGTCACAAGGTTTGAACTCACAACCTCAGTGCACCACTCTAGAAATCAAAATGTAGTAAAAGTGAGCCAAATATAGGACAATCAAGCCATTGTGACATCACTAATAAGGTTGGCTCTTAGGCAATGGTGGAATGAGGCTTTATGATGTCACAATACTAGCTCTGGTTATTAGAGGCTGAAGCTTTCCATACTATACATTTATTAATTTTCTATACTGTTTTCTCAGGGGAGCTCAGAATGGTTCACATGAATTTACTCAGGTACTCAAGCATTTTTCCCTGTCTGTCCTGGTGGGCTAGGACAAAAGGGCGATTAAGTGACTCACCCAGGGTCACAAGGAGCAACATGGGTTTGAACCCACAACCTCAGGGTGCTGAGGCTGTAGCTTTAACCACTGTGCCACGCTGGCTAGTATCTCCCTTTTGTTCTAGATTCTGGTGGTAAGCAACCGAGACTCAAGGGATGTGGCTGGACTCTTCAGAAAGGGGTTGCAAAGTGGAGAGTGATAAGCAGTAGTATTAAGTGTATAAACACCCATTTCTCCCTGCATTGTAGACCAGGGTCTACATCAGCAGATCCTGTTCTGAAATGGACCTGGACATCTCAGTTCCAAATTGTATGACCTTTCTAAAATGCTGTTATGTATTAGTAGAACCACTAGAGGTCTCTGCCATCTAAGATTCAACTTTAGAGGTTTCTGTAGTAATCTTTGGCCTTAAAGTGGCCTTCCTCAGCAGTTTGGTTAACTCACAGCTACTGACTATGGAAGGACAGCCTGACCGAGCCAGTATGTTGATGGTGCCACACTATTTCCATATTGTAATCGTGGGCTTGGCATTGTCTTAAGTGATATTCAAACACACTGAAATGTTGTTATAGTCTTCCCCCCAGGTCTGTTCCTTAAAATAACTTTATCCTGGAGTTCTTTCAGCAGCTCCGAGTTTGGCAAGTTTAAAATTTTTGCTTCAAATCTGCTTCATGGACAGAACAAGGATAATTCTTCATCCAGTAGTATTCAGATAAGCTCAATGACTCTGAGTATACACAGGTGTGCTCGATTTAATTTATTATAGACCTTGTTAAGGAAATCTTTGAAACCAAAGTACAGCGAAAGATTAGAGAAGCCTGTTCTCCCTCGAGCAGAGGAGATTGAGAGGGGACATGATCAAAACATTCAAGGTACTGAAGGGGAAAGACTTAGTAGATAAGGACAGGTTGTTCACCCTCTCCAAGGTAGGGAGAATGAGAGGGCACTCTCTAAAGTTGAAAGGGGATAGATTCCGTATGAACGTAAGGAAGTTCTTCTTCATCTAGAGAGTGGTAGGAACGCTCTTCCGGAGTCTGTCATAGGGGAAAACACCCTCCAGGGATTCAAGACAAAGTTAGACAAGTTCCTGGTGAACAAGAGCGTACACAGGTAGGGCTAGTCTCAGTTAGGGCGCCGGTCTTTGACCAGAGGACCGCCGCGTGAGCGGACAGCTGGGCATGATGGACCACTGGTCTGACCCAGCGGCGCCAATTCTTATGTTCTTATGTTGGGTTTGCTGTGACAAAGGATGTGAAGGCTTCATCAGTCAAGACATTATGCTTTCTTAATCTTAGCAACTTTTGAATATTTCTATAATTGTTCTTTTGCATTTAGAGAGTGATTTTATAAACCTTTCTGCACATGTGAAGGATAATTCTATAAGAAAGGTGCCAATGCTCCTATACATGGAAATGCTAAGATTCTGGCTACGTGCTCTCCCATACCATGGCGCTTAAAAAGGCTCTGGGTGTCATTGTAGACAATACGATGAAACCTTCCGCCCAATGTGCGGCCGTGGCCAAAAAAGCGAACAAGATGCTAGGAATTATTTTAAAAAGGGATGGTTAATAAGACTAGAAATGTTATAATAATGCCCCTGTATCACGCCATGGTGCAGCCTCACCTGGAGTATTGCGTTCAATTTTGGTCTCCTCATCTCAAGAAAGATATAGGGCTCCTTTTACTAAGCTGTGCTAGCGGTTTCAGCGCGCACTACAAGAATACACGGAGAGTACATCTGTTTACATATCCTTCCATAAAATCTTGTCACTATAAGAGGTTCCTCGAGAGAACTTTTTCATTTCAGGCCGCCAAATTGAATGCATGGCTCGGCAAAATGATGTTAGAAGCTTTCTCTTATTTAGATTTTAGAAAATTGCTAAATACACCATTATTCGTTAGGCTTGTATCTTAATGTTCTCTGCTTTTTTTAACACATCTTTTTAACTTTATTCATTTTACTTATATGTTTGTATTTTTATCTTGATGTATTTATTAGAATTGCATGTACTACTTTCCTGTTGTTAGCCGCTTAGAACCTTCCTGGTATGTCGGCATATAAATAAATGATTATTATTATTACACGCTAACACCTCCATAGAGCTGGCGTTAGTATTTCTGTGTAACGCAAGGGTTGCGCGTGCTAATCTTCAGTGCGCGCTATAAACGCTAGCACAGCTTACTAAAAGGAGCCCATAGCGGCACTAGAAAAGGTTCAAAGAAGAGC
This sequence comes from Geotrypetes seraphini, assembly GCF_902459505.1. NCBI lineage: Eukaryota > Metazoa > Chordata > Amphibia > Gymnophiona > Dermophiidae > Geotrypetes > Geotrypetes seraphini. The sequence goes on from NC_047088.1 coordinate 250,815,869, forward strand.
GACCAAGATGATAAAGGGGATGGAACTCATCTCAAATGAGGACAGACTAAAACGGTTAGGGCTCTACAGCTTGGAAAAGAGACGGCTGAGGGGAGATAGGACTGAAGTCTACAAAATCCGGAGCGGAGTAGAATGGGTACAAGTGGATCGATTTTTCACTCTGTCAAAAATGACAAAGACTAGGCGACACTCGATGAAGTTACAGGGAAATACTTTTCAAACCAGTAGGAGGAAATATTTTTTCACTCAGAGAATAATTAAGCTCTGGAACGTGTTGCCAGCGGTTGTGGTAAGAGCAGATAGCATAGATGGATATAAGAAAAGTTTGGACAATTTCCTGGAGGAAAAGTCCATAATCTGTTATTGAGAAAGACATGGGGGAAGCCACTTCTTGCCCTGGATCAGAAAGTTGCTACTCTTTGGGTTTTGGCCAGGAACTAGTCACCTGGATTGGCCACCATGAGAACGGGCTATTGGGCTTGATTGGTCTTTGGTCTCACCCAATAAGGCTATTCTTCTGTTCTTTGAAGGTGAACATACACATAGATGGAGTCTGGGTGGAGCACACAGTTATATGCATGAAAAAGAGAATACTGTAAATTACACACAGCTCTTAGGAGTCTAGGTGTATTTTATACCAACTCTTTGGCTGATGTAAATGCTCACCCCTAAAATATAGGCATGCATTTAACCTATAGCATTACTTTGCTTATATTAAGTTTGGCGAAGAGAACTGGGGATAGCTCAGAGAAGTATCAGCTTTTACTAAATAGCCAGGTTTTCAATTGTTTCCTACAAGGCACATAGGCATTCAAATATCTGAGATGGTTAGGTGAATTATTCTATGGACTTGCTATAATATAAGTGAAAGATGATTTAAAGATTTTCAGTTATTTAACCCCCTCGGACGACAGAAAATGTCATCTCATAGGATCTCTCAATTTTGTTAATATGTCAGAAGAAGGAAAAAGTACAAACCAGAGCATAAACTGTGGAGCAAGATCCCTTAAGATTTTCAATGCAGTGATGCTGACCTTGAACAGAATACTGGCTTCTATGGGCAGCCAGTGGACTCTTATCTCCAAAGCGGCTACGCTCTCAAATTTCCCAGTCAAAATAGACCAGCCTGGCTGCAGTATTTTGCAATGTTTGCAGTTATCATGAAAGGTCACTTGGGCAGCCACAAAAACCAGAGACGTGAAGAAAGTACAAAAGTATCTTTATTCAGCATATGCAGGACTCCTGTGCAGTAAAGGTTCGGCCTCAGAAGTGTCCAAATGAGGAAAAGCAAGTTCTTTTATACCATTCTCATATACATGTCGGGATGCTACAGGGGGGGGGGGGTTTCTATAGGTTAGTTGCAGACAGTTTTACAACTCATGATTGGTCCTACTACAAAGCATACCATTGGTCATCTGGGTGTCCTTATGAGCCTATAATAAATAACTTATCTAAGCATTGCAGTTTTGATATATGTCCAGGAGGGTACATTATCACTTTCTTACAGCAAAAACAGAAATGTAACACGTGATTTCCCAGAAAAGGCACCAAACTAAGGAAATGAAACTTATCCTAAAATAATGAACAAGGCCCACATTCCTTCAGGCAAAGTAATTCAGGTAAAATCTTAATAGAGGTCGCTGATCCCTTCAATCACCCGAGTGATCTGGTACATCCTACATATAATGACACTTATAAACATATTCCCCTTACAGAGGGGAATTGTAATATAAATGCATCACCTATCCTAAAAAAAAAATAGATATGAAAAAAAATGAAGCAGATATTCATTGGAATTAGCTTGCAGAATATAGCGAACCTTCATGCAGTCTTAAAAGTAATTGATGTTAGTGACATAATAAGGTGGGGAAAGGGGTGATGGCACCTCTCCAACCCCATGCCTCACTCGCACATTCCTTCCCCCCCTCCAGTGCTTCTTTAAATCCTCACAAGCACGAGCAACTTCAACCTGGCTCCCCTCTGAAATCACGTCCAGGTTGTGGAGTCAGGAAGTGACATCAGAGGGAAAGCCAACACTGGAGCAGCAGGCCGGAAAAGTTGCATGCGCTGGCAAAGATTTAAAGAGGTACGAGGGGAGGAAGGGAGGGTGCAAGTGTAGCGTGGGGTATGCGGAAGGAGAGGAGGGCACTAGGGGGAGTGCCACTGCCCCCGGGCGCCTGCAACCCTTGCTACGCTACTGATTGATGCCACAGGGTAATAGTAGAATTCTAGAGAGCAAAAAGTAATCATCTACTTTCCTTTATAAAACTGGCCCCAACTAGGGATCCCTTTACACTTCCCCTTCCCGATTCGCGGTTTTAGGACTCGTGATTTTGATTATTCACGATTTCCTAAAACCGGAATCACCCCACCTTCCTCCTGCCTCCCAGACCTGCCCGGACTTTACCTGGTAGTCTAGCGGTGTTTCGGGGCAGAAGTGATCTTCCCACGCTCCTGCCCCGTGCAGATCACTCATCCACAATGGCTGCCGTGAGTTCCCATCGTAGTCTCGAGAGACTACGGGCAGTGGCGTACCTAGGGTATGTGGCACCCGGGGCCCATCATTTTTTGACACCCCCCCCCATGTAAAAAAATATTTTTTGTAATGACCATGAAACGGAATAAATGGTCAGAATAGAAACAGGCAGTGAAAATTTTCTTATATTCCAAACATAACATAACATAAATTATGTCTGAATTGTCATGACATCAGAAGTACATATGGAGTAGTTGCAGGTGATGCTTGGGACAGTTCTGATTGTGTTAGTTCGGTTTTATGTGTTTTTTGAATAGAAGGGTTTTTATTTCTTTTTGAAGGTTTTACAGTCTGTGGTCGATGTCAATTGGTTGTAGAGTTGGGGGTCGAGTTTTGCAGCTCGAATGGCTAGGAGGTTGTCGAACAGTTTTTTTCTTTTGACGTTTTTGGTTTCTGTGTATGGCCGTTTGGAGGAGGATGGGCAGGGGAGGGCTTCAATGGCTGGGAGGGTGTAGATGGGCTGGAGTAAGTCTTAACAGTGATTTCGGCAGTTGGAACCCAAGCACAGTACCGGGTAAAGCTTTGGATTCTCACCCAGAAATAGCTAAGAAGAAAAAAAAAAATTTAAATTGAATCAGGTTGGGCAGACTGGATGGACCATTCGGGTCTTTATCTGCCGTCATCTACTATGTTACTATGTTGCTATGTTAGGGTGTGTGAATGGTACGTGAGTTCTCCTATGTCTGTTTGAGGTGGATTGAATTATTTAGCTGAAGAAATTAGTTACCCCCTCATCCCACACACATTAATTCTCTTCCATTTTTGTTCCCATTATAAAAAACACTGATAAGTTCCCAGAAAAAAAATATATTAAAATAAGAAGTGAAAACAAAGGCCCCTACAGATGAGAACATAACATAAGAATAGCCTAACTGGGTCAGACCAATGGTCCATCATGCCCAGTAGCCCATTCTCATGGTAGCCAATCCAGGACACTAATACCTGGTCAAAACCCAAAGAGTAGCAACATTCCATGCTACCGATCCAGGGCAAGCAGACACTTCCCCCATGTCTTAATAACAGATTATGGACTTTTCCTCCAGGAATTTGTCCAAATCTTTCTTAAAACCAGCTACACTATCTGCTTTTACCATAACTTCTGGCCACTTCATTTTTAAGTTTAGATCTTTCCTTTCAAACAGAGACCTTGCTAGATGTCAAATACAGCACAAGGTAACTTCACATGGACTTAGCTGTGCAGGAAATGTGAATCTCCTCATACACCCACCATATAGTGCAAAAATGTGCAAAGGTCTGTTTTTTTCTTTCGATCACTACATAGCCTAATGCCACACAAGCAGCGCTGTTACAAACATATTCTGTAGGTCAATGCTAAGGATAACAAAGTTTCCTTCCTTGGACCAGAAGGAGATACTGATAAACCACTGGAAGAGATCCCAAAACAACACCCAAAGATCCACTCAGTGTGTGAACCAGTTGAGTGGAGTGGACTAACTGGGGGGTGGAAATGGGCCCGGAGTTTGCTCAGCAGAATTTCCCAGACCACCTCTTCCTCTCAACACATTGACACGCTGCTGCCACCACCACCACTAGGAACACCTCACTGGGTAGGCCAGCTATGCTATAAACTTTATAAAACACATTATTATATTTTCTTATAAAGCACATATTTTAACTGAACTCTCTGTCATCCTCAGCATTTCCATTCACAAAAATAGAAGGAAGAAAAGTTCCCATTTCCTGCTGTCTCATGTCCCTGGCCTATACAATATTTTTTTTCTGCAGACCCTTCAAAAGTCTGACCAAATCCTCGTTTCACTTGCATTATAAAGTACTGAGGATGCCATCTCTCCCCAATCCCAGGTCCTAAAGTCTAAGACAGTAGCGCAAACTAGTGCTGCCAGATTCAGGAAAAAAAAATTTTGATTCGATTTTCCTGCCCAGTTGGGTGATTTTTTTCAAAACTCCTGGTGGGTTTTATAGCTTTTTCACCCCCTTTGGCTTCTCCTAACCACACTGGCGTTGTGGTGTAAATAAAATAAAGAAACAAAAAGGACTTTTCCTCTTTCTGTTAAATCCTAGCTCACGTTTGCGGTCCAACACCAGCTCTGGCAGGATACACATTTCAAATCTGACATATTGTAATCACAAAACAGAAAATAAAATTAATTTTTCTACCTTTTGTTGTCTGGTTATATTTCAAATCTTGTTGGTCCAAGGCTCTGGTTTTCTTCTGATAACTTGCTTGCCAGGGTCTCCTTCTTTCTTCTTTCTGCATGCTAACCATCCATCTGCCAACTCTGTCCTCCCTTTCCATTTCCCTTCCCTCCCCAGGAAGTCTGGTATCTTTCCTTTTTTTCATCTCCCTCCATAGATCCATCTTTTCTTAACTACCCTTTCATCCGGCATCTCTCCCTCCTTCCCCACCACCCCAGAGTCCACCATCTCTCCCTTTCTTTTCCCAATTACCTTCCTATCCAGTATCTCTATCCCTCCTCCACACCATCCCTTGTGTCCAATTTCTCTTCCTTTCTGTTCCTTCCCTCCCTCCCTAAATCCCATGGTCCATCATCTCTCTCCCTCTCCTCTATTTTCAGACCCATTATTTCTTCTCCCCCCCAAAGTTTGGCATATGCACGTCTCTTTGAACACCCCTTCCCTCCGTGTACTTCTAAACCAGGGTCCCCCCCAAAGGCCTGTCCCCCATTAAAGGTCTGCCTGTCCCCCCTTGAAGGCCTGCACCCCCCTTGAAGGCCTGTCCCCCCCCTTGAAGGACTGTCCCACCCCCTTGTAGGCCTGTCCCACCCTTGAAGGCCTGCCTGCCTGTCCCCCCCTTGAAGGCCTGCCCCCCCTTGAAGGCCTGTACCCTCTGGAAGGTCTGTACCCCCCCCGAAGGCCTGTCCCCCCCCCTTGAAGGCCTACACCCCCCCTGAAGGCCTGTCCCCCCCTTGAAGGCCTGTCCCACCCCCTTGTAGGCCTGTCCTACCCCCTTGTAGGCCTGTCCCCCCCCTTGTAGGCCTGTCCCCCCCTTGAAGGCCTGCCTGCCTGTCCCCCCCTTGAAGGCCTGTCCCCCCTTAAAGGCCTGCACCCCCTTGAAGGTCTGCACCCCCCCAAAGGCCTGCACCCCCCCCGAAGGCCTGCCCCCCCCGAAGGCCTGTCCCCCCCTTGAAGGCCTGTCCCACCCCCTTGTAGGTCTGTCCCACCCCCTTGTAGGCCTGTCCCCCCCTTGAAGGCCTGCCTGCCCCCCCTTGAAGGCCTGTCCCTCCCCCTTGAAGGCCTGCACCCCTTGAAGGTCTGCACACCCCCCGAAGGCCTGTCCCCCCTTGAAGGCCTGCCTGTCCCCCCCCCCTTGAAGGCCTGCCTGCCTGCCTGTCACCCCCCCCTCCCCCTTGAAAGCCAGCCTGCCTGCCCGCCCCGCCCCACCCTGAAGGCCTGATGCCCCGACCCACCCCGAAGGACCCGCTCGCCCCCCTGGCCTCCCCGCACCACCTATGAAGCAGCCGCAGCAGGATCGCGGCGTCAGCGATCCCTGCGCTGCTTAGGCGCTGCTTCCTGCGCCGCGGTCCCGCCCCTCCTCTGATGTCAGAGGAGAGGCAGGACCGCGGCGCAGGAAGCAGCGCCCAAGCAGCTCAGGGATCGCTGACGTCGCGATCCTGCTGCGGGCTGCTTAATAGGTGGTGCAGGAAGGTCAGTGGGGCGAGCGGTCCTTCGGGGGTGGGGGGGGGACTGAACGGCAAGGCCGAGAGCACCCCCTCAGGGCTGGCACCCGGGGCGGACCGCCCCTCCCCCTTGGTACGCCACTGACTACAGGAACTCAGAACTTGCAGATTTTAAGATTCTTGCTGCTTACCTCTGCTCCCAGCTCCCTACCAGTGTTCCCTCTGAGGTGCAACACGCACAACCACACACTGTTCTTAATATAGCCAGGCATCATTCCTGAATCTGGAAATACTGCTCAGTGAAATCAAATGAAGCTGCAACCATGTTCTTAAGTACGAGTCTTACTTATGTCGGGCGTCTGTAACTCAGGAACTGCCTGTACTACTAGTCCTCAAAATACACTCGCAAATGTCACCTAACGTTAGACCTCCTGTTATAGAATTGGGGGGGGGTGTATAATTTGCATAAGGCCCGGATGCTACAAACTCTCCGACCGTCTAACGACTGGTCAGACTGGTTTAGCGACGACCTAATTTGCCGGCCCGATGTACAAAATGGTCCACCGCGTGCTTTACCGTGCATTCGTTCATGGTCCAACTCTGTCATGCAAACAATCAGTGTAGGAATTAGAAATGGAGCTGGGGGCGGAGCTGAAGTTCCCCCAAACAAAAAGGTGTTCTACTGCACCTGGGGAGGGGGGAGGAGAGAAGACAGATGCTGGACAGGGGGGGGGGAAATGACACTGACTGGTAGACTGCAGGTTCCAGAAACCCTAGCACCAGCCTTAGGTTGACAGGATGTTTTTCTTTTTGTCTAGTGACAGTCATGGCTGTCACATTGAACTTTTATTTTTATTTTTTTGACAAACTGATCCTCACTTGAAAAATAATAAAGATCTCTGGCTTACCCAATCAAGCACCGAGTAACTTTGAAAATCCATTATAGCTTGGGGGAGAGGGGTCAGGGGTGAGCAACCCAGCCAGCTGATTAACCCTTCCCCTTAACTGTACCCATGACATCCTGTCTGTCTGTCTTGGCTGTTTAGATTGTAAGCTCTTTGGAGCAGGGACTGTCTCCTGTCTGACTCTGTACAGCGCTATAGAAATAATTCATAGTAGTAGTGTGAAGAGTTTCAGTCTTTGGGAAGCATAGCTGAGCTTGTGATGTCATAATGCCTCATTCCACCAATAAGAGCCAACCTCATCAGTGATGTCACAATGGTTTGATTGTCCTGTTCTCCCCTCTGCCTTCCAACTCAGCCAGCAGATTAACCGTTCCCCTTACCTGTATCCTTGACATCCTGTTTGTCTGTCTTGTCTATTTAGATTGTAAGCTCTTTGGAGCAGGGACTGTCTTCTTTGTGACTCTGTACAGCGCTATAGAAATAATTCATAGTAGTAGTGTGAAGAGTTTCAGTCTTTGGGAAGCATAGCTGAGCTTGTGATGTCATAATGCCTCATTCCACCAATAAGAGCCAACCTCATCAGTGATGTCACAATGGCTTGATTGTCCTGTTCTCCCCTCTGCCTTCCAACTCAGCCAGCAGATTAACCGTTCCCCTTACCTGTATCCTTGACATCCTGTTTGTCTGTCTTGTCTATTTAGATTGTAAGCTCTTTGGAGCAGGGACTGTCTTCTTTGTGACTCTGTACAGCGCTATAGAAATAATTAATAATAGTAGCGTGAACAGTTTCAGTCTTTGGGAAGCAGAGCTGAGCTTGTGATGTCATAATGCCTCATTCCACCAATAAGAGCCAACCTCCTCAGTGATGTCACAATGGCTTGATTGTCCTGTACTCTCCTCTGCCCTCCAACCCAGACAGCAGATTAACCCTTCCCCTTAACTGTATCCAGGACATCCTGTTTGTCTGTCTTGCCTGTTTAGATTGTAAGCTCTTACAAGCAGGGACTGTTTCTTCTTTTTTGTGACTTTGTGCAGCGCTGTGTGAGTCTGCTAGCACTATAGAAATAATTCATAGTAGTAGTAGTTGCTTTTTCTTTACAGTACTATAGGTGAAGAAAATACAATTTTTGCCCAAGTTAAATTGGCTCTCATTATATCAAGGTCAGAAGGGTAAGTGACTGAGGTTGCCATGGAGGGATTTGAACTTTCGACCCACAGGGGTGTACAGATGTTGCATGCAGCTGTTTTACACAGCAGAACTGTCACTCTAGCTTTTAATCATAGTGGTAGCAGTGGTCTGAGTAATTGATATGAAACCGTGCGGCTGCCGCATATGAACAGGGGATGACAAAGTAAAGTGAAAGCGTGCACAATAAAAGACAGATGGGTTTGGATAATAAGCTAAAGTAATTCAACAGTGACCCCTCTAATAATGTCCCAGTGGTGGATCTTTTGAAAGCAGAAAAAATAATCTGTCTCCTGAGCATTTTATTTCGATAATAGTTCTGGAGAATTTACTAGTTGTTCTACAGAAAGATACTGGATCTAAAAAAAAATTTGAATACTAAAGCAGTGTTCTTCAACCGCCGGTCCATGGACCGGTGCCGGTCCACAGAAATTTCCTGCTGGTCCACAGGGCCAGCACGTGCATCAGGCCTAAAACTGTGTTCTTCAACTGCCGGTTCGCGGTGCGATCGATGCGGCGTTATCTTTGGGCCGGCTCCCTCTTCCTCACTGACTCAGTGCGCAAAACCACGGACAGTGGCTCCTACGCACGTCCTGCGCCTGAACTGGAAGCCGCCTCTATGATGTCGCAACGTCAGAGGGAAGGCTTCCAGATGAGGCATAGGACGCGCAAGGAGCCGCTGCCCGCAGCTTTGTGCACTGCGTCAGTGAGGAAGAGGGAGCCGGCCTGAAGATAACACCAGGGGCAGCATATAACGGCCAGGTGGGAGCAGGCCAGAAGGGAAGGCACAGCATGGAGGGAGGGAGACAAAAAGGTAGGGGGAATAATTTTAGTTTTGAATTTAGTGATTGAATTGTGTCAATTTTGAGAATTTTCATCTGCTGGTCTGTATTATGCACTGTTCAGGAAGAAATGCATTTGTTTCTTTTTCTCTGGGGGTTGTACTGCATGAAGAGTCTTGAATCTTAGGGTTTTGTTTGTATATATTAGTTATCTGTTTTTCTGGTAGGAATGAATGTTGAGAAGAATACAGTGTGCTTTGTGTAGTTTAATTTTGTGGTTAACCATTATGTGTTGTTAATAAGATTATATTGTGTGTATATATGAAAAATGAATGGAAAAAATAGTGTTACAATTAGGGGCGGAGTCTGAGGTAGAGATGGGTGGGGTCTGGCTCTTTAACCGCCGGTCCACAAAATAATTCTTTTATTTCTGCCGGTCCATAGGTGTAAAAAGGTTGAAGAACACTGGTCTAAAGTATTATATGAGCACCCAGTTTTCATAGCTGTGAGATATGGTTGAGCACATAGATTTCCACAAACAGGGGAAGCAAACCCCAAGGGGATGCTGAAAAGTTCTCAGCCCAACCAACTTCCTAAATTCTGAGCGTTATTTGGCCACTGTAGCTGAAAAGAGGGTTATTTTATTTTGTTAACAAATTTTACGAGGACGCACAACTTTTCAAGGCTGTATTGTTTATTCCCCTGATGAGCCCAAATACTGGTGAAACAAGGTTGCTTGTTGGGAAAATTGGAGAAGACGTGACAGCATTGGAGCTCAAATCGTCTTTTGTCAGCTAAGTCCTCGAAAGTGCCTCCGGGTGACTTTTCTAACCCTGAGCTGTTTTTTTTTGCCAGTGAAAGTACCAAAAGCAGTTTTGACTTGTACCTTTTGGTTCTATACTGCTACATTAGTCTTTTACATGAGGCTTTTTCTCCCTCTTTTTGAGTGCATGCTGGGTTTGAAGAGGGGGGTACCTCGGTGCCACGATCACACAACATTTTGAATCATTATGTTATTTTATTTTGCAAAGTGCCAATTTGCAGAATCGTAATGCTATGTTTTGACATTGTTTCAAATCATTGATTGAGTCATGACAACAAAAAGTGTGGAATTTTCACGTGTGCAGCTCCGAACCGTCATGAAGTTCCTATTCCTGCAGAAGAAAACTCCAAAAGAAATCCATGAATGTAACATGGTAACATAGTAAATGATGGCAAATAAAGACCAGAACAGGCTATCCAGTCTGCTGATTATTATACTCATAAAAAAAAATACATGATTAAATTAACTCAAGTTTATCAAAAGTTTGTTGTACACACAATATCAAATACTTCAATGTGTATGACAATTTAAAATTAGGAGACAAAAATAAAATAATTTATACAAATAAACATACAATGTATGTACACAAGTAATTAGCGATACAAAAGGGAAGAGGGGTGAACTACAATCTTTGAAAAAAGTAAGAGTACATTTAGGGAAAAACCAACATCAGGAGGGTGATGAAGAATGTTTTAAAAATGTGGCTAAGCCAAAAAAGAGGAGAGGGGAGATTGTGACCTCTACATAAGGTCTGGTTAAAATTAGGTATTTGAGCCTGGGATTAATGATAGATGAATTATCCCATCTATGACTCAAATGCGTCTTTGTACAGGTGGCATTTTAATATGCTTTTAAATTTTTCTAATGAGGTTTCTCCACCTAGATAGATTGGTAAGTTGTTCCAAAGCTGGGGTGCTATGACTGAAAAAATTGTAGCTCTTCTGGTACCTATTATTTTTAGAGAAGGGATAGTCAGCAAATGCTGTTCCGTTGATCTAAGTGTCCTAGCTGGAGAATATGATATCAAAAAATGATCCAGAAATATTGGTGCATTGGTTTGTTGGATTTTGAAGGTCATCAGTGCAATTTTATAGATTATTCTATGCAAAATTGGTAACCAGTGTGCTTTTTGTAGAAGAGGTGTGACATGATCATATTTTTTTGAGTTAGTAATAATTTTTATTGCTGTATTATGTATGATTTGTAGCCTTTTTATTTCTTTCTGGGTTATGCCATGATACAATGTGTTGCAGTAATCTAGCCTAGAAATGACCAAGGAATGAATGAGAATGTTAAGAGCTTCTGATTTTAAAACTCTGGATAAAAATCTAATAAGACGTAACTTATAGAAATAGTTTTTAACTACTGACCAACAAGAGGGCATCCGCTCAAACTCAGGGGCGGGAAATTTCATGGCGACACCAGGAAATATTTCTTCACCGAGAGAGTGGTTGATCCTTGGAACGAGCTCCCAGTGCAGGTGATCGAGGCAAACAGTGTGCAAGAATTTAAGAGCAAATGGGATGCCCATGTGGGATCCCTTAGAGGGTTAAGCCAAGGGAACCTGTCACCAGGAGTGGGATTCCTAGGATAGTAGACTTGGGGGTGGATCAGTAGAGTGGGCAGACCTGATGGGCTATGGCCCTTATCTGCCGTCATCTTCTATGAACTAATCTGATCATGAAAAGAAATTTCTTGGTCTAGTAAGACTCCTAATATTTTCACTGTTGTTACTTTTTGTAGTGGGAAATTATCTAAGAGTATTTGTGATGAAAGTGTAAGATCCTTTTTCCATGGAAAAAACATTATTGAAGATTTGGATGCGTTCAGGGCCAACATGTTGGCTTTAAGCCATTGACATATTTGTTTTAACTTATTATTTATATTTATTATCTCATTGGAGTCAGCTATATTTAATGGATACAAAAGCTGGATGTCATCTGCTTAGGCAAAAGAGGAGAATCCAATGGATTGACTTAGAGTGAGTAATGGCGACAAAAAAATATTAAATAAAAGAGGGGACAAGATTGAACCTTGAGGTATCCCATAAGAATTTGTATAGTTGTTTGATGATGAATTGTTGAAAATAACTTTGGTTGACCTATCTTGAAAATATGATTTAAACCAGTTTAGCACTTGGTCAGAAATGCCAACGGAGGACAGTCTCTTGATGAGTAAATGATGGTCAATAGTATCAAATGCTGCAGACAGATCAAGTGAGATCAGGAGGACAGATTTATGGTGATCCAAGTGGTATTGGATATTGGTTGTAAGACCTATCATAGAGTGTTCTGTTGAATGATTAAACCCTAAAGCCTGTCTGATTAGGATGGAATGTATGTGTTTTTTCTACAAAGTTGCTTACATGATTGAAAACAACCTTTTCTATTAGTTACAGGGGTCTCAAAGTCCCTCCTCGAGGGCCACAATCCAGTCGGGTTTTCAGGATTTCCGCAATGACTATGCATGAGATCTATGTGCATGCACTGCTTTCAATGCATATTCATTGGGGAAATCCTGAAAACCCGACTGGATTGCGGCCCTCAAGGAGGGACTTTGAGACCCCTGGAAATAAAGGGGAGATTGGCAATGGGTCGGTAATTTGATTCAATTGCAATTGAGTCTTTGAGATTTTTTTATTAGTGGACAGATGATTGCTTCTTTCCATTCTTTCGGTATAAATCCTGTGGTTAAACTATTTTCAATCATTGTCTGAATAAAGGGACCAAAGAAGCAAAAGAAATGTTTTATGAAAAGAGGAGAGATTGAGTTAGAGCCTGTGCCTTTAATGTTAATACTTTGCAAGAGTTGTTTAAGGTCCTCTAAAGGTTGGTATGTTAAAATTGGCACACTTGGTAATAGGGTTGATTTTGGCAGATCAGCGTATATCAGCTAAAACAATTGCTGAGACACTACAGATATCCAGGGAAGGTGTTGGGTGTATAACACCGTATGAAACATTTCAATCCTCTGAAGCATCCCACTCTACTCTGTAACACCTCTGGACATGTCCAGAAATCCTCTTCTGTAATCCGCCTTGAACCACAAGGTAATGGCAGAATAAAAATCACTAATGTAATGTAATCCAAGAGCAGCTGTGAATGCAGAAGCTGTCAGTCAAGTGGGTGCCCAAATGACAAAGCGACATCGAGTGGACACTTCTAAGTTGATTTATTGAGGTATGAGTGTATGGTATGTTTTGTGTATTTGTTTACATTTTTTGCATGTTTTTACAATGTAACTTGCTCAGGATAGTAGGATGTAGCGAGTAATAAATTTTTAAATAAATAAGTTAATTTTGCAGCATTTTCAGCGAGCTGGTGCCAACTTTTTGGAATGACTAGTTACTGTTGATGAAACATGGTTACACCACTATGATCCTGGCGGCACTCCGGTTCTCCAAGATCAAAGAAATTCAAGACCCAAAGTTCAGCAGGAAAGATCATGGCCGCAGTGTTTTGGGATCAGGAAGGTTAATGCAGAATGTTACTGTAACTTGCTGTGCCAATTAAATGAGGCATTGATAAAAAAAAAAAAAAAAAGAAGAGGGAAGTGCGGAAAGAAATTCTCTTTTTGCAAGACTCGCAAGGCTGGGAAAACGATGGATGTTTTGACACACTCGGGGTTTCAGTACACAGACTCACCGGATCTTGCTCCGTCTGACTATTTTCTGTTTCCAAACCATAAAAAGAGTTTGAAAGGGGGAAAGTTTTTGAGCGATTCAGAGGCGATTGCAGCAGCGGAGCATTATTTCAGCGACAAGACATCAGAGTATTTTTTGGAAGACACAATAATAATAACTTTATTTTTATATACCGCCATACCACAAACAGTTCTAAGCGGTTTACAAGGGAAGAGACAATGTGCCAAGTGTGTTGAATTTAGGGGGGGGGGTGCATATGTGGGATAACTTCTTCATTTCACAGTTCGACATCATTCCCTACTTGGTTGGGCTGAGAACGTCAGCATCCCCTCATTCTGAGATCAAAATACACCAATTTTGCTAAAATTCCCAAGTGGCGTGGAAGGCAATTATTAAATACCAGTCATTAAATAATAGAAGCCTCATTCACTATCGGTCTCCAATTTGCAGCACCAAAACTGCTCTAAATCCACCTGTACTTATTATGTTTTTTGTTTTTTTCAATAAATTAGGAAAAATAGCACAGTCCACAAAATCCACTCTGGGAGAAAAATCAGTACTACAAAAATCCAACATAACAAAATATTAAACTTAACCCTACCACACCCCGAAAGAATACAGCTAGAAATACAGTTCCAAAAACATTATTTTCATTCACAACCGCAGTTGCCACAGTTCAAATAAATAAGGGGGGGAAACCCCCTTATGCCCTCTTTTACTAAGCTGTGGTAGAGGTTTCTACCACTGCCTGAGGCGCTAAATGCTCCACTGCTCAGCATGAGAATTCAAGAAACCCCCCTCACCCCAAGAAGTCTACAAAGATTAGGGGAAAGAGATGAAGTCCGACTCCAGACTGAAATAAGTCCAAAAAGAAAACTGTAATTTAAGATATAAGTGTTAAACGGACAAGCCCTCAGTCACACAGCAACCTCTGGAATCTCCAGGGAAACGCTGTCGCGGGTTTACACCCAGAAAGGTGTTAACTGCGAAACATAGCAGCGGAATTATTTTGTTTGGGGGTTGGGTTGCCAGATTTTCTAATCGCAACTTCTAAGTCTTCAGAAGTCTTCGTTTGCAGCAATGAATGCAACAGCTGCCCAAAGATTTAAAATTACAGCAGCCAGGAGATGGTGATTGGGGGAGTAGAGCCATAATCAACTCTTCTAACCACCAATTTTGGGGGAGGCCATGTCCCCTGTGCCCCCCCCCTCTCCCCCATGTTGCGACACCTATGCATAACTGTACATCCTGTACATCCCACAGCCCATTTGAAATCAGTGCTGCAAGTCTCACCATGCACCAGGATGAGGTGGTCAGAAATCCATGACCGTGCCAAAATCTCAAACCCGGAACTGGGTAACTTGACATAGAAACATGAGGGCAGATTAAGGCCAAATGGCCCATCCAGTCTGCCCATCTGCAGCATCCACTATCTCCTCCTCTCCCTATTGGCTAAGGCTCTTAACATTTGCATCTTCTCTTCCTATTGGCTAAGGCTCTTTACACCTGCATTGTGAGGTCATAGAACTTTATAGTTATAGAAACATAGTAACATGATGGCAGATAAAGGCCAAATGGACCATCCAGTCTGCCCATCTGTAGCATCCACTATCTCCTTCTCTCCCTATTGGCTAAGGCTCTTTATATTTGCATCTCCTCTTCCTATAGGCTAAGGCTCTTTACACCTGCATTGTGAGGTCATAGAACTTTATAGTTATAGAAACATAGTAACATGATGGCAGATAAAGGCCAAATGGCCCATCCAGTTTGCCCATCCGCAGCATCCACTATCTCCTCCTCTTCCTATTGGCTAAGGCTCTTTACACCTGCATTGTGAGGTCATAGAACTTTATGGTTATAGAAACATGACGGCAGATAAAGTCTAAATGGCCCATCTAGTCTGCCCATCCGCAGTAATCATTATCTCTTCTTCTCTTTAAGAGATACCACTTCCCTATCCCACACCTTCTTGAATTCAGACACAATCTCTGTCTCTACCACCTCTTCCGGGAGACTGTTCCATGCATGTTCCCTTTCTCTAAAAAAGTATTTCCTTAGATTACTTCTGAGCCTATCACCTCTTAACTTTATCTTTTGCCTTCTCACTCCAGAGCTTCCTTTCACATGAAAGAGACTCGACTCATGCGCATTTAAACGTCTTTATCATCTCTCATCTTTCCCGCCTTTCCTCCAAAGTATACAGATTGAGATCTTTAAGTCTGTCCCCATACGCCTTATGACGAAGACCACGCACCATTTTAGTAGCCTTCCTCTGGACCGACTCCAGAGGAAAGCTACTAAAACCGTGAGGCAGTATACAGCAGAATTGCTCTGTGATTTCTATGGCCTAGATCTAAATCAAACCACTACTGGTGGAGCCTTTGAAATTTCAAAAGTATTTATAGTAACACTCCCCCAGCTCATCCACACATTATGTAATTACCTTTGCACATTTTTAATAAAAGAAGGATTAAGGGAAATCTCACGTGCTTATCCTGCAGAAGCACAATATAAGGATAAATTATGGATTCAGTATGGGAGCTTTGGCCGTTAATTAATGCAGAATGAATTCTTTTTCCAATGTTCATGATACACATGATGGGGAGCAGGCGAGGTCTGGAATATTGAAGATTGATTATGGACGAACCCAATGGGCAAGAAGAGCCGGCAGAAAGACTTAAACAGAGCCATATATAATAAAATTTAAAAAATGCAGCACTGTTCTCACTTAACTATTTTAAAGCTGAGTTGAAACTGATTTTTAAACCACAGGGGCAGCAGTTTAAGTTTACATAGAAACATAGAAACATAGAAGATGACGGCAGAAAAGGGCTACAGCACATCAAGTCTGCCCACTCTGCTTACCCACCCCCTGTCTATGCCCTAATGACCCAATTTCCTTATCTTGACCCTCGTAGGGATCCCACATGGGTATCCCATTTATTCTTAAAGTCTGGCACGCTGTCTGCCTCGATCACCTGCACTGGAAGCTTGTTCCAATGATCAACCACTCTCTCTGTGAAGAAATACTTTCTGGTGTCTGCAACAGCCACTCTCTCCTCCTCTCCCTATTGGCTAAGGCTCTTAACATTTGCATCTCCTCTTCCTATAGGCTAAGGCTCTTTACACCTGCATTGTGATGTCATAGAACTTTCTGATTATAGAAACATGATGGCAAATAAAGGCCAAATGACCCATCATAGAAACATAGAAACATAGAAGATGACGGCAGAAAAGAGCTACAGCCCATCAAGTCTGCCCACTCTGCTTACCCACCCCCTGTCTATGCCCTAATGACCCAATTTCCTTATCTTGACCCTCGTAGGGATCCCACATGGGTATCCCATTTATTCTTAAAGTCTGGCACGCTGTCTGCCTCCATCACCTGCACTGGAAGCTTGTTCCAATGATCAACCACTCTCTCTGTGAAGAAATACTTTCTGGTGTCGCCATTAAATTTTCCGCCCCTGAGTTTGAGCGGGTGCCTTCTTCTTCCGCGGCTCCATGTGTCTTCTTACCGGGCATATATTTCTGGGTATGCCTCTCATGCTCAGTGTCCTCGGTGCCAGTCCACCCCTGCCGCTTTGCTTCACATGTTTTGGTCTTGTGACCACATTCAGACATTCTGGTCTTTTGTTGCGTTATACTTACAAACTGTTTTGGGTAAGCGGATTCCTTTGAGGGGGAAATCCTCTTTACTGGCCAGGAAATGTATTCTTTTGTTGTGGCGTCAGGTCGAGGCGCCCACTATTACCATGTGGAGAAACGGACTGTTTACTTTGTTAAAAATTTGAATACCTGGATGTTCGAAGGGATGTTCCGGGTCCTTGGAGGAAGTTTCGCAGAATTTGGGCTCCTGTTTGGGAGGGATTGTCCTATATAGCTAGAAGTTTGCTTTTGAACTTTTGACACTGGAGTGTGTGTGGGGGAGGGGGTTTAGGGCTGGGGGGTCTTTGGTGAGGGACTTGGATCTTTTAGGTCTTCGTGAAGGATTAACACGGAAGACCTTTATGGTTCTGCTGTTGTCTTCTGTTGTATGTTTAACTAAAAACTTAGTAAAAACTATTTACAAAACACACAAAATAAAGCAAAACAAGGAACTATTAAATTTATTGGCTTATAGCAGGGGGTCCCCAAAGCCGAATCCAGTCGGGTTTTCAGAATTTCCCCAATGAATATGCATGAGATCTATGTGCATGCACTGCTTTCAATGCATATTCATTGGGGAAATCCTGAAAACCCGACTGGATTGCGGACCTCAAGGAGGGACTTTGAGACCCCTGGATTAGAGTGTCTATGTCAGGGATGGGCAACTCCGATCCTCGAGGGCCGCAATCCAGTCGGGTTTTCAGGATTTCCCCAATGAATTTGCATGAGATCTATTTGCATGCACTGCTTTCAATGCATATTCATTGGGGAAATCCTGAAAACCCGACTGGATTGCGGACCTCAAGGAGGGACTTTGAGACCCCTGGATTAGAGTGTCTATGTCAGGGATGGGCAACTCCGATCCTCGAGGGCCGGAATCCAGTCGGGTTTTCAGGATTTCCCCAATGAATATGCATGAGATCTATGTGCATGCACTGCTTTCAATGCATATTCATTGGGGAAATCCTGAAAACCTGACTGGATTGCGGACCTCAAGGAGGGACTTTGAGACCCCTGGATTAGAGTGTCTATGTCAGGGATGGGCAACTCCGATCCTCGAGGGCCGGAATCCAGTCGGGTTTTCAGGATTTCCCCAATGAATATGCATGAGATCTATGTGCATGCACTGCTTTCAATGCATATTCATTGGGGAAATCCTGAAAACCTGACTGGATTGCGGACCTCAAGGAGGGACTTTGAGACCCCTGGATTAGAGTGTCTATGTCAGGGATGGGCAACTCCGATCCTCGAGGGCCGGAATCCAGTCGGGTTTTCAGGATTTCCCCAATGAATATGCATGAGATCTATTTGCATGCACTGCTTTCAATGCATATTCATTGGGGAAATCCTGAAAACCCGACTGGATTCGGCCCTCAAGGAGGGACTTTGGAGACCCCTGGTTTATAGCATCCAGTGCATGCCACTGATCTAATTATCTAGTCATAAGAACATAAGAATTGCCGCTGCTGGGTCAGACCAGCAGTCCGCTCACACGGCAGCCCTTAGGTCAAAGACCAGCGCCCTAACTGAGACTAGCCCTATCAGCGTATGTCCTTGTTCAGCAGGAACTTGTCTAACTTTGTCTTGAATCCCTGGAGGGTGTTTTCCCCTATGACAGACTCCAGAAGAGCGTTCCAGTTTTCTACCACTCACCCAGTCAAAGAAATTCATCAGATTTTACGGACATTAATTCCCTCTGCCTTGGATCTTCAGTCTGCTGAATTCAAGATACTACAAAGAGACCACCCTGCAAATCCTTTAGATTAATCCTTAATGGCACAACCCCAGGTACATTATTGGGGAAAGAAGCCCTCCAGCTCTTTGAGAGTCCATGTGTTCTATTAAAAGAATATTCTTTGTAAACTTTTAAGTTTTTTTTTTTAATAATGCTAGCAAGCCAGAGGGCAGCCTTCTGTAATTATCATTCCCAGCACACTTCTGCCTTCTGGGCTGCTCCGGCAGGGCCACATGTCAGTCAAACCAATGTTCTTCCACAGCTGTACCTGCCAATTACTTAGCCCTCCTATGCAAATGCCATCTGAACTGTGCCGAACAGAATGGAACGCCAGACGCCCTCCATCTCCCGCTTTCTTTCCGTGTCCCATGTAAATGATTCTGACTGGATTGAATGATCTTCAAAATAAATTAATTTCATAGCAGTCATAAAGTTCACTCTATTGATTTTTTTATATTTTTTTGGCTTGCATGAGCTTTCCGCAGTTTTAAGGACTTATGGTACACGATCGTACTGACCCGTTGAATGGATGCCACTTCTCAAAACCAGTCTTTTCTTTCAGCATCACCAAGAAGACTTCTTTACGAACTGGTGTGACACGGCTTAAATAAAGTTAAGAGGTGAAAATAAACACAGAGTGACTGGCGTGTACCACCATGTTAGCATGCGGAAAACAATGATCACATGATAATAATAATAATAATAATAATAACAACTTTATTCTTATATACCGCCAACAATCTTGCGGCTTCTAGGCGGTTTACAATGAAGAGAAACTGTACAGACAGCGAATTACAGAGTATAGCATTGAACATCTAGTGATAGTAACAGGAGAGTTACAGGGTCTGTGTATTGTTTCACAATGAGTAGCATTATACAGTCGACGATATTCAGAGCATAAGTAGGAGAAGAGAAAGGAGATTGCGCTTTGAGTTACAAAGGTGCAAGACTGCGAAGGTGAAAAAGATAACATAAGATGTTGATGAGAAGTAAGTTGTTAACTTGGTACATTTGAACGAAGGACGGGCACCAGTGGGAAAAACTGGTAACAATTAAAGATAGAAATTTTGGCAGAAGACTCCTTTAGACTGCACAGTAAAACCTTGGTTTGCGAGCATAATTCGTTCCGGAAGCATGCTCGTAATCCAAAGCACTCGTATATCAAAGCGAATTTCCCCATGGGCAATAAAGGAAACGCAGACGATTCGTTCCACAACCCGAAAAACTTTAATACAAAATATTGTACTGTTGTGAGTGCTTGTGTTATGCTCAGCTCAGCGGCGTTCAGCTGCGCTCAGCGATGTGATGCGCGTATGTTGTGCGCACTTGTATACGGTGCGCATCGACGTGCTCGTATCGCAAGACAGCGCTCGATCAAGTTAAAATTTTATAAAACGTATTGCGAAACACTCGCACACCAAGTCACTCGCAATCCGAGGTTTTGCTGTACATCGGTTTCTACCCTCGTATGACTGTTTACAAAATTTTGTTGCTTTTTATTCAAGATTCGTTAATCTTAATTTCCCGCTCTTCGTAGCCCACTTAATTCCTTACTGTCACGCACAGGAGCTAAGATCTACACATCAGAATTATCTAATAGAAGGCTGCAAGCAGCGTGACCACCTCGCACCCTTTTTGCAAAGCCTATAATGGCTACCAGTACCTTACAGGGCTAAATTTAAAACTCTTTTTTTTTTTTAATCTTTATAAACCCCGCACTGCTCCTTGTGACCCTGGGCAAGTCACTCAGTCCTCCATAGCCCCAGGTACGTTAGCTAGATTGTGAGCCCACCGGGACAGTTAGGGAAAATGCTTGAGTACCTGATTGTAAAAACCGCTTAGATAATCTTGATAGGCGGTATATAAAAACCTAATAAACTTCATAAAAAACTTGATAAATCAAGTACAATATTGACATTTATCAATTAAGCATTCAAATACACTTGAAATCCTATAATTGATCATCATAATATAAAATATTACCCCCCTCCCTTATTTATTTATGAAAATGATTTGTTTCAATTATAATCAAAAATACCCACCCCCCCACCCCCTCCCCCCCTTAATGTCTTAAAATTTTATACAGGGAAGAATATTTTTAATTTAAAACTCTATTCTGACTTTCAAGGTCCTCAGAAAAAAAATGGGTTAGAGCCCTTCAAGAATGAGGGCCCCTTCCCGCGTGGCAAACGTGACACAGTTCATTCAGTTCTTAAGGGCTATATTGCATTTGCCGTGTTGATACTCACTACTACGATTTTATAACAGGGGCCCTAAGTTAGGCCTGTACACACCTTTGAGACCTCTAAGGTCCTCTCAAAGAACATCACTATCTGTACCCTCATCTGGAGATTTAAAAGTACAGCGCCGGGAGGAGGTGGGTGGGGGAATCAGGAGCTGGTGAGAGGTCATGCTACAGGACTCCAATGGGGTCTAGGATGGAGCCCTTGGGCCCTCCCCCAAACAAAACAGCGTTCCACTGCCTATGGCTTCTACAGTCTGGAATTTACTCCCAGAGGGGTTATATCTAACCTGAGACAACCTCTACTTCAGGAAGCAGGTAAAACCCTGGCTCTTCACCCAAGCCTTTTAATATATACATATCCACAATGAATATGTACGAGATGGATTTGCATGCCCTGCCTCCTTGAGATGCAAATCTATCTCGTGCATATTTATTGTGGATAGCCTGAAAACCTGACCTGCCTGTGGCTCTCGAGGACCGGAATTGCCTACCCCATCTCTAGGTGGAAGCTTGAGTTCCAAAGCTATAATGCAGTGGCAAAGCAGTTTGTGGGAACCCTGGGATTGAGTCTGAGGGTTCAGAACAAATCTCCTTTGTGCTCCTGTTGTCATTGATATATTTGTTCCTATTCTGTCTTCCATTATTCAGTATGATATAGAATTGCTTTAAGTGTCTGGATTCCAGCATTCGTTAAATATTGTGTGCAGTCCTGGTCACCACATCTCAAAAAATATATGGCGAAGCATATGACTTCTAAATCCAAAAGGTATGACGGGATATAAATAAAGTTATTATTATTATTTAGACATTTTGGGGAAAACAACCAAAAATCCAGTAGAGAAAACGATCATTTTCAAAACAGGAAAAACGTCTATCTTTTTGCTTTGAAAATGACCATTTCCTAAATATTTTTGTCCTCTGTGTGTTTATCTTTTTGAACCATTTTTGGAAAATGTCCAAATGAAAAACACACAAAAACCAACCGTTGGGACGTAGAAGGGACCAGCATTTTTAGTGGACTGGCCCCAGCAGAGCAGTGGGGCACCCCGGAGGGCACATAAAAGGTCCATGACCGATGCTCCCTCGCGTACGGACTGACTTGACGTGAACAAAAGTTTTTCTTCACGAGCGACAAAATGTCTGTTTCATTAAGGACAGTGGTCATCACGAAACCGGAAGCAAGTGACCATGTAAAATCTGCGAGAGACGCTCTAAAAATGTATGAGCAATTGCTCACATGCTCAGCTTAGAAGGAACATAGATCATCACCCCCTTACATTGTGTAGTGAGCCCGCAACCTATCATGCACAACTATACACCAAAACAATAGCCCTTACACATATGTAGGTGTCACCTGTACATCAGTACAGTAGGTGTTTGCTGGGTTTTGGTAGGCTTACACTTTCCACACCCAACCCTCACCCTCCAATGAGTGTTACTGGACCCGGCTGGCCTGCCGGACGGGCGGGCTTGGCACCCGTCCGTCTGGCCAACTTAACAGGTACGGGGAAGGGGGTGGGGGGGTTGTGGGGTCGGCTGGGGGGGGTCGCGTGTCGGCCGATTGGGGGTTCTGGGAGGAGAGGTCGTTGGGGGGAGGGGGGTTGTGTCGAGGGCAGGAGGGCCTGGGATCCCTCCTGCCCGTATTTTAGTGGGGGGATGGGGGTCGCCGGGGCCAGGAGGGCTTGGGCTTCCTCCTGGCTTGCTCGTACTCGGCTGGGGGGGGGCATGATCGCCGGGGCAAGAGGGCTTGAGCTCCCTGTTGCCCCGATATCATCAGGGGTGCCGCGGCTGCGGCGGGGCAGGAGGGCTTGAGCTCCTTCTTGCCCCGATGTTGTCGGGGGTGTCGCGGTTCGACAGGACAAGAGGGCTTGGGCTCCCTCTTGCCCCAATATCGTCGGGGGGGGGGGGGGGTGATGTATCGCGGTAGGAGAGATTGGCCATCTCCCCTGCCGTGATGAGATCACTCCTGTACCCGAACTGCCACAACCCGCGGCAGTTCGGGTAGAGGGGTGATCGCATCGCGGTAGGGGAGATGAGGCATCTCTCCTGCCGCGATGGTTACGGTGGGTAGGTTGCCAGGCCTCTGAACTGGTCGCACCAGCGGCCATCAGCTCAGCAGCCCCTTTTTCAGCACTTAGACCTGGTTTGACTTCGTCTAAGTCAAAAAGGTCTAAGTGCCGACTAGGCAACCTGTCAAATGTTTTGGTTATACCTGTTGTACGCCTAGGTGTAGGTCGGCCCACCTCCCGCCCACTGCCCGCCCTTTCCCCTCCTCTAAACACGCCTCTTTTCTCTCTGTGCATTTAGAGGCAGGGGAAAGGCCTAAGCTGGTTTTAGATACGTCTAAAAACCAGCTTTGGTTATGGTACTTGGACGATCAGGCTTTTTGATCATCCAAGTAGCCATTTAGGACACTTTTTAGATGGTTTTTTTTTTTATTATGAACCCCATAATCTCCAATATGTTTCATAAGGTTTAGTTCTTTGTTTGCTTTGTTGCCCCCTTAATTTTGTAATTTTACTGATGTTTTCATCGCTTAGAATTTTGAATAGGCAAATAATCAAATTTATAATAACCTTGAAACCTCATGGAGATCCAAAAAGGCACTTTTGGGTCCTTTTATCAAGCTGCGGTACGGGTTTAGCGCGTGTAATACTGCGCATTAAACCGCCTGCCACGCTAGCCGCTAACACCTGCATTGAGCAAGCGTTAGTTTTTTAGCTGGCCGTGGTGGTTAGCGCATGATGAAATGTCCGACGCGGCTTGATAAAAGAACCCCTTAATTTATAGTGATACAGGGGAAAAAAAGCCCAAAGAGTTCCTTATTGGAATCAGCTGTGTAGTCCTTTTGTATATGAACTTTCTCTCTTTTTGGGGGGTGACATTATTTGATTTTTGTCAAAGACCCCTTAAGACTTTCAGCAAAACCCTTGGTTCAGAACAATATCCTTTTCTGGGGTCTAATTAGTGGCGTAGAGAGGGTGAGAGGCACCCCCCCCACTCCTTCCTCGATCCCCCCTCCCGCCCGCGCTCCCTCCTTCCCTTCCCCCATACCTCCAGTTGTTCACTGCTGCGAGTAACAACTTCAACGTGCTCCTCGCCACCCCGTCGGTTTTCCCTCTGATGTCACTTCTTATGCGCGGCACCCAGAAGTGATGTCAGCGGTCGTGCCGACGCGGTCGCGAGGAACACATTGAACTTGTTGCTGGCGATGGTGAACAACTAAAGCAGCGGTCTCAAACGCAAACCCTTTGCAGGGCCACATTGTGGATTTGGAGGTACTTGGAGGGCCGCCGAAAAAATAGTTCATGTCTTATTAAAGAAATGACAACTTTGCATGAGGTAAAACTCGTTATAGTAAGTATAACGAGTTTTACCTCATGAAAAGTTGTCATATAGTTTATAAATCTTTCCTTAATTGCTTCTGATAATTTCAGCTATACACAGCTGAAAGCAGTGCAACATGCAGAAAGTGAAAAACTATTAAAGTATCAACTGCAAGAGACAAGATATTGGAGCAACTATTTTGAGGCCCTCGGTATTATAAAGAATGATTCTTTATGGAAAACCTGTGCTTTAAGTGTCCGGTGGTCGTGTTCTGGAACATTGCCCGCCTCACACGAGCACTTTGCTGCATCTGTATGCGATTGTGAGGTGCCGTGGAGAGGACAATCGCATACAAACGCAGGAAAGCGCTTGTGTGAGGCGGGCAACGTTCCGGAACAAGACCGCAGGACACTGAAGGCACAAGTTTTCCATAAAGAATCATTCTTTATAATACCGAGGGCCTCAAAATAGTACCTGGTGGGCCGCATGCGGCCCCCGGGCTGCGAGTTTGAGACCACTGAACTAGAGATACGGGGGAAGGGAAGGAGAGTGCTCGCCTGGCAAGGGGAGGAGTGGGAAGAGGGAGGGGAGGAGGGATGCCGGCACCCCCACCAACATAGCGCTAGGGGTGGACCGTCCCTCCTCGCTACCCCCTTACTGCGCCACTGGGTCAAATAATAAAAGCAGATAAGTAACTGCTGAATAACAGTCCTAATTATTTTAAAAGCAAGAACAATACTACTACTACTGTTTATCATTTCTATAGCGCTGAAAGACGTTTACGGCACTGTACATTTAATATTCAATAGACGGCCCCTGCTCAGAAGAGCTTACAATGGACATTAAGACAGAAATTGACCCTAAATAATTCTCTCACGGCTAAACTGCTTAAAGGGTGGTCTGTCTCCTTTAATCTGAGAACTGTCATACTTCCCTGCAGGATAAAATCTAGAGAAGTGTCAGAATCCGGTAATATTTTATGAGACCTTCAGAAGACTGGAAGGTTTTAATAGCTTAAAAGAATGGTAGAACAGAGGTCAGAAATTAAACATAGGAAAAACATCGGCAAGAACGGAAGCAGTGCTTTCACTTCATGTAGTTACAGACTGAGGCGTATGATTGATAACTCCAATCTTCATCTTTGTAGAATAATTAGCTAAATCATTACCTTTTTTTAATAAGAACGAAGTAAGCAGGAGAGTTATTGCAGTACCATATCACAATCGTTCTGGTTTTATGAGGAAGATCAGGTTTTAATTAAATATAGATTTAATTTTTTTTATTGGGAAAGCAAAATGTAAATTACGCAGCACATTCAGAAATCCCTAGTGTAAGATACATGCCAAAATATGTCTTGGTTAAAAACCAGCAGCTTGATAAGCAAAGGAAGCATAGAGTCTGAACTGTTCTATTCTTCTAGCACGTTCTAAAACAAACAAACAAAAAAAAAAAAGTGAGAAGGTTGTATTGTTATCCTTTAGACTCCATGCATGTTTGTGGATAGGCGAGTCTAAATATAACTGTTGGGAAAAGCATCCCCCCTCTAGATGTTGCACTCTGTAGATTTCAAAGGATAGATTATCCAGTTTAACCACAGGGTGTCACTGTCCCATGGCAACAAATATGAATGTGCTTCTCCACCACTAGGAGGCAGTACAGATAGCAACTAGCTGCAAAGTGCAAGGTTTTGTCATTAACCCCCTCTTCTACGAAACTGCGCTAGCTGTTTTTAGTGCAGACAGCCACACTGAATGACCCGCACTGCTCCCGACGCTCATAGGAACTCTATGAGCATCGGGAGCAGTGCGGGCCATTCAGTGCGGCTCTCTGCGCTAAAAACTGCTAGTGCAGTTTAATAGAAAAGGGGGTATGTTTCACAGAAGAATTAACAACAAAGAAAATGAAGTACACATTTGAAACACGGAAAGCCAACCTAATAGGGATAGAGGTGTGGCTGCGAGGGAAGGGACACGGGATAGAGAGCTGTAGTGCGGTTTTTACAACCAGCCGCAGCAGTAACAGCTCCAATGTTCATAGGAATTCTATGAGCGTTGGAGTTGTTACCGCCGTGGTCGGCACTAAAAGCCACACTAACCCCCTGTTTTATGAAGCCACGCTAGTGGCTGCCGCATGGCAACGGCCCCGAAGCCCCTTAAATCTCTATGGGCTTCGGGGCCGTTACCACAGTGCAGCTGCTAGCGCGACTTCGTAAAACAGGCCCTATACTTTTGTAAAACGGGGAGATAATTATTTTTAATGCACGTGTGGGGGGGAATAATAATAATATATTTTTTTTAATTTAATTTTTAATGAATACAAGCAATAATGTGTTACAGAAATTCTGAAAACAAAAACATAATCCCAACCGACCTAACAGTTGGATTTTAAATCTAAATCAAAAGAAACAATTCTCAATTATATATAGTCCTGAAGCCTGAGGAGAGAAACAAGAATGAAATTAAGAAGTAAAGAAATCATTATTATATTTCAAGGAAATAAAGTAGGTAACATTCGACTACTAATATAACTACTGACTCATTTTACGGGACGGGGCTAAATCGCGCGAGACAACGGCGCGCCGACAACTGAGCGCAAGGTTGATGGCGCGCCGAAGAAAAGCACTATTTTAAAGGGCTCCGACGGGGGTGTGTGGGGAGGGAACCCCCCCACTTTACTTAACAGACATTGCGCTGGCGTTGTGGGGGGTTTGGGGGGTTGTAACCCCCCACATTATACTTAAAACTGAACTTTTTCCCTAAAAAGCAGGCAAAAAGTTTGGTTTCAAGTATAATGAGGGGGGTTACAACCCCCCAAACCCCCCACAACGCCAGCGCGATGTCTGTTAAGTAAAATAGGGGGGTTCCCCACCAACACCCCCCCCCGTCGGAACCCTTTAAAATAGTGCTTTTCTTCGGCGCGCCATCAATCTTGCGCTCAGTTGTCGGCGCGATTTTGTCTATGAACCCATTTTACAATGGGCTATTTTAGGGTGCAACAGACACCCCATTCCCTTCAAGAAACAAACGCAACTTTTCTGGCTCATAGAAAACGTATTTGTTGTCTTGGTATAGAATAAAACATTTACAAGGAAACAATTGAAAATTAGCCCCTAATGAAACAACCTTTTCACGATAAACAAGAAATTCCTTTCTTCTTATTTGAGTCCACTTGGAGACATCTGGAAATATAAGACACCTGTTTCATAGTGTAATATAGGGCTCCTATTACAAAGCTGCGTTAGTGGCTTTAGCGCGCGCAGCACTTAATCACGCACTAACTCCCGTGCTAGCCAAAAAACTACTAATGCGCCTTCTTAAAAGGAGCCCATAGTGCAATATGGTCTTAAAACTGACTCTGTCTTGATGAAAAACCAATGAAACTATCAATGTGGTTCTCCCTGTGATTTCAATCTCAGATGTCTCCAATACTGCAGATAGATCTTGCTGAGGAACTCCATTCGTCTCTTTTAATGTTTTGTTCAGGTCATAAACTTTTTGAGTAGGTGGAATACTTGTATCCAAAATTTTTAAAGTACATAAAAACATAAGCAATGCCTCCACTGGGTCAGACCCGAGGTCCATCGTGCCCAGCAGTTCGCTCACGCGGCGGCCCAACAGGTCCAAGACCTGCGCAGTAGCCCCCTATCTATACCCTTCTATCCCTTTCTTCAGCAGGAAATTGTCCAATCCTTTCTTGAATTCCAGTATGTACTCTGTCCTATTACGTCCTCTGGAAGTGCATTCCAGGTATCCACCACACGCTGGGTAAAGAAAAACTTCCTAGCATTTGTTTTGAATCTATCCCCTTCCAATTTTTCCGGATGCCCTCTTGTTCTTATATGTTTTGAAAGTTTGAAGAATCTATCCCTCTCTACTCTCTCTATGCCCTTCATGATCTCCTAGGTCTCTATCATGTCTCCTCTGAGTCTCCGCTTTTCCAGGGAGAAGAGCCCCAGCCTCTCCAATCTTTCAGTGTATGAAAGGTTTTCCATGTCCTTAATCATTCGTGTCGCTCTCCTCTGGACCCTCTCAAGTGTTGCCATATCCTTCTTAAGGTACGTTGACCAATACTGAACACAGTACTCCAGGTGCGGGCGCACTATTGCCCTATACAAAGGCAGGATGACTTCTTTTGTTCTGGTCGTAATACCCTTCTTAATAATACCCAACATTCTTGTACGAAATGTCTATGCGATGCAGGAAATAAAGGGATTTCAGGTGGGGGAACAGCAATTTAAACTGGCGGCATACGCAGATGACTTTTTGGTGCAAATTGTGGACCCAGAGCGGTCTTTATCTGCGTTATTGGAGTTGATGCGTGAGTACGGGAATTATGCTAGATAACAAAAAATCTCTGAAAGTCTCTCTGGCAGATTTATACTTAGCCACCGGCAAATTTGAAATTCTCAACTTTAAAGACCTATTTTGATTCTCCAAATTTTCTATTTTCCGGAGAAGAAAAGCTTTATCCATTGTTTACTGTTTACTGTAGTAGCATTTCTTGTTTCTTGAACAGTCTCTTGAATTTCTGCTATCTTCTCTTGATGATTCTGTACCAAAGTATCTAAGTGCTTCAACTTAGTTGATACTTGAGCCAAAGGTGTAATAAAGTTTATACATACAGATTGAAAGTTGTCGATTGCAAATCATAGCGAGTCCATTGTCACAACTGGTGGTTTATAATAATAATAACTTTTATTTGTATACCGCAATACCACAAGCAGTTCAGAGCGGTTTACATAGGAAGAGACTGTACATATGCTGTGATGTTACAGGGAATATTGTCAAGTACATTGGTAACAAATTTCAATTACATTAGTGAGCCGAAGGAGGTTGGGTAAAACCGGAAAGTTGTCGGAGATACAGCAGGTAAGGCAGTGATATAGCAGGGTAGGAAGGAGTCAGAGAAATTTATCAAAGAGATAGGTTTCAACTGATTTCCTGAAGAATTGGTAGGAGGGTGCACTTGAAATGAGGGTCGTTAGACAATTATTCCATTTGCCAGCTTGGAATGACAGTGTTCTATCAAGGAATCTCTTGTAGATACAGCCCTTCAGGGAGGGAAAGGCAAATAGATAGAAACATAGAAACATAGAAACATAGAAATAGACGGCAGATAAGGGCCACGGCCCATCAAGTCTGCCCACTCCAGTGATCCTCGCTATCTATCTTTGCGGATAGATCCCACATGTCTATCCCATCTGGCCTTAAAATCCGCCACACTGGTGGCCTCAATAACCCGAAGTGGAAGACTATTCCAGCGATCAACCACCCTTTCAGTGAAGAAGAACTTCCTAGTGTCACTGTGCAGTTTCCCGCCCCTGATTTTCCACGAATGCCCCCTTGTTGCCGCGGGACCCTTGAAGAAGAAGATGTCTTCTTCCACCTTGATGCGGCCCGTGAGATATTTGAATGTCTCGATCATATCTCCCCTCTCTCGACGCTCCTCGAGTGAGTAGAGCTGCAAATTCCCCAACCGCTCCTCGTACGGGAGCTCCCTGAGTCCCGAGACCATCCTGGTGGCCATCCTCTGGACCGACTCCAGTCTCAGCACATCCTTGCGGTAATGCAGCCTCCAGAATTGCACACAGTACTCCAGGTGCGGTCTCACCATGGATCTATACAGTGGCATAATGACTTCAGGTTTACGGCTGATGAAACTCCTGCATATGCAACCTATGATTTGCCTTGCTTTGGATGAAGCTTGCTCCACTTGGTTTGCCGACTTCATGTCTTCCCTGACAATCACTCCCAAGTCTCTTTCTGCTACAGTTCTTGTCAGGATCTCGCCATTTAGGGTGTAGATCTTGCATGGATTCTGGCTTCCCAGGTGCATGACTTTGCATTTTTTGGCATTGAAACTGAGTTGCCAGGACCTAGACCAGTGCTCCAGCAGAAGTAAGTCATGCACCATATCGTCTGTCATTGCTTTTTTGTCTGTTGTGCTTTTGCTCACTACATTGCACAGTTTGGCATCATCAGCAAACAATGTTATTTTACCTCGAAGCCCTTCTGTCAGGTCTCTTATATAGATGTTGAACAAGATCGGGCCCAGGACGGAGCCCTGTGGCACTCCACTTATCACCTCCGACATCTCGGAGGGAGTGCCATTCACCATCACCCTCTGAAGCCTACCTCCAAGCCAGTTCCCAACCCATTTGGTTAAAGTGTCGCCCAAACCTAAAGAACTCATCTTGTTCAGCAACCTGCGGTGTGGCACGCTATCAAATGCTTTGCTGAAATCCAGATAGACGATGTCCAGGGACTCACCAACATCCAGCTTCCTCGTCACCCAGTCAAAGAAGCCGATCAGGTTGGATTGGCACGATCTCCCCTTAGTAAATCCATGTTGGCGGGGATCCCGCAGATTCTCCTCGTCCATGATCCTATCCATTTGGTGTTTGATTAGGGTTTCCATTAGTTTGCTCACTATTGAAGTGAGACTCACTGGTCTGTAGTTTGCCATATCCACCCTGGAGCCTTTCTTGTGTAGTGGAATGACGTTAGCCGTCTTCCAGTCCATCGGGACGTTACCTGTACTAAGGGAGAGATTAAAGAGCGCGGATAGTGGTTCCGCCAAGACATCTCCCAACTCCCTGAGTACCCTAGGGTGTAGGTTGTCAGGCCCCATTGCCTTGTTGACCTTGATTTTTGACAGCTCGCAGTAGACGCTGCTGGGTGTAAATTTGAAATTACTAAACGGGTCTACTGATTTAATCCTTGTATGTGGTTGAGGGCCGATTCCCGGCACCTCGCGGGTGAAGACTGAACAGAAGTATTCATTTAACAGTTGGGCCTTTTCCGAGTCCGTCTCCACATGGTCTCCGTCTGGTTTTCTGAGTCGTACTATCCCACCTGAGTTCTTTTTCCTGTCACTAATATACCTGAAGAAGGATTTATCTCCCTTCTGGATATTCTTTGCTAGAGACTCCTCCATGCGGAATTTGGCCTCTCTAACTGCCGCTTTGACGGCTCTTGATTTGGTCAGATAATCTACTCTGGAGTCCTGTGTCCCTGATTGTTTGTAAGAGATGAATGCTTTTTTCTTCTCTTTGATGAGGTCTGAGATCTCCATAGAGAACCACTGTGGCTTGTTGTTCCTACTCCGTTTGCTTACTGATTTAACATAGCGGTTTGTTGCTTCCTGTATGGTGGTTTTCAAAGTTGACCACATTTCTTCCACGCTGTCGGTATCTGCTTGGGTTTGTAGCACCTGGTGAACGAAGTCTCCCATGTCCTGGAAGTTTGTGTCCTTGAACTTGAGAACCTTGGTCAATGTGTTAGATTTCGTGAAACCTTTCCTGAGATTGAACCATATCATATTGTGGTCACTGGAGGCCAAAGTTTCACCCACCGAGACATCTGTGATACTTTCTCCGTTGGTAAGTACCAGGTCCAAAATTGCCTGATCCCTTGTTGGCTCAAATACCAGTTGCCTGAGTCCTGCTCCATTCAAAGAGTTTAATAGCTTCCTGCTGCTGCCGGAAGCAGAGGAAAGCGTGACCCAATCCACATCGGGCATGTTGAAGTCACCTACCAATACTGTGTCCCCCCGCAAGGTGATATTCTCTATATCTCCGATTAATTCCAAATCTAGGTCTTCTTGATGTTTTGGGGGTCTGTATACCACACCAAGATATAGGCATTTGTCCTTCCCTCTGGCCAAATTTACCCAAAGGGATTCCCCAGTGTACTGTACATCTGTGATTCTGGTGACCTTAATGTCATCTTTAGTATATAATGCTACCCCACCTCCCATTTTGCCCTCCCTGTCCCGACGAAGCAAGTTGTAACCTGGTATGACCATGTCCCACCCGTGGGAGTCTGTGAGCCAGGTCTCAGATATCGCCACCACATCCAGGTCGGCATTCCTCATTTCTGTCTCCAAATCTAGGATCTTGTTTCCCAGACTGTGGGCGTTGACGTACATAGCCCTCCATGTTGTGTGCTTGTTGTATCTCAGTGGGGACAATCCCTCTATATCAACTAGACCACCATTAGTATTTTTCGCTTGGCACTACGTGTGCGAGTGGTGCCTGGAAACACAAAGTGATGTGACAGGTAAATTGGGGATGAACCCCGTTAAGGTTTTGAAGCAAAGGCAGGCGAACTTGAAGATGACCCTCGCCTCCATTGGCAACCAGTGAAGCTTTCTGTAGAACGGGCTTACATGATCTGACTTTTTGAGACCATAAATGAGACGGACGGCGGTATTCTGGATGATTCTCAGACGTTTGATGGTTTTCTTGAAGGATCCCAAATATATGATATTGCAGTAATCCAAGGTGCTCAAGATTAGAGACTGAAACAGCAATCGGAAGGAGGCGAAGTCGAAGTAGTGTTTGATGGTAAGGAGTTTCCAGAGGGTGCAAAAGCAGTTTTTTAACCTGAGCATTGGTATGGTCTTCAAAAGTCAGGCATCGGTCCAGGATGACTCCAAGGTTTTTAATGGTGGAATTGATTGGGTAAGTTAGCCCGTTTAGGTTCAGAGAGGTATTCGTTAGTTTGTGGTTGGGACTTGCGAGGAAAAGCTTCGTTTTTTTTCTGGGTTTAATTTTAGTTTGAACTGTGTAGTCCATACCATAGTGAGAACAGAGGAGGTGAGTTGTTCAGTTTCTTGTGTCAGTGAGGTTATGGGGATGATAATTGTAATGTCATCTGCATATATGAAAGTTTAAATCGGAAAGCTTGAACTCCGGCAGCCGGCAGAGATCTTGTTCAGCTTGTGGCTCCCCACGCTGATTCGTGCCTCTTCCGAGCTCAGCTCCATTCACTCCCAGTGCGTCCCCTCTGTCCGGTTGAGATGACCCGGAAGCCATGAGGACTTCTCCTTCCTGGGTTATTTGCGCTGGAGACCCCGCAGCACTCGGTCTTCCCCGAGGCCCCTCAAAACTTCGGTTCTCCTTTAGCAATCCTCCAGGATCGGGAGGGGGTGGGGTCGGGTCCCGATGGGCTAAGTGAAACCTCACTCTCCAAGCTGAATCGCTTCTGAGATCCAGCAGCGGAAACGGCCCAACGCCAAAGGAATTGTGAAAGCTGTTATTATAGTTTATCTCGGCGTTGATGTTGCTGGTAGAGGCAGAGGGAAACTCTTGATATTATTGATCGCGCTTCAAAGATCATTTTAGTGCTATGATAATAACATTGTAAATGTTGACAGATAAAGATCTGAACGGTCCATCCAATCTGCCCAACGGTCGCACGCATTATTAATTCATGATTACATTGGTTTTCTTTGACATTTCTGGGACATAGACTGTAGAACACTGCCTGGGACTGTTCTTAACTTCCAACCTTTGGAGTTGCCATCAAAGCCCACTCCAGCCTATCCAAACCGTCTTGTCATTTCTTTATGAAATTCTCCTAAGAAAAATGGGAAAATGTAGCTTGATGAACTCGTTGCCTCCGTTTCTGCCTGCCCCATGAACTATTGTCCTTATCGAAAGTGGTAAATAATGCAGTGGCTTCTCATTATTGAAATGAGTCTGGCCTGAAACGTCCAATTTTTGCTGTGGATGTTTTCTACTGCTGCTTGGGCTAGACTCAGCTCTCCCTCTTTCGTCACTTCCTGGTCATGGAACCAGGAAGTGATGGCGGGAGGGAGAGCTGAGGCTGGCGCAAACAGCAAGTTGCTGCTTGTGCGGTGGATGTTACAGAGGTACGGGGGAAGGGAAGGGGTACACGAGCGCAGCGGGGAAGGAGCAGGGGGGGGAGCAGAGAAGAGGACGGGGGTATCACTGCTTGCTATGCCACTGTCCCGGTCCACCCACAAAATGGCCGGCTTTGGCTTTAGCAGTTATTGGTGACATTCGGTGGCATTAACCAATTAAATGCCACTGAATTTCAGTGAGTAGCTCCGCAGAAGCGATATAACTGGACGGGAACCCCCTCCTGAATCTTTCTCATGCTTGAGCTACCTCTGTCTTGGCGTTCACTCCCAGTCCTCGAGAGCTGCCAACAGGTCAGGTTTTCAAGATTTCCTCAATGAATATGCATGATAGAGATTTGCATGCAATGAAGATAGTGGGCATACAAATCTCCTTATGACATCCACTGGTGGTTCCAGTGACATAGCGAGGGAGGTTGGCGCCTGGCACGGCCGTGCCATGCGCCACCCCACCCTTCCCCGCTGCTTGAGTGCCCCTGCACCTCTTGAAATGTTTGCTGGTGCGAGCAGCATCTTCCACCTGCAGCTCACGCCAGCCTCTTCTCCCTTCCGATGTCATATCCTGGTCCCGCAAGCGAGAAATAATGTCAGAAGGGAGCCGAGGCCAGTGTGAGCAGCAAATAGAAGGTGCTGCTCACACTGGCGGACATTTAAAGAGGTATACAGGGGGGGCAGAGAGGAAGAGAGACGCTGGCGCCCCCTGCAAAGACGGCGACCGGGGCAGTCAGCTAAGGTCCAGATTTTCCCCGGACAATGTCCGGGTGTCCAGAGGGCTCTTCAAAACCCGGCACTTTGTGTTGAAAAGCCTCCTCTAAATCCCGTTGGGCAGGAGGAAATCCGCGCAGGCGTGGATTTCCACACAATGATGTCATTGCATGGCATCCATGCATGTGCAGATTTTCTCCTGCGGTGGTGGGCATGGCTAGGGCAGGACTGGGGCATAACTGGTGGAAATGGGCGGGACGGGGCTCCGGATTTTCCGATTGAAAAATCCGGCAACCGTACAGTCAGCCCCCCCTGGGAGGGAAGACCAAGGTAGTACCGAAAAGAGCCCCAAAGGGGTTTTCTGTTATAAACCATGGCAATAATCCTGGTTCTCTGCCAGGGTTCCACCATCTGGTCAGCTCTGATGACTGTGTGGCTTTGTGCTTGCAGATGAAGGAACGGAGGAGGGACGTTAGGACGAACTCAGTTCTATTAATTTGCAGAAGGTCTTCTATCAGTGACAGCATATCTTGCACTCTCTTAAGGCAGCCCGATCAGCCTGTAGACCTGACCTCTCTCACCCTCTCTAAGGAGTTTCTTCAGCGGCTTGGCAAAGAAGGGTTTTTGTCAGAGAAAGTGAGAGCAGTAATGATGCCCCGGCAGTGCCGAGAGGATGTTAAGTATGATGCGGGGGCCCCGTTCAGATTTTAATTACAGATGCTTTCAAAAAAATCCATAGAACCTCTGATTAAATTCCTAATTGCTTGTGACCACATGAATCAACAGTCAATAGGTTGAACAAAATGTCTGCTCTTCTTCTAAACAGGTTTTATGCCTAAACAAATTTGCCTGTATTTAAAGCGACACTGCCTCAGACCCATTTACATCAAATTAAAGGAGGTCAGACAGAGGACGATTCTGAAATGGCCTTTTTTTCTGGGTGACTCAGCAATTGCTTGGGTAAAATGGGGGGGGGGAGCTGAAAAGGAGTCGTTTGGGAAGGGAGGGGTTAGGGGAAAGCTGGCCGGCACTGTACAGGAACTTCATTTTGAAACGATCTGCCGATCCAAACTTGCTGACCGATCCTCCGTTGAAAAAACTCTATTAACACCAGAAACACCGTCTTCTCTGCCCTCTGGAATGCCATGCCATCACATCTCCGCCATGAAAATTCTCTTGATAAATTCAAAACCTTTTTATTTCAAGATAAGATCCTTTCTCCAACCACAGCATACTTTTCGTGAGAACCGTTTCTACCAAGCGACTTCCCCTTTCCTTGCTGTTTTCTCCCCTCCCCTCGTACCGCCCTTTATACTTCTCCCTCCCTATTCGCGGGGGGTTAGGGGCAGAGCCGGCCCGCGAATAGGGAAAAATCGCGAATAACTTTTGGCCGGCTCCGACCCAGCCCCTGACCTTACCTGGTGATCTAGCAGTGACGCGGGGCTGGAGCGATCTTTCTACACTCCTGCCCCTTGCAGAGCCGTGCTGCTGAGTTCCCGTGGTCTCACGAGACTACAACAGGAACTCTCTTTCCTTTTGGCTAAGTCTTAATAATAATATTGTCATTTATAGCTAAAGAGACATGTGATCAAGAAACTGTTTTATTTTACTTTTGTGATTATGAAAAACCTACCGAGGGCCTCAAAATAGTACCTGGCGGGCCGCATGTTTGAGACCACTGCTATAGGCTAAGGCTCTTTACACCTGCATTGTGATGTCATAGAACTTTATGATTATAGAAACATAGTAACATAATGGCAGATAAAGGCCAAATGGCTCATCCAGAGCATCCACTGTCTTCTCCCTATTGGCTAAGGCTCTTGACATTTGCATCTCCTCTTCCTATAGGCCAGTGATCTCCAATTCAAACTCTTTGCAGGGCCACATTTTGGATTTGGCGGTACTTGTAGGCCTCAGAAAAAAACCAGTTAATGTCTTATTAAAGAAATGACAACTTTGCATGAGGTAAAACTCTTTATAGTTTATAAATCTTTCCTTTTGGCTAAGTCTTAATAATAATATTGTCATTTAAAGCTAAAGAGACGTGTGATCAAGAAACTGTTTTATTTTACTTTTGTGATTATGATAAACATACCGAGGGCCTCCAAATGGTACCTGGCGGGCCGGAGGCTACTGGTTTAACACTACCTTCCACTTCAACCTAGGTTACTCCATTGGTCATTTCCACCAGGAATATTACATGCATTGGTCTCTACGCTTGACTATCTTGCCCCTCCCCCCGACTAGTTCCTTCTGATCTCACAGACCTGTCCTTATCTGATCAATTCAAGGTTTGGAAAAGTACTCTTTCTAATGTCATTAACACTCTTGCTGCCTTGTATCCAGCCAGATCTTCTTCCCATTGTCCCTTATCCTCAATATCACTAGATCCTTTGTCTTCTTAAGATGCCAAGATGACACTGGTGTCATCCTAATACGCTCTCTGCTCTTCTGCTTTGCAAATAATCTCAAATAGCCTACCATGCTGAAATCATCAAGGCTCGTGTACTATTTAAGTTGGGTTGTCTCTGTTATAAGGTCACGAATGGCACTGTTCCTATCTATATGATTGTTAGATGTTTCACAGCATCCCACAAATACAGTAGAAAATCTCATGCTCTGTTTCTTTTTCCTTCGTTTCAAGATTGCAAAAGTAAGAAATACTTGGAATATACTTTAGCATTTCAGGCAGCCTCCGACGATAAAGAATTTTGACCACTGTTAGGTAAAGCCTTTTCTTACAAACATTTTAGAACTCCGTTGAAAGACTATCCTTTCTCAAAGTATTTGGCTAAATAGTTGGTGTCAAGTCAAATGCGCGCCGGGACAAAGGCACGCACAGACAATTTAGCGCAGCGCGGAGGTGCGCACCACACTAAATTACAGTTTTTACAGCTCCGACGGGGGGGGGTGTGGGGGGGAACCCCCCCACTTTACTTAATAGAGATCGTGCCGCGTTGTGGGGGCGTTGTGCGGGGTGTGGGGGGTTGTAATCCTCCACGTTTTACTGAAAACTTCACTTTTTCCCTGTTTTTAAGTTTACAGTAAAATGTGGAGAGTTACAACCCCCCAAACCCCCCACAACGCCGGCGTGATCTTTATTAAGTAAACTGGAGGGGGGCTCCCCAACAAAACCCCCCGTCGGAGCCCCTAAAAACTGTAATTTTCTTCGGCGCGCGCCTTTGTCTTTCGCCGAGTTGTCTATGAACCAAATAGTTTTAGGTGTTTCTTATGTTATTTTATTGTTAATCTTTTGTTAACCGCGTTGAACTTCTGCTTACGCGGTCTCTAAGCACGATGTTATGTTAAGTCTTAAAGCGTAGTGTCCTGGCCTTGATCCTGGAATCTTAAGGCGGCCTGAGCTATAATTTCTGGACAGTAATAACTTTAGTCACTGTTCTTTTCTGAAATTCACTCTAATAATAATAATAATTTTATTCTTATATACCGCCAAAGCCATGGAAGTTCGAGGCGGTTTACAGCAAGAAGCGCTGGACCATCAGCGAAGAGGTTACAATCAAAGTCAACAGTACAGTCTTACATAATGAAAGAATTGGAAAGCTCTATAGTTCTTAGCAGAGCTGTGCAGATTCTTAGTTTACAAATCGATTGTAGCTAATTTGCTCACAGTTTGTAGATTCTCAGAAGTTGTTGCCCACTTGTTGCTCTAAAGGCAGAGTTCCCCTGTAACTTCATATGAACCCTCTGAATGTGTGGGTTCTTGTTTGGAGTCAGGGACTTAGGCCTAGATTCGCTAAACTCACCTAAGCGATCCGATCCGTGGCCGAGTCTTCCCGGGCGACCGATTCACCAAGCCTCCTCATGCAAATTAATGCGATCGGAGGCACGACCCACAGCGGCCCCACAGATCGCTGCAGAGTGATCCAGACGCATGCGCAGACCATGCTCTTTGCTGTAGATGTTATCCGCGCAATGCTCTCGCTCGAGGGTGGCTGCACTCGCTGGACTTCAGAGGAATCATTTTACGTTTACTGCCGGACTACCTATCATTTTAAGCACGACAGACGCAGCCAGAATGGAACAGAACTTGTGCAGCCCTGCTTTAAACCCGTGGGTTAAAACCACGGGCTCGCACTGCGCTGTGTTTTATTTTGTTTATTGTGCACAAGGGAGATGTGTTTTGTTTTATTTTTGCACAAGGGAGATGTGTATTATTTTATTTCAGGGCTACAGGGCTGGGATTTCAGGGCCGCAGAGAGCAGAACAGATGGAAAGGATGTGAGCGACTGGTCCTCGGCAGTTGCTTCTTTTTGGATCGGCCAGCCCAGTCGGTGTTCCTGAATTTGTTTAGTGAATCACTGCCTTCCTACTTTGCATGACATTTCCCCTCATTTGCATGCACAGATCGAATCGGATGGGAGGTTGATCGGCCAGGAGGTTAGTGAATCGGGTCGGGGTCGGAAAACGCTCGCAAACTGGTCAGGACACGATCGGTGAGCTTAGTGAATAGTGCCCTTAGGCCACTGCTAACTTTTTAGACTAATATAAGAGTGCTTTCTTCTTCCTGTCATATTTTCTCCCTCCTTCTTTCCCTGTATTAGAGTGGGCAGAGCATAATAGTGCCTTGTTGTAGGCTAGATTTTTGGGGATGTCATCAGATATATATTTTACTTTGTACCCATTATTTATCATAAGAATAGCCTTACTGGGTCAGACCAATGGTCCATCAAGCCCAGTAGCCTGTTCTCACGGTGGCCAATCCAGGTCCCTAGTACCTGGCCAAAACCCAAGGAGTAGCAACATTCCATACAGAATCTCGAAGAATAGCAAGATTCCGGAATCCCAGAGAGTAACAAGATTCTAGAACCCCAAAGAGTAGCAACATTCCATACAGAATCTCAAAGAATAGCAAGATTCCAGAATCCCAGAGAGTAACAAGATTCTAGAACCCCAAAGAGTAGCAACATTCCATATAGAATCTCAAAGACTAGCAAGATTCCGGAATCCCAGAGAGTAACAAGATTCTAGAACCCCAAAGAGTAGCAACATTCCATGCTACCGATCCAGGGCAAGCAGTGCAAGTATATTTCTTCTGTGGTAATTCTGCCACCTGTGTCTCACATATTAGGTTATAAGATTGTCTTTGCTTGTGTATTTTCTATATACTTCTCTGTACCTGTGTGATATCTTGTGCCTCTGAATAAAAGAAGTTATCCGAGAGAAAAAGGTAGTGGCGGGATATTAAAAAAAGGTATGACAGGATATAAATAAAGCTATCATTATTATTATTAGTGGTTATTGTCTATCCACAGATGTGTACGATAGGGTGTATGTGTGTGTTTTTGGGTACTGGAAGGACCGTAGTGGTTATAAGGTGGGTACCTTTGTGACCCCTGGCCACAGGGCACCCCTTACAATATCTGTGCATGTGTACAGGACATCCAGAAATGGCTCTGAGCTCGTGGAAGGATACGCACGATTCGTGTGGGGGCAGGGCTGTGGCAGAGCAGGGTGAGGCCAGGTGTCCTCTTTATGTAAAGAGGAAATCTGGTAACCCTAGTATGGCATCCTCTCAGTCAGCCTCTGTCTTTTTCCTCTTTAATTACTAATAGTGCTTTTAAAGTATAGGGCAGGGGTAGGGAACTCCGGTCCTCAAGAGCCGTATTCCAGTCGGGTTTTCAGGATTTCCCCAATGAATATGCATTGAAAGCAGTGCATGCAAATAGATCTCATGCATATTCATTGGGGAAATCCTGAAAACCCGACTGGAATACGGCTCTTGAGGACCGGAGTTCCCTACCCCTGGTATAGGGAATGAGATATCTCCTACTTCTTTTCTTATCTCTCACAGTGCATGAGGTTCATAGGCACCAGGCCTGTGGGTGCTAGAGCACCCTCAATATTCTTTCCAGCACTGCCCAGACATCAGAGCTGAAATCTTCCCGATTTAGAGCTGCAGGCAGTAAGGCTGTGACTCTGAAGCTATTGCTCCCACCTCCCACTATAGCCTATTGGTCAGATATTCCTCAGCCAGCCAAGTCGCAAGATTGTTGGCGGTATATAAGAATAAAGTTGTTATTATTATTATTATAAACTGCAAAGGAGACAGGGCCAGTAGCTTAGGATCACCATTGGTCAGACTTTCCTTAACCAACCAATAGACAGCAGGGAATATCAGGATGGAAGGTTGGTGTGTCCTAAGTCATTGGTTCTGCCTCCCTCTGCAGCTATTGGCTGGCTAAGGAATGTCTGGTGATCAGTGGAGTGCTGCAGGGCTCGGTCTTGGGCCCGATCCTATTTAACATTTTCTTAAGAGACCTGGCTCAGGGGCTTCAAGGTAAAATAAGTTTCAAGTTTATTAGGTTTTTTTTATATACCGCCTATCAAGGTTATCTAAGCGGTTTTACAATCAGGTACTCAAGCATTTTCCCTATCTGTCCTGGTGGGCTCACAATCTATCTAACGTACCTGGGGCTATGGAGGACTGAGTGACTTGCCCAGGTCACAAAGAGCAATGCAGGGTTTGAACCCACAACCCCAGGGTGCTGAGGCTGTAGCTCCAACCCCTGCGCCACACACTCCTCGCCGATGACGCCAAACTATGCAACATAGTAGGCAAAAGCACATTGCCCAACAGTATGACGCAGGACTTACTCTTATTGGAACATTAGTCCTCGACTTGGCAACTAAGCTTCAATGCCAAAAAGTGTAAGGTCATGCACCTTGGCAGCAGAAATCCATGCAGAACTTACACCCTAAATGGTGAGATCTTAGCTAGGACTGCAGCAGAATGAGACTTAGGAGTGATCATTAGTGAAGACATGAAGACTGCCAATCAAGTGGAGAAAGCTTCATCCAAGGCTAGATAAATGATGGGTTGTATCCGTAGAAGTTTCGTCAGCCGAAAGCCTGAAGTCATAATGCCGTTGTACAGATCCATGGTGAGACCTCATCTGGAATACTGTGTACAATTCTGGAGGCCACATTACCAAAAAGATGTGCTGAGAGCTGAATCGGTTCAGCGAATGGCCACCAGGATGGTCTCAGGACTCAAGGATCTCCCGTATGAGGAACGGCTGAGTAAATTGCAGCTATACTCACTCGAGGAACGCAGAGAGAGGGGAGACATGATTGAGACGTTCAAATATACCATGGGCTGTATCGAGGTGGAAGAAGATATCTTTTTTCTTAAAGGACCCACGGCCACAAGAGGGCATCCACTGAAACTCAGGGACGGGAAATTTCATGGCGACATCAGGAAGTATTTTTTCACCGAAAGGGTGGTTGACCGCTGGAATAATCTTCCACTGCAGGTAATTGAGACCAACAGTGTGCCAGATTTTAAGAAAAAATAGGATAGGCATGTAGGATCTCTTAGTGGAAGAAGTTAGGGGGGTGGGTCATTAGAGTGGGCAGACTTGATGGTCCGTGGCCCTTTTCTGAAGTCATTTTCTATGTTTCTATGTTTCTTATGGGCTCATAGCAGGGAGCAGAGAAGTGCAGCAGTGTAGGTCATAAGAACCAACTTTTCAAAATGATTGAGGGTGCTCAAGCTCTGCCCCAGAACCCACCCAAGCTTCACCTCAGACCATACCCCATAATAACAGTATTAATTGCAATGCCATTTTTCCATTCATTTTTCATATATACAAACAATATACAGTAATTGTATTAGCAATACATAAAGGTCAATCACAAAATTAAACAATACAAAACCCACTATATGGCACTTCTCAACATTCATTCCTACTAGAACAACTGGCCTTGATTAGACATGCAGAACGCAGATAAATGTTAAGCAAACCTAGGACCACAAACTAAAAGTACTAATATACACAAATAAAACCCTAAGATGCCAGACTCTGCATGCAGTACAACACCAGAGAAACAGACACAAATGCATTTCTTCCTGAACAGAGCAAAATACTGTATCGTGCAATGGTGCGCCCGCACTTGGAGTACTGTGTCCAGTACTGGTAGCCGTACCTCAAGAAGGACATGGCGGTACTTGAGAGAGTCCAGAGAAGAGCAACTAAGCTAATAAAGGGTATGGAGGACCTCTCATATACTGACAGACTGAAAAAGCTGGGGCTTTTCTCGCTGGAAAAGCGACGACTTAGAGGAGACATGATAGAAACCTTCAAGATCATGAAGGGCATAGAAAAAGTGGACAGGGACAGATTTTTCAAATTATGGGGAACCACAAGTACAAGGGGGCACTCAGAGAAATTGAAAGGGGAAAGGTTTAGAACAAATGCCAGGAAGTTCTTTTTCACCCAGAGGGTGGTGGATACATGGAACGCGCTACCGGAGGATGTGATAAGCAGGAGCACGCTACAGGGCTTCAAAGAAGGTCTGGACAGTTACCTGGAGGACAAAGGGATTGAGGGGTACAGATAAGAGTACAGGTAAGGTTATAGGGATAGGATTAGAGGTAAATGGTAAAATTAGTCAGAGACCACTGTTCAGGCAGTGGGCCTGATGGGCCGCCGCGAGAGCGGACCGCTGGGCGAGATGGACCTCTGGTCTGCCTCAGCGGAGGCAACTTCTTATGTTCTTCTTCTTAACAGATGTAAATTCTCAAAACCACCATATTTCAATAACTAAATTGAAAATAAAAACATTTTTTCCTACTTTTGTTGTCTGGTGATTTTATTTCTCTACACATCTTTTCCCAGTCTCTGGTTGAACTTCCTTCTGTCTGTGCTCTTAACTGTGTTTCCAGGGCCTTCTTATCCATTTGCTGTTTTTCTCTCCTTCTTCACTTTCTGCCCTATATCCATCTTTGTACCCAAATAATCACTACCAGCAGATATTCTTCCTTTATATATATATATTCTGGATATTGTATTATAAAAGTGCACAGAAAAAAAATGGTCTTTTGAACCGTTTAGAATGAGTAAAGCAGAGATAGGTTTCAACCTTTTGATCACAAGAAGATATGTTTCTTTGACAGTCCTTGCAATATGCGTCAGAACCCTGAGAGGAGTGTTAAACATCTTTTTGAGATAAGTGAAAATGATATTTTTTTGAAGTTTTGAATATTTACTACATAGATGAGAAAGTACGAAAGGTGCAATAATTGAGAACATGAGACATTGACTAGTGGGCTTGATCCACATTATGTTCTCACAAATCACCATTTTTCTGAGCACTTTTATAATACAATATCCATTATATGCTGTAAAAATATTTATAAATGAAGAATATCTGCTGGTAGCAATTATTTTGATCCAGTATTTATTTTTGCTTTAGCAGTAACTATATAAATAAATTCCCCTGATTAGTTTGGATTTCCTACATCCATCTTTGACATTAACTTAATATTCAACTTGCTCAATGTTTCTGCTTCCTTCTCAAATCTATCTACTGTTCCATGTCTTCCCTTCCCATGTAGCCAGGTGCACCATCTTCTCCCTCTCTGTGCCCTTCCCCTCTCCTCCCCTCCATCCATATGTACCATCTTCTCCCTTTTTCTTC
Source organism: Geotrypetes seraphini (assembly GCF_902459505.1). Classification (NCBI taxonomy): domain Eukaryota; kingdom Metazoa; phylum Chordata; class Amphibia; order Gymnophiona; family Dermophiidae; genus Geotrypetes; species Geotrypetes seraphini. Next base: position 250,860,131 of record NC_047088.1, read on the forward strand.
TCTCTTATTCCCATCTTTTCTTAAACAGCATTTCTTGCATCTCTCTTCCCTTCTCATTCCTGTGCATCTCCTCCTCTCTTCCCTTCCCTTGCATATCCTCCCTCTCTCTCCCCTTCCTCTCCATCCCTAAACAGCTTCTCCTCCCTCTCCCTCTGGAGGTCTGACATCTTTTTCCTCTCCTTCCCACAGTCTAGCATTTATCTCCCCTCCTTCCCCTTTGTGGTCTTGCATCTCTCTGTCCTTCTCTTCTCCCTCTCACCTACTTCTCGCTCCTCCTTCCCTTCCCTGGTCTTGCATCTCTCTCTCCTTCTCTCTCCCTCCAGTAGTCCATTCCTCTCCTTCCCTTTCTTCCTTCATATGGTCTGTTATCTCTTCTCTCCTTCCCTCCTCCTCCTCTCTACCATGGTCTGCATCTCTGTCCTGCCCTTCCTTCAGCCAGAGGTCTGGCATCTCTTTCTCTCTTTTTTTTTCCTCTCCATCCCTGCAGTCCAGCATTTCATTAATGACCCCCTCCCCAATGATCCCAGAGGACTCCCCCCCATGCATTCCTCTCATCCACAAGATCAGATTAGGCAGTTTACTTCACTCATGCTGCCAGCAGCCAGAAGAGTGAAAGAGCAGCTGCAACAATGGATCCCACCTTCCCTAGATCCACCATCTCTCCTTTTCTCTTTTCAACTACCCTTTCATCCAGCATCTTTCTCCCTCCTTCCCCACCACCCCCCATCACCCCACCACCCCACCATCTCTCCTTTTCTCTTCGAATTGCCCTCCTATCCAGTAACATAGAAACATAGAAATAGACGGCAGATAAGGGCCCACAGCCCATCTAGTCTGCCCACCTTAATGTCCCTCCCCTACCTTTGCCCTGTGAATAGATCCCATGTGCCGATCCCATTTTGCCTTAAAATCAGGCACGCTGCTGGCCTCAATCACCTGTAGTGGAAGACTATTCCAGCGATCAACCACTCTTTCAGTGAAAAAGAATTTCCTGGTGTCACCTCGTAGTTTCCCGCCCCTGATTTTCAACGGATGCCCTCTTGTTGTCGTGGGACCCTTGAAAAAGAAGATATCTTCCTCCGCCTCGATGCGGCCCGTAAGATACTTGAACGTCTCGATCATGTCTCCCCTCTCTCTGCGCTCCTCGAGCGAGTATAGCTGTAATTTGTCAAGCCGTTTTTCGTATGGTAAATCCTTGAGTCCCAAGACCATCCGGGTGGCCATTCTTTGCACCGACTCCAGTCTCAGCACATCCTTGCGATAATGCGGCCTCCAGAATTGCACACAGTATTCCAGGTGGGGCCTCACCATGGATCTATACAATGGCATAATGACTTCCGCCTTACGACTGACGAAACCCCTTCGTATGCAGCCCATGATTTGTCTTGCCTTGGACGAAGCCTGCTCCACTTGATTGGCAGACTTCATGTCCTCACTGACGATTACCCCCAAGTCTCGTTCTGCTACCGTTTTTGCTAGGATCTCGCCATTAAGGGTATAAGACTTGCATGGATTCTGGCTGCCCAGGTGCATAACTTTGCATTTTTTGGCATTGAAGTTGAGTTGCCATGTCCTAGACCATCGCTCCAGTAGGAGTAGGTCGTGCATCATGTTGTCGGGCACTGAATCTTCGTCTGTTGTGCATTTGCCCACTACATTACTCAGTTTGGCGTCATCGGCGAATAATGTTATTTTACCTCAAAGCCCTTCTGCCAAGTCTCTTATAAAGATGTTGAATAGGATTGGGCCCAAGACTGAGCCCTGTGGTACTCCACTAATCACCTCCGTCATTTCGGAGGGGGTGCCGTTCACCACCACCCTTTGGTGAACGGCACCCCCTCCGAAATGACGGAGGTGATTAGTGGAGTACCACAGGGCTCAGTCTTGGGCCCAATCCTATTCAACATCTTTATAAGAGACTTGGCAGAAGGGCTTCGAGGTATCTCTATACCACATCCCTAAACACCACCCCATGAACCCAACTTCTCTCCCTTTCTTTTCCCTCCCTCCATCCCATTATCCACTATCTCTCTCCCACTCCTCTGTTGCCAGGCCCATTATTTCTTTCCTTTCACCTCCCCCTCCCAGTATAGCATATCCCCTCTCTTTGAACTCCCTCCCCCTGTGGGCTTTAGGGCAAACAGGGCAGTGGCCCTCAGTCCCATGGCTTTAGGGACCCCCTCCCCGAAGGCCGGCATACTTCGCCTTCATCTTCACCCTCATCCAGCTTCCTCCTAGCCTTTCCGGTTTAACCTTAAAAAGTAATGACGGTCTGAAGAGGATTGCCATCCCTACAGTAATTCTAACTGGCTGCCCGCACCCTCCACAGCACTTTCCCTCTGCCGCGGTCCCCTCCTTCCTCTTATGTAACATCCTATTTTGGTCTGAGATGGACCGCAGCAGAGGGAAACTGCTGCAGAGGCCTTTTTTTTTTTCACTCAGAGAATAGTTAAGCTCTGGAACGCGTTGCCAGAGGATGTGATAAGAGCAGATAGCATAGTTGGTTTTAAGAAAGATTTGGACAAATTCCTGGAGGAAAAGTCCATAGTTTGTTAGTAAGACATGGGGGAAGCCTCTGCTTGCCCTGGATCAGTAGCATGGAATGTTGCTACTCTTTGGGGTTCTAGAAACTTGTTATTCTCAGGGATTCCAGAACCTTGCTATTCTTTGAGATTCTCTATGGAATGTTGCTACTCTTTTGGTTTTGGCCAGGAACTAGTGACCTGGATTGGTCACCGTGAGAACAGGCTACTGGGCTTGATGGACCATTGGTCTGACCCAGTAAGGAAGTGATGTCAGAGGGAGATCCAAGGCAAGTGCAGTCAGCAAGTTGGAGGTGCAGCTCGTGCCAGGGAAGTTCAAGAGGTACAGGGGAAGGGAAGGGGCACACTACTGCCCTGGGCACCTCCCACCCTTGCTATACCACTGATAAAGAGGATGAGACTTGATATACTGCTTTTTCTGTGTGTGATTACACTAAAAGTGGTTTAGACAGGTACTTATTTTGTACATGAAGTGTTAAGTGACTTTCCCAAGGTCACAGTGGGAATTGAACTCACAATTTCGGGGTGCTAAGGCAGCTATTCTAACCACTAGGTTACTCCACCACTCATGATGATATGGAGCTAGGATGGCAGCTCTGTGTACCAGAAAAGTGATTCGAAATTAGCATTTGAAATGAGGCAAAGCCTGGTTCACGTGCTGAGAATTCACTGGCTTCAACCAACCTCACTTGAATTTTTCATCAGATGCTGCTGCTGCCACCTAGAAGAGACCTACTGGAAGTACACAAAGAGAGACCAGTCTGGCAAAGGCAAGCTTCACATCCTCCCGCTACAAGACAAGGCTGTAACTGGGGGTGGGCAAAAGAAGCAGCCACTAGGGCAGTGGTCTCAAACCCGCGGCCCGGGGGCCACATGCGGCCCCCCCCCCAGGTACTATTTTGAGGCTCTCGGTATGTTTATCATAATCACAAAAATAAAATAAAAGTTTCTTGATCATATGTCTCTCTAGCTATAAATTATAATATTATTATTAAGACTTAGCCAAAAGGAAAGATTTATAAACTATAAAGAGTTTTACCTCATGCAAAATTGTCATTTCTGTAATAAGGCATTAACTTTTTTTTTTCTGAGGCCCTCCAAGTACCTACAAATCCAAAATGTGGCCCTGCAAAGGGTTTGAGTTGGAGACCACTGGCCTATAGGAAAAGGAGATGCAAATGTTAAGAGCCTTAGCCAATAGGGAGAGGAGGAGATAGTGGATGCTGCGGATGGGCCATTTGGCCTTTATCTGCCATCATGTTACTATGTTTCCATAACCATAAAGTTCTATGACATCACAATGCAGATGTAAAGAGCCTTAGCCTATAGCGGTGGTCTCAAACCCGTGGCCCGCCAGGTACTATTTGGAGGCCCTCAGTATGTTTATCATAATCACAAAAGTAAAATAAAACAGTTTCTTAATCATCTGTCTCTTTAGCTATAAATGACAATATTATTATTAAGACTTAGCCAAAAGGAAAGATTAATAAACTATAAAGAGTTTTACCTCATGCAAAATTGTCATTTCTGTAATAAGGCATTAACTATTTTTTTTCTGAGGCCCTCCAAGTACCGACAAATCCAAAATGTGGCCCTGCAAAGGGTTTGAGTTGGAGACCACTGCACTAGGGCATATCGCCTTTTGGAGGTGGAAAAGTGACTGTAAAGTGAGTGGAATTCAAGTATGGTTTGGTAGTGTGTGAAAAGCCAGGGAAAGAACATAATGTAACATAACATAAAAACTTACTTCTGTACCACATAACTGTAAAGTTCCATGTGCTTCACAAAAGAAAGATGATAGTCTAAACAAAACTAATTACTTTAAGATTCGACATATAGATATGTTTTAAGTGTTTCCTAAACTGCTGATAGGTATTAGCGGTCGTCAATAGTTTAGGTCCTTGTCCCAGGAAGCTGCCTGATAAGATAAGAGACGATGGTGATAGTTTTTAAATCTTCATCCTTTGACAGATGGAAAAAAGAAAAGCGTATCTAAGTGCCTAGAATGTTTTACATTAACAAATGTAAAAGCATCCGTAATCAGGTGCAAATCCAAATAATACCTTAAAACAAATACAGCCAAACTTGAATTTCACACGAACCTCTATCGGCAACCCATGGAGTTCACGCAGAAAAGGAGTAGCGTGATCATACTTTTTCAGATTAAAAATCAAATCGAATTGCTGTATTTTGAATCTATGGAAGTTTTTTTGAGTGCCTGCTAAATAAATAATATTACAATTTGCTTCAAGGTACTTTATGGCTTAGCCCCTAAATATAACACAGACCTTTTCTCTTTCACAACCAACAGACATAGGCGAAGCTCACACCCGAACTTTGTTTCTCCACCGGTTAGAGGTTGTAAATTTAAAAGTCATCACCAACATCTTTTCTCACATCAAGCAGCATTATGGGGTAAAGACCTGGAACAACTGCTCGTGCCTACGACTTATAGGGAATTCAGGAAACGCCTAAAAACACATCTGTTTCTGAAATACTTAGGAAACCAACCTATACAATCTTAGTCCTCAACAAATGATCTCTAGAACTGTCAATCACCAAGTCTATACTTTGTTGATTCCACTCAATCTGTAACATCTTTAATCATTGTAAACCGCATAGAAAATCACAGTCCTGCGGTATATATAAAAATTATTATTGTTATTATTTTCCCAAGTTTATCTAAGGTTCTGCCTTCTCTGCCTGGTGGAGTACTTGTGTAAGTTCTGGTACTGTTTGCTCTCTTTAAGACAGACTCTATGACCAACGAGTGGTGTTGTAATTGTGGTCTGTCAAACTCTGGACAACATTAAATTCTATAAAGTGTGTCCAGTTTGCATGAATCCAGTTGACTTAAAATCAATGATTGCACCGGTAATCTGAAAGAAGAGATATCAAAATATGCTCATATAGTACATAGTTTCCATAAACTGTGGAAAGAGAGGAGTACCTGGTGCTAAAAAGCCTAGCTCAGGAGTGGGCAACTCCAGTCCTCGAGGGCCAGAAACCAGTCGGGTTTTCCCCAATGAATAGGCATGAGATCTATTTGCATGCACTGCTTTCAATGCCTATTCATTGGGGAAATCCTGAAAACCCGACTGGATTCCGGCCCTCGAGGACCGGAGTTGCCCAGGTCTGGCCTAGCTACAGCTTTGATGGGATCAGCAGAATCACCAAACTGTTTGCTCCTCTATCTTTAATTGTTTTGAAAGAGTCTCATTAAAAAAGAAGAGGCAGCATTGTTTACAATATATTTTTTGCATCCTAAACCTTATGGTCAAGTAATTGATCAAAGATGTTGGGACCTCCTTGTGAAATATGTACTTTACTTTATAGTGGACCCAATTTTTTCATGTGAAAAATATAATTTCAAAGTTTTCAAGAGGCACCGAGAGACATTCTTTTTTTTTCTTAAATAAATCTTTATTCATTTTTAAAAGCCAACATAAAGTGCAACAGGTTAACAAACAATTCATACAATAAACAGCACTCATTACAATCAAATGTACATAACACGCCACCCCCCGCACCCTCCCACCCCAAATCTCTTTAAATTTATTATAGTGTCCCAATTGTAACGAATTCATATGTTCAAACATACAGTTTCCCACCAAAAGTTGTAATTTAACCTGCCTCAATTTTTCTCGTGAATACCTGCATAGCAACTGAGAGACATTCTAATAGGGGAAACATGGCAAATGTGAGTTATTGTTAGGTGCCATCGACTCATGCTCGAGTCCTAGCGACTTGATGAATTGCGGATCTAAAAAGAAGTCCAGAAAGGTCCTCCAATGTCATCCCCCAGGGTTGTTTTCAACGTATCCAGCCATCTGATTGCAGCCATCTCTTTGCCTGGTTCCTTTGGTCTTCCCAAACATGATGTCCTTCTCCAGTGATCTCTCTCTTCTGATGGTGGGACCAAAATAACAGTTGTATCTTCATCATTTGGGCTTCGAGTGACATAACCGGTTTGATCTCTTCCAGAATCAATTTCTTAGTTCTTCTGGTGGTCCACGGCACGCCGAAAATCCTTCTCCAGCGCCAAAGCTCAAATGAGTCAATCTTCTTTCTGTCTTGTTTCCGTAGTGTCCAGCTTTCGCATCCGTAACTGACCACTGAGAACATGAGTGTGTGGACAAGACTGATCTTCGCTTGTAGTGTTACCTCCTTGCCTTTGAATACTTTGTCGAGAGCTTTCGTTGAAGAAGAAATGTGAGTAGCGGTTCAATAATCATGACAGTTTGCCCTACACCAGGTAAATCTATTGTTTGCTTCAGACTGGAACTCTTGAGTCACCTCTGTGACCCAACACTAAAAGGGAATAAGAATGAAGAGAAGCTTAAAAGAGGCAGAGAAGGGACAAATTCTAACAGCAAAGAATTGCTCCCAACCTGCCTGTAATATGCTTTATGACAGCCGCGATTGCTCCAGTTTCTGCAAAAGTGCTGAGTGATGCCAAGTCTCTCTGCAGTGTCAGCACTTGAGAGACCACTGAAGTTCTAAACAGACTCATAAACCTGACAGCAAGTGAGGATTCGCTCAAACTTGATGCATATCATTTAGTACATGGTAAGGGCACATCTCGCTATTAAGTGCATGTGTGAGGAATCTACAGCTTTACTCTTCAGGGCAACATCAACTTAAAAGAAAAAAAAAAAAAAAAAAACACCTTGAATGATGTTTCCTAAGCTGCACTAAGCAGCTAGTGCAAGTTTTAGCACGAGGTAGCAATTTGCATGCAATTACATGGAAAGAGTAAGGCTGGGTTTTGAAAGGCAAGTGCCAGTCCTTTTTGGTCAGATCATTTTTTGATTCTTTTTCCCTGGCAGGGCTTAAAACAGAGAGCAAAATGAGAAGGAGAACTGTGATGGTGCTATTGGCTAGTGATATGACTCCAGGCAGACTGCTAGAATAATTTGGATTAGATACAAGGGTCATTTCATAAATAATGCACACTATTTTTTTTTTAAAAAAAATTTAAATGTTTTTTGTTTGTTTTATTCAAGTATTTCTTTACAATCCTTCCATACAGTCTCCCTGCTTTGCAATGACTGAATCCCAATGTCTGGGAAGCTTCATTATTCCATTCAAGACACCGTTTTAGTTCAGTTGCCGAATGGCTCGGGTAACGGCGGAAGAAAGCTCTTCCAGAGATGCAAAACGATGTCCACGCATAGGTTGTTTCAACTTTGGAAAAAGGTCAAAGTCTGGTGGTCTTACGTCTGGACTGTAGGGAGCAAGTGGTAACACCTCCCAGCCGTATTCGTGTAGTTTTTCAATGACATTCCCTATGTGCAGGCGAACGTTGTCATAAAGAATGAGTGGCTCAGCCAAGAGCAACTGAAGTCGGGTTTTGTGCATTTTTTGCAAAAAAAAAATCACAATAATACACTGCTGTGACACTTCTTCCACATGGAACTTTGTCTGTGATGATGATGCCTTCATGATCATAAGTAAAAATCATCATTTGTTTGACTTTTGATTGAGCTCGTTTAAATTTTTTTGGTCGTGGGGAAGATGGAGCTCTCCACTCGTCATTGAAAAACTACGCAAATACGGCTGGGAGGTGTTACCTCATGCTCCCTACAGTCCAGACTTTGACCTTTTCCCAAAGTTGAAACAACCTATGCGTGGACATTGTTTTGCATCTCTGGAAGAGCTTTCTTCTGCCGTTACCTGAACCATTCAGAAACTGTACTAAAACGGTATCTTGGATGGAATGATGAAGCTTCCCGGATGTTGGAACTCAGTCATTGCAAAGCAGGGAGACTATATTGAAGGATTGTAAAGAAATACTTGAAAAAAAAAAATAAAACATGTAAATTTAAAAAAATCGGGTGCATTATTTATGAAATGACCCTCATATAAAAGAGAATCAGGGAGCATGGGTAAAAAAGATGGTAGGAGAGTGATATAAGGGTTTGAGGGGGAAGTGAACACCACTAACCTATTGAAAAGGACTGGAAATAGGGTAAAAAAAACATCTGCCGGGTTGACAGAGCTGCTTAGAGAATATAAAGCAAATTATTCGGGAATTAAGAGATTTCTTTTATCATAAAGCAGTGTCTCCAATGTTTTTAGCTCTGGCACATTAAATGGAGCAACTGTTTTTCACATCACACTATACAGAGCAAATATTTTTTGCGGCACATTATAATTCAATTTATAAAATTGCAAAACCAACAAAAAATTAAATTTGAGAGTTATTTATTCAAAGTTTTTTGAGCTATGTATGGGTAATTGTAATAACAGTGAAACTAAAGTAGATAGAATAGAATTGCTAATCAATGCAATGGATGTGCTTGTTTTTGAGTGCAAAGTAACTCAAAATGCAGCTCGATAGTCGACAAGCAAACACGCATTTCATTATCCACCATATGCAGTCGTTCTCTTATTTTCTATTTAATTTCTGTCAGAGCTGAAAATCCAAGTTCACAAAGATAAGATCCAAACGGTAACAAAGCCTTTATTACTTTATTGCTCAAGTTAAGATAACTACAGTGAAACCTTGGTTTATGAGCATAATTCGTTCCAAAAACATGCTTGTAAACCAAATTACTCATATATCATAGGAAGTAAGGGAAACTCGCTTGATTCGTTCTCACCAACCCCCACCCCCCGAGGCGCTGCTCCACCCCCCCCTCACCCCCGAGAACCGGCATCCCCCGCCAGATCGAACAGAAGCCTTACCCCATCTGGCACCGGCACGCAGCCCCAGGATGTGCTGGTGTCTGTGAACAAAGATCCTTCCTGTTGCCTGGGCCTTGAGCATCTGCGCATGCTCAAGGCCTTCTGGCTCTCGCTCTCTCCTTAGATCTCTTAAAGCCGTTTCTCCTTATACTCTAACCAATTTGTAACCAAGAACTCACAAGCCTTCTCAGTACTCTGCTTACATGTATTTGACGACTTTACATTGGGCCTCTTTTCGCTGATCGTGCGCTAATTGTTCCAGCTCCTCTTATCCCGCCCCTAATCCCTCTATCCTTCCTCGCCCCGACACCTACTACCACCAGATCAGCCCACAGACATAAACTATCCTTCCCCTCTCTACACGGCATCCTCCACGCAGGTAAATTGGGATGATCCTTCCTCTCCAAAATCACGGGCCTCTGGAATGATCTCACTGTCCCGCTGCGGAACCTGGGCTCCCTCCAACTATTCCGAAAACAACTGAAAACCTGGCTTTTCTCTAGCATATAACATCTCTTCTCCTGATTACATCCCCTCTTTTTATGCTTTGTAAACTTTTTCTCTTCTCTCTTCCTATATTTTTAAGCTTTGTAAACCGTGTCGAGTTCCACTTCCGTGGAGATGATGCGGTATATAAACTTAAGGCTTAGTTTAGTTTAGTTTAGTTTAGTTTAGTTTATCATTGTATCCTGCTTACATGTATTCAATGACTTTATATTGTGCCTATCATTGCTGATTGTCTAGCTCTTCTTATTGTAAACCACCTCGAACTATTATGGCTTTGGCGGTATATAAGAATAAAATTATTATTATTAATTATTATAGGGAAACATTACTACTACTATTTATTATTTCTATAGCGCTGAAAGGCGTATGCAGCGCTGTACATTTTAACATACAATCCCTGCTCAGAAGAGCTTACAATCTAATTTAGATAGGACATTTCAGGGTTGGGGAGGTTATAGTGGGTCTAGGTATTTGACAGCAGTGAATGGAAGTTAAGAGTTGAAAGCAGTTTCAAAAAAGTGGGCCTTTAGTTTGGATTTGAAGACTGCTAGGGATGGAGCACGACGTATTGATTCAGTCAGCCTTTGGTCTGATTCTATTTGAAACAGGCCTAAGGAAGGGCTTTGGATTTAGGTCAGCTTTCACCTGTAGCTCAAGGCAAGTTACATTCAGGTACATTAGGTATTTTCCAGGCCCTGGAATGCTTACAATTGTAGAAGTAAACAGTAATCATACTGCCCTCTGCTGGACAGTGTAGGATAAGACATGGAAGTAATACATTTTGAATAAGTAACTGTTTAGCACTCTGGAGATAAATTGCTCTTTATTAGCTGATCTTAGTTCTAAATTCCTTCTTTACTAAGTAAAGTGGTGTGTTAGTCCAACTTTAAAGGTAATAAATAGAAATAAAAGAAAATAACATGATGCCTTTTTTATTGAAGAAGAAAGTATTGCCTTCAAAAGCAAATCAAAAAATGTATTAAATTGGTCCATTAAAAATGTATCATCGTATTTTCTTTGTTTTGTTTTATTTATTAATTTCTTTACGAGAATCTACATAACACATGTAACTATTAAATAAAGATAAGGAAAGAATGAAAACCTTAACAATTAGAATTTAAAAGTTATATATAAATGTTCAGAATGTTCAAAAGAAAAGCACTTTAAATACAAGAATGAACATTTATCAGCTGGAATAAACATACACTTCCTGTGATAAAGCAAAGCTGAAGGGAAATAAAGAGCTCTGAATAATCAAAAACCCAGAACTACAAAACAAACACATGAAATGGTGTGTTATGAAAAAGCTTCCTTCTAAGTGTTCTAAGAACAGCAAAGCTCTGGTTTCCCTTGATGTGATTTTTCTTTCATGTATTTGGATTCTCAGAAGGTGAAAATCCCTCATGAAAGACTCCTTAGGTAAACTGAAGTTATAGGATCCCTTTTATGGATTGTAAACTGGCTTAAAAAAAAAAATAAAAAACACCAAAACAGGGCAACTAAGTTTCAATGCCAAAAAATGCAAGGTCATGCACCTTGGCGGCAAAAATCCATGCAGGACTTACACCTTAAATGGTGAGATCCTAGCAAGGACTGTAGCAGAATGTGACTTGGGGGTGATTATTAGCGAAGACATGAAGACTGCCAATCAAGTGGAGAAAGCTTCATCCAGGGCTAGACAAATCATGGGCTGTATTCGTAGAAGTTTCGTCAGCCGTAAGCCCAAGGTCATAATGCCGTTGTACAGATCCATGGTGAGACCCCATCTGGAATACTGTGTACAATTCTGGAGGCTGCATTATCAAAAAGATGTGCGGAGAGTTGAGTCGATTCAGCGAATGGCCACCAGGATGGTCTCAGGACTCAAGGATCTCCCGTATGAGGAACGACTGGGTAAGCTGTACTCACTCGAGGAACGCAGAGAGAGGGGAGACATGATCGAGACGTTCAAATATGTCACGGGTCGTATCGAGGTGGAAGAGGATCTCTTTTTCCTTAAAGGACCCACGGCAACAAGAGGGCATCCGTTGAAAATCAGGGGTGGAAATTTCATGGCGACACCAGAAAATATTTCTTCACCGAAAAGGTGGTTGACCGCTGGAATAATCTTCCACAACAGGTAATTGAGGCCAGCAGCGTGCCAGATTTTAAGAAAAGATGGGATTGGCATGTGGAATCTCTTCATGGAGGTAGTTAGGGGGTGGGCCATTAGTGTGGGCAGACTGGATGGGCCTTGGCCCTTTTCTGCCGTCATGTTCTATGTTTCTATTTGGCATGTGGGATCTCTTGATGGAGGTAGTTAGGGGGTGGGCCATTAGGGTGGGCAGACTGGATGGGCCGTGGTCCTTTTCTGCCGTCATGTTCTATGTTTCTATTTGGCATGTGGGATCTCTTGATGGAGGTAGTTAGGGGGTGGGCCATTAGGGTGGGCAGACTGGATGGGCCGTGGCCCTTTTCTGCCGTCATTTTCTATGTTTCTATGTTTTTTGAGATAAGGAGACCAGAACTGAATTCAGTATTCAAGGTGAGGTCGCACCATTGAACAAGTACCTGGCAGAAACCCAACGAGAAGCAACATTCCGGAGCTCAGATTGTGATGTCATAATGCCTCATTCCACCAGTACCTAAGAGTCAAACTCATCGGTGATGTCACAATGGCTTCATTATACTGCCATCATTTTCTATGTTTCTAAAATCATTGTTAAAATCCCATCAATCAATTATCCATATGGAAATTGATTGCTCCATGGGACCTGTGCAGATTAAGAGCACAAGAATAGCCTTACTGGGTCAGAGCAATGGTCCATCTAGCCCAGTATCCCATCTTCATGGAGGCCAATCCAAGTCACAAGTACCTGGCAAAAACCCAAATAGTAGCAGCATTCCATGCTACTGTATCATGTCTGTCTCAACAGCAGATGATGGACTTTTTCTCCAGGAATTTGTCCAAACCTTTTTTAAAACTAGCTGCATTAACTGCTCTTACCACAACCTTTGGCCATGCATTCCAGAGCTAAACTATTCCTTGAGTGAAAAAATATTTCCTCCTATTGGTTTTAAAAGTATTACTCTGTAACTTCATTGAGTGTCCCCTAGTCTTTGTAAATCTTGATGCAGTAAAAAAAATAGATCCATTTGTCCCCATTCTACACCACTCAGGATTTTGTAGGCTTCAATCCTATCTCCCCTTAGCCTTCTCTTTTCCAAACTGAAGAGCCCTAAGCTTTTTAGTCTTTCCTCATACGAGAGGAGTTCCAGCCCCTTCACCATCTTGGTTGCTCTTCTTTGAACTTTTTCTAATGCCGCTATATCTTTCTTAAGATAAGGAGACCAGAATTGAATGCAATACTCAAAGTGAATTTGCACCATTGAGCGAGAGAGGCATTATAACATTCTTAATCTTGTTAACCATTCTTTTTCTAATAATTCCTAGCATGCTGTTTTCCTTCTTGGATGCCGCCACAGATTGGGTGGAAGGCGTCAGCGTATTGTCTACGATGACACCTAGATCCTTTTCTTGAATGCTGATCCCCAAGGTGGTCCCTAACATCTGATAACTACGATTTGGATTATTCTTCCCAATGTGCATCACTTTGCATTTGTCCACGTTAAATTTCATCTGCCCAGTCTTCCAATTTCCTAAGGTCTTCCTGCAGTTTTTCATGGTCCGCATGCATTTTAACAACTTTTAACAGTTTAGTGACATCTGCAAATTTAATCACCTCACTCATCGTTCCAATTTCCAGATCGTTTATAAATAAGTTAAATAGCACCGGTCCCTGCGGCACACCACTATTTACCCTCCTCCACTGAGAAAAATAGCCGTTCAACCCTACCCTCTGTTTTCTATCCGATAACCAGTTCTTAATCCACAATTGAACATTGTCTCCTATCCCATGCCTCTATAATTTTCTCAGGAGTTTCTCATGAAGAACTTTGTCAAAAGCCTTCTGGAAATCTAGATACACTACACCAACTGGCACACCTTTATCAACATGTGTATTCACACCTTCAAAGAAGGCAAGCAAATTGGTGAAGCAAGACCTCCCTCGGCTGAACCCCTGCTGACTCTGTCTAATTAGATCATGTTTGTCAACATGTTCCACAATTTTATTTTTTATAATTGTTTCCACTATTTTGCCCAGCCCCAAGGTCAGGCTTACCGGGCTGTAATTTCCCGAATCTCCCCTTTAACCCTCTTTGTAAACTGGCATAACATTGGCCACCCTCCAATTTTCAGGTACTACATACATTGTTAATGACAGGTTACATATCAGTAACAGCAGATCAGTAATTTCATGTTTTGAGTTCTTTCAGTACCCTGGGATGTATACCATCCAGTCCAGGTGATTTATCACTCTTTAACTTGTCAATTTGTATGTCTTCCAGGTTCAATGAGATTTCTTTCAATTCCTCCACCTCATCACCCTTGAAAGCACAGTTACTTACCGTAACAGGTGTTATCCAGGGACAGCAGGCAGATATTTTCTACATGTGGGTGACGTCACCGACGGAGCCCCCTAGCGGACGTTTTCGCAAGCAGACTTGCTTGAAGACCTTCAAGCTTGTGATTGGCCTGCGCATGTGCGCATGCCCCTCCCGCCCGGTCTAGGGCATGCATCTCCTCAGCGTGGCCTTAGTTCAGATAGCAAGCAAAGAAGCCAACCACGGGGAGGTGGGTGGGTTGTGAGAATATCTGCCTGCTGTCCCTGGATAACACCTGTTAAGGTAAGTAACTGTGCTTTATCCCAGGACAAGCAGGCAGCATATTCTCTACATGTGGGAGACCTCCAAGCTAGATCCACAAAAAAGGTTAATCAGAAAAGCAAAAAAGCAAAAAGTCATCAAATTAAATGACCTTAATGATTAGATCAACATGAAGGAAAAAGATCTCAGATTTGCCACTCTTGCGGATTATATTGTTATTGCCCACATATGGAATAGTGGCGTGGTTGTCTTTCATTGATCTAAAAAAACCTTCATGATGAACATATGACTTGATTCGTCAAAAATTTAAATGTATCTATTCACTACTCTTATTTAAAGTGTCTATCCTATATTTTAAATTAGATATTTATATAAAATTTTTCTTATTTTCTATTTTATGTAAAGACTGTGCAAACTTGCAAAAATAGCGACTGCTTAACAGTAACTTGGAATGTGCAAACAAGCGAAAATTCTACTGTGCAAATAAGCAACAATTAAACTGTGCATATATACAAAGCACAGAAAATAGCAGCAAAACTGGTGCAAATAAGCAAATTAAAGCAAAGACATATCAAAAAAGCCAAAAGGCACTTATCTTGTGTTGTCGTATTACAAGATAGAAAGCTTAATTCCCATGGTTAGTATCCGACGGGAACCCGTTTCGCCGTAACATGCGGCTTCATCAGGGTTTAAATTGATATGCGAGCTGAGAAAAAAGCATATAACAAAGTTGTTAATGTAAAGAATATGTCTGCCATCTAAATGTTTGCAGATAAAGTACTAACTTTAAGCGTTTGTCTTTTAGGTTGTTATCACACAATCCTGCACTAAAAAATGGCGCTTTTAAGCACAGAACGCCAGTGCATGTGCAGTAGGCCAAAAGCTATTCAAGCATTTTGATTGGATATCAAAAATTAACATGTTAAAACAGCAGAAATACAAAAAAAGAACTTATATAAATATTGACCAATCTGCTACTGTATTTAGACCAGAGGGATACATGCTGTTAAGCCTATAGGTCCATCTAAGTTCTCGTTGTCTTAATCTTTTTACTCTATCCCCTCCTCGCAACGTTCTGGGTTCCTGATCTATCGCCAAACAGCGTAAATCATTGAAAGTGTGTTTAAATGCAGCACAATGTTCGACAATGACCTCTGCACTTCTGTTACGTTTGAGGTTGGATTTGTGTTCACAGATCCTGGTCTTTAAATCCCTAGTGGTCATGCCTATATATAACAGATTGCATGGACAAATAATAGCATAAATGACAAACTGACTCCTACAGTTTGTGAAGTATTTCAACGTATATTGTTTATTATCTTGTGGGTTAGTGAAAATTTTTGTTTGCAATGTGATTTCACATATAGCACAAGATTGACATTTGAAGTGACCGATTATATTCCGTGATGTTATTCCGATCGGGCGGATATTGGAAGGGCATAAAATTTCTTTAAGGTTGGAATTCCTAGAAAATGCAATCCTAAGGAACAGAAAGGGAGAGAAATTGGACACAAGGGATGGTGTGGAGGAGGGATAGAGATACTGGATAGGAGGGTAATTAGGAAAAGCAAGGGAGAGATGGTGGACTCTGGGGTGTGGGGAAGGAGGGAGAGATGCCGGATGAAAGGGTATTTAAGAAAAGGTGGATCTGTGGAGGGAGATGAAAAAAAGGAAAGATACCAGACTTCCTGGGAAGGGAAGGGAAATGGAAAGGGAGGACAGAGTTGGCAGATGAATGGTTAGCATGCAGAAAGAAAGAGACCCTGGCAAGCAAGTTATCAGAAGAAAACCAGAGCCTTGGACCAACAAGATTTGAAATATAACCAGACAACAAAAGGTAGAAAAATTAATTTTATTTTCTGTTTTGTGATTATAATATGTCAGATTTGAAATGTGTATCCTGCCAGAGCTGGTGTTGGACTGCAAATGTGAGCTAGGATTTAACAGAGAGAGGAAAAGTCCTTTTTGTTTCTTTATTTTATTTACACCACAGCGCCAGTGTGGTTAGGAGAAGCCAAAGGGGGTGAAAAAGCTATAAAACCCACCAGGAGTTTTGAAAAAAATCACCCAACTGGGCAGGAAAATCGAATTGAAAAACCAATTCAATAGGGCTGAATCGAATCAAAAATTTTTTTCCTGTATCTGGCATCATTAGTTTGCACTACTGTCTTAGACTTTAGGACCTGGGATTGGGGAGAGATGGCATCCTCAGTACTTTATAATGCAAGTGAAACGAGGATTTGCAGAAAAAAAATATTGTATAGGCCGGGGACATGAGACAGCAGGAAATGGGAACTTTCTTCCTTCTATTTTTGTGAATGGAAAGGCTGAGGATGTCAGAGAGTTCAGTTAAAATATGTGCTTTATAAGAAAATATAATAATGTGTTTTATAAAGTTTATAGCATAGCTGGCCTACCCAGTGAGGTGTTCCTAGTAGTGATGGTGGCAGCGTGTCAATGTGTTGAGAGGAAGAGGTGGTCTGGGAAATTCTTCTGAGCAAACTCCGGGCCCATTTCCACCCCCCAGTTAGTCCACTCCACTCAACTGGTTCACACACTGAGTGGGTCTTTGGGTGTTGTTTTGGGATCTCTTCCAGTGGTTTATCTCCTTCTGGTCCAAGGAAGGAAACTTTGTTATCCTTAGCATTGACCTACAGAATATGTTTGTAACAGTGCTGCTTGTGTGGCATTAGGCTATGTAGTGATCGAGAGAGAAAAACAGACCTTTGCACATTTTTGCACTATATGGTGGGTGTATGAGGAGATTCACATTTCCTGCACAGCTAAGTCCATGTGAAGTTACCTTGTGCTGTATTTGACATCTAGCAAGGTCTCTGTTTGAAAGGAAAGATCTAAACTTAAAAATGAAGTGGCCAGAAGTTATGGTAAAAGCAGATAGTGTAGCTGGTTTTAAGAAAGATTTGGACAAATTCCTGGAGGAAAAGTCCATAATCTGTTATTAAGACATGGGGGAAGTGTCTGCTTGCCCTGGATCGGTAGCATGGAATGTTGCTACTCTTTGGGTTTTGACCAGGTATTAGTGTCCTGGATTGGCTACCATGAGAATGGGCTACTGGGCATGATGGACCATTGGTCTGACCCAGTTAGGCTATTCTTATGTTATGTTCTCATCTGTAGGGGCCTTTGTTTTCACTTCTTATTTTAATGTATTTTTTTTCTGGGAACTTATCAGTGTTTTTTATAATGGGAACAAAAATGGAAGAGAATTAATGTGTGTGGAATGGGGGGTAACTAATTTCTTCAGCTAAATAATTCAATCCACCTCAAACAGACATAGGAGAACTCACGTACCATTCACACACCCTCCAACCAAAAACGTCAAAAGAAAAAAACTGTTCGACAACCTCCTAGCCATTCGAGCTGCAACACTCGACCCCCAACTCTACAACCAATTGACATCGACCACAGACTGCAAAACCTTCAAAAAGAAATAAAAACCCTTCTATTCAAAAAACACATAAAACCGAACTAACACAATCAGAACTGTCCCAAGCATCACCTGCAACTACTCCATATGTACTTCTGATGTCATGACAATTCAGACATAATTTATGTTATGTTATGTTTGGAATATAAGAAAATTTTCACTGCCTGTTTCTATTCTGACCATTTATTCTGTTTCATGGTCATTACAAAAAATATTTTTTTACATAGGGGGGTGTGTGTCAAAAAATGATGGGCCCCGGGTGCCACATACCCTAGGTACGCCACTGGTTGTAGATATACCTTCTTAGACAGGACCCTAGCTTTTCAAGCAGGTAAACTGCAATCTTGGCTAGGTAAATGTATTCACCAAGCTATGTCTTACTGCTCTTTTCGGAAATTAATTAAGACCACTTTGTTCGATAAACCCTAATAAGGGTTTTATTATTTGAAACTGAATTTTTAATGAATGTTTGCATTTTTACTGTATCACTGTATTTTGCTGATTGTCCAGCTCTTTTTTAGTGTAAACCACCTAGAACTTTTGGTTATGGCGGTATAAAGGAATAAAGCTATTATTATTATTATTTTTATGTATGGTCTCCTATGTATTGTATGATACCAGCAAAGCTAGAATGATGGTAGGTATAGATTCAATACATGCAACTTTGGGGACCCCAGCCAGAGTTAATTGCATATCAAAAACTCAGAAATCAATAAGGAAAACATCTTTCTAAATGAAAACATTTTTTTCCAAATGGACTGAGAGTAGAAATCAATTTGTAAATCTCAAGTAAATGCAGATCCAAATTCTTATCCTACGATGGCCAGAAATAAAGCTATCAGAGAACAATGAGTATTGTTTATGATGGCATTAATTACTTTTAAGGGAGAATTTAATTACCCAAATATTGACTAGGAAAAACAAAAGTCAGGAACATGTTTCTGGAGATAATAATGCACTATGTCAGGCTAATGGTTGGCTGCACAGTGATATCAGTAGATTGTAGTAAATGAAAGTACTAGATTACAAAAAAAAGCTATTTCATCCCTTTTCTCAGAGTAGGCCATTTTGTTTTAAACCAGGGGTGTCAAAGTCCCTCCTCGAAGGCCGTAATCATGTCGGGTTTTCAGAATTTCCCTCAATGAATATGCATGAGATCTATTTGCATGCACTGCTTTCATTGTATGTTAATAGATCTCATGCATATTCATTGGGGAAATCCTGAAAACCCAACTGGATTGCGGTCCTTGAGGAGGGAATTTGACACCCCTGTTTTAAACAGTTAATGCCCTGTCCAGGGGAGATGAATGGCCTAGGCCAGGAGTGGCCAACTCTGGTCCTCATGGGCTGGAATCTAATTGGGTTTTCATGATTTCCCCCAATGAATATGCATGAGATCTATTTGCATGCACTGCTTTCAATGCATATTCATTGGGGAAATCCTGAAAACCCGACTGGATTCCAGCCCTCGAGGACCCAAGTTTCCCACCCCTGGCCTAGGCCCTAAAATCATTATAAACTCTAGTCTAGAAAGCAGGGACAGGTTCTTACATAGGGTTACCATATGGCTCCAGAAAAAGGAGGACGGATTAAAACATCCAGGTTTTACTTCCAGTGAAAGCAATGGAAGTAAAACCCGGATGTCTCAATCCATCCTCCTTTTCTGGATCCTAGATATGTATCTGTATAGTACTCCATGCGTCTGATAATACCTTAGAATTAAACAGTAGTGGAGTTAACCTACACAAGACATGAACTGCTCAAAAATTAACGGACCAGAGAAAATTATTGTTTCTGTAAGACAACCTACACTTTATTTATTCACAGTTTCAAAGGGGGAATTTATTATTATTTTTTTATCCCTAGGCCAGGGGTAGGCAATTCCGGTCCTTGAGAGCTAGAGCCAGGTCAGGTTTTCAGGATATTCACAATAAATATGCATGAGATAGATTTGCATCTCAAAAAGGCAGTGCGTGCAAATCCATCTCATACATATTAATTGTGGATATCCTGAAAACCTGACCTGGCTCTGGCTCTCATGGACCGGAATTGCCTACCCCTGCCCTAGGTCATGGAAGCAAATGCTCCCTGAACGTCAGGGATGCAAGCCGTAGCTAAAAATGTCCCGTGTTTGTACCAAAGTACAAAATCACAGTCTTTGTTTAACGTTCTCCCTGGACATAAAAATGTGAGAACGTTAAATAAAGATTGTATTTATGTACTTTATTTGGTCTGCTTCTCTATTACTCTTCACTGTGGATCTAGTAGACAGGTTGCCTTATAATTTTCTCCCCCGTTTTTGTACCAGTCAATAGAGCAGGGGTGTCCAATGTCGGTCCTCGAGGGCCGCAATCCAGTCGGGTTTTCAGGATTTCCCCAATGAATATGTATGAGATCTATTAGCATACAATGAAAGCAGTGCATGCAAATAGATCTCATGCATATTCATTGGGGAAATCCTGAAAACCCGACTGGATTGCCCTCGAGGACCGACATTGGACACCCCTGCAATAGAGGGTCTGACCTACTCAACCTATTGACCTATTCAGGAGATTTAGAACTTGACCGCAATCCACCCCATGTTGCCTACAGCTCCACCCACAATTATGCTGAGACCCGCCCATTGCTCTGCCTCTGGAATAGCCAATTTGCAGTCATGTGAAGTACCTCTCGGTCTTTAGGAAGTACTAGCACAAATCCTACAGAAATCATGCCTTTGTTGCAGGTTTGTAATGTAATGTAATTTATTTCTTATATACCGCTACATCCGTTAGGTTCTAAGCGGTTTACAGAAAATATACATTAAGATTAGAAATAAGAAAGGTACTTGAAAAATTCCCTTACTGTCCCGAAGGCTCACAATCTAACTAAAGTACCTGGAGGGTAATAGAGAAGTGAAAAGTAGAGTTAGAGGAAAAATAAAAATAAAATAAACATTTTAACAAGACAGCATTGATCTAAATACTTTGGAAGGTAGAAGAGAGGAGAGAAAGGAATAGAAGCAGAAGGGGGAGCCGTTGAACAGTAGAATTCTGCAGCATCCACTATCTCCTCCTCTCCCTATTGGCTAAGGCTCTTAACATTTGCATATCTTCTTCCCATTGGCTAAGGCTCTTTGCCTGCATTGTGATGTCATAGAGCTTTATGGTTATAGAAACCTAGAAACATGATGGCAGATGAAGGCCAAATGGTCCATAATGTAATGTAATTTATTTCTTATGTAATGTAATTTATTTCTTATATACCGCTACATCCGTTAGGTTCTAAGCGGTTTACAGAAAATATACATTAAGATTAGAAATAAGAAAGGTACTTGAAAAATTCCCTTACTGTCCACACTGTTTGTGTGCGTTACACTGCTTTAGAACATTAAAAATTAAATGTCACATGTACAATGTGTACAGATGCAAGTACTTTATAAAACTCACATGTATAGGGTAACAAGACGTCCAGGAAAACCCAGACATGGTCCTCTTTATAGAGCAGACTTTCCAAAACCCAGCAATTTGTCTGAGTTTTGGAAAGCCCCGAGCTCCAGCCACATCTAGAAAGCCTTCAGCAAGCATGTGCGGACGACATCACACACATCCGCGCATGCTGGAGGCTATCCAGACACAGCCTGGAGGTCGGCAAAAAGAGACGCAGCTTATTGGGGGTGGGGATGGAGGCAGAATGGCGTGTCCAGGTTTTCCCGTCCTTAATATGATAACCCCACACATGTAAATCACAACCCCACCTACACTGCACCCAAGCTTCACCCCTTAGCATGCCTACTCTATAAGTGCATACTGATATGCTCTAAGCATACAGTACCTTTAAGCAAGACTTAATTTTGCAAGAGCCCATGTCTGCCTGTAAATCAGTGTTTTATGCAGGAAAATAGTTTATAAAATTACCCTCATAGTGAGCAATGCTACAACAGTATGCCTATATTTGGGTGCCTACGTGGTGCCAAGGGTTGTCAATTCAGTTCTCCAGCCACCCAGATAGTCAGGTTTTCTGGATATTCGCAATGAGTACACATGAGACCTCATGGCCGTTTGGTGAGGGATGGGCTGGGGAGGGCTTCAGTGGCTGGGAGGGTGTAGATGAGCTGGAGTAGGTTTTAACGGAGATTTTAGCAGTTAGAACCCAAGCACAGTACTGGGTAGAGCTTTGGATTCTTGCCCAGAAATAGCTAAGAAAAAAAATTAAAAAATTTAAAATGAATCAGGTTGGGCAGACTGGATGGACCATTTGGGTCTTTATCTGCTGTCATCTACTATGTTACTATGAGATCCTGAAAACCCTTTGGCCAGGTGATCTCTGAGGACTGAGTTTAAAGCCACTGCTATAGAACTGTGACAGAGTGAGGTTTCTGTCAGGGGCCAGCAGAGGGACCCTAAGCAGTGGTGTCTAGAGCTCATTTGCATAGAGATCTTGCAAAGACTGCTAGGAGCTGTCCACACACCCTGAGTGAAGTAGGGTGCTGAGAAGGAGAGCTCCAGCACAGAGAGCTGAGAAGAACAAGAGCTCCTTTGGGAGCCAGGCAACCCTTGAGAGGAGAAATGCGGGTTTCAGACTAATTCTCAGCGGCAGCTCCAGCTTGACAACCGGCAGAAGGCATGGTGGAAAATGTGTGAGTGATAGAGTTCACAAGGAGAGAAGCTGAATAACTGCAAGAGTCCTCACAGTGGGGAAGTCCTGAGCAACTGGAAGGAGTCCTCAGAGCACGTGTCTGGGAAAAGATGACTGGGAGAGTCCTCAGGATGTGAGTCCAGGAAAAGATGACTGAGCAACTGGGAGTGGGTCTGGAAGGAGGAGTAGCCAGAGAGCCTGGTAGAGCTTGGTCAAAGTCGGAGGTGGGGGCGGGGGGCTTGAGCTTGATGACCAGTGGAGGGACTGGTGAAGAGTGTCCAGGACCTGTGGGGACACAGAAGGCTAGGGTTCAGAGGACTGGCAGTGGCCCCACAAGTAGCCAGAAGAGCTGGAAGAACTGAGGGGGACTGGCAAGTGGCTGGCGGAAGGATCAGTGGCGACTGGCAGAGAGACTGGTAATGGTACTGGGAGCTGCCAGAAGACCCAAGAGGAAGCAGCCTGTAGATCCTGAGAGCATTGGTCAAAGGTGACTGGTGAGTGACCGAAGGAGCCGGTGGCAACTGGCAGAGAGACCAGTAAATGGTACGGAAGCTGCCAAAGACCTGGAGGGCCAATGAAGGGTTGGAGAGGACCCAGAGAAGAATGAGGGTCAGGAAGGACCTGGTGGAGACAAGGAAGTGTCTGGAGGGACCTAGTCATGTCTTTTAGAAGTGGATGAATGATGTGTGTGTGTTGTTTTAGCAGAGCCTTAAGAAGGATGGAAGACCATAAAGTGCCTGGGGGTGAAGATGTGATGGGTGATGACCACACGGCCTGATCACAAGACTAACAGGTTACTGTTAAGCATGAGCACTCATGGGAGCCACAGAGCTGATGTGGTTTTGCCTAAATTCCAGAACAAGCATGTGCATAACTTGTAGCAGTGATTGTCAACCCAGTCCTCAGGACACACCCATCCAGTCAGGATTTCAGGATATCCATAATGAATATTCATGAGATAAATTTGCAAGCAGTTTCCTTGATATGCAAATCTATTTCGTGCGCACTCATTACGAATATCCTGAAACCTGAATGGCTTACAAACTGGGTTGAGAAGTACTGATTTATAGTCTAAGTGCTGTCCACTCTCTACCCAGACTCTTCCTATGTGTATGTCCACCTGTCCAATATATGCTATATGAGATAGATGTATATTTACAGATTAGTAATTGGGCAGATTTTCAGCATTCAGATATGTATGTGCACACATTCGTGTTTCTATTCCATTATGTTAAACAATTATGCACAAATGTTAGTGTACATGTATGTGACCTGTATTTGGAATTCCAGGGGGCATAGTTTGAGTGACGTGTGCCTTTCTCCCTTGAGAAAGTTCACTATTTAGCCCTCCTCTGTTTTCTTTCTCCTTCTCTTCTTCCAGTGTTCCGTCCTAATCCCAATTGTATAAAATACTTTACCTATTTAAAAAAGAAACCCTCCTCCCCCTGTACAGATCCCTTACCTGCCTTTGTCCCAGTACATGTGGTCCCAGGGCCACATGCAGCTCTCAGTCTTCCATTGCAGCCCTCAAATATTTGACTGAAATGCTCTTCAAATCCTGTAAATGCATTAACTTTACTCTTGTCCACTTGATATAGTGACGGCAAATAAACAATATCTTAAGTGTATTACTCAGGTGACAATCCAAAATAAAATGATTTTTTAACAATATTTCCTTGAAGTGTTGTACAATCAATATTCATATTAATTTTTAATGTTTTAATACCCAGCCTGAGCGAGCAGGTCAAGACAATTTACAAAATTAGTAATACGTGTAAGCTTGAAATCTTTTGGTGGTCCTCAAAGCTTTCTTGTATTCACACTGCAGCCCTTTACATTAAGAAGGTTGGACATGACTGTTCTATGTTATCATCAGCCTCTTCTTCCCTTTCTTTATTTGATGATGACCTCTAGCTTTTCCTTGGAGTTTTTCCCTGCCTCCTGGAAACAAGTTATCGTTTGCCCTCTTGTTGAAGGATCCTAATGGAAAAAACCAATGCCTTGCATCCTCATCAAACAGGATTCTGGTTGCATCATTCCACTGAGGTTATACACTTGGGTCTAGGTAATTTTGTCAAGTTCTTCCTGGATGGTGGCAAAATGTCATCTTATTCTCCCTCAATATGTCTGCCACTTTTGATCATTCCATTTTGTTCCAACACATCTCAGACCTTAATATTTCTGACA
This sequence comes from Geotrypetes seraphini, assembly GCF_902459505.1. Taxonomy (NCBI): domain Eukaryota; kingdom Metazoa; phylum Chordata; class Amphibia; order Gymnophiona; family Dermophiidae; genus Geotrypetes; species Geotrypetes seraphini. The sequence goes on from NC_047088.1 coordinate 250,884,830, forward strand.
CCGTTCTTCACTGGCTCCACTCAAACTCAACTGGTCACTCTTTGTTCAACACTCATACACAATCTCTTCTCCCTGACCTTTGCTGTCTGGAGTTCTTCAAGGCTCAATTCTCACTCCCTTGATAATTCTGCTACAGTCACTCAGCTTTGCGTTTTTTTAGATACGCAGATGCGATCCAAGGCAAAACAGAAACTTAACAGGTTAGCAGTAGAGTTTGACACGGGGACAAATTATTCTCCATCCCCACGGGAACTCATTTTCCCATCCCGGCAAGTTCTTTGCCTGCCCCTGCCCCATTCCTGCAAGCTCCGTCATCTGCACAAACCTGAAACACTTTAAAATCATAAGTGTTCAAGGTTTGTGCGGTTAAGGCGGACCTTACAGGAAGGGGACAGAGAAAGCGACAAAACTCACAGGGACAGGACGGCGACAAATTTGTCCCCGTGTCATTCTCTAGTTAGCAGTGCTTTTCAGTCTGCTATCCGGATAAGTCGCTGCATAAAGTTAGGACAGCAAAGCAGCTGTCCTACCGTTATGTGGCAAGGTAACTGGGCCCTGATCTGAATTAGAGAATGACATGGGGACAAATTTGTCCCTGTCCCCGCAGGAACTCAATTTTCTCATCCCTTTCCCATTCCCATAAGCTCTGCCTTAACCGCACAAGCTTTGAACACTTATGATCTTAAAGTGTTTGAGACTTGTGCAGATGAGGGTGGAGCTTGCAGGCATGGGGCAGGAAAAGAACTCACCATGAAGGGGGACGGGGGAAAATTTGTGCCCATGTCATTCTCTAGTCTGAATATCGGCTGGTGCCCAGTTAACTTCCGAGTCAGCGGTCCTACTTGGAAATTTGATGCTAGGAGCCACACATGTCCTGGCATTCATAGGCAGAACGGTTTTTCGTTTGGGGAGGGCCCAAAAGCTCCACCCCAGTATAATCCTGCGGCACGACCTCTCTCTCTCCAGCTCTTAACTCCCCCGACCACTGTACTTTTAAGTCTTCCGGCAGCTGCCACGCAGACCTGCCCTGAAATCTTCATTCTGCAGTGGCGTTCGTCGACACTGCGTGGTGGCTGAAAGCCCTGCTTACCACTGCAGGCTGAATAGCGCATCACCCCGCGTATCCGATTCTAACTTGCCTTGCGCTACAACTGAATAACGTGTGAGCCAAATCCAAATAAATATGCACCGTCGGACTTAGATTTCTCTCAAAGGCAGAGATGCTAGGCTAGGACACCTGGGGCAGTGTATCGGTTCGTTCTTCCATTCTTTCCACACTCAGTACTGTACGATTATATTAACTACGAAGGTGTTTTATGTAGTAATGCATTGGGTCATTAATTTTAAGAATGTCAATGTGTTCTTGCTATCCCATTTAGCCTAATTAGTGTACATACTACAACGTAACAGTACACTTCACAGCGAAGAATGTATTGCACACTGGACTCATAAAAAGCACAAGTTGCAAGCATAGTGTTAGGTTACTCGACGGGATAATAAGAGTGAGAGATGACTCCTGAAGGTCGTGACAAAAGCTGAAGGTCGGATCATTGTTCAGGTTTATTACTTCTGAAATAACACCGGGGGAGATTTGCATTCTGCTCAATTGGATTTTAGCTTCTGCCGCGGGACAGTGTGCGCGGGGGATGGGCCATCGTTTGCTCCTTTTTGCATTTCCCTTGGTTTTGGTTGCCGTTTGCAGCTTCTCGTTTTTTTTGTGGACTATCATTTTAATGACATAAGAAATGTCAATGGCGTAGCCCATGTTGTTGCATTTACATAATTGGCCCCAAGATGCAGACCGCGGACGGTAGCCCAGCAACTCCCGCTCTGCAGCAGTCCCAGATATTCAAGGCCGGTGTCATATCCAAACACTACTACTACTGAAACTATTTATCATTTCTATCTATATATATAAAATCGGATGTATGTATGTATGTGCCGCGATCACGCAAAAATGGCTTGACCGATTTGAACGAAACTTGGTATGCAGATCCCTCACTACCTCGGGTGATATGTTCTGGGGGTCTCACGGCCCACCTGCACATGTGGGCGGAGCTACAAACATAAAATCAGATTTCACCCATTCATGTCAATGGAAAAAATGTAAAACAGCTGCCAACGCAAAAACGGCTTGCCCGATTTGAACGAAACTTGGTTTGCAGATCCCTCACTACCTGGGGTGATATGTTCTGGGGGTATCGCGGCCAACCTGCACACCTGGGCGGAGCTACAAACAGAAAATCATATTTCACCCATTCATGTCAATGGAAAAAATGTAAAAACTGCCTCCGCAAAACCGGCTTGCCCGATTTGAACGAAACTTGGTATGCAGATCCCTCACTACCTGGGATGATATGTTCTGGGGGTCTCGCGGCCCAACTGCACATGTGGGTGGAGCTACAAACATAACTTCAGATTTCACCCATTCAAGTCAATGGGAAAACTGTAAAAAGTTGTGGGACCGATTTGAACTACACTTGGTATGCAGATCCCTCACTACCTGGGGTGATATGTTCTGGGGGTCTCGCGGCCCACCTGCACACGTGGGAAGGGTGGGTTCACCCAATAATGTATATGTTCTTGCTCCTGGAGGTGAAACTAAAAATGTTGTTTATAATCAAGTTTTGTGTTAGTTGTATTGTATTCATTTTGTCAAATATTTCACATTATAATTTGAATATTGTACTTTTTATAAAGTAAAAAAATATTTTCATTCACCACTATAAAGTATCTTTATTTGAATCTATTTACAGTGTTATTGCTATAATTAAATACCCGTGCAACGCCGGGCCATCAGCTAGTAAGTACATAAGAATCGCCAGACTGGGACAGACCAAAAGTCCATCAAGCCCAGGATCCTGTTTCCAACAGTGGCCAACCCAGGTCCCAAGTACCTAGCTAGATCGCAAGAAGTAAAACAGATTTTAGGCTGCTTATCCTAGGAATAATAAGTGGATTTCCACAGGCCATCTCAATAATGTTCTATGCACTTCTCTTTTAGGAAATTATCCAAACCTTTTTTTTTTTTTTTTTTTAAACCCCACTAAGCTAACTGATTTTACCACATTCTCCAGCAATGCAGCACTGTATATTTAATATTCAATAGACAGTCTTAGCTCAGAAGAGTTTACAATCTAATTTGGACAGACAGGACCCCCCTCCCCCATGCCCACCCAGACCCCACCAATACCTTTTTTTAGTTGGCCGGCTTAATTTCTGCCCTGAGCCCCAGCATATCTAAAACCAGCCCTGAGTAGCTTGGATAGGAAGGGGAGGAGGGAGAAGGAGCAATAGTTGGAGGGGGATGGGGGGGGGTCTATTGAGGGCTTTTTTGAGGAGAGATGTAACTACAGCATGTTTGAAGACATCAGGAACTGTTGCAGTAGAGAGTGATAAGTTGAGGATGTGACCTATTTATTTATTCAATTTTCTATATCGTTCACGCAGGAGAGCACAGAACAGTTTACATGGGTTTATTCAGGTACTCAAAACATTTTCCCTCTCTGTCCTGGTGGACTCACAATCTATCTAATGTACCTGGGGCAATGGAGGAATTACCGTATTTTCACGCATATAACGTTCGCGTTATACACGATTTTACAAACCGTGCACAACCATGCACGTTATACGTGTGAGCGCGTTTTACAATTTTTTTTTTACATTCTGATCTGGCATTCCTCCTGCGAACCGGCATTCTCCCCCCCCCCCCCCGCTCATGTCACCCCCCCTCCCCTGTGATCCTACATCCCCCCCAGCACCGCAAATACAACTCTTACCCGATTGGGCACCGGCACCAGCACCAATGCACAGTGCCAGTGCCCAAAGAATCCTCCCTCATTGGTTTGGGCTGGGCTGGGCCGGGCAGTGCGAGAGAGATCCTCCTTCTTCCTCTGCCGGGCTGGACTAGGCTTTGAGCATTTGCGCAAATGCTCAAAGCCTTCTGGTCTCGCTCTCTCCGAGATTATTTGTAGACCGCAATTACCGTAGAGTTCAATGCAGGTAGACAGATAAATTAACTTTTAAGAACTGAAAATCTTCAAAACCAAAAAGGTCTTAAGGTGTTTTCTATAATGAAGATAAGAAAGACGCTTAAAGTCTTTGTCCCATAATGCCATCTGAAAAGGCAAAGTTATATCATGATATCTCTTGTAGCTACAGCCCTTGACTGGTGGAAAAACAAATAAGGCTTTAGTACTGCGTGAATAATACAAAGAATAACAAAACGGATCAAATAGGAAAGCACCAGACCCATTGCTACCTTATAGTAAAAAATCCTAGTTTAAAAATGATTTGTGCCTCTACAGGCAACCAATGTAATTCAAGATAGTAATGTAATGTGATCATATTTCCTCAATCCATAAATGACTGCAGTATTTTGGATTATTCACTTTATATGATTTTTCTTGGTACATGCTGCATAAGTGATGTTACAATAGTCCAAATGACTAAGTACTAGAGACAATAAAAAATATATTTAAAAATTCAACAAAGTCCATATTCCAACATTGTTCCTTACCATTCCATTGTAACTTTGGCTGCAGAGGGTCACTGCTCTGTTGAAAGGTGAACTTCCATCCTAGCTTCAGCTTTCTTGCAGAGGTCAGCCATTTTTCCCCCTCAGACTTTTCTGCAGCTTTTTTCTTTTTTTCCAGTCATTGTCTCTACAAATGAGAAATCACCTCATACCATACTGTTCTCAATAACATTACATTAGTGATTTCTACTCCGCCAATACCTTGCGGTTCAAGGCGGATTACAAAAGAAGTTATCTGGCCATTTCCAGAGGAATTGAAGAGTAGAGCGAGTTGCTTCAGAGAATTGGGATGAGTCTAGCGGTGTTTAGTTTGTTTTCAAGGATTTCTTGAATAGGATGATTTTTATTTCTTTTCTGAACGATTTGTAGTCTGGTCACTCTAAAAACAATGTTCACTAGAAGATGTGCATGGAACAAACTTAAATTTGGACTTGGGTCAACAGTTCTATTTTAGTTTTGTGAGATTAGATATAGCCACAATTACTGCAAGGTTGTTTTGTTGTTGTTTTTTTTTGGGGGGGAGGGTTGCCTCTTCAAATGGGATGGGCGGTGGACTTTAAGTAAAAAGCTTCCTTCTTGATAGGTACTATGTAGGCCACATTTGTGCTTGGAACATGGTTGATCAGTCTTGGCCCTGGACACCTCTAGGCGCTTCAAGGATGCCTCCCTGATCGGTCATGAAATTTGGAGGGATTGCCTGATTTGTACGGCAATGCTCAAAACTAGCACCAGCGCTAAAAGTGGTTTAGTGCCAGGTTTGCTCACACGTTGTGTGTAGCACATTAATGATTGCAGCACTGAATCCATTAGTTCACTCCACATTTAAATGTGGCGTGGCCTAGTGGTTCAAACAGCTGCCTCAGCACCCTGAGTTTGCGAGTTCGATTCCCGCTGCAGCTTCTTGCAACTCTGGGCAAGTTACTTAGCACTTCATTGGCCCATGTAAATTACTTTAATTGTGTAAACCAATGTTTTTAAACTTGGTCCCGAGTACTCCCTTGCCAGTCAGGTTTTCAGGATATCCACAATGAATTTGCATCAACTTGCTTTGCATACCCTGCCTCCATTATATGCAAATTTATTTCAGTCATATTCAGGGTGGATATCCTGAAAACCTGACTGGCAAAGGGATACTCTGGGACAGAGATGAACCACCGAAAAAAGCACTATATCAAGTCCCATCTCCTTTACTCTCAGCTATGCTCAAGCAAAGGTTTAAGAGCCGAATGGTCTTGCCCCACCTTCATGTGCTGTGTGGCACAAAGGCACTCATCCAGCACAAACCCGGCATGAATTGAGGATAAAGGAGCCTGAGGAAACTGCTATAGGACAAACTCTGCTACTCACGCAGGACACTCCTGTTTACATTCCCCTCCTCCAAAGGATGCCGATTCAAAAGATTCCTCAACAGAACTCTCGCCTTCCAAGCAGGGATATGGAACAACACCCTAATCCTGAATTCACTAACATACCACACATTCAGAAAATCACTAAAAAACACACTTATTCAACTAATTTATTTGAACCTCCAAAATGGTTCAACACTTACCTCTTTTTAAACGTTCCCCCTCCCATCCCCCTATGCTGCCCAACCACATAACCGTCCACCCACCCCTTCCCAATTCCTACCGATGTTATCTTGCTGATATCAGCATCTCTTATTGTACACTGTCTTGAACTGAAAGGTATGACGGGATAATAATAATAATAGCTTTATTTATATACCAACCAGTTTGAGGGAGAACAAGGTGATTTGAAGGTTCTGGAGAACTTTTTGGAAAAAAAATTTGGTAAATCTAAGATGGCCACCACGACAGCATTTTGGCATCAAAATACAGCTTCAAAACCCTTTAAAATTATTTTTTTAAAAAAAAGAAACATTTAGGATTTTGGAGGTGGGGGAACCTAAGAAAAGAAGCAGAAACATAAAAGGGGTTTGAAGATCCCACTGATTTTCCTCATAGGCTGTAACAGCCTTACTCATTGTGATCTGTGCTGGAACTATGCTGCAGCCTTCTTCAGCTCCAAAGGTAGCTGGATGTGGGAGAAGAAATCACTGCCTCAAACAAACCACTTCTTCAATGCTAAATCTTCATGCTGCCAGACTGATCCTCAAAACCCGACAGACACAGAAGGGGAGAGGTGAAATACAGCTGGCATCCTGCAGGACCCTGCTGAGCCCCCTAGGATGTCTGAAAGCCTGCACTCAAGCCCCTGCGACACAAGGCGAGCAAAGCTACCGCTACCTGAGCTCCAAAATGTTTCTGCAGGCTGGCTAACAGGTACCATAGAGGGACTGGCCTGTCAGCTGCAGACCTCAGTCTTCTTCTCCTCCATGCAGTTATACTTCATAACTATCTTGACCATATTCCTAACTGTAATTTGAAGATAGTGTAGTTTTTACATCCATTGGCCTGAGCCATGCATTTTCACTACTTAAATCTACATTAGTTGTGTGTGTTAGCTCCTTGGTGAGCATGGTTGAGTCATTGCTTTGAAATTCATTACACAGCAGTGGGAATCAACAGGAACTGATGAATTTATTCATCACACGAAATCAGGCCAGTTCATTTGACATGTGCTTTTTAAAAGGCAACTAGTAACACTAGAGCTTAAAGAATTTAGGATGACTATAGAAATACTAGTTGGAGGGAGCTGGATACTTACTTACATAACTGGTAAGCTATGCAAGTTCCCCCTACCCCTCCATTCATGCTCTAAAGCAGGGATCTCAAAGTCCCTCCTTGAGGGCCGCAATCCAGTCGGGTTTTCAAGATTTCCCCAATGAATATGCATTGAAAGCAGTGCATGCACATAGATCTCATGCATATTCATTGGTGAAATCCTGAAAACCCGACTGGATTGCGACCCTCAAGGAGGGGACTTTTGAGACCCCTGTTCTAAAGGATTTCTGGATATTTTTTTTAACTTGGCAATTTTAGTGTGGATTCATGAAACCAACATTGTGTTACTGCATTTTACTTACTACTTATTTCTTATAGCACTGCCACATGCACACAGCACTGTATATTAAGCATGTAAGACACAATCCCTGCTCAATAGAGCTTACAATCTAATCAAAACAGATAAAAACAAGACAAATAGGGGTTAGAGAATTTCTCACAGAGGGAATGATAAAAACAATGGTAAGAATTAGACGATAAAAGCAGCTTTGAAAAATAGGCTTTTAGCCTAGATTTAAGCACTGCCAGAGACTTCCAGGTCATAAAGCAAATGCCCTCATACAGAAAGATGACTTTCTAGCACTGGCACTGTCAGACGAATGCTAGGGGTCAGCACTGCCAATTTTGAACCAGGTCTAAATGGGGCAAGACCAGAGAGGTCTACTCATGACCTGATCCTCTATACCAGGGGTAGGCAATTCCAGTCCTCGAGAGCCACAGGCAGGTCAGGTTTTCAGGATATCCGCAATGAATATATATGAGATAGATTTGCATCTCAAGGAGGCAGTGCATGCAAATCCATCTCATGCATATTTATTGTGGATATCCTGAAAACCTGACCTGCCTGTGGCTCTCGAGGACTGGAATTGCCTTCCCCTGCTCTAGACTCCCAGGGATCACCTTCAGGTAAGTCTTGGAAATAAATAGGGAATGGGGTAGAACCGACATTAGCAACCGACACCCTTATCTGGGTCCCAGCCAATATTCAACTAAAGCCCAGATAAGTGTTAGTGGCCTATGCTTACCCCAGAGAAACAATGGCAGAGCCTGGTCCTAGCCCAGCACTGAAAAATTAGAGCATTAAATCAGACCACAGCTGTCAGTGTTTAAAAATATACCAAATGTACTAGAGGTTGAATAATGACCCATTTAATTTTAAACACACAAAAAAAAGAGTACTTAAAATATTTTCCACAGTGCAAGCATTTTACCTCAACAGTATTCTTATCAAGAGAAAAAAAAAAATTCCAGTCAAGATTAAAATGATAAATAATCTTATTTTATTATTCATGTTCACACACCTAAAAAGGTATATCATCTTATTTCAGTTTTACAATTGATTTGTATCTTTTTTTTCCAGAATAAGGCACAGCACAAAGTCAGTAAATAGTATTGTAAATGACACAAAACAACAGGAACCCTGGGAGGTAAAACAAATTTGTAGATTTGGAAAAGCGTAGGAATGGTGAATTCTCTCCTCGGATCCTAGGCAAAGAATCTTTTTAGTCATTTTGATTGTGTACTGTTGTACAGTACCAATCGTGTTCCTAACAACTTCTAGCTTTCATGCAAGAGGGTCAAAACCATACTCACATTTAAACCTTACTCAAATTTCCATAAAAATTCAGGCATGGCCTCAGTGGCCAGAAAAGCCTCTTACGTATGTTTTTAGAATGAAACAATATAAATAAAGAGGGAGACTCAAAACAATGAAAGAGGCATGAGAATTATAGAGAAAAACAAAATAACTTCAATGTTTAACAGATATGAATAGGAAATACGAGATACATTTGCATCATTTTATTCAAACTTCTTCACTGCTGTATGAAATGTAAGAACATGTCCATCCTCTCTTCCAATTAATATTTTAAACATACATAACTAAAGGAACAGAAATTGGCATTTAGAATAGTTGAAAAGGAAACATTTCTTTAAAACAGAAAAGCTTTCCCCAGTCATTTAAATAATTTGCAAACAAATTTTTAGAAAAAAATACCAGGCAATAAAGTGAAGAAAAATCAGGATCTGTCTGCATTAATTCATAGTCAATTCAATAATTCTAGAAACACACATAAATAAGACATATAAGCACTGCCTACATTTCAGGATGAGATATGCAGAGCAATTAGGCAAAAAATTAAGACATATTTCTTCCTTTATTTAAAGTTGAACACATCCACCGCAGTCGTATTCTCATTCTTAGTGCAAAATTCCGAGGTGCTGTTGCATTATTAAGGGAAGAGGATGGAAGGTTCTTGGATGGAAAACAGGCACAGCATTCATTCATCACTGTCACTTCCAGATTCACTCAACTGCAAGTCACTTCCTAGAAATAAAAATCATTTTGGTTTAATATCAGAATAGGAGGATTCTTGTACCGTACAAACCAAAACACATTACATTAGAGCAGGGCTTCTTAACCTGGGGTCCTTGAGGGTCAGATAAAAATTAACATTTATATTCATTATACAGCCTGGTACTGTTGATTTTTCACACAGATAACGAGAGAGTAGGTCTGTTTTAATTTGCACAAGAGGATTGTATTTCATAATTATAATGAGCGGCCATTATTTTTTGAATAAAAAAGTGTTTTTTTTAGATTGTTTTTTTTTTTAATTAATTTAATTTTGAATACTTACTTACAATATCCAATAATTCAAAGGAAAAAAAGGAAATCTCATAAACAATACATAATCATACATACATAATTCCTTTTTAAGCCCACATTTATGGGGAGACATGTTACAATTATTAAACAAACAAATTTTCAGGAAAAGATAAAGGACAATGATTCTCAGTTCATCCCAACGAACCTTGAATCATTCCTTACTTAATTGGGATATAAATTTCTCCTCTTTTTCCTCAGCAAATGAAACAAAACTCATTTCTGTTCTCTCGCACACTAAAAATTGTTGTAATTTAATGGGGTCCCAAAAAACACACTCAATATCCTGCATTTTAACTAAGCATTTACAAGGAAATTTCAGATAGAAAGATGCTTCTAGAGCCAAAACTCTCATTTTTAACTTCAAAAATTCTTTCCTTCTTAATTGAGTGGCTCTAGAGACATCCGGAAAGATCATAACCAGATCCCCACAAAATTTCATTAACCTGTTTTTAAGATAAAGTCTCATTATTAACATCTTATCTATCTCACTCATGCATGTTATCACCAGGGTGGATCGACTCTGGATCACTTCCTGAGTGTCTTCCAAAAATTCAGTCAAATTTACTTCAGTCATAACCAGATGGTCCACCTCCTGGGCAGATTCTATTTTTTTTTTTGAGGAATATAATAATAATTATTTATTGGAAAATTTTCCGCATTAGCCAATCCCAGTATTTCTTTAAAAAATTTTCTTAATAAAATTTCAGGTGATAGTAAGTGAGTTACTGGGAAATTGACTAAGCGGAGATTTTTCGCTCTATTCATATTTTCCATAGATTCTATCTTAGAATGTATCACTGTAGAATCTTTAACAGCAGATACTGAGACCGCTTGGAGTGTATTACATTGAGTTTCCATAACATTCAATCGTTTATCCAAACAATTCAAATTGGAATCCACATTTTCTAATTTATGTGAAACTGACTGAGAAAAATCCCCCATTTGTTTCATCGTTGTTCTGAGAAACCCTTCAACTCTAGAGATACCTAACCATAAATCTTTAAGGGTAATATCCTGTGTTTCCACCGTTAGTGGATTTTCCTCCACTCCACCTGAAAAATTCAGTGGTTTAGGTATTTCAGTATAAACTAACTTATTAGTATGGGTGGAGGATGCCACTTGTAATGTAATGTAATGTAATGTAATTTATTTCTTATATACCGCTACATCCGTTAGGTTCTGCAGTAGCGGCTGCTCTTTAGCTAGTTGGAGACGGACCCGATGACGTCCGTCTCTATCAGTGCCTGCCTGCCAGCTAGGACGAAGAAGGAAAGAACCGCTGCTGCAGGAGACTTGGGGGAAGCCAAAAAGTCCCCTCCGATATATCCCTCCGGGTCAGTAACAAGCTCCCCGATTGCTTATTTTAAAGTTAACAAACACAACTTTGCATTCACACACTAGTATTTTAGCCCGTTACATTAATGGGTGCTAGAATATATGTCTGTCTGTCTTTATTTCTGTCTCTCTCTCCCTCCCGCTGTCTTTCTTTCTGTCTGTCTCTCTCGCTGGCCCCCTTTGTCTGTCTGTCTTTCTGTGTCTCTCCCTGCCCCTGTGTTTTTCTTTTCTTTGTCTCCCTTCCTCCCGCTGTCTGTCTTTCTTTCTATCTATCTGTCTCTCTCCCTGCCTCCTATCTATATCTATCTATCTAGATAGATAGATAGATATAGATAGATAGATATAAAATCTTGATAAATAAAGTACATTATATTCATTGCATGCAAAGTTGTGTTTATGTTAATATTTCTTGGGAAGGGGGTCCTTAGCTTTCATCAGATTCTTAAAGGGGTCCATGACTCAAAAAAGGTTAAGAATCATTGCATTAGAGGACTCAAAAAAGGTTAAGAATCATTGCATTAGAGGACGAGTCCTTCTCAGAGCTTTACAAAGAAGCTATGTGAAGTCCCTTTGCTCTGTATATTTAAAAAGAGATTAGGTTCTTACCATGATATCTTTCCCAGTAGATATGAATGGTATGCTGAACTGTAGGGTTATTTATACATGCTCACGAGCATACTGAAGAAGATGTCAATCACAGCTTTTCAGCTCCTCCTCCCCAATCTCTGCTACCCCCTTCAGTTTGTACCAAAGGCAGTGACAGCACTATAGAAGGAGACAGCAGAAGGAGGAGTAGGGGGAACTCGCCGCTAAAAAGTGTCTGATCTGCTCAGATAAATGTAAAACTATCACTGAATGAACAGCAATACAAGTAAAACATTAACAAGCTTCTGAGAAGAACCAGGAATGCAAGAAAAATAGAAGTTATGTTTGAGTATTTTTATTGAAAATTATTCAGATAACCAAAAACTGCACAAACTGCACAAAAAGTACACAATGTAAGTACAGCACATCCCCCACCCTCCCTACCACAGAAAAATAGAAGTTAAACAAGAACATAACAGCCTGAATATTTATGGAGCTCACACATTGCTCCCTTTTAAATATATAAAGAGACTCTTAATAAGGTCATAGTCTGACAAGAAATTCTTAATTGTGAAGCTGACCACGAAGCTTAAGTCAGAATGCAGGCGCATCAGATAATTGTTGGGTGGGGGATTCAGCATACCATTCTTATCTACTGGAAAAGATCATCAAGTAAGAACCTAATCTCTTTTTCCAGTGCAATAGGAATGGTATGCTAAACAGTATGGATGTACCTAAGCAGTCCCCACGTCCACCCTGTAGAATTTGGTGAAAGTATGAAGGGAAGATCAGGTTGCTGATCTACAGTCTCCTTGGGTGGAATTGCCTCAGTTCCTGCCCAAGAGGGGGGTCAACTCTGATTATTTGCTGCAACCAATATAGGCAGACGGTATAGCTCTACGAATCCATCTAGAGATGGTAGCCTTGGAGGCGGATCAGCCTCATCTTGCCTGATTAGTTAAACATGAAAAGAGGGCCTGAAAGAGTAAAACTCATTGGCTACCTCCAGATAATGCAATAGTACTCTTCTGACGTCCAAAACCTTTAAAGCCTTTTTTTTTTTCATAGACCCTGTGGGATGAAATGCTGGCAGTAACTTTTAATTTGAGATGGAACGCTGAAACAATCTTCGGCAGAAAGGAAGAAACTGTACACAAGGTCACTCCCGTTTCTGTGATCCGGAGAAACAGTTGTTTGTTTGTTTTTTTATTTATTTATAAATTTTGAAATTTTAACAAGCATACAATCTTGTACAGAAAAGTGCAATCAAGAAAACATATTATTGATTATTCTCAAACTTGAAAATAAACCAAAATTACATAAAAGGTAATAAATCCAACTTAATCGTACACTAGTCCTCAACAATGGATCCAAGATTAAGGAATTAGGAGTAAATATAGTGCAATAACAAATTAAACCAAAACACGTCATCTGTGCTGAAAGAGAGCTTAAATTAATTAAGACACTGATGTTTCTCCTTTTTCAAGGCGCTTCATGGAGAGGAAGGCAGTCAAATGAGATGGTTCAAAGAAAATATATTTAAGGGAATTATACCTAATTACACACTTACAAGGGTATCTATGAAAAAATAATCCTCCCATCTGGGTCACACCTGGTTTTAATAATAAAAATTCCCTACTTCTTTTTTGAGTTTCTCTCGAAACATCAGGAAAAACTTGAATATGGAAGCCAAGGAAATCTCCGGATCTATTTTTAAAGAAAAGTTTAAGAATCCAATCTCTGTCTGGAGCCAGAGCTACAGTCAGTAAGAGAGTGGCTGGACTAGCCACCTCTCTATCAGATTGTTCCAATAAAGCAGTAACATCCAAAGGATTTTCCTGTGGTCTACCATCCTCATCTTTTTTTTGAGAATCCTGATTTTTTTTATTAGGCAAATAGTACACTCTTGACAATGGTGGCAATGAACTCTCAGGAATTTTTAAATTTTCCAGAAAGTAACGTTTTATCATTTCTCCTGGAGGAATTGACACGACCTTTGGAAAATTAATCAAACGCAGATTGTTAAACCGACTATTATTTTCAAGTACTTCTAATTTTCTTCTCATAATAAGATTATCTTTCACAATTAAATCTTGGTTACTCTTAAACATTTTTAAGTCCTTCTTTTCTTCTTGAATCTCAGTTTTTATTACTACAATGTCCTGTTTCACAATTTTAATTTCTTCTTTCTGGAATTCTAATTCTTTTTCCAAGTTCTTTATCTGAGGATTGAGAGAATTACCCAAACTAGAAACCAAATCCCATAACGATTCCAGTGTAACCTCTGGGGGTCGGATAGGGGCAAAGGAAAGTACTTGTGCAATGTTAGTTGGTTCATCTGAGTGTTTTACCTCCCCTGTGCCTTGTTGACCCTTAAGCACAGTTGTCCCTGTCGCTGGTTCTTTTACAAGGAGAAATTCCCCTTGTGATGTTCCCTGCAGCGAGCCCTCCAACTCACTGGCCTCTCGAGAAGAAAACTCTGCCTCTTCGGACATGCTCTCCTCCCTCAGAGAGCTAGCTCCCAGCGGCAACGGCTGTAGGGAAGGCGTCCTGACGTCGGGGCTCAGCGTGACGTCCAGCCCGGGGTATCCGCCGAAGCACTCCTCTCAGCCGGCGCTCCCAACGGGCGATTCTCCAAACGACTCGACTCGCTTTGAAGACGTCGGAAAATGTCATCGACAGTGAGAACTGCGGGGCTCGAGCGCTGGGAGGCTCCACCAATGCTCCTACCCCTTCTCTTCGGCATTATTTCTGGCAGGTAAGAGAGACACTCTCCAGCGTCTTGTCAGCAACAGATAGCGGCAGCCATCTTGGATCTTCCACTGCTCGGAGAAACAGTTTTCTACATGACAGGGCCTACAATTCTGAAACTCTCCTGGCAGAAATAATTGTCACCAAGATGACTGCTTTAACTGTCAAATCTATAAGGGAAGCTTCCTGTAAGGGCTCGTCTGGGGATCTGCTGAGCCCCTATAAAACTATATTAAGGTTCCAGGATGGAAAAAGTCCTCCATTCAGGGGTGTAGTCTTAGTGCACCCTTCAGGAACCTGGCTATGTCCAGGTGGGCTGCTAGTGAAGCTCTCTTCTCTTGGCCCTGGAAACAGAAGAGTCCTGCTACTTGAATTCTAAGGAAACACCACTGCCATTCCCTTGTCAAGGCCCTCCTGTAGGAATGTCAGTATGGACGAGATGAGGTCACTGACCAGCTCTAGCTTTTCTTTGCTGCACCAGCACTGAAACGTCTCCCATGCCTCAGCATATGCTAAAACCATTATTGGCTTTTTGGCTCCAAGTAGCAATAACTACTCCTGAGTATCCTTTTTGAACTAACGCTGTGCACTCAAGAGCCATGCCATAAGAGTAAAGCGTCCTGGATCTTCTAGGGCAAATGGTCTCTGCGAGAGTGAGTCTGAGATTTCGTCTCTTTTGTAGTTGTACTAGATCTGCATACTAAGGGCCCCTGGGCCAATCTGGTGCTACAAAAATTACTGTTCCTGTGTGATGAGCTATGTGGCGATCACCCGGCCTATCATGGGCCAAGAGGGAAACATACAGCAGCCCAGTCTCTGGCCATGGTTGAAACCAGGGCAGCTAGCCCTGCACGTCCATGCTTGTATCAGCGACTGAAGAATCAATCTGCCTTCTTGTTCTTTGCAGTTACTATGAGGTCAAACGTTGGACAACCCCATCTTAGCACAATGGCCTGGAATGCGTTCAGAGACAAATGCCCATTCTCCTAGGTCTAATGCTTGTTTGCTGAAGTAATCCGCTTGAACACTCAACTCTGACCACGTGCACCACAGAGATCACTTGCAGGTGAATTTCTGCCCAACAGAACAATGTCTTCGCCCCTTGACAAAGCAGAGTGCTCCTGGTGCTTCCATGCCTGTTGGCATAAGCCATCACAGTGGCATTGTTGGAGAATACCGACTATTTTGCCCTCCAGCAAAGACTGTAGCTGGAGCAGTGCTACCCGAACTGCTTGGCGTTCATCTGTTAATAGGCCACTTCTGTTGGGATGGAATCCATTGGCCTTGTACTGGGTGATCGTTGAAATGAGCCCCCCAGCCAAACAAGCTGGCATCCATTGTTAAGGTGACCCTGAATTGATCTGAAATGGGATCCCCTTCGCCAAAGACTGTGGGGCCAGAGCAACCAGCTTATGCTGCACTGTCCAAGATAATGGAGTTTGCAGGGAGTCTCTCTGAGGTGACCAGCGAGTTAGCAATGAGTCCTGGAGGGGACACATGTGCTTTTGCCCAGGGCACCACTTCTATCGTGGCTGCCATTGACCCAAAGACTTGAAGGTAACACCATGTCGTAGGCTCTGGTTTGGTCAACAGGTCTGTAATATGCTTATGTTTATGCTTAAGATTTGATATACCACTCCAGCATGTCGCTGACCTAAGCAGTTTACAATGCAGCAATTAAAGAAAGGAACTCCATTGAAGACAGGAAAGATAGATAGAGGGATAGAGAAGATACATATATCCTAACAAGCATTCAGTGAGGATGAAAACAAAAATTACATTAAAAATAATACTAGTTAATTATAAATTTAAAAGATTAAGAAATTAAAATTAATTGATTAAAAAATATGACTATGAGGCTTCTGTTTGCATGCTTCTAGAAGACAGACTCTGCCTTCTGCTTTGTTGAATTAAATAAGACTCCCAGATATTCCAGGGACTGTGTCAGAACCAGGTGGCTCTTTCAGACGTTCACAATCCATCCTAGATTCCACAGCATCTTCACAACTGCCACTACCACCCATTCCCCTTCCGATCAGGTCTGTGCTCTGACTCGTAACCAATCATCAAGTACAGGTGGCCCCACTGTGGGGATGAGCGGCCACTGGATGTGAAGGTAAGCTTCGTCAAATCTAAGGTGGCCAGAAACTCTCCTGACTGCACCACTGCAATGACTGACCAAATGGTTTCTATCCAAAATCAAGGTACTCGGGGCCATGTTGACATGTTTCAGATCCAGAATGGATCTCCACTCCTCAGCCTCCTCCGAGTATGTGGAGTATCTGCCAGAGCCCTATTTGTTTGGAGGAACTGGTTGGCTTGGATATTTAGCAATTTTTGTAGTATTGCTCAAATCCTTTTTGCATTCTCTGGCTGGCTTGCTGGCAATGTAATGTACCATGAACTCCTAATATAACTGTAATGTGCCATGAATGTCATATATAATCTAACTGAATGTATCTACTACTGTGAATATTCTTTTGTAACCCTTTCTGAGCTCACGGGATGACGGGATAAAAATCTAAAATCAATCAATCAATAAAATCCATAAAAAAGAGAGAGGGTGTACAAACTTATCTTGTAACCCTCTTTGATAACATCCAGGACCCAGCGGTTGGACGTTATATGTTCCTAATCCTCCAGAAAGTTCAAGAGCTGATCTCCAATCTTCAGAGGAGTATCATGAGGGTTTGTGTCATTGTGGTTTTTTGGCTGGCAATGCGGAGTGGAAACCTGAACCTTGGTTCTTCCAGAACCAAGAAAATCTTTGTCTGAACCTTGAAAGGTTCTCTGGATAGAGGCTCCTGTGGAATACTGATGAGTACCAAGAGACACAAAAGGACCCCTGGCTCTGGTCTCTAGGTGTTCGGGGTCTGTAAAGATTTGTGCCAGATCGGCGGATGCGACGTCACAGCCCAAGATGGCAGCTTAACTCGAACATTCTGTCGAGGCTGCTAAATAAAATATAAAACTCATTCCATGCAAAAGTCGTGAGCAGGCTTAAGAGGTGGTGGATTTGTATCCGAGGATGGCCATGCGGAAAAAATAGGACAAATTCCATTTTCCAATGGAACCAGGGGAGAAAAAGTCAGCATTTGGACTGCCCCCGGCGGACAGGGAAAAACTGTTGGCCGCTACCTCCTCGGTGTCAGAAGACGAGGGCCCGTCTGAGGCCATGGGAGATGGTGTTTTGCCCTCCGCATCGGCAGCTCCCCCATGGTTTCAGAAACTTAAACAAGAGATGGTGTGGGTGTGCCAGGATGTAAAATCAGTGCTGGTGGAGATCAAGGCGGAGGTGTGAGAGTTGGGCATGCGAGTTGCGGCCTCCGAGGACTATGTGGTCAAAATGGTGGTGGAGGTGGCTGAGCAAAGGTTGTCTTGTCAGTGCGCACGACTCTCTTATAAGATTTGGGCCAGATCATCTAGGTCATCTTCTAAAAGGGAGCCTGCTCAGCATCACTTTAGAGATCAAATCACTCGCGCATCGCCTGATCCAAAGCATATGAAAGGCAGCGATTGAAAAGGATGAAACTTTCCCCATGACTCTGCAAATATCATAGAGGGCATCCGCTATATAGTCTATTTCCACCAGCACAAGCTAAGGCAGGGGATCAGAGTCTGGCTTCTTAGTCCAGAAGAGGCATGTGCTATGAAGGAGGCTGCGGCCGTAACCTCTAAGACTAAAGCCTCAAATTGTCTTCGGAGGACTACATGCACTCTGTGGTCTTATGGATCTTTTAAAACAACCCCTCCTTCACCTGGTAGGGAAGTGTGTTTGGTCACCTGGGCTACCAGGGAGTCCATTTCCTGGAATTCCTGATCCATAGGATACAATTTAGCCATAGTTTTAGCCACCCTTAGGGATCCTTCAGGGTGCCATAGAAAAAAATGTGGGCTGAGCTCGGACCCTACTAAGAAGAGAACACAGGGAAGATGGGGGATTTTAGGGGGGTCTATATTCAGTTCTCCGAGGGACTCGGTAACGATCTCCATTATGGCCGAGAACTTAAAAAAACCAAACACAAATGGCAGACTGAGGGATCTTCTTCCTGATCTACAGCTGATAACCCTTGGTCCTGTGAATGGGAAGCTGCTTCACCCATCAGGGAGGCCTCACTTGAGATAGTATAGGGATCAAATCCAAATCCTCAGAGTCCCTGTCTGAAGCATCATCATAGTCCAGAATAGCATCTGCTTTCAGGGAAGAAGCGCTCTGAGACTCCCACGAAGTCTGCGTGCTGGTTTGCTCACTCACAGACTTGACCGGCAGATTTCTGCCTTGTGTATAAGCCTTCCAGAGGAGATTACCAAACACTGGGGTAAAGGCATGAGAGGGCAAGACTTCTTGTCCTTTAGGGTGTAGCAGTCATCTTTTCTTGGGTTACAAAGTTTCTATGCCCTGATGGTCTGCAGAGCTGCTGTCCTGGGGTTCTAGAAAGTATTTCATTTCCCCTGATGGGACTATCAGCCTTGCTCCATCCCTAGTGGCCTGCAGAGGGAATAAGCCCGAAACTCCCACCCTTGCTTCCCGTGCCATGTGTGGCACAAGGGCACTCTTCAGCTGCCCATCCAGTGCAAATAGTGCATGAGATAGGGGTATTAGGGTCCGAGGACTCCATCCCTAACAATTTTGAGACAAAATGAGGTGTTAAGGGAGTTTGAGAATTTAGAAAAAAAAATCAGGAATCCAAGATGGCAGCATTTTGGCACTAGAAAATGGCTTTAAAATGCTTCAGGGCTGACCAAAAATAACTAAAAATAGGATTTTAGAGGGGAGAAAAACAAAACTAGCTGTAACAACATTCAAAACAGTTTAAGACCCTCCGCTCCCCCAATTTTCCTCATAGGCTGTCACAGCCTGTACTCGCAGACAATGAGCAAGGGAAAAGGTGCTGCCTTGAAAGAGTAGCTGGAACTGGGAGGAATTTTCTGCCTCAATCAAATGGTCAGCTATCATGCCGAGATCTTCAATCTACCAGTAGGACCTCAGTTGGACTGAACCTCCACTCCCACTCCCTCCGTCACAATGAGCACTGAAAGAAAGTGGGTGTGTGAAACCGCAGCTGGCACCGTGAATGTCCCAAAGGATGTTATTGATGCTCAAGCTCCTGACCAGTTAAGGAAGCGAGAAAATGCTGAGGTGTCTGGAACCCTGAGCTCCACAAATATTCAGCAGGCTGGCTGTACAGGTCCCCGAACGATGTACCTGCCAGCTGCAGACAAGTCTGCTCCTCTCCAAGCAGGCACAGCTGGTCCTGGAGCCCAGGTAAAAACTGCAAACAGAAAGAGTCCACAAAAACGCAGCAAAACTAAAACAAAATAAAAAAAGGAGCAGATCAGAACGACACCTTCATGCTCACCTGCAGAAGGAAGAGCTAAAGGGGGCAGCAGAGACTGAGGAGGAGGAGGAGGAGGAGCTGAAAAGCTGCGATTGACATCTTCTGCTGAATGCTTGCGAGCAGGCATGGACAACCCTATGGTTCAGCATACCATTCCTATAAAATGCAGTAACAATCACAAAAAGACAGATTGTATAAGACAGAATGATCAAAATTGCCACTAGAGGTCACCAGGTGACAGAGCAAAGGATTCTGTTTTCAGATAAAAAGCCAGATTTCTAGTAGGTTAGAAAATACCTAGGCTTGCCTGATTGCTTGGAAGACACTATAGAACAGTGGTCTCAAACTCAAACCCTTTGCGGGGCCACATTTTGGATTTGTAGGTACTTGGAGGGCCGCAGAAAAAAATAGTTAATGTCTTATTAAAGAAATGACAATTTTGTATGAGGTTAAACTCTTTATAGTTTACTAGCTGATGCCCCGGCGTTGCACAGGTATGTAATTATAGCAATAACACTGTAAATGGATTCAAATAAAGTTACTTTATAGTGGTGAATGAAATTATTTTTTTACAGCTTTATGAAAAGTACAATATTCAAATTATAATGTGAAATATTTGACAAAATGAATACAATACAACAAACACAAAACTTGATTAGAAACAACATATTTAGTTTCATCTCCAGGAGCAAGAACATATAAATTCTTGGGTGAAGAGACCCCCAGAACATATCACCCCAGGTAGTGAGGGATCTGCATACCAAGTTTCGTTCAAATCGGTCAAGCCGTTTTTGATGTACTGTGAGAATGGCAGCTGTTTACATTTTTTGTATTGACATGAATGGGTGAAATCTGATTTTCCTGTTTGTAGCTCCACCCACGTGTGCAGGTGGGCCGCGAGACCCCCAGAACATATCACCCCAGGTAGTGAGGGATCTGCATACCAAGTTTCGTTCAAATCGGTCAAGCCGTTTTTGCGTGATCGCAGCACATACACACACACACACACACATACATACATACATACCTCCGATTTTATATATATAGATAAAACTTTCCTTAAACAGTTAAAAGGAAAGATATATAAACTATAAAGAGTTTTACCTTATGCAAACTATAAAGAGTTTTACCTTATGCAAAATTGTTATTTCTTTAATAAGACATTAACTATTTTTTCTGCGGCCCTCCAAGTACTCTATTTTTTCTGCAGCACTCACATTTAAAGTTTAATATCTTTTCTTTCTCAAAACTGGCACATTTCAATCACTAAATTGAAAATAAAATCATTTTCCTACCTTTGTTTGGTAATTTCATCAGTCTCTGGTTGCACTTTATTCTTCTGACTGTGCATCAAATATTTCTTCCTTTCTTTCAGTCTCCTGTATGCTTTCTCTCCTCCAGACCTCATTCCCTCTCCCAACTTTTTCTTTCTTTCTCTATGTCTGTCTTTCTCTGATTCTGTGTCCCATTTTATGCTTTGTTTCTGGCTCCCTGCCCCCCTTCTTTCTTCCTTCCTGCCCTCCCCCATGCCACCGCCGCCGGGGAATAGGCTGCTGCTGCTTCAGCCATCGGGAACAGGCCGAGATCTCCATGCTTCTCTTCTCCACGGGGCCGACCAACTCTCGCCGCCTGACGTCAATTCTAACGTCGGAAAGGACGTTCTGGGCAGCCAGGCAGCGATTGGCTAGCCAGAACGTCCTCTCGACGTCAGAATTGACGTTGGGCGGCGAGAGAAGCAGGGAGATCAAAGAACACGGTGCCGGGATGTTCCCCGATGGCAGCAGTGAGAAGGGAAGGGAAGCAGGTTGGGCACCATTGCTCTAGACGAGCCACACTCTAGAGAGAACAGTGGAGGGTGTCTAGCTGTGCGGATCGCCTCCCCCTTGGTACGTCACTGGAGCAGCAGCGTGTCTGGCTGGCTCGTTCCGTTCAAAGCTCCTTGCGAGATCCACGCATGCGTCTGAAGCCTCTCTGATGTTGTGATGTCAGAGAGGCTTCCGATGCAGGAGTGGATAGCGCAAGGAGCCGCCAACCCGTGGCTTTGAATGGAACGAGCCGGCCAGACACGCTGCTGCTCCAAAAGGAAGAGAATGATCCAGTCCAGACCGCAGGCCGCAAATAAAACCTGGAGAGCCACATGCGGCCCGTGGGCCGCGTGTTTGAGACCGCTGCTATAGAAGGACTGAGGGACTACAAATCATATTGCACACCAGCTTTACATGAAGATGCTGCTGTTCATTTCACATTCCACAAAGGATTGGGAAGTTTGTAGCAGAACAGTCACATCAAATTTCAACATATAATTACATAGAATTAAAAAAGTACTGTCAAATACCTTAATCCCAACAGAATCCCCATTTCTATTTTGGTTTTCAAATTAAATTTAAAAAGTATTGCATGAGGTCCCACAATGCAGGCAGATATTTTGCTATGACAAGGGCTCCTAAGGCAGCAATATCAAACTACAATCCTGAGATATATTCAGAATCAATGGAAGCAATGCATGCAAATCTCTCGTAGGCATGTTCATTAAGACTTTTAAAATACTAAAAGGTTTCGACAAAATGGAGCAAGAATCTTCATTATTCACATTGTCAACAGTGACTCGAACAAGAGGTCATGGACTAAAACTTAGGGGAGGCAGACTCAGGACTAATATCCGGAAGTTCTGCTTCACACAGCAAGTGGTGGACGCCTGGAATGCTCTCCCGGAGGAGGCTGTGACAGAGACCACCATTCTGGGATTCAAGGGCAAGTTGGATGCACATCTTCTTGCAAATCACATTGAGGGACACGGGTAAACAAGGTGTCCATTAGAGAACACCTAGCTTGGCCTCCGCGTGTGCGGGTCGCCGGACTAGACGGACCTAAGGTCTGATCCGGTGAAGGCATTTCTTATGTTCTTATGTAAGGATATCCTGAAAACCTGGTTTGTATTTCTTTAGAATTGCACTTGGACATCTCTGCCTTATGGAAAAACAGCAGTAGTTTCCCAAACCCCCAATGAAAATTTGCATGCAACGAAAGTGCTGCATATGTATTCCCATCTCATGGTTATTCATTGCAGATATACCTGAAAACCTAACTGGCAGGAGTCTAAGACAGGTTTGGGAGCCAAATATCCAGAGAAAATGAACATTCTTCAAAGAGAAATGGAGCCTACCAGCTAAAAACACAATAACACTTATGAGACAATGCACTTGTCTCACTGTCTGCATTAAAAAAAATGGGATTGTGCCATCTCAGGTTATAGTACAACAATCTACTAATTTATTCTAATAACTAGGTTTACTGTATTATTACACCAAAATGTGGAATGGAGAAGCCTAACGGTTAATGTAATAAGCTGAGATCCTCAGAAACTGGTTTTGATTCCAACTGCAGTTCCTTGTGACCCTCGGCAAGTCAATTAACCCTCCACTGCCACAAGTACAAAACTTAGGAGACAGAAAGTACCTGCATATAATGTGTACAGCGTTGTGTATGTCTAGTGGTGCTATAGAAATGATTAGAAGTAGTAACATGTCTTGTGAGGCTATTCTTTCCTTTCAAGTACCCTACAAAATATCCATCCAGCAGTTTCCCCCTGTTCCTTCTGGATTCATTGCAGACTGCTCAAACTTTTATTGGAAAGATTCAGATTTAGAAAAGGCCAAGATCACAGATTTACATCACAAGCCACTAAGGGGACAAATGGAATTTCTGCAGGTAAACAAACTTCCTCACAGAAATCCTTTGTAAATATTCCTCTACATGCAGTGAGAAAGGCTTAAGAGCAGTGTTTTTCAACCTTTTTACACCTATGGACCGGCAGGAATAAAAGAATTATTCTGTGGAATGGCATTGGTCCGTGGACCAGCGGTTGAAGAACACTGGGCTAAGTCGTGGGCCAGATCCCGCCCATCTCTACCCAATCTCCACCCCAGACCCCGCCCCCATAATAGTACTAATTGTAACAGTATTTTTTCCATTCATTTTTCACAGATACACAATATAATCTTATTACCAGAACATAATGGTTAACCACAAAATTAAACTACACAAAGCACACTGACAGCAGATGTAAATTCTCAAAATTGACATAATTCAATCACTAAATTCAAAAATAAAATCATTTCCCCCTATCTTTGTTGTCTCCCTCCATGCTATACCTTACCTTCTGGCCCCTGGCATTATCTTCAGGCCGGCTCCCTCTTCCTCACTGATGCAGTGCACAAAGCTGCGGGCAGCAGCTCCTTGCGCGTCCCGTGCCTCATCTGGAAGCTTTCCCTCTGACGTTGCAACGTCAGAAAGAAGGCTTCCGGTTCAGGCACAGGATGCCCATAGGAGCCACTGTCCATGGCTTTGTGCACTGAATCAGTGAGGGAGAGGGAGCTGGCTCGAAGATAATGCTGCATCGATCATACTGTGGACCGGCGGTTGAAGAACACTGTTTTGGGCCTGATGCACGTGCTGGCCCTGTGGACCGGCAGAAAATTTCTGTGAACCGGCACCGGTCCATGGACCGGTGGTTGAAGAACACTGGCTTAGAGTGTGTCTTGTACAAGTACATAGCAAGAATTACATGCACCTTGTTCTTGCAAAGCAGATCGTCAGCAAGTGAGGAGTCTGAAAACTGATGTCCCCATTTACTTAATAGAGGACCAGGAAGTTGCATAAGAGGGCTGGACAAAACAGGTTGAAAAAATTGTGACAGAGCAGGTGAAAGAAGTACAAGACTGAAGTAGTGACCATGCTGGCAAGTGGGGTGGTACAGCATAGCTGTTAAGTCAAAATGAGGTGGGTGTGAGGTATAAGATTCAGGAGGATCATTAATATTCATATCAAAGTCCCTAAGAAAGAGAATGGGAAGATGATTCAAGAAGGAAGGAAAACCAAGAGTAAAATTAAGTAAAAAAGCAGTAGCATAGCTGGCGGGGCAGGAACCTGGGGTGGAGCATCCATCTCCTCCAGGTAGTAGGAAGGTGCGTGGATCGGTCACAGGGTTGTGGGCTGCCTGCACAAAGCTGTTGGCTCTGCTGGTCTCCCGCTCCAGAACTGGAAGTTGACATAAGAGGGAACAGGGGCTAGCGGAGCCGATGGCCGTGAACAGGCAGACCGCAGATGCTCCCTGCACTTGAAGCGGACTGCCCCCCCTGCCCTTGGTATGCCATTGATATAAAGGAAGAAGGGGATTTAGCAGAAGTCAGTAAATAGCTGCTCAGAGAGGAAATGGAGTAGACATCAAAAGGAAGAAAAGGAGCAAGACTGAAGTGGATGAAGGAACTGAAACCTATAGGAGTTTAGTAGCCCAGCACCACCACTGCAACCAGTTAAACAAGGTACAGTATATGGGAGAAAAGCAAGAAAATTCTAGACTCAAGCATTTGACCCAATAAACATCAAATTAAAAAAACTTTAATGCTAGATTTCAAATGAAAAAAAAAAAAAGTGTGCACGTATACAGGACTACAGATCATTAGAGCTGATTGTCCTCTTAGGCCTTACAAACATATCATTGTACACCAAGAAACCTACCAGAAAAAATTTAAACAAAACTGTAGGTATAAATGATCATTTGAAGCAAGTCTATGTCCAAAATAAAATAATTATGTGAGAAACGCTTATATTTTTACAAAATGTGGATTAAGAGTATTTAACTTATCACTGCTGTGACATCAAGACTTCCAAACACTACTATGGTCTTATGCTGACCATCACAATTTATGTATACGACCTGAAGCAAAATCCATTGCAAAAAAATGTTGGTTGTTGACAATATGCTATTAACTAAGCTCGTTCCAGAAACCCCATTCCATTTTTTTTTTAAACCGAAGTATGTACTTACGGAGTGTATTCATCATTTGGCCATCAATGTCCTGACATCTTTGGACTGGGGTAGAGCGTTGTGCTTGCAAATTATGTGTAGACACAGAGAGAGAATGTGAGGATTTGTTACCCTCATCTTCAGAATCACTGGAACTGTCGCTGCTTGAAGACGATGAGCTTTTGGACTCTGAAGAACTGTCTGAGCTACTCATTTGATTTATTAGATTAGCTTCTGCCATTAGTTCTGGACAAAGGAAAAAAAAAAGGAATGCCTTTAGATTTGCTGGGTATGTGTACGTTGAAGGGCAAATGGGTTCTAATGCTTTCAATGCTTAAAACTACTGCTTTTGTTATGTCTAACAGGCTTGTCTGGAGAGGGGAGTGTGTTTCGCAGTGGTTAAAGCTACAGCCTCAGCACCCTGGGGTTGTGGGTTCAAACCCATGTTGCTCCTTGTGACCCTGGCCAAGTCACTTAATCCCCCATTGCCCCAGGTACATTAGATAGATTGTGAACCCACCAGGACAGTGAAAATGCTTGAATACTTGAATAAATTAATGTAAACTGTTCTGAGCTCCCTTGGGAGAACGGTATAGAAAACTGAATAAATAAATAAAAAGGTGGCAAAGTACAGTGGTACCTCGGTTTACGAGTACACCAGTTTACGAGTGTTTTGCAAGATGAGCAAAACATTCGCAAAATCGGTGCCTCGGAAACCGAACTTGCCTTGATTTGTGAGCGGTGCCCCCCGCGATTCGGCACCCTCCCCCCCCACGATCTGGCATCCCCCCGCTCGCGTCGCACACACCCCTCCCCCCACGATCTGAAATCCCCCAGACCCACCCGAACATGCTGCTTACCCCCTATCTGGCCACCGGCACCAACGCACAGGACATGCCAGTGCTCTTTGCTAGGCCTTGAGCATCTACGCATGCTCAAGGCCTGCGAGTTCACGCTGTCTCCGAGATTCTCAGAGATCTCCAAGAATCTCGGAGAGAGCGTGAACTCGCAGGCCTTGAGCATGCACAGATGCTCAAGGCCCAGCAAAGAAGAGGACGCAGATCTTTGGGCACCGGCATGTCCTGTGCGTTGGTGCCGGTGGCCAGATGGGGGTAAAGCAGCGTGTTCAGGTAAGTCTGGGGGATTTCAGATCACGGCGGGGGGGGGGGTGCGACACAAGGGGGGAGGGGTGCGGATCACACGGGGGGGCCTTCGGGGGGAGCAATGCTGGTTCTGGGGGGGGGGGGTAGAGCAGTGCTGCTGGCCTCGGGGGGTGGGGGGTGGGTGGGAATGTATCAAGCGAGTTTCCCTTAGTTCCTATGGGGAAACTCTCTTTGATATAGGAGTATTTTGGTTTACGAGCATGCTTCTGGAATGAATTATGCTCGTAAACTAAGATACCACTGTATTCTGTTGTACAGTATTAGCTATGCAGCAGCCCCTGTATTACTCATTTGTTGTATTTGAAAACTAAAAGATGAAGTTACATTTATTTGCAAAAGCAAGCAAACAAGGCCTAAGAGAGTGAAAACAAGTTATCAAATGAGAGAGACATAGCCAAAGTTCTTTGTTCAGATAATGGCTTATTTTAGAACCTTTATTGGAAACTTACAAATATAAAATACCAGCATTTTACACCTGTATACTGAATAAACTTTGAAAGCCGAGACTTACACATATAAATCTAGATTATGTTTATGTTGATTTAAGATTTGACCTACCGCTCCTGCATTTTACTGACCTAAGCGGTTTACAAAGTGTCAAACTAAAATGAAATTAGGTACTTGAGAAAAACAACCCTACCTGTCCCGAAGGCTCACAATCTAGCTAAAGTACCTGATAAACTGAAAATACGTAATAACATATAATGCATTTCTAAGATCAAAAATCAAAGAAACAGAAAATAGAAATAATGAAAAAAAGATAAAAAAAATTAAAAATAAAACAAATTTAAGAGATAGAAAAGTCTCTGAAAAGGCCTGCATATATTTTGCCATAGCATCGCCCGTGCACTCCTCAGGGCCCCCGCATCTATGACAAGGAAGCTGGTTTGTTTGCGATGCAAAAATACACTCGTTTCTCCATTTCAGAAAGGGAATGCACTTCTAATCACTATCATAATCAAAGTCGAGATTTTACAGTTGCCCTCAGATAAGTACAGGTTTTGTGGATATGCTCCTTTTGGACAGCACTCTACAAGAAAGATTAGCGGCAGTCAATCCCCAGGGTTTTCCCCTATCAATTATGCCAAGTTATTATGGGCTCTATACTTCATTCTGAGATCAAGTTTAAGTTTCAAGTTTATTAAAATTTTTGATTAATCGCTTAATCTTGCTTCAAAGCGATGTACATACATAAAAGAAAATATTTAAATTACAATTTTAAAATAAAATTACAATTTTAAAATTAAAAATAAAACATTTGAGACCTGTATACCTCCATTGATGTTTTAGATATGTGCAGTAATAAAATGACTGCTTACTCGACAATCCTGCCTACATTTTAGAAAAGGGTCCAGGCTGGCAAATCTTTTTCTTAAATAGTACCAAAACATGACATGTCGCAACCCGGATGTCTCAATTTCAGTTTCTATGTTCAATCTAAAATGGGGCTGTGCACCAAGATATGCAAAGGGCTTGACAGTCCAGATGAAAAAGTTCAGTATTCTCTTGTCCCGTATGGCTTACAATCCAAACTTGGATGTCTGGAAAACACCTCAAATTGCACACTGCTCTGTGGACATGGCCAGTTATTTGCATCTCAGCTGCCAGTCAGAGCACGAATGCTCGCTTGTAAAGACTTTGGTCCATGTTCCTGGTTAAATCTGATGAACTGATGATCTCTCTTAGCCTTGCTTGCCAGCCGTTTGTAGAACTGTAGTTGACAATCAGATTATAAAACTAGCAAAAGACCTTTATCTATTAGTATTGGAGCACTTACAGAAATTTGCTGACTTCAGGCTTTACTAAACCAGTATAAAAGGAGCTTCCTTTCTTCAGTTCTCTCATCTTGGTTGTGTTTTATATGTTTTTTGGGGGGGGAGGGAGGGGGGCTCTGTCCCCACAGTTTGTGTTCCTCTAGCCTTCTAGATCAACTGAAATCAATTTCTATGGGTCTACAGCACCACAAATCTTCATTTGCCACAACCTATATTTTGTAAACTCAAACCCTACATCCTAATATAACTTAACCATTGCAATTTTAAGTCTTTGGCCAGAGGCCAGACAGTATACCAGGAAACAGACATTCATGCACTTCAATTGTGGGGACCAGATGCCACCATTGTGCAATAGCCAGACTCCTTCCATTCCTGTAAACAATTCATCATCTGTTTTCTTCTAGGAGCTCCAAAGTGACAAATTATTTTTTTTTTATTTTGGAAAACATACACACACTGTACAATGAACTTAGAGACTGCAGCTTTATGCAATTAAGCAAAATGTACCTTAACCCATATGATTCATGACCATAAAAACACTAACATATACTAAATGACAGCAGATAAAGACCTGAACGATCCAGTCTGCCCATAAGTTATATTCATTAAATTCAAACAACATTCATTCATCCAACAAATGTAGTCCACTATATAAAAAAAAGTCATAGACAAGATAGGCTTAAGCTATCAATAGTGAATTTAATTATCTCCATCTGCAGTGCCTCCTTAAGGCATATCCACGAGTAGATATGTTCTCTCTATTTGGATTTAGCTCATACCTTTCAGTAATAGCTCAAGTTGAGTTACCTAATGTACCTGAATTTGTTCCTTTTCATAAGAACAGCCATAGTGGGTTAGACCAATGGTCCATCTAGCCCAGTATTCCTGTTTCCACAGTGGTCATAAGTGTAACCGGCAAAAACCTAAATAGTTAGCAAGATTCCATGTAGAATCCCAAATAGTGGCAACATTCCATGTTACCGTTCCAAGGGCAAGCAGTGGCTTCCCCCAATTACCCGAGTTTGTCCATCAAGCCCCTTTCCTTGTTTAAAAGCAGACTGAAAACCCTTTTTGATATAGCCTTCAATCCTTAACCCTACTCCTCTGCCCTCCAATCCAGCCAGCTGATCATTCGTTCCCCTTAACTGTATCTATGATATCCTGTTTGTCTGTCTTGGCTGTTTAGATTGTAAGCTCTTTCGGGAAGGGACTGTTTTCTTACTCTTTGTGACTCTGTGCAGCGCTGCGTGCATCTGATAGCGCTATAGAAATAATTAATAGTATTATTAGTAGTAGGTCAGTCTTGTCCCTGGGAAGGCTTACAACCCTCTTACCAAACAGTGTAAAAAGAGGCCTTAACGTGCCCTTACATGGGTCATTCCACTGTGCTGAGGCCACTTTTTACCGCTGGAGTAAAATGGCTGAAATTCCTATTTTTGGTATTAATAGCTATATACTAATTTTGCCATCAGTACGATAAGACCATTAAAACAAGTTAGCACAGTGGTTCTCAAACCTGTCCTGGGAGCTCCCCAGCCAGTCAGGTTTTCAGGATATCCACAATGAATATTCCTGGGAGAGATTTGCATGCAGATGTCTCTCATGAATATTCATTGTGGATACCCTGAAAACCTGACTGGCTGGGGAGCCCCCAGGACAGATTTGGGAACCACCGAGTTAGCACATAAGTAGAGAATGACACGGTGACTGTTACCCACAGGAACAGGGGGGGACTGGTTACCTTTACTGCGGGGACAAGGCCATTCACCGCTATACAGGGTGGTGAATGGCCTTGTCCCCATACTCAAGTATCTGCCGTGAGTTGCCCCCGCTTCCTTCCCACCCCTCCTGGTCAGCAGCCCTCCTTGGTGCAAACAAGTGTCCAGCAGCCCCCTCACCCCTTCGCTGGTCCAGCAACCACACCCCCTCATGAGTCCAGCAGCCCTCCCTCCCTCTTGCGAGTCTAACCACCCTCACCCCCACCCGATGGCTAACACCCCCCTCCCCCAACAAATCTGTGACTCTCCTGGCTTGGTCAGCCCTATCGCGCTTCCCAGGACGGGCCTACCAACCTGTTACGATGCTCGGCGGCAAGGTTCCGGTCAGAGCAGCCCTGTGTGCAGGAAGCATCTAACAGGATGGTAGGCCTGTCCTGGGAAGCACAATGGGGCTGACCCAGCCAGGAGAGTCGCAGGTTTGTTGGGGGTTTGTCACCAGCCATCAGGAGAGTCGAGGGTAGAAGGCTGTTGCAGGGAGATAGGCACAGAGGAAATACTAGAAAGTGAAGTATAGGAGACAAAGAAGGGAGTTGCTTGCTGAACATGGGGGGAAAAATATACAGAGATGGAAGATGAATGGTGAGTATGGAGAAATAAGACATGTCAAATGGTCAGGATACCCTGGTAAGTGAGTTAAGAGTAGACACACAGAAACAGAAATCAGAGCCTGAGACCAATGTGATGTGAAGAATAAAATGATCAGACAACAAAATGTAGAAAAAAAATGGATTTTCTATTTTATGATTAGAATATATCGGATTTGAAATACATATCCTGCTGGAGCTGATGTTAGACATAACTGGGGACTGCAAAGCCTAGGCTATGCTGCTTTAGCTTCCAGCTGGATTAAGGTTCTCTCTGACCGAGGGTAGATGCCCTAATTGCACTCTCCTAACACTATTTCTGTCATGTGTGATTGCGGTATTCTGTTAGCATGATTTTTCTGTGTAGCATTCTGTAATAATTTGGCTTATTCAGTTTTCTCGCTAGTGGAGGGGAGACAGGAGTTGTATAATTTGTGTTTATAAAATGACAATTGTACAGAATATTGTTTGTTTTATACTTTTAATAAAAATAAGTTCAATATAAAATTATAACTATTTGAGGCTTGTGCGGATGGGATCAGATGGTTTGCAGGGACAAGGACAGGGAGGAGACGGAGACAAATTTTTTCCAGTGTCATTCTCTCCGCATAAGCCCTTACCGCTATCCACTATGCAGGCGTTAAAGGCCTATGTGCTAATCAGTGCGCAGCAATATAGCTGCACTAGCCAATTACGCAGAACATGCTCACACCCTCTGCATTAAATAAAGTTTTTAGTGTGTGGATAGCATATACATATGGCAAAGTTACTGCAGGATGTCTCAGCATGTTCCTCAATATGCCATGTTTTGCTTTAATAAGCACACACTGGTGCTTGCCACAGATTTTTAAAAAGGACCCCTAAGTTTGTACCCGAGGTAATGAGTTAAGTAATTTTCTCCAGCAGCAGAAGATTTGTACTGGGCTTCCAATGTTCTAATAACCAAGCTTCTCCCTCCCACAATATAGGAATTAGCTGGATTACTTGTCCAGATGATAAAATAAGTAAATCACCATTATGTTTCAATCCAACTTTAACCTAATTTCAGAGCATGTCATTGTTTCAGGAACATTTCCCCATCCCCCAGTTCTCCCCCACAATGGTCTCTCACCTTCCAGGTGGCATGCAAAGGTAAATTAGGATAAAACAGTGGGGTTACCATGTTAATTTACTTTTAAAAGTACCGTATTTCCCCATGTATAAGCCACAGCCTATACATGGGTTTTATAATCTCCTGCAGTGGCTTCCTTATATGGGATGGCCTATCTAAAGACATCGTAGATAAGCTGCCCCATTGGAAGATCAGCCGTGGAGTCTCCTGTACCTGCAGTTGTCTCCTGCCCTGTCGTGGCCAGCGGTGCAAGGCATGAGCGATCTTTTCAGCATCCAGCCGGTCCCGCGCTGCTTCCTCAATGTCTGCGCCAGTTCTCGGGAGTACTGACACAGGCATTGAGGAAGCAGCGCATTACCGGCTGGATGCTGATAAGAATGTTATTGCCCTGCACCACTGGCTGCGACGAGGCAGGAGGCAGCCGGTGAAGGTATTTACTGGGGGAGAGAGATGTATAGGCCACCCCAGGTTTTAAAACACTTACATAAGCCTCGGCTAGTAACATAGGGTGGCTTATCTAAGAGTTTTAAAACCTAAATCGGCATTTCCTGCAGCCTATACAGGGGGGTGGCCTATACATGGGGAAACATGGTAATAGAAATTACATTAAAAAAGAAGATTAAGAAGATTATTTTATTGGACTAAATACATTTGTTGATTTGCCTTTGAAGGAAATAATTTTTTTTGCAGGTTAAAAATGAGCAAAAAGTGACAATATCAAAATATATAAATGAAACATAAAAAGCATTCTAATGAGTCTCATGGGGAAAGGGCAAGAAACAGGGAAAATCAGAATGTGACAAAGCAGTATTTTTTAATTACATGATAGGAAATCCAAATCTCCATTAGCAAAGTGTTCCAATTTTGCAAAGTAAATTCAGAAAACCCATGCCCAAGGTGTGTGTGTGTGTGTGGGGTATGTGTGTGGGGGTGTGTGGGTGTGTGGGGGAGTGTGGGGGGGGTGTGGTGGGGGGGTGTTGGGGGGCACCAGAAGCCTGGCTCATAATGTACACAGGATAAAGAAAACAAAGCACACATTACCTGAAGCACTGTGGCTTTAGGGCTCATTTTCATGAGAAAAATGATCAAAAACTGGCATAAAGTGTTATTTGGATGTTTTGTTTGCAAAATATCCAAATTGTCATTTTTCAAACAATTTTTACACAAGTTTCCTATGCTGTTTGTCTCCCTTAGTACAGGTAACGTCCCGATGGACTGGAAGACGGCTAACGTCATTCCACTACACAAGAAAGGCTCCAGGGTGGAGATGGCAAACTACAGACCAGTGAGTCTCACTTCAATAGTGAGCAAACTAATGGAAACCCTAATCAAACACCAAATGGATAGGATCATGGACGAGGAGAATCTGCGGGATCCCCGCCAACATGGATTTACTAAGGGAAGATCGTGCCAATCCAACCTGATCGGCTTCTTTGACTGGGTGACGAGGAAGCTGGATGTTGGTGAGTCCCTGGACATCGTCTACCTGGATTTCAGCAAAGCATTTGATAGCGTGCCACACCGCAGGTTGCTGAACAAGATGAGTTCTTTAGGTTTGGGCGACACTTTAACCAAATGGGTTGGGAACTGGCTTGGAGGTAGGCTTCAGAGGGTGATGGTGAATGGCACTCCCTCCGAGATGTCGGAGGTGATAAGTGGAGTGCCACAGGGCTCCGTCCTGGGCCCGATCTTGTTCAACATCTATATAAGAGACCTGACAGAAGGGCTTCGAGGTAAAATAACATTGTTTGCCGATGATGCCAAACTGTGCAATGTAGTGAGCAAAAGCACAACAGACAAAAAAGCAATGGCAGACGATATGGTGCATGACTTACTTCTGCTGGAGCACTGGTCTAGGTCCTGGCAACTCAGTTTCAATGCCAAAAAATGCAAAGTCATGCACCTGGGAAGCCAGAATCCATGCAAGATCTACACCCTAAATGGCGAGATCCTGACAAGAACTGTAGCAGAAAGAGACTTGGGAGTGATTGTCAGGGAAGACATGAAGTCAGCAAACCAAGTGGAGCAAGCTTCATCCAAAGCAAGGCAAATCATAGGTTGCATACGCAGGAGTTTCATCAGCCGTAAACCTGAAGTCATTATGCCACTGTATAGATCCATGGTGAGACCGCACCTGGAGTACTGTGTGCAATTCTGGAGGCCGCATTACCGCAAGGATGTGCGGAGACTGGAGTCGGTCCAGAGGATGGCCACCAGGATGGTCTCGGGACTCAGGGAGCTCCCGTACGAGGAGCGGTTGGGGAATTTGCAGCTCTACTCACTCGAGGAGCGTCGAGAGAGGGGAGATATGATCGAGACATTCAAATATCTCACGGGCCGCATCAAGGTGGAAGAAGACATCTTCTTCTTCAAGGGTCCCGCGGCAACAAGGGGGCATTCGTGGAAAATCAGGGGCGGGAAACTGCACAGTGACACTAGGAAGTTCTTCTTCACTGAAAGGGTGGTTGATCGCTGGAATAGTCTTCCACTTCGGGTTATTGAGGCCACCAGTGTGGCGGATTTTAAGGCCAGATGGGATAGACATGTGGGATCTATCCGCAAAGATAGATAGCAAGGATCACTGGAGTGGGCAGACTTGATGGGCCGTGGCCCTTATCTGCCGTCTATTTCTATGTTTCTATGTAAATCTCAAGGAGGTATATTGGAAGCATGTTTTGAACAGGACTAGGGCGGACCTATGATTTGGACATTTTTCTGCAATAATGGAACATTGCAGAAAATGTCTAGGGCAAAACTTTGAACATTTGAGGCTAGACCTGTTTCAATAATCAATAAGTGCCAAAAAAGGTACCCAAACTGACCAGATAACATGGCTTCCCTTACTCCCCCAGAAGTCACAGATCCTCTAACCCTCAAAGATGTGAATGAAACCATACAAGCCAGCTTCAGTCAGTCCTAGAGCTGCAAGCAGGGCTCTGGAGTAGTGGACTCCAGTCCATATACCACTCTTAACTACAACACTTGTGGTAGAAAGCGAGAGCTCTCCAAAACCCACCCAAAATGGATGGGCCATTTGACCTTTATCTGCCATCATGTTTCTATGTTTAAAACCTTTTGTAGTGTACAATTGAGTACAGTAGATTTTGGGCAAGTTTCAGAGCTCACTATACAATGTAAGGGGGTTATGGTAAGTTGTGTACCTGGTACTTTTTATTTGAAGTTCACTGTAGTGCCCCCCCCCCCCATTATTGCTCTGATAGGATGTCTGGGGCCAGTTTGTTAAGAATAAGGGCCCCCCTCCTGCATCCTAATGGCCGTGTTTTGTGTGGTTTTCATTTGGACTTTTTTTTTCCCCCGAAAATGGTTTAAAAAGATAGACGAAGAGGACAAACACATTTAGGAAATGGCCATATTTGAAACAAATAGACTTTTTCTGGTTTGAAAATGGCCAAGTTATCTCCTGGATTGTTGGACGTTTTTCCCCAAAATGTCCAAAATTGGATTTAAACATCATATTGAAAATGCCTCTCCACATCACAGATCTAGCCAAAACTCTGCAAAGTTTAAATTAATTTAGTAACAGTTTATATAAAAACTTAAAAAAAAAAAAAAGAAAGGTCTTAAGAACTGAA
Source organism: Geotrypetes seraphini (assembly GCF_902459505.1). Taxonomy (NCBI): domain Eukaryota; kingdom Metazoa; phylum Chordata; class Amphibia; order Gymnophiona; family Dermophiidae; genus Geotrypetes; species Geotrypetes seraphini. Next base: position 250,920,539 of record NC_047088.1, read on the forward strand.
AATTTACACCGACATCAAAATTACGGCATAACATTTTCACATTTGTTACCACAGAAATTTGCAATACAACTACCCATACTTTAAGAACTAATCTATACATTGCACACGGAATGTGCCAAGCAGATATGAACTCCACCCTCATGACAGCAGCATCTTTAAAAACCCAGCTGTTTAAAACGTGCATCAAGAAGCAAGAGGGAGATAATTAGGATTCACTATAGTCAGGAGTTAATTTATTTTTTTTACTGTAGCAAAAATATTTTAGAGTCATAAGTGTAAATGATCACTGTACAAGAAACTTCAGTAGCTAGATCTCTTTTCTGTATGTTAAACTTTTTACATGAAGCCTGTTGCTATGCACTTTGGACCAACAGGAAAGTCCCAGACGGTAATAACTTGATACAATGCTAAAAATCCCCCGATTCCAATTTAGAGTGGTGGGTTACAAGATAGTATTGCCAGAAAGGGCTGCAAGGCCTCTGTGTCTTAAACTAAATTGTTTAAATTTTGATAGATGTACCCTCAGTGCAAGAGTAAAAGCTATCAAAATGTAAACAATTTAGTTTAAAACACAGAGGTCTTGTGGTCCTTTCTGGCAATATTATCTTGTAACCCACTACTCTAAATTGGAATAGAGGAATTCTTAGCATTGTATCTATGCACTTTGGAGTGGGATTTTCCAACACCTTATGCATTACTTAGTATGCAAAGCTCAGTTTCTTACAGCTATACTACTACTGCTAATTATTTCTATAGCGCTACCAGAAGCACACAGCGCTGCACAGAGTCACAAAGAGTAAGAAAACAGTCCCTGCTTGAAAGAGCTTACAATCTAAACAAACAAGACAGACAAACAGGATGTCATGGATACAGGTAAGGGAAACGGTTAATCAGCTGACTGGGTTGGAGGGCATGGAGTAGGGTTAAAGATTGAAAGCTGGGTTGGAGGGCAGAGGGGAGTACAGGACAATCGAGCCATTGTGACATCACTGATGAGGTTGGCTTTTATTGGTGAAATGAGGCATTATGACATCACAAGCTCAGCTCTGCTTCCCAAAGACTGAAACTCTTCAGATTACTATGAATTATTTCCATAGCGCTATTAGACGTACATAGCACTGTACAGAATCAAAGAATACAGTCCCTGCTCGAAAGAGCTTACAATCTAAACAGCCAAGACAGACAAACAGGATGTCATGGATACAGTTAAGGGGAACGGTTAATCAGCTGACTGGGTTGGAGGGCGTGGAGTAGGGTTAAAGATTGAAAGCTATATCAAAAAGATGGGTTTTCAGTCTGCTTTTAAACAAGGAAGGGAAAGGGGATTGACGGACAAACTGGGTAATTTATTCCAAGCAAAGGGGGCAGCTAGATGAAAGGAACGTAGATTGTGGAGCAGAACTGCAAAACTCTGGGGTAATTCTCTGGTGTGCAAACATATGGAATGGGGCTTATATACTGCTTTTTTGTAGTTACACGTTGAAAGCAGCTTACATATATTCAGGTACTTATTTTGTGCCTGGGGCAGTGGAGGATTAAGTGATTTGCTCAACATCATAAGGATTTGATCCCACAACCTCAAGGTGCTGAGGCTTCAGCTCTACCACTAGGCAACTCCTCACCAAAATAAAAAAAAAAATTCCAGTAAGTTATAAAATGTTGCTTTAAATTACAACTTTCGTCCTATTATGTCTGAATCTATTTCATGTTTTTCCTCTTCCATTCTCATAGTCTAGTGTTTCTCAATTCAGTCCTGGAGTACCACCTTGCCAGTTTTTCAGGATATCCACAATGAATATGCATGAAAGAAATTTGCATATAATTGAGGCAATGTATGCATATTCATTGTAGATATCCTGAAAAAATGAATGCAAGGGGTTACTCCAGGACCAAGTTGAGAAACACTCATAGTCTACTCATTTTTATCACCACCTTTTCTTTCCTTTTTTTTTTTAATCAAACATAGAAACATGATGGCAAACTTCCACTATCTCCTCCTCTCCCTAAGAGATCCCACATGCCTGTCCCGTGCTATCCTGAATTCAGATACGGTCTTCATCTCTACCACCTCCATCAGGAGACTATTCTACGCATCTACTATTCTACGCATCTACCACCATTTTTGTGAAGAAGTATTTTTTTATATTACTCCTGAGCCTATCACTCTGTCCTCTCCGTCCGGAGATTTCCTTCATTTTTCTTACCTATACTTATACGTATCTTCCCTCTTCCAGCTCTCTCCCCTCTGATTTTCATTCCTAGGCTTTCATTCTCCTGACTTCCTCATTCTGCTGCAACCTTTAACCTATCACATCTCTTCCCTCCCTTTTCCCCATTTCCTTCCTTCCATCTCAACATCCCTGTTTCCCCCACAGCACTCCTCCCCTTTCACACTACTTGTTTCCCCTTCTCTCATTCTTGTATCATTTGTCCCTTAACATACACCCTTAATCCTTCCATCTCCCCAGAAGTTGCCTCTTACATTTTACCACCTCGACATCCTTCAACCTCTTTAGCACTAACCAGAGGCGCCTCACTTTCACAGTGAATTACAAAATATTTCTAAATCTAAAATGTTCAAAACACTGTAGAGGAAAAGGTATCATGACCAATTTTTTTGCACACAAGTCATTACTGTGCTATTTGCCACAATTAAGCAAATTCTTCACAGCTAATAAAACAAAAATCACCCCTACCCGGCACTTCCTCATATCTTTTAAATTGCTTAGAGAGAAGTGGCAGTGCAATTGCTCCTATACACTGTCTGATGCCTGCTCCAGAGGCCCCATCTGACGCAGTTTTCTTCAGGGCAGAACGGGTCAGAGAGGGGGGGTCTCTGGAGCAGGAAACATATTTACTTTGCTGCACTACTGCTGTTCTCTATGCAACTTGGAAGGTATAGAAGAGGTTGGGGAGAGGAGTGTGTACAATGTTGGACCCGGGAGGGGGGAGGATAAAGGGAGAGATATTGGAGTGAGGGCTGTGGGGACACTGTATATTAGAGAATGACACGGTGACAAAATTCATCACCGTTCCCGTCCCCGCGGGAAATAATCCCATGTCATTTTTTAGTGTCTATTTCAGCTTCAGTCCTTCTACACCAGCATTCTTCAAAGCAAAGCTTGAGGGTCAGTGGTTGTGGCCATTCATACTCCAATTCTTCCTTCTCTCCTTAAAGAATGACATGAAGATGGTTTACTGCAGTTATCCGCGGGGACAGAACGGTGATGAATTTTGTCACCGTGTCATTCTCTACTGTATATCTCTACTTGCTTTTGATATTGGTCTAATAGTTTAATTAATCACAGATAAAAAAAAATTTGAAATACAATATTATATATTTTTTTTAAATAAAAAAATGTTGAAATATGATCTATACCGGGGGTCGGCAACCTGCGGCTCCAGAGCCGCATGCGGCTCTTTTCCACCTTTGCTGCGGCTCCGGTAGTGTGTCACGCAGGCATGCAGCTTACAAGTCCGGCGTCGCGGCGGGAAATAGCCATGCTGAGCAGTGAGCTCAGCACATACACAGATGAAAGCCTTGCTTGCTGATTGGTCCGGCGGCCCCGCCCCGCCGTGCCGCCGGACCAATCAGCAAGCAAGGCTTTCATCTGTGTAGTGCTGAGCTCACTGCACAGCATGGCTATTTCCCGCCGCGACGCTGGACTTGTAAGGTGCACGCCTGAAAAAGAAATCATCCTGGCCAGGGTCGGTGTCATGCTCCGGAGATCTACAGCCTTCCTATCTCCCTCTCCCTTCTACCTGCTTCCGGCCACATCCCCTGCTCCGCGGCTCTCTTCGGCAACTCAGCAGCAGCGATCGACACAAGCTTCTGACGTCGGGGCCTACCCTCTGTGAGTCCCGCTTGTTTCAACTTCCTTTTTCCACAAAGGCGGGACTCGTAGAGGGAAGGCCTCGATGTCGGCAGCTTGTCTTGATCACCGCTGCTGACGAGTTGCTTAAGAGAGCCGCGGAGCAGGGGGGTTTGGCCAAGTGCAGGTAGAAGGGAAAGGGCCAGATGCAGGACTCGTGGGTGAGGGAACAGAAGAGAGAGAGAAAGAGAGAGGGGAGGAAACAAAAGGAAATATTTCATACTGGGCTGGGCCGGAGTGGAGGGAGGGTGGAAAGATTCTAGCTACAGGGTGCAGTAACAAAGGAAAAGGGGGGGAAAGCTGAAAATGGAGATAGTGACACAAAGAAGAGAAAGGGTAAGCAGGACCTACTGAATAAGGATAGAGATACAGAGGGGACATGAAGAGGAGGTGAAATAGAGACATAGAAGTAATGCTGAAAAAGTGTGTGGGGGGAGATAAAGACATTGAAAGGGCAAATGGTGAACATGGCGTAAAGATAAGGACAGAGACAAATGAAGATTCTGAAAAAGTGGTGAGATAGGGATATAGGTGAGATGGACACAAAGAAGGGTGATGCTGGAAAATAGGTGGAATGGTAATTCTGACAGACACAGAAGGGAAATGCTGGATCAAGGAGAGATGGGGCTCAGGCTGGATGGAATGAGGAGAAATGCCTTGTTGGCCCGGAACTTCCTCTCCTACGTCAGAATTGACGTCAGGGAGCAGGAATGCTGGTCAGCGCAACACTTCTGCAGGGAAAGCTTGGGACGGCGGTGGCTTGGGGGCTGTTCCCCGATTGCGGTGGCAGCAAACCGAGTGGCTTGGGGGACGGCACGGAGACAGAAAGAAGGGGGAACAGGGAGACAGAAAGAAAAAGTTGGGGGAGAGAATGAGGTCTGGAGGAGAGGAAACATACAGGAGGCTGAAAGAAAGGAAGAAAGATTGGATGCACAGTCAGAAGAAGAAAGTGCAACCAGAGACTCATGAAATCACCAAATAGCAAAGGTAGGAAAAATGATTTTATTTTCAATTTAGTGATCCTGTATATAGCATTAAGATAAGAAACAATATATGCAGTGTTAGATTTGTTTTATAATGGTTTTGCGGCTCCAAGTTTTTTTTTTCTTTTCGAAAACGGGTCCAAGTGGCTCTTTATGTCTTAAAGGTTGCAGACCCCTGATCTATACTGATCAGATAGCCATCACACATCAAATGGGTTTCTCAAGTTATATTGCATCTGAGGTGATAAATGCACACATATTCTGAAATGCTGATGGCTCATAACTGCTACTGACCTGAAACGTCTGTGCCACCATAGAAAGATTAGGTTCTTAGCTCGATAATCTTCTCTCTTGTAGATGTGTCTAGGGTTATGCATCTGAACTCACAAGTTGCTTGCAGAATACAACTCTGCCTCCTTCCCAGGGAGCTGTTCCTATCCCCTCAGTTTGTATAAAAACAATCAAGTAAAACTATAATGAAAGTCTCTTGATATAAGAAAGTTGACCCTGATCCCTCCACAAAAGGGGACTCAACCAGAATCAAAAGAACTTGTGCACTCAATAGTATCTCACAAGCGGCTGAGCTATCGCTTTTATTATTTAATCCACAAGCCTGCATACAGGACCTATAGGGACCCCTGAAGAAGACCTTAGTGTCAAAATACGGACCGTGTTGAGTCCAATGTTTGTAGCGGTTCAGGCCCTTGACATTTTTTGTGGATTTTATCTATTTTGTTTCAATAAAAGTCTTCATCTTGGACATCAACTCTCCACAAGTTCTTTTGTTTCTGAAACTATAATGAAAGACATAATCGGAAGGAGGGAAACGTGGAAAAAACACCAACACTACAATTCTGTTCTGCTCTGTAACAAGCATTACCAATTAACAACATAACATTTAAGTAACTGCTCAAAATAGATACCAAAATGTGTGCAAACTGCACTAATCTTCTATAGAGCTTGAAGCTACTTGCATTTCTGCTATCAAGCACAGACTTAAATTAGACACTATGCTCGTGTATTTCCCCTTTTTTTTTCTCCCTCTCAGCTCATCAGAGACAGAGAATTCTCCAAATCCTGACTGATCTTAATGCAGAACGCAGGGGACAGTCCCCGAGTTCCAAAAAATACAAAGGGGCTGATCCTGCTAGCAGCAGACTTCCACAGCATGAGTTTGTGTTTTCTCCCAGGTAAAGGTTCTAATAAGTGAGAACCTCTGGGCACCGAGCCTCCAACCGAACACTTAGAAAAAATGCCCAAAAATAATAAAACCGCAGAGCAGAAACACTTCTGAGCAACTTGCCTGCAAAATAGAAAACTGGAAGGGGCAGGAGCAGCTCCCTGGGAAGGAGGTGGAGTTGAAAAAGATGATTGACAGCATTCTGCAATCAGCTTGCGAGTTCAGATGCATAACCCTAGCACTTAGGAGCACAGTCACATTGCACTAGAATTCACTCTGTGGTGTGTGAAGATCTGCTTTGTACAATCATTGATTTGAAAAATATACTTGGTTGATAGGAAAATATTTTAATTTGATTTTATCAATCATTCAGAAATGGATATAGTTTCCAACTTAATTCACTGTAACTCACCTTTCTCAATGTCATCCATTGGAGCAACGGGAGATTTCTCTTTGGGTGGAGAAGTTTTGACATTATTCGGAGTCTTATTTGCATTTCGCATTAGCTGCTGCTGCTGTTCAATACGTGACTGAATCTTGCTGCTTCCTTCAGCTCTGAATCCAAGATTTAAATGATAACACAAAATTCTTAAGTTTGACTCAGTTTCAGCTCACTAATTCTGAACTGAATTGAAAACTGGACCATAACTCCCACAATCACAAAAAAATACCAACAGAATAAACCAAGAGAAAAAAAAAACTCTGAAAAACTTAAATATCTGCTCCTACTACAACGTCAATCTTAATTTTTTAAATTTTGATTAGTATTTTTTTAATTTTTTTTTTTTTTTTTTTAAAAACAACCCCCAGCTTTCATACTTTTGAAAAACAATTTCTTAAAGCAGCTACCTACCCACTGCACACCAAGAAGAAGAAGGAAAAAAAAAAAAAAAAAAGAGGTGAAGAAAAGAGGACCTCAATAGAAACCAAAGCAGCTTTCTAAAGAGTTACTTGCCATTACAGGTCCAAAAAATTTAACTTCAAGTTTATTAGGTTTTTATATACCGCCTATCAAGGTTATCTAAGCGGTTTTACAATCAAGTACTCAAGCATTTTCCCTCTCTGTCCTGGAGGGCTCACAATCTATCTAATGTACCTGGGGCTATGGAGGACTGAGTGACTTGCCCAGGATCACAAGGATAAGCACGGGGTTTGAACCCCCAACCTCAGGGTGCTGAGGCTGTAGCTCCAACCACTGTGCCACACACTCCTATTTTTAATAGTACAATTTCAAAATGTAATCTCTTATAACAAGTCAGCAGATTTGGGGAAAAAAAAAAAAAAAAAGCACTTAAAGTTGAAGAGCTTCCAGATGTGTGCAGTAAAAATACAGGAGCCAGAAACTTTCAAATCTCAAAAGAGGACAACACCGGCTGACATAATTATCATTTTCAGACAGACAATCATTCCCAACAAGGGCCTCTTGTTTCGACAATTATGGTTGTCTCAGAGGATGTATTCTTTTAGTGCTGCAAAAACGGCTCCAAGTGCAAGAGCAGCATAGAAGAATACCTCTCCTGAGGCAGCCATAATCCAAGTACTATCACAAAAATCTCTTCACATCTAGACACCAGCGGGTACTATCAAAAAGACACAAATACTACTACTGCAAAATAGCCAAGATTTCAAATGTTTTCTAAATTTGACAATACTTTCTTTCACATCTAATATTTTCTAATTGATTAACTCCATAAGCTAGGTTTACTATATTAAATTTTTAAGCTTTTCTGTATACTTCTCCCTCCGTATTCACGGTTTTATTACTTGCGACTTTGATTATTTGCGGTTTTTACCTTGCTGGCTCCTCCCCCCCAAAATGACATTATCCCAGTTTCACTCTGGATCTGGGATATATGCAAGCGGACAACATCAGAAGCACAAGACAACGGCTTCACCGGCTTGCTCCAAATTGCAAGCTCTGTCCCCTAAATCTCAGGGCTCAAACTTCTATTGCTGAACCCAAAACCCCAAGAACGAGGATAATTAGAGTACCGATGGGTATCTCTCTGGGATCTCCGCCGTGCATGTGTGTGGCTTACCCCTTCACTCCAGCCAAGGCGCATCAGTAAAGTTACTTTGTGCTCCGAGACGTCGCCACAGGAGCCGAGAAGTTACCAGTGCCCTGGAGGTGCTGCAAAGCAAAGAGGCAGTCCGCACCCCTCATTTCCCCCACCCTGGTCCCGCGCCCACAGCAATAAACTGTACTTTTCCCTGGACTTGCTGTCGGACGGCACGCTGTTACTCTTGCCTTTGGCGTAAAACAGCCTCCCTGGGAACAACCCCGTTACCATGGCGATGAACAGAGTACCTCTACTGATTGGCCAGCAGCCGTCCCTGGCACCACCCCCTTCGTTGTGGTAACCCACTTGATGGACAGATTTCTCCTGGAGCAGGGCTGAGGCACACGCAATAAACAGCACGGATCACAGAGGCGGGTGGCAAAGAGTGCAAAGCTGAGCAGAGGAGCAGGCTGAAACTTGCTCTGCTCCTTGACGTTCTCCGAGCACAGCACAGAATATAACATCTCCCAAGGTCCTTTTGCAGAAATAGATTAAGAGAATCTAGGCAAGTACATATTCTAAAAGAGGTCTCACCAAAAAGTCTTATACAGGGGCATCAATAACCTCCTTTTTCCTACTGGCCATACCTCTCCCTATGCAACCTAGCATCCTTCTAGCTTTTGCCATCACCTTTTCAACCTGTTTGGCCACCTTAAGATCATCACATACAATCACACCCAAGTCCCGCTCTTCTGTTGTGCACATAAGTTCTTCACCCCCTAAACTGTACCGTTCCCTTGGGTTTTTGTAGCCCAAATTGGTGTTGTACTACATGGAAGGTGTGGCTTCCTGGGATTTTAAGAACATAAGAATTGCCACTGCTGAGTCAGACCAGTGGTCCATCATGCCCAGCAGTCCACTCACGCGGCGGCCCTCTGGTCCAAGACCAGCACCCTAACTGAGACTAGCCCCACCAGCGCACGTTCCTGTTCAGCAGAAACTTGTCTAACTTTGTCTTGAATCCTTGGAGGGTGTTTTCCCCTATAACAGCCTCCGGAAGAGCGTTCCAGCTTTCTACCACTCTGGGTGAAGAAGAACTTCCTTACGTTTGTACGGAATCTATCCCCTTTCAACTTTAGAGAGTGCCCTCTCGTTCTCCCTACCTTGGAGAGGGTGAACAACCTGTCTTTATCTACTAAGTCTATTCCCTTCAGTACCTTGAATGTTTCAATCATGTCCCCTCTTAATCTCCTCTGTTTGAGGGAGAAGAGGCCCAGTTTCTCTAATCTTTCACTGTACGGTTATGTTTATAATTTTTGGTCAGCTATTATGTATTTGGCATTTGTGGTCTGTGTGTGTAACAGAGGTATTCTGTTAGGATGAATTTTCTATGTAGTATTCAGTTTTCCTGATTTTTTTTTTTTTTTTGGGGGGGGGGGACGGGTGAGGAGACGGGTTTTGTTGATCTATTTTCTGTATTTGTGATTTATAAAATGACAGTTGTACAGAATATTGTTTCTTTTTTTCAATAACTATTCAAGGCTTGTGTGGATGGGATCAGACAGCTCGAAGGGACAGGGATAAGGACAATTTTTTTCCCTGCATCATTCTCTAAACAAAGCACCTCTCTCTATGCTTTTTCTTTTGCACTGTATGTTTAGTCGTTATCCAACTCCTTGAAAATACACTATGGGGTTCTTTTATCAAGCTGCGGTAGGGGTTTAATGCGTGTAATACCACGCGTTAAACCGCCTGCCGCGCTAGCTGCTAACGCCTGCATTGAGCAGGCGTTAGTTTTTTAGCCGGCCGCGGGGGTTAGCGTGTGATGAAATGTCCGACGCGCTAACCCCGCTAGTGCGGCTTGATAAAAGGAGCCCTTAGCTTCCCCTAAAGCAGTGCTTCACAAACTGGTCCTGGGGTGCTCTCAAGTCACTCTTGTTTTCAGAATATCCACAATGAACAAATGCACAAGATTGCATGTGCTGCATCTAAGGCACACAAATCTAAACTCTCGTTCAGTGGCATAGAAACACAGAACATGACGGCAAAAAAGGGCCACAGCCCATCTAGTCTGCCCACACTAATGGCCCACCCCCTAATGGCCACCCACTAATGGCCCACCTACCTCCATGAAGAAATTCCACATGCCAATCCCATCTTTTCTTAAAGTCTGGCACGCTGCTGGCCTCAATTACCTGTTGTGGAAGATTATTCCAGCGATCAACCACCTTTTCGGTGAAGAAATATTTTTTGGTGTCGCCATGAAATTTCCCACCCCTGATTTTCAACGGATGCCGTCTTGTTGCCGTGGGTCCTTTAAGGAAAAAGAGATCCTCTTCCACCTCGATACGACCCGTGACATATTTGAACGTCTCGATCATGTCTCCCCTCTCTATGCGTTCCTCGAGTGAGTACAGCTGCAACTTACCCAGTCGTTCCTCATATGGGAGATCCTTGAGTCCCGAGACCATCCTGGTGGCCATTCGCTGAACCGACTCAACTCTCCGCACATCTTTTTGATAATGCGGCCTCCAGAATTGTACACAGTATTCCAGATGGGGTCTCACCATGGATCTGTACAACGGCATTATGACCTCAGGCTTACGGCTGACGAAACTTCTACGGATACAACCCATCATTTATCTAGCCTTGGATGAAGCTTTCTCCACTTGATTGGCAGTCTTCATGTCCTCGCTAATGATCACCCCCAAGTCACGTTCTGCTACAGTCCTTACTAGGATCTCACCATTTAGGGTGTAAGTCCTGCATAGATTTTTGCCGCCAAGGTGCATGACCTTGCATTTTTTGGCATTGAAACTTAGTTGCCAAATCTTTGACCAATGCTCCAGCAGGAGTAGGTCCTGCGTCATACTGTCGGGTATTGAGCTTTTGTCGGGCACTGTGCTTTCATCTGTTGTGCAGTTGCCTACCATGTTGCATAGTTTGGCGTCATCGGCGAATAATGTAATTTTACCTCGAAGCCCCTCAGCCAAGTCTCTTACGAAGATGTTAAATAGGATTGGGGCCAAGACCGAGCCCAGCGGCACTCCTCTGATCACCTCTGTCGTATCGGAGAGGGTACCGTTTACCACTACCCTCTGAAGTCTACCTCTAAGCCAGTCACTAACCCATGTGGTTAATGTTTCACCCAGTCCCATCGAGCCCATCTTGCTCAATAACCTGCAGTGTGGGATGCTATCAAACGCTTTGCTGAAGTCCAAGTACACGATGTCCAGGAATTCCCCTATATCCAGCTTTCTTGTTACCCAGTCAAAGAAGCTGATCAGATTCGATGCCCTTTGTAAAACCATGTTGATGGGGATCTCGTAGATTCTCCTCGTTCAGGATCGTATCCAATTGGTGTTTGATTAGTGTTTCCATAAGTTTACTCACTATCGATGTGAGACTCACTGGTCTATAATTCTCAGCCTCCGTCCTGCATCCCTTTTTGTGGAGTGGAATGACGTTAGCCATTTTCCAATCCAATGGGACTCTTCCTGTACTTAGGGAAAGATTGAAGAGCGCGGATAACGTTTCTGCCAGGACGTCACTCAACTCCCTGAGCACCCTGGGGTGTAGTTTGTCCGGTCCCATAGCTTTGTTCACCTTGAGTCTTGATAACTCCTCGTAGACACTGCTGGGCGTAAACTCGAAATTTCAAAACAGGTCTTCCGAGTTTTCCCTCATCGGCAGCTGAGGGCCGGATCCCAGTGCCTTGCAAGTGAAGACCGAGCAGAAGTTTTCATTTAAAAGTTTGGCTTTGTCGGAGTCCGATTCTACATAGTTCCCGTCGGGTTTCCTAAGGCATACTATCCCATCTGTATTTCTTTTTCTGTCAGGGTGAGGGTGAGAGATGCCCAGGCTGATGGCACCCCTCCACTGCCCTCTTCACGAGCCCCCCCCCCCCCCACCTCCACATGCTCCTTCCCCACTCCTTCCCCTGGTACCTCTGTAAAGTTTCTGGCACTAGCAGCAACCTCCAAGCTGCTGTCATGACAGCATTGGCTCTTCCTCTGATGTCACTTTCTAGCGGCAGGTTCAGGAAGTGACATCAGAAAAAGAGCCGATGCTGGCACGACAGTAGGATGGAGGTTGTTGCTTATGCCAGGAACGATACAGAGGAAAGGAAGCGGTGAGCACACGCAGCAGTGGGGAGAACGATGGGTGCCTGTGCCCTCACCAAGATGGCACCCTGGGCAGATTGCCCCTCCCCTTAATATACCACTGCTCTCATGTGTTAAGTTATGCTAATCAGGTTTTCTATTCCATCTTTACCTAGTCAGTTCAAGGTCGGATTACATTACAAGAGGTTGGGTCAGTTAATGAGGAAGTTACAACGGACAGTTTGACATGGACATTCAACAGAATGGATGTGCTTATTCATTGTGGATCTCTTGAAAACCAGACTGGCTAGGGAATAGTGGTGCCAATGAAAAAATGCACCGACTCTTAAATCCTGCAAACCACTTCTTAAGCAGTCATTTTGAAACTAAATACATTTCTCACATCTATTACTTTGCCAACATATTTCTGTATTTATATCCTTTTGCTAAGTTTAAAAAGCAAAAGGAGAAGGTGGATTTGCATGAAAGATATAAATTGCACTTCTGAAATAAACAGCTGCACTCCATATTGTTTCAGGTGGTGGAATATGATAACAGAAAAATGAAGGCAGATAGGCCATATGGGTATTATCTAGTCTGCCTATCCATGCCATTGCTGCTTGCTTTTCCAAATTTGTTCAAGGCACGTTAAAATTGTATGACCTCCCTAGAGGGTAAGGAACCTACCTGCATACAGCACCTGAGACTAAGGGCCTCATTCACTTAACTTTTGTTAATGAGATGTAGGGCTCCTTTTACAAAGCCGCACTAAATTGCCGTACGCGCTAGCTGCTACCGCCTCCTTTGGAGCAGGCGGTAGATTTCCAGCTAGCACGCGCGAGCTAATCCGGTGCATGCGTTAAAACCACTAGCGCGGCTTTGTAAAAGGAGTCCTTAATGTACATACCACACAAATCCTACTGCTCTCAACCAGGCTTAACTACACTCATGTATACATTAATGTGCATAAAGAAGTTCTTACCTTTATTTCTGTATAATTTCTTGGGTGTGTATGGCACAGTGGTTAAAGCTACAGCCTCAGCACCCTAGGGTTGTGGGTTCAAACCCACGCTGCTCCTTGTGACCCTGGGCAAGTCACTTAAGAACATAAGCAGTGCCTCTGCTGGGTCAGACCAGAGGTCCATCGTGCCCAGCAGTCCACTCACGCGGTGGCCCATCAGGTCCAGGACCTGTATAGTAATCCTCGAGAGCCGTATTCCTGTCGGGTTTCCAGGATTTCCCCAATGAATCTGCATGAGATCTATTGCATGCACTGCTTTCAATGCATATTCATTAGGAAAATCCTGGAAACCCGACTGGAATACGGCTCTCGAGGACCGGAGTTCCCTACCCCTGCTCTATCTATACCCTTCTAGCCCCTTTTCCTTCAGGAAATCATCTAATCCCTTCTTGAACCCCAATACCATACTCTGTGCTATCACACCCTCCGGAAGTGTATTCCAGGTGTCCACCACCCTTTGGGTGAAGAAGAACTTCCTAGCATTGGTTCTGAATCTGCCCCCTCTTAATTTTTCCGAATGCCCTCTCGTTCTTGTAGTTTTCAAACGTTTGAGGAATCTGTCCCTCTCCACTTTCTCTATGCCCTTCATGATCTTGTAAGTCTCTATCATGTCCCCTCTAAGCCTCCGCTTTCCCCACCATTGCCCCAGGTACATTAGGTAGAGTGTGAGCCTGCTGGGACAGATAGGGAAAATGCTTTGAATACCTGAATGTAAACCACTTAGGCTATAAAAGTGGTATATAAATACTAAAATAAATAAATACATACCTGGGGCTGCTCCTTGTAACCCTGGGCAAGTCACTTAGTTTTGGGGTTTTTTGTTTTGTTTTTTATTGCCAGATGCAGTGTATTAGCTCCAATGCTCATAGGAATTCTATGAGTGTCGGAGCTTTTACCACTGCAGCTGGCAATAAAACCTAACGTGACTTCATAAAAACAGGTGTCAATCCTCCATTGCCCCAAGTATATTAGGTAGACTGTGAGCCCACCGGGATAGATCGGATAAAATGCTTAAGTACATGAATGTAAAAACCACTTAGTTATAGACTGCCTATCATGGAGGTTGTCTAACTAATGAATTTGGAAACTTAAGCAAGCTGCCCGGGATTACTAGGAGCATCAGGGGAGATTTTTATTTTTTTTTTTTTTGGGGGGGGAAGGAGGATCTTGCACCCCAGAGTAGAGAATGACATGGGGGGGAAAAGCACAGTTACTTACCGTAACAGTTGTTATCCAGGGACAGCAGGCAGATATTCCCACACATGGGTGACGTCACCGACGGAGCCCCGCAGCGGACAGCCTCGAAAGCAAACTTGCTTGAAGATCTCGAACTTTCGAGCACTGCACCGCGCCTGCGCGCGTGCCTTCCCGCCCGAACTAGGGGGCGCATCTCCTGAGAGGATCCTCAGTTCAGATACCTAGCCAAGAAGCCAACCAGGGGAGGTGGGAGGGTTGTGGGAATATCTGCCTGCTGTCCCTGGATAACAACTGTTACGGTAAGTAACTGTGCTTTATCCCAGGACAAGCAGGCAGCATATTCCCACACATGGGTGACCTCCAAGCTAAGTAAAAAGGGATGGAGGGAAGTTGGCAATTTACGAAAAAAGATTTTGCAAAACAGATTGGCCAAAATGGCCATCCCTCCTGGATAAGGTATCCAGACAATAATGAGAGGTGAAAGTATGAACCGAGGACCAAGTGGCAGCCTTGCAGATTTCCTCAATAGGAGTTGATCGGAGGAAAGCTACAGATGCCGCCATAGCTCTAACTTTGTGGCCCGTCACTCGACCTTGCAGAGGAAGACCAGCCTGAGCATAGCAGAAAGAAATGCAAGCGGCCATCCAGTTGGAAATGGTACGCTTTGATATAGGACGACCCAACCTGTTCGGATCAAAAGATATGAAAAGTTGAGGAGATGTTCTGTGAAGCTGAGTGCGCTGGAGGTAGAAAGCCAAAGCACGTTTACAGTCCAAGGTATGAAGAGCCGCCTCTCCTGGATGAGAATGAGGCTTTGGAAAAAATACAGGCAGAACAATAGACTGATTGATATGAAATTCTGAAACAACTTTAGGCAAGAATTTAGGATGAGTACGGAGAACAACCTTGTCATGATGAAAAACTGTGAAAGGTGGATCAGCCACGAGCGCTTGTAACTCACTGACACGTCGAGCAGAAGTGAGGGCGATCAGGAAAACAGCTTTCCAAGTGAGATATTTGAGATGAGCTTTGTCAAGTGGTTCAAAAGGAGATTTCATCAGTTGAGCTAAAACAACGTTGAGATCCCAAACCACAGGAGGTGGTTTAAGAGGAGGATGGAGATTGAGAAGTCCTTTCATAAAACGAGAAATCATAGGATGTGCAGAAAGGGGTTTTCCATCCAAGGGCTGATGAAAAGCAGCTATAGCACTAAGGTGGACTCGGATAGATGTAGTCTGAAGTCCAGACTGTGACAAATGAAGTAAATAGTCCAGAACTGATGTCAAGGAAGCAGATCTGGGAAGTAAATTACGTGTAGAACACCAAGCAGAGAATCTTGTCCATTTTTGACCATAACATTGTCTAGTTGATGGTTTTCTGGAAGCAAGTAAAATATCTTGAACAGACGGAGAAAATTGAGAAAAGTCTGTTATATAGAAAGGTACCAAGCTGTCAAATGTAGAGACTGTAGATTGGGATGAAGCAAAGATCCTTGATTCTGCGTGAGTAGAGAAGGAAATATTGGAAGAAGTAGAGGCTCCCTGGTGCTGAGTTGAAGTAGAAGGGAGAACCAAGGTTGCCGGGGCCACCGAGGAGCTATTAGAATCATGGTGGCCCGGTCTGATTTCAACTTGACTAGAGTCTTGAGAATCAGAGGAAACGGAGGAAAAGCATAAAGGAATTGATTCCTCCAGTCCAGTAGAAACGCATCCGCTTCGAGACGCTGAGGAGTATAGATGCGGGAGCAAAATTGAGGCAGTTTGAAGTTGAGAGGAGACGCAAACAGATCTATCTGTGGAGTCCCCCAACGAGCAAAAATTTGGCGAAGAGTAGGAGAATTGATTGTCCATTCGTGAGGTTGTAGAAGACGACTCAATTTGTCCGCCAAACAATTTTGTTGACCCTGAATATAAACTGCTCTGAGAAAGATGTTGTGAAGAATCGCCCAATGCCACAATTTCAGAGCTTCTTGACAGAGGGAGTGAGATCCCGTCCCTCCCTGTTTGTTGACATAATACATGGCTACTTGGTTGTCGGTACGTACTAGAATCACCATGTCGTGAAGTAGATGCTGAAAAGCTTTGAGAGCATAGAATATCGCTCTGAGTTCCAACAGATTTATAGGATACCTCCGGTCTGCTTGGGTCCAGAGCCCTTGAGTGCAAAGACCGTCCACATGAGCTCCCCATGCATACATTGACGAGTCGGTTGTGAGGACCTTCTGATGAGGAAGAGGGTAAAACAGGAAACCTCTTGAAAGATTCAAAGAGAGCATCCACCAGCGGAGAGACTTCTTTAATGAAGGCGTGATGGAAATCAGTTGAGTTGGTGGATCCACTGATTGTTGCCATTGAGATGCCAGTGTCCATTGAGGAATGCGAAGGTGAAGTCTGGCAAAAGGAACCACATGAACTGTAGAAGCCATGTGACCGAGCAGAACCATCATTTTCCTTGCTGGAACAGAGGAAAGTTGGCAGAATTGTTGAGACAGTTGAAGGAGTGCATCCTGACGTGGTTGTGGAAGATATGCTCTCAGATTGATAGTGTCCAGAGTAGCTCCTATGAACTGGAGGGACTGAGAAGGAGTCAGCTGAGATTTGGGAAAATTGATGTGAAATCCCAAACTTTGCAGAAAAAGAATAGTCTGTTGGGTCGCTGCAATAACCTCTGAAACAGAGGGAGCCTTGATGAGCCAGTCGTCTAGGTATGGAAATACTTGAAGACCCTGGTTGCGAAGAGCTGCAGCTACAACTACTAGACATTTGGTGAAAACTCTGGGAGAAGAAGCCAGTCCGAAGGGGAGAACTCTGTACTGAAGATGAAGATTTCCTACCTGGAATCTGAGATACTTGCGAAAGGCTGGATGAATAGGGATATGAGTATAGGCCTCTTTGAGATCGAGAGAGCACATCCAATCCCCTTGCTCCATCAAGGAATATAGAGTTGGCAGAGTGAGCATTCGAAATTTCTCTTTGACTAGATATTTGTTGAGAGCTCTGAGATCCAAAATCGGTCGCAAATCCCCCGTCTTTTTGGGAACTAGAAAATAACGGGAATAAAATCCCAAGTTCCTTTGTGGAAGAGGAACTTCCTCCACTGCTCGCAGGAGAAGAAGAGCTCGAGCTTCCTGAAGAAGGAGGGGAAGATGCGACTGATTTGAAAGACACTCTCTTGGATGGCGATCTGGAGGTACCTGAAGGAGTCGAAGAGAGTATCCCTCTCGTATGATGGTAAGTACCCAGAGGTCTGAAGTAATGAGCTCCCATTGGTGATAAAAAGTGGACAGGCGACCCCCTATGGGGAGGGGAGAATTTGGAAATAGAGAAATTTGAATGCTCAGGTCGAGATTGTCAAAAAGACTGAGCAGGCTTGGTGGCAGCAGGGGTCTGAGATTTTTGTTGCCTTTGTTGTGGAGGAGGCCGACGAGCAGGAGGTCTAGAAAAAGCAGGAGTTGTTTTCTGCGGATAGCGACGTGGAGTTTGTTTGAAACCTCTAGTTGGTACAGGTTTAGGTTTTGGACGAATGAGGGAAGCAAAAGAGCGCTCATGTTCTGAAAGTCGCTTTGTAGCCGCCTCAATAGAGTCATCAAATAACTCATTTCCTTGACAAGGAAGATTAGCCAATCTATCCTGAAGGTTAGGATCCATGTCCACTATCCGTAACCATGCTAACCTACGCATGGCTACAGCAAATGCCGACACTCTAGACGAGAGTTCAAAGGCATCATAGGAAGCTTGCAGCATGAAGAGTCTCAACTGAGAAAGAGTCTTAAGGATATTTTTAAATTCTGAAAGGCGATTGGTAGAGATGTCCGGGTAAAATGAAGATAAAATCTTTAAAAAATGGTTGAAGTAGGACGTAAATATGTAATTATAATTAAGAACTCTATTTGCCATCATAGAGTTCTGGTATAAACGACGTCCAAACTTATCCATGGTACGGCCTTCCCTACCAGGAGGAACCGAAGCATAGATTTTGGAGGGATGAGCTTTCTTCAATGATGATTCTACAACCAGAGATTGATGAGAAAGTTGAGATTTTTCATATCCTTTACATGGGACCGTTCTATAACGAGATTCTAATTTGGATGGGATAGCAGTGATAGAATAAGGAGTTTCCATATTGCGGGTGAAGGTCTGCTGCAGAACAGGAGTCATAGGTAATCTGAGTGACTCTTTTGGTGGATGGGGAAGCTCCATATCCGCTAAGTATTCAGGAGTATATTTTGAGTCTGAATGAAGGTCTATTTTGAGAGCTTGGCCCATGTCAAAAATAAATTTGGCAAAAGAAATTGATTTTGGATCAGATGTTTCCTCAGGAGAACCACTGCGAGATTTATGTTGAACTGAGTAGGATGGAGAAGCCTCTCTAGAGTATGGTGAAAGGTCTGATTCCAGACGCAGAGTGACCGAAGAAGCTGCACTGTGAGTTGGAGTCAGAGAATGTTTTCTTTTCAAACTCCTGGAAGGAGAAGTAACCGGTGTACGTGTTACAGAATGAGTCGAGGTATGTGAAGGACTGTCTCGACGGACTGGCTTCGACGGTGTTCTGGATCGAGAAGGGCTTCGAGTCGAGGCTCGATGATGTCGAGATCCATGCTTCGACTTCGAAGAACGAGGTAAAGAAGCCTCGGTATCCAAATTCGAAGACTCTCTCCGAAGCTTGGAAGGAATAGGTCTTGAATGCTTCGATCGATGCTTCGGAGGAGGTGAGCCCGGAGAAGACTCTGATGAAGAAATGTTCTTCGGTGTCCGGGATCGGCCTCGGGAGACTGGAAGCTCTGGTTGAGTGACAGGCTGATCAGTCCGAGGCAAGGTCGAGGACGGGACCAATTGAGCCACTAAGGAGGAAATCTGAGTGGTGAGGATAGATTTCAACATGTCCTCTAGCATTGGCACCGAGACAGAAGATTCTGACCTCGTAGGTGCAGCAGTACGCTCCGAAGAGGGCGACCTCGAAGGTGAGTATTCCCTTATCTTGGAGGTACGCTTCGAAGGTGGACGTGCCGAGGACTCTGGTGGCTTCTTGGATATGGCACCTGAAAGAGAACTCGGAGACTTCGTGGATGGCGTCGTCTTCGAGGCAACCGAAGCAGAATAGGTCGAGGCCTTCGAGACCGAAACTCCAGCCGGAGTCTGAGTCGAGGCCTTCGAGACCACAGGTGTCGAGGTCGTCGGAGTCGAAGCCTTCGAGACCGGAGCAGCCGCTACGGTCGAGGCCGGATCCGAAGATTGCTCCATGCCGAAAAGTTGAAAAAATTGAGCACAACGTCTCCGAAAGGCCCGTGGAGTAAGGGTGAAACAGCGATGACAATCTTCTGGGGAATGAGAAGAACCCAGGCACTGTAAACAACGGCAGTGGGGATCGGTGACAGAAATCACCCGATTACACTGTCGACAACGTTTAAACCCGGTAAGAGGCCGGGACATGGAAAAAATAAAGTCCGTGTCGAACGAAGGAGCCTAGGCCTAGGCCCAAAGCTCGACGACCGAACAAAAAAAGAAAAACAATATATATATATATATATTTTTTTTATATTTTTACCAAAGGGAAAAAGAAAGTAAATAAAACAAGCACAGCGACCGTACTAAAAATAAGAAACAGCCGCGGTGATGAGAAGGCAATGCTGCAGAGAAAGAAAACGTGTCTTCTTGTCTCCGCGGAAATAAACGAACTGAGGATCCTCTCAGGAGATGCGCCCCCTAGTTCGGGCGGGAAGGCACGCGCGCAGGCGCGGTGCAGTGCTCGAAAGTTCGAGATCTTCAAGCAAGTTTGCTTTCGAGGCTGTCCGCTGCGGGGCTCCGTCGGTGACGTCACCCATGTGTGGGAATATGCTGCCTGCTTGTCCTGGGATAAAAAAATTTTGTCCTCATCCCCGCAAACCATCTGATCCCATCTGCACAAGCCTCAAATAGTTATGATTTTATATTGAACTTATTTTATTAACGTATTAAAAGAAACAATGTTCTGTACAATTGTCATTTTATAAATACAAATATAGAACAAGGAACAACAAAACCCGTCTCCCTCCCCTTTACAAATATCCCCTCCACTATCAAGAAAACTGAATAAGCCAAATTATTACAAAATGCTACACAAAAAAATCATGCTAACAGAATACCACAGTCACACTGAGTGCAACTATCCCCTAGTGAGAGAGCCCTAAGCTAGCTGGAAGCTCAAGAATCATGGCCTGGGCTTTGCAGTCCCCATTTATGTCCAACACCAGTTCTAGCAGGATACATATTTCATATCTGATATACAGTATTCTCATCACATCACAAAATAAAAAATAAATTTTTTCTACCTTTTGTTGTCTCATTTTATTCTCAAATGTTGGTATAAGGCGCTGGCCTCCATGCTCACCTTCTCTCAACTCACTTGCCAGGATCCCCTGACCATTTGAGATTTCTTCTTTTTCTCCATAAGAACATAAGAATTGCCATCTCCGGCTCAGACCCTGGGTCCATCAAGTCCAGTGATCCGCACATGCGGAGGCCTTGCCAGGTGTACCCTGGCATAGTTTTAGTCCCCATATCACTGTATGCTTCTCAAGGGAGATGTGCATCTAATTTACCCTTACCTGTATCACTCTATGCCACTCTTAAGGAGATGTGCATTCCAGGTGTCCACCACTCGCTGCGTGAAACAGAACTTCCCGATATTTGTCCTGGACCTGGCTCTGTAGAGCGGTATTATAACTTTCTCTGATCTACTTGTAATTCCCTTTTTTATCATGCCTAGCATTCTATTTGCTTTCTTCGCTGCTGCCGCACATTGCACCTACGGTTTCAGGGTCCTATCTATCAGTACACCCAGGTCCTTTTCCTGTTCGGTCTTTCCCAGAGTTACACCTGACATACTATACTTGTGATCTTTATTTTTTCTGCCTAAATGCATCACTTTGCATTTTTCCACATTAAAATTCATCTGCCATTTATCTGCCCACTTCTCCAATTGATTCAAGTCGCTCTGGAGTTCCTCGCTGTCCTTCTGCGATCTGATTGCCCGGCAAAGCTTTGTGTTGTCTGCAAACTTGATGATTTCACTGGATGTTCCTTCTTCCAGGTCATTTATGAAAATATTAAATAAGATGGGTCCAAGTACTGAGCCCTGGGGTACACCGCTAGTCACTTTTTCCCATTCTGAGAACTTCCCATTTATGCCCACTCTCTGTTTTCTGTTCTCTAGCCATTTGCCTATCCATATTAGTATATCTCCCTCTATTCCATGGCCTTGTAATTTCCTGAGAAGTCTTACATGTGGAACCTTGTCGAACGCTTTCTGAAAGTCCAAGTATACAATATCCACCGGTTCTCCACTATCAATTTGTCTGTTCACTGTCTCAAAAAATTGAAGTAGGTTCGTCAAACATGATTTCCCTTTCCTGAAGCCATGTTGACTGGCTCTCATCAGGCTGTGTGTGTCTAGATGCCGGACTATGCTATCTTTGATCAGCGCCTCAACCATCTTTCCAGGGACAGACGTGAGACTTACAGGTCTGTAGTTGCCTGGCACTCCTCTCGATCCTTTTTTAAATATCGGCGTGACGTTCGCTATCTTCCAGTCATCCGGTATCTGTCCTGTTTTGATTGACAGGTTGGCAGGTTTTTGCAATAGTTCTCCGATTTCAAATTTCAGTTCTTTTAGTACTCTCGGATGAATTTATCACTTTTAAGTTTGTCGATCTGGTGGTAAATCTGGTCCAAGTCCACTTCTACTGTGGTGAGGCTGTCCTGTACGACTCCCTTGAACACTTTCATGTGTCAGGTATTGCTGCAGTGTCTTCCTTTGTAAAGACAGATGCAAAGAAGGAATTCAGTCTGTCTGCAATTTGTTTGTCATCCTTGACGCACCCTTTTCTTTCCAGGTCGTCCAGCGGTCCCACCGCCTCCCGTGTGGGTTTTTTTCCCTTTTACGTATCTAAAAAAAAAGGCTTGAAATTTTTGGCCTCTTGCGCTATTTTCTCCTTGTAGACCTTTTTGGCAACCCTCACCACCTTGTGACATTTTTTCTGATCATCTCTATGTTTGTTCCAAGCTTCGGATGTTTTCATGTGTTTCCACATCTCAAAGGAGTCCTTCTTTTCATTTAAGGCTTCCTTCACCTCTTTGGTAAGCCACGCCCGCTCTCTTTTGCCTTTGGTCATCCGCGGAATGTAGAGGCTTTGTGCTTCCATGATAGTATTTTTCAGTAGGGACCATGCCTGTTCCACCATTATGACTTTGCCCATCTTTTTCTTGATCCGTTTTTTCACCATGGCTCTCATGCTGTCATATCTTCCCTTTTTAAAGTTTAAAGTCGTGGTTGAAGTTTTGGTACCTTTCCCTTTCCCAACATCAAGTTTGAAGTTGATCATGTTGTGATTGCTCGTCCCCAGCGGGACCGTGACTTCTACTTCCTTTGCCGGACCCGTAATGCCATTTAGGACCAAGTCCAAGGTGACGTTTCCTCTCGTCGGCTCTCCTACCATCTGTTCCAGGAAGCAGTCCCCTAGCACTTCCAGGAACTTTGCCTCCTTGCCACAGTTGGAGGTTCCCAGGTCCCAGTCTATCCCCGGGAAATTGAAATCCCCCAAGATTATGACATTACCTGTCTTACATTCTTGTTTAATTTCCTCCATCATTTCCGAGTCTGTTTCCTCCCTCTGTCCCGGCTGTCGGTAGTAAAGGCCAATCTTTATGTCAGCATCGTTGTGTCTGGGAATCCTGATCCAGAGGGATTCCAGCTTCTCTTTCTCTTCTGCCATAGTCTCTCTCATGGATTCTAATCCTTCCCGAGCATATAGGGCAATACCTTCACCTTTCTGCCCCATTCTATCTTTTCTGCTCACCATCCATCTATCTCTATGCTCTATGTATGTATTGTTCCCCATGTTCAGCATCTCCCTTCTCTATGTCTCCTATACGTCACTTTCTAGTATTCCCCTGTGCCCACTATCAAGAAAACTGAATAAGCCAAATTATTACAAAATGCTACACCGAAAAATCATGCTAATAGAATACCGCAGTCACACATGACAAGAACAGTGTCTGCCCGGTTGGGCCAGGACTCTCTCTCAGATGTCAGAATTGACGTTTGTGGGGGGGGGGGGTCTCGTGGGCTGGCCGCTACACGCAGCCATGGCCAGTCCCCGCTAGTTTCTGCTGGGGGATGGATGGAGCGTATCAGCTCCGGGGATGGAGTGTTGTGCAGGGGGCATGCCAACAGCAATGGCTTCGGGGGAGGGGGGAGGCAGGGATTCCCGGCGAGAGGCAGGGAGAGATCCCTGGAGGTGGCCAGGCTGCATACCCCCAACAGGTGGCTTGATTACCCCCTGAGGTACGCATAATGTAGGTTGAGAAACACTGTTTTAGGACATCCACAATGTATATACAAACAGAGAGCAGTGCAGGGTACCTGAGGACAAATTTAGGACCACTGCTCTTAATAAAAATAAAATAAAAAATATATATAATATATAAAAGGGGGTGGGGTAGGATTTAACAGTTCCCAAAGGTCCTGAATAGGAAATCATTTTTCCCTCTTTAACAAACTTCATCATCTTCACAATATGTCGAACTTCAAATTCTTAAGAGGAAGAACGCAAAAGCTTCAGTTTTCCTTAAGGCAATGTACACTGTTCACTAATCATTGTCTTCACCAATAAGGATATGAAAACATTTTTCATTGCAACTAAGAGAATCTGCAGCTCCTACAATGCTATAAAACCCCCTTACCTTGTTTTCTTCACAGTGATATTGCTATTCAGTTTCTCCAGTCGGCATTCTCCAGTGTCATGGTTAACAATCAAGATGCACTCCTTTAGATACGGTCTCTTGGAACCCTTGAAGACTGTAACTGGTGTAGTTGAACCCTGATTTAAGTGAAGGAAAAAGCATAAGAGTGACAAATGCACAGACCATATAGCCAGTGACAAATAAAACAAAGCTGTGAACATAAGGCTGCTCAAGTAGTTTTCAGGGAACACCCGTCACCAATGAGTGTAGGCTGTTAGCAAAAATAAGATTTGTATCAGGGATTGCATAGGATTGTAATCTGACAGACTACTTGAAACTTGTTATGAATTAGAAAATATTTTTAAAAGCCCGTTTTCTATAGAACAGAGAAGGGAAGTGAAACGTCTAGGCCAGGGCATGCTAAGTTCCAGAAGTATTTTGGAAACAGCTCTAATACACAGGTTTTTTTCTACAATACTTGCAAGATGCACAGATATTAGATATTTTTTCAAGGTCCTTCAGTCTAGCACAGAGGTAGGAAACTCCGGTCCTCGAGAGCCGTATTCCAGTTGGGTTTTCAGGATTTCCCCAATGAATATGCATGAGATCTATGTGCATGCACTGCTTTCAATGCATATTCATTGGGGAAATCCTGAAAACTCAAATGGAATACGGCTCTCGAGGACCGGAGTTCCCTACCCCTGGTCTAGGATATGGTGCTATTTTTCCCCCCAATTGGGACTAAGAAATATGGGAGTAAAAAAACAGCCCGCCCCCTCTCATAATGGAGCAGGTTTGACTACCAAGACTTGCCAAAGGGCAGATTAGCAGATTAGCAAAAGAGAACATTTTTCTCAGTAGATAATGTGAAAGTTATTTCCAATTTCCCATTCATAATCCTCTGTCATTACCAGACATACCTGTCAGGGCCAAGGTTTGCATATCCTGCGTTTTGAATTTCTACCGTTAAACAATGGCAAATAGAAAGGCCTGACGTTCTGTTGCTGTCTGTAACAAAATGAACCCCAATAGCTCATTTTTAGGTAGAAAAAAAAATAGCTTCTTACGTTGCAGACAACTATACCTTCTGGGTGCAGAAGTTAGTTCACAGATGGTACCGACATCATAAAGCATCAAACAGTGGGCTTTGTATGTTCTTTAGATAAGATGGCTATGGAAGAACTAAAAAAGTGCTGTTTTTGTTTCTTTATTCATTTATATCCCGCCCTTACCCAAGGCGGGTTACACACTTACATACAAAAACTATAACATTACATACACCGTCAACAATACATACTCCCACAATGTAGGCCAAACCAATGACCCATCAAGCCCAGCCGCCAGTTTCCAATAGTAGCCAATCAGGATCAATAGCAAGTACTTATGCCTGTTTCTATAAAGAGCTGTACATTCCATTTTCTGGCCCTTCTCTACACTTTTTCTAGTTCTGCTACCTTTGTTTTGAGATGGGCTAACAAAAAATGCAAGGTATGGTCATGAAACCGATCTAGGGAGGGGTATTATCTATTCATTCCAAATACGAATTTGAACATTCTATTTGCTTTTTTTGACCTGAAATTTTCAGGTTACCATCCACAATAATTCCTTAAGTATCTTGAGAGGTAATGTCTAATGAGGCCATAACGTGTATATCGTTAGAAATATTTTTTTTCAATGTTTAATCAGCTACACTGGTGGACTCAAATGTATTTCAAAATTGTCTTTTTATTCATCCAAAGATAACTCAATGAGTCATCGAGCTATCTTTGGATGAATAAAAGAACAATTTCAAAATACATTTGAGTCCACCAGTCTGTTTAGGACATTTCCACTCTTTGTTTTGCTTTCTTGTGTTTGTGGATTTGATTCTCCTGTTTTCTTATCCGAATCAGCTACACTAACATTCTTGCAAGGTCCTCTGGAAATTCTTCAATCTGTTTGCATTTTAGCTATTTTTAAATCATTTTATTTGTAAAATTTAACTACCTTACTCACTCCTTTCAGATTACTAAACAAATATACTCTCTCCACTCAAAAATGTGACCATTTATGTTTAAAATTTGTGTATTATGGGGGGGGGGAACGCGCTGCTGCCGGCGACTAGGGCTTATTTTTGGGGGTAGGTCTTATTTTCAGGGAAACACGGTATGAAACAGATTTTTACATAAGCATACATTGGAGATATTAAAAAAGGTACGCAAGTTAGATAACAATTACTTTAACTGTAAAACAAATTCAAGAATATATTTTGTCCATTTTGGTTTTCGGCCTTCAAAAAATAAAAAATAAAAATTCTTAAGGGTGCACTGGCATTTGATACAAAGGATTGATTGTAATTGTTAACTTGTTTCTTTAAAACAAAGACTAAGGAACATAAATGTGAAAGACTGACTAGTATCAGTGTTAGAAAAAAAAGAACAGACTGTCCTTGAGGTTATTGAACAATTGCCTTATTTGTAATGTCCTATTTATGCACAGACCTGGCAAATCTGTAAGTTTATACATACAAGAATATTTACTTATTATGGAGGTTTTTTTTTTAACTACAAGAGTAAATGTTAGAAGTAGAAGTACTAGTACTACAATACTATAGGGATACATAAAATGCAGATTACCCTGCAGGTTTTGCATTTATGTAATTACATTTTTATGTTTATTAAAAAAAATGTATATGGCCACAAAGCGTATCAAAAGAATTATAAAGTTTGTTTTGTGTTCCTTTGCTTTTGTGGTGCTGTGTTATTTGTGGCACCAGCCTCTATTTCTTGTTCTTGAACAGGCTGGTATGGTAACATAGAAACACGATGGTAGATAAAGACCAAATGGCCCATCCGCAGTAACCATTATCTCTTTCTCTCTCCGAGAGATCCCACGTGCCTATCCCAGGCCCTCTTGAATTCAGACACAGTCTCTGTCTCCACCACCTCTTCCAGGAGACTGTTCCACGCATCTACCACCCTTTCTGTAAAAAGGTATTTCCTTAGATTACTCCGGAGCCTATCACCTGGTAGTTGGTTGAATCTCTTGACAACAGAATTGTCTCTTACCTCTACTGGGACCTACATCCTAGCTGCCCCAAGTATGTCCGCTCTTACTATCGGAAGTTAAGCAGGTTCAGACCTGGCCAGTACCTGGATGGCAGACTGCCTGGGAATATCAAGTGCTATAGGCTGAGGGGCCCAATTTTGGGCAGCAGTGACAGTGGAGATTGACACGTCAAAAGCGTGGAGGACAGTGGCGCACCAACAATCCCGCGCCGGCATTTGAAGATATACTGATGAATATGATATGAATGAATATGCAAATAGATAGTTGGAATTATTGTTTAAATGGCTTACACAGATTTCTTTAGATATAGATGCAATAATATAAAGAGATGAGAGAAATTTGATAGAATGAAATGTTAGTATAGTTTTTAGCAGCGAATGAATATATATGGAAATTTGAGAAGAATGAATAAGTGAACAGATACAAACCATATAACATAGTAACATAGTAAATTACAGCAGATAAAGAGTTCAACGGTCCATCCAGTCTGCCCATTAGTTATATCCATTAAAAATACATGATTAAATTAACTTATCTTCTTTGGTATTTCTAGGTCATAGACTGTAAAGTCCACCTGGTATTGTCCTAGGTTCCAAATGCTGAAGTTGCCGTCCAAGCTCTCTCCAGCCTATTCAATCATCCCGTTGTTTGCAGGATATCTACCATAAAGTCTGGCCAGTAACACCCTCATGTTCCAAGTTAGTGAAGCTCCCAATGATGCCCTCCCCAACCCAATCCTACACCAAATCACCACATATGGGACACAAGTCTGTCCAGTACCAGCCTTAGTTCTTTAATTTACATCCTTAGTTTTCTAATTAGAGATCCTTTATGTTTATCCCACGCTTTTTTGAATTCCATCACCATTTTCCTCTCCACCACTTCCCTTGAGAGAGCATTCCAGGCATCGACTACCCTCTCCGTGAAAAAGAATTTCCTAACATTACTCCTAAGTCTTCCTCCCTGCAACCTCAAATTATGCCCTCTAGTGTTACCATTTTCTCTTATCTGGAAAAGATTTGGTTCTATATTAATACCTTTCAAGCATTTAAACATCTGTAGCATATCTTCCCTGCCCCTCCGCTCCTCCACAGTATATATATTTCGGTCTTCCAGTCTCTTCTCATACATAGATATTTTTAGATATATATGTTGCAATAGAAATAAGATATGAGAGAAATTTGATAGAATGAAATGTGCTGGTATGGTTTTAATTTCATGTTTTTAGTTATATTGTTTTATGTTTATTTGAATATGTATACTTGAATCTATGTTTTTATATATTGCTGTAAACCCTTGAGGCAGGCCAAGAGCCAAAACACTTGCAGTGTCGGGTCTTTTTCCAATAAAGAATGTCATCCCAGTTCTGTTGGCATGTACACTTCTTTGTGGGTGTTACTGACTGTTTTGTGTATTTCAATCCCTTTTTCTGTACTGTATTTTGTCTTTAGGACAGAGACATGGTTCAACTCCTCAGTTCATTTGCTGTGAAGGGAAAGAGTTAATTGAAAAGAATTGTAGGGGACATGGAAGAAGAATAACTGTGGATCATCTTGGAAAAAAAGATTTTAGTTTTGTCTACAAACCTATTTCAGAAGAAGCACACAGAGATCTTATCAGACATCCAAAGTTGGGAGTGAAGAGTAGGTGCTGTTGCTAGTAGATTTCAACTTACCAGATGTGGATTGAACAGGCCATCTGCAGAACTGGAAAGGAGTAGGAAGATTATGGATGCCTTTCAGGGAGCTCTGCACAGGCAAATAGTGATAAACTCACCAGGGAAAGGGGGGGAGGGGTGATGCTGGATCTTGTGCTCACTTGGGCATCAGCAATTGTAACAGTATAGTTTGGTATAAGTCCAGTGCTTCTCAACAGGGGTGCCTCAGAGAGCTAACAGGTGTCCACATGAGATTTTGCTCTCCTCCAAATGCATGCTGAATAACAGGTTGCTTTGTCTGTGCTTTGTGCTGAAGAAACCAGCCTGTTACCAACACTTGCAGCAGCTTCTGTGCTCCCGGTGATGCAGAGGCTTCCTCCTTGCTTTGCCGGCACCCATGTAAAGCCTTTGGCCTTGCTCCAGCTGCTCACAATAAGGAAAACAAATCCTGCAAGCCAACCCCCACCCCCAAATTAAGCGTAGCCAGCCAAGATACATATTGATAACATTCATGCCATCAGACATGTCTTAATGGTTCACCTGCATAAATGCCGTGCCTCACCTCAAGATTTGGTAGAGTTATCGTCACCTGTTCACCTTTGCCAACTTCAAGGTCTCCTTCACAGGATGTGTCAATAGATGCAGGTTTGAAGTCATCTACCAAAAAAAGAATTAAAGATCAAGCCACTGAAAGTGTGTCAAGTCTAAAGAAATTTTGGCATACTGGTTTCCACATATTTGTCCTATATCATGACACATGCAAGTCATGTATACAAGCTACAAAAAAAATCCCTAACACACAAAAACCTCTCACTGTACAAATATTTAGGGCTCCTTTTATGAAGCCGCGTTAGCGGCTTTATTGCACACACATTTTTAGCGCGCGCTACCCCCTGTGCTAGCTGAAAAACTACCGCCTGCTAAAGAGGAAGCGGTAGCAGCTAGCGGCTGGAAAAGTTAGCACGCGCTATTATGCACATTAAACTGCTAACATGGCTTCATAAAAGGAGCCCTTAGAGTCTACAATTAAAAAAAATTGTAGTGGGTTGCTTCACGAGTTCTTGCCAAACTTCGAGGAATCGGGCTTAATTAGCCTTAACAGTTCTAACCTACCTAGGGTTCTCCTTCCCAATCTTATCTTTAGACTCTTTGCGCTTTCTTTGCGAACAGGCTGCCCTCTCACAGAAATAAATTACTGTAAGAACCTAAAGCTGAACTCCTTATATCGAAGGAGTGGGGTATGACAACTCTGTGGTATCCTTAGTCACCCAAAGCTTCAAAAACCAGCTGTTGGAGTAATTACGATCAGGTTAGGCCAGACCAGCTCAGCTAACAATATAAAAGCTTCACACACACACACACACTACAAGGATAAAAAGGTGAGCAATTACTAAACACTCTTGTAGATACACGCATCTAATTTGAACTTGCTCACATTAAACATCTGCTATTTTGATGACCAGACTCCCAAGGTCCTCTTGCAATTTTTCACAATCCTCTTGCAACTTAAAAACTTTGAACAACCTGTGCGTCAATTTTGTTGCACTCCTCTGTACCTTTTCTAATTCCACTATATTTTGCTTTGAGATACGGCAACCAGAATTTGGACAATAAGTAGCATTCTGCACGCAGATTCCTTTATAAAAATTACCCCCTGCACAAAGGGACTTGTAGCTCCGATTTCCCTAAGAAATGCAAGTCTACAAATTCATGCATGCAATGGGGTAAGCCCAGGAGTGGATCATCCTTTTCTGAAAACTTCAAAACGGGCTGGCAGCCCTAGATAGCATAGACACCCCAAACTGGGCTATCCTCAAGTCTCACATATAGAAAAATCAGCAAATGGTCACACCTTAAAATCTATGTAAATGACTAACTTAGCATGTAGAGGTGCAACATTGCTTCTTACTGTGGCTCTTGCTCCAGATAAAAACTGGTTGCTTAGATTGTTCTTTAGAAATAAAATGAAAGAATTTCTTGGACAAAAAATATTAATGTTTCCAGATTTGGCACGGGAAACCCAGAGGAGAAGGTGAGAGTTTCTTTTGATGAAGCCAGGTGTTACATCTCTTGGTGGGACTTTTTTTCTTCGACACCCTTGTAAATGTGTAATACAACACCATATGAAGAAATATGTATTCTTTGAACCATTCCAGTTGACAGCCTTTTTGGCAGGAACTCGGCTGGATGAAGGAAAATCAAAGTGAAGTGCATTTGAATAATGATATCCTTTCTCAGCCAAGGGACCTTGTTTTCCTAATATTTGAATTGATAGTTGTTAGCAGTTGTTAGCATTTGTTAATATGTCCGCCTTATCCTTCTTGGATCTAATGTTGAAGACTTGAGCTGAATTTAAGCTAAATATTTATTTTATTTGATTTGATTATTATGTATTTTACCTTTGAGTATTATTTTCTTGCTTTTCTTCAACTTTCTGTACAAGTGGATACTTGATTTATAACATGTAAAAATTTGATAAATAAATAAATAAAAAAAAAAAGCATGTAGAGGTGCATCATCCCAATGGCATGCTATTTTTCTTTGTAAACCATAATTCCCTCCATCTCCATGGTGAATAGCAGACTATACTGGTATAGCAAATCTACTAGGTTGCTAAATAAAGCTATGAAAAGCCTAAAGGTACTTCAGATTATAGCACTATCATGACAGGCTTTCAGGACCACTCCCATGCAGGTCAGATACAAAAATGTTTTAATTGTTCTGACCTGCAACACATTAAAATCTGATTACATGATCGAAATTCAAATGAATTGGAGTAGTGCCACATTTTAGCAGCTTAGCTTATGTAAGGATCAAAGTGTTCAGAATATTCTACTGAGCCTGTTATATAAATCCATAAGTGGATCTCAATTCCTGAGAAAACTTACTGTAAAGTTAACAGGAGTAACATTCAGTTTTGCACACTGCAGAAGACAGGAGGAAGAGCTGATTCATGTATGTCAAGAACAGAGATTAATTTATTGTCAGGGAGAAGGCAATGAAGGGGGTAGGGCAGAGGAGAGGAATTCAGAGCTATTCATACATTTTTGTTTAGTCCATAACAAAGATTTTCTTTTTTCATTCGTTATCCAATTATATCTGAAAAATTATTTTCAGCCCCAGGTTCATCTCTTAAGATAATTCAAGGAAAGTGGCTGAATGAACAGCATTACATTACATTCTGGCATATGAGTTTCATGGCAGATAGCAATATATTTAAATTACTAGAAACAAACCCAATTAAACATAGTGTAATGACAGATAATCAGTATAAGATATTAACAATAAATAATACATTTTGAGATAAGAATTTTTTTGAACAGATTGAACAGAAATGTCTTTAAACGTTTTCTAAAAACTGTATAACATAACATAAAAATTCACTTCTAGACCAAATTACCTTTAAGTTCTATGCGGTTTACACAAGATTAATTTAAAAATACACATTAAGATGAGAATAAGAAACTAAGGACCCAGGAATCTAGAAAATAAGTTAAGTCTTAAGTTGTTTTCTAAAGTTTAAATAGGATACAGAAATCAGTAATAGGGGTTTCAGCTCCTTATATGAGAGCATCCGGTCACGATGTCTCTGGTGGAAAGTCAGAAAGGCCTTAGTATTTCGAGAGTATTTTAAAGATATAAAATAAAATAATTCTGTCAAATAGGAAGGAGCATCTCCTGCTAAGACTTTATAGTACAGACAACCCAGTTTGAAAATAATCTGCACCTTGACAAGTAACCAATGCAATTCTCTATAGAAATGGGATACAGAATCATAAATCAATCTCAATGCAGAATTTTGAATAATTTTCAGTCTTAACAAATTTTTCTTAGTCCCAGCCAGGTAGACGATATTACAGTAATCTAAGGGCTCCTTTTACAAAGGTGCATTAGGGCCCCTAACGCGCGGAATAGCACATGCTAAAATACCGTACATGCTATCCACTACCACCTCCTCTTGAGCAGGCGATAGTTTTTCGGGTAGAGCACTAATCTGGTGCATGCACTAAAAACGCTAGCTCACCTTTGTAAAAGGAGCCCGAAGTGACTGAGCACTAACCACTGTACCGGTAATTTAAATGCAGAGAAAGCACAGTTACTTACCGTAACAGGTGTTATCCAGGGACAGCAGGCAGATATTCTTAACGCATGGGTGACGTCACCGACGGAGCCCCGGTACGGACACTTTTAACTAGAAAGTTCTAGTTGGTCGCACCGCGCATGCGCTAGTGCCTTCCCGCCCGAAGGAGGAGTACGTGGTCCCCAGTTAAGATAAGCCAGCTAAGAAGCCAACCCGGGGAGGTGGGTGGAACGCAAGAATATCTGCCTGCTGTCCCTGGATAACACCTGTTACGGTAACTGTGCTTTATCCCAGGACAAGCAGGCAGCATATTCTTAACGCATGGGTGACCTCCAAGCTAACAGAGAGGGAGGAGGGATGGTTGGCTATTAGGAAAATAAGTTATGTAACACAGATTGGCCGAAGTGTC
The DNA here is from genome assembly GCF_902459505.1 of Geotrypetes seraphini. NCBI lineage: Eukaryota > Metazoa > Chordata > Amphibia > Gymnophiona > Dermophiidae > Geotrypetes > Geotrypetes seraphini. The sequence continues at coordinate 250,953,809 of NC_047088.1, forward strand.
CATCCCGTCTGGAGAAGGTATCCAGACAGTAGTGAGTAGTGAACGTGTGAACTGAGGACCAAGTGGCAGCCTTGCAGATTTCCTCGATGGGCGTGGAACGGAGGAAAGCCACAGAAGCAGCCATAGCTCTGACCCTGTGGGCCGTGACAGCACCTTCCAGTGAGAGACCGGCCCGAGCATAACAGAACGCAATGCAGGCAGCAAGCCAGTTGGAAAGCGTCCGTTTAGAGACAGGACGACCTAGACGGTTAGGGTCGAAGGACAGAAAGAGCTGAGGGGACGAGCGGTGAGTCCTGGTACGGTCAAGGTAGTAAGCAAGGGCACGCTTACAGTCCAGCGCGTGCAACGCCTGTTCCCCAGGATGAGAATGGGGCTTAGGGAAAAATACAGGCAACACAATGGACTGGTTGAGGTGGAAGTCCGAGACCACTTTGGGAAGGAATTTAGGATGGGTACGCAGAACCACCTTGTCATGGTGAAAAACAGTGAAAGGTGGGTCGGCAACCAGTGCATGCAGTTCACTAACCCTCCTGGCAGAGGTGATGGCAATGAGGAAAAGCACCTTCCACATAAGAAATTTGAGCGAAGTTGTGGCAAGAGGCTCAAAAGGAGGTTTCATGAGAGCGGATAAAACCACATTCAGGTCCCAGACGACCGGAGGAGGCTTCAGAGGTGGTTTGACATTGAAGAGGCCTCTCATGAACCTGGAAACCAGGGGATGAGCCGTGAGAGGTTTTCCGAGGATAGGCTCATGAAACGCAGTGATGGCACTGAGGTGGACTCTGATTGAGGTAGACTTGAGGCCAGCGTCGGACAGAGAGAGCAAATAGTCCAGAACAGTTTCCACCGCCAATGAGGTGGGATCGTGGTGATGTAGTAGACACCAAGAGGAGAACCGGGTCCACTTCTGATGGTAACATTGGAGGGTGGCCGGTTTCCTGGAGGCATTCAAAATACGACGGACATGATGAGACAGATTGTCTGGAGAGGTCAGGCCGAGAGAAACCAAGCTGTCAGGTGGAGCAAGGACAGATTGGGATGCAGTAGAGACTGATGCTGCTGTGTAAGTAGAGTAGGAAACACAGGGAGAGGAATGGGCTCCCTGGAGCTGAACTGGAGCAGGAGGGAGAACCAGTGTTGGCGAGGCCACCGAGGGGCGATGAGAATCATGTTGGCTCTGTCCCTGAGGAGTTTGAATAACGTCCACAACATCAGAGGCAGTGGAGGGAAGGCATAGAGGAACCGATCCGTCCAGTTGAGCAGGAATGCATCCGGGGCCAGACGATGAGGAGAGAAGAGTCTGGAACAGAAATGGGGCAGCTGATGGTTGTGAGGAGCTGCAAAGAGGTCCACCTGAGGAGTGCCCCACCGAGCGAAGATGGAGCGGAGTGTGGGAGGATCCAGGGTCCACTCGTGAGGTTGAAGGATGCGGCTGAGATTGTCGGCCAGGGAGTTCTGTTCGCCCTGGATATAGACAGCCTTGAGGAAGAGACTGTGGGCCGTGGCCCAGGTCCAGATGCGGACAGCCTCTTGAGAGAGGAGGGGAGATCCGGTGCCGCCTTGCTTGTTTATGTAGTACATGGCAACTTGGTTGTCTGTGCACAGGAGAAGAACCCGAGGGTAGAGAAGGTGCTGGAAGGCCTTGAGAGCATAGAACATGGCCCTGAGTTCCAGGAAATTGATGTGATGCTGACGCTCCTGATGGGTCCAGAGTCCCTGAGTGCGAAGATCTCCCAGGTGAGCTCCCCATGCATAGGGGGAGGCATCTGTGGTTATGATCATGGAGTGAGGGGGTAGATGAAAGAGTAGACCCCTGGAAAGATTGGAGGAGTTCAACCACCATTGAAGAGACTGCTGAAGAGACGATGTCACAGAGATGGGATGAGAAAGAGGATCCGTGGTCTGTGACCATTGGTTGGCCAGAGTCCACTGAGATGTCCTGAGGTGGAGTCGCGCCGGAGGAAGCACATGGACCGTCGAGGCCATGTGGCCCATGAGGACCATCATCTGCTGAGCTGGAACGGAGTGATGAAGGAGCACCTGATGGCAGAGGTGGAGCAGGGTCCGTTGGCGGTCGGAGGGGAGAAACGCCCTCATCAGAGTGATGTCGAGAACGGCTCCAATGAACTGAAGTCGCTGTGTGGGAAGCAGATGCGACTTGGGGTAGCTGATCTCGAACCCCAGGAGATGGAGGAAGGAGATGGTGTGTTGAGTGGCTTGTAGCACAAGTGGAGACGTAGGTGCTTACACCAACCAATCGTCCAAGTAGGGGAACACCTGGAGGTTGTGAGACCTGAGAAAGGCCGCCACCACAATAAGGCACTTGGTGAACACCCTGGGCGATGATGCGAGGCCAAAGGGTAGCACTTTGTACTGATAGTGGCGGTGCTGTATCTGAAATCGGAGGTAGCGACGTGAAGTCAGATGGATTGGAATGTGAGTGTAGGCCTCTTTGAGGTCTAGGGAACACAGCCAGTCGTGTTGAGAGAGAAGAGGGTAAAGCGTGGCAAGGGAGAGCATTCTGAACTTTTCCTTGACTAGACACTTGTTGAGGTCCCGGAGATCGAGGATGGGACGGAGGCCTCCTGTCTTCTTGGGAACCAGGAAGTAGCGGGAGTAGAATCCCTGACCCCTTTGGTCTGAGGGTACCTCTTCGATGGCGTTGAGAAGAAGGAGGGAGTGGACCTCCCTCAGGAGCGGAAAGCAGACTCTTTGGGAGGACTGTCTGGTGGAAGAGTCTGGAAGTTGAGAGAGTAGCCGTGGCGAATGATGTTGAGGACCCACTGGTCTGATGTGATGACCTCCCAACGGCTGAGGAAAAGCTGGAGGCATCCTCCGATAGGCTGAGGAAGAGGCAATGATGGTGGGAGACTGGCTATGTCCTGGAGAAAAGAGTCAAAAGGGTTGAGAAGGTTTTGACGGAGGAGGAGGCTTGGCAGGTTGGTGAGACTAGGAGCGAGCCTGAGATTGATGCTGGTGACGAGGTCGGCGAGGTTGCTGAGGAGGCGGGTTGAGAGGTCTTGCCGAAAACTTGCGCTGGTAAGAAGACTGCTGTCTGTAGAGGCGAGCAGGTGGAGTCTTCTTTTTAGGTTTCACCAGAGTATCCCACCTGGTCTCATGAGCCGAGAGTTTCTTGGTTGTTGAGTCCAGGGACTCCCCGAAGAGTTCATCACCAAGACAAGGTGCGTTAGCTAGGCGGTCTTGGTGGTTAATGTCGAGGTCAGAAACCCTCAGCCAGGCCAGACGCCGCATGGCAACAGCCATGGCAGATGCTCGGGAGGTCAGCTCAAATGAGTCATAGATGGAGCGAACCATGAATTTCCGGAGTTGGAGCAGACTGGAAATTTGCTGTTGGAAGAGGGGGACCTTACGTTCAGGAAGGTATTTCTGTAAGGAGGAGAGTTGTTGCACCAGATGCTTCATGTAGAAGGAGAAGTGAAAGGTGTAATTATTTGCCCTGTTGGCCAGCATCGCATTCTGGAAAAGGCGCTTGCCAAATTTATCCATAGTTTTTCCCTCTCTGCCAGGAGGGGTGGAGGCATAGACACTGGAGCCCTGAGTTTTCTTTAAGGTGGACTCTACCAGGAGAGATTCATGGGGCAATTGAGGCTTGTCAAACCCTGGGATTGGAATGACCCGGTACAAGCTATCCAGTTTGCGGGGGGCCCCGGGGACAGTGAGGGGGTTCTCCCAGTTTTTATAAAAAGTTTCCCGTAGGATGTCGTGGATGGGTAACTTAAGAAATTCCTTGGGAGGTTGCTCAAAGTCTAGGGCATCGAGAAAAGCCTGGGACTTTTTAGAGTCGGACTCTAAGGGAATGGAAAGAGCCGTCGACATCTCCCTGAGGAATTTGGTGAAGGAGGACTGTTCAGGTTTGGAACCGGTATCAGCCACCGAGGGTTCCTCGTCTGTCGGCAAAGCGTCTTCCTCGGTACCGTGCTGGGATTCTTCCCATAAGTCCGGGTCCCTGATGTCGGGGTGCGCACGGCGGGACATCGGTGTGGAGGGCTCGGCATGGCGGGTCTTGGAGAGAGACTTGCCGGAGCGGACTGAGGCGGTACCGGGAGAGGAAGATCGGTGCCGTTCCTGGTACCGGGAAGGGTCGGTATCAGAGCAGGCCTGCACCGTAGGTTGGGAACGGTGTGGTTCAGCCGAGAGCACCAGCATGGAAGTGTTAAGCGGTACCGAGGGGGTCGACACCGATGGAATCGTGCGAGGCTCGGACCGGTCCAGTACCGGAAGGTGTGGGGCCAACATCGCCGGCAACAGTTGCTGGAGTTGCCGCTGCAGCTGTTCTTGCAATTGGGTTTGGAGTATGGCCGCGATGCGGTCGTCCAGGGGAGGCACCGGTACCGCTTTTTTCTTTTTCGGTACCATAGGTGCCGCTCTACGCTCCAGCGATGAGGAGACCGATGACGAGGCACTCACCGATATCGGAGCGGAGCGTTTGCGGGGTCGGTGCGGTGCCGGGAGGACCGGCGTCGCAGCCGTGGCAGGAGGGCGCTCGAGGGAAGTGGAAGGCTTCTTAGCCGGCTCACCTGGGGCCAGCGACCCCGAAGAAGGATCCAGTGTCGAAGTAGTCGGTGCCGACTTTTGAGGTGCTGTCGACGTCGCAGAAGGTTCCAGGCAGATCCGGTGCCGAAAAGAATATTTTGCTGGATCTGCCTATTTTTTAATGTGCGCTTTTTAAGAGTAGCACAGCAGGTGCAGGTGTCAGCCCGATGCTCCGGACCCAAGCACTGCAGGCACCAATTGTGCGGGTCGGTGAGAGAGATCGGGCGTGCACACCGCTGGCACTTCTTAAAGCCCGGTTGAGGAGGCATGAAGGGAAACACGGCCTCCGCAAAATCGAAGCCGGAGGCCTGTATGGTGGCAACAGGCCCCGCCGGGGCCAGCCTGAAAAAAGAAAGAAAACTCGACGAGTTTTTTTTTTTTTTGAAAATAAAAGTAAAGTAATTCGAAGGGAAAAAATAGAAGAAAAACGAAAAATTACGCGAGCGTGAAGGCAGAAAACTGATTTTTCAACGGCTGTTGAAAACACATGCGTCTTCTTCGCTCCGCGGAAACGAAGAAACTGGGGACCACGCACTCCTCCGTCAGGCGGGAAGGCACTCGCGCATGCGCGGTGCGGCCAACTAGAACTTTCTAGTTAAAAGTGTCCGTACCGGGGCTCCGTCGGTGACGTCACCCATGTGTTAAGAATATGCTGCCTGCTTGTCCTGGGATAAACCTAAATATGCCCCCAGCGTGTGCAATTTCCAAAGTGTATGAAATCCCTTCCAAACTACCCGAGATATTTGACCTACAGAACTAATTAAATTAGATCATTCCAAATTAAAGGATCCTAATAATAATAATAAAAAAAGGATGCCTTCCACTGAATGAATAGTCTAATTGTCTTTGGTGAAAGAAATTGAAGATAAAATTGTTTCAGTACAGCATGACCTGGTCTTCCTGCTAATAATGATATCAATTCCACTAATATGGTACCTAGCCCAATAGAATATTAAAAATTATAATGCAAAACTTGAAATGAATCCGTGCAATTACTGGTAACCAGTGTAATTTAATTCTAACATAGGAACAGAAATATCCTGGGAGTTAGGTCATCATGGCGCTTAAAATTTGAACTCTGGAATTAACAAGTAGAGACTGGCGGAAATTAAGAACTGCAATTACTAAATTTTGTTGGGCCGGGAAAAAGCCAAAATGATCTTTTGATATTTTCTTAGGATCAGGGAAGAGAGGTGGAATGGGACTTCCCGATCTTCGTATCTATGGTAGGGCTTGTTTATTAAGACATATTAGAGATTGGGTTATGGATGATGTTTTATTTACTCCTATAGTTTATGAAAAGGCCTTTTATCATCCTTTTCATTTATTATTCTTACTTCAGGTACATCAGTAAAAATTACTGGTTCATTTAAGACAAAATTCTATTTTAAAACTAATGAGGTCAGAATGGCACACAGTTTGAGACACACTGTTATAGACAAAGGGTGAGAAAGCACAGTTACTTACCGTAATAGATGTTATCCAGGGACAGCAGGCAGCTATTCTCACATATGGGTGATGTCATCAGCGGAGCCCGGATGCGGAAGCTCGCAAACAGACTTGCTTGAAGAAACTAGAAGTTTCGAGTCGACTGCACCGCACATGCGCGAGTGCCTTCCCGCCCAGGGCGCGTCTCCTCAGTTCAGATAGCTAGCAGAGAAGCCAACCAGGGGAGGTGGGTGGGTTGCGAGAATAGCTGCCTGCTGTCCCTGGATAATACCTGTAGATGTAGTCCGAGTTGTGATAAAGAAGCAATGACTTCTTGAAATTCAAAGTGTTTTTGGGTATCCAAATAATTCAGAAATTTAGGTAAAAGAGTTGTGAAGAATTCAAAATAAGTAATAAAATGAAAGTTATAATTGAGGACTCTAGAGGACATCATAGAATTTTGATAGATGCGACATCCGAATTTGTCCATAGTTTTCCCTTCCCTTCCAGGAGGAACGGTGGCATAGGCTTTGGAAGGATGGGACCTCTTTAAGGAGGAGTCCACAAACAGGGATTGATGAGATAACTGTGAGTTGTCAAACCCTTTGCGATGTACAGTTTTATACCTAGAGTCCAATTTGCCTATAACAGCTGGAATGGTATAAGGAGTCTCCAGGCATCTGACAAAAGTCTGAGACAAAAGCTTGTGAAGAGGAAGCTTGAGCGACTCTGCCAGAGGTTTATGTAGATTCATGACTTAAGAGTATTTGGAACCAGCATCTAATTGAATATCCAAGTCAACAGCCATCTGACGAAGAAAAGATGAGAAAGATAGTTGGTCTGCCAATGCTTTGCCTCGAGCAGGACTCGAGGACATCGAAGCAGCCTGGGTCGAAGATGAAGCTTCGGCAGGAAAAAAGGCATCAAAGAATACGGAGACTTGGATGAAGCACTCGCAACCGCTGCATCCTCGAGGTGTGGAAATGGAGACCTTGATCGAGGAGTTGGTGGTCTAGTCGAAGTAGGAGTAGATCGAAGCTTAGTAGAAGAGGGACGTTCTTTAGAAGAAGAACTATGCCTGGAAGTATGCCTCGATGAAGGCCTCGATCGTCGATGAGAATGGTGCTTGGAAGCAGATCTCAAAGATCGAGGAGACTTCGCCTCGGAGACAGAAGCAGCCAATGCTACCAAAGAATGGATAGGACTGGAGGCTGTAGATCAAAGCTCCAGAGACTTGATGGAGGAACCTCGATGCACTCCCAAAGACTCTGCTCCTTGTGTGAAGATTCCTGCCGAGGCATTTGCAAAGATTCTGCTCCTTGCTTCACATGCTTAGATGCCAGACCAGACACTCGCAGAGACTCTGCTCCCTGCAAAGAGTGTGCAAGCTCAGACTGAGATAAAGGAAGCGACTCGACCTTGCGGGAGTCTGCAGAATGCCCAGGCTGGATGAGAGGAAGAAGCTTCGGTCCCATATTAGTAAGGAACTGAATGAATTGCTTCTCCAACATGGTCTGGAAAGAAGCCGGCAAGGATGGATCCGCATCTGAAACCTGACCACCTGCTTTGGCTAGAGGTTCCACCGAGGCAGTGTAAATGTGCTTCGACTTGGAAGTCTTAGGCACTTTGAGCACCACTGCTGGAACTTTCTGCTGAGCTATCTGACCTGAGGTAACAGCGGAAGATACAGCAGATGTCGTTGAAGAGAGAGCTGCTGCAAACGACGAAGGTCAGATGGGGCTCGAGGTGGAATCAGTAGAAGCAGCAGGAGTCTCGGTCGAAGGTGAGGCCGAGGTCGCCTTCAAAGTCGAGGGATTGGAGGAAGAATCCATCCCGAAAAGCTTCTCCACCAAAAGACGACAATGTTTAAGGGCTCGAGGTTGAAGAGTAGCACAGCGCTCGCACAACTTCAGTTGATGTTCCGGCCCAAGACACTTGAGGCACCGACAGTATGGGTCCGTAAGGAAAATCGCACGCTGTCACTGGCTACACTTCTTAAAGTCCATTACAGGCCAGGACATAGAAGGAAAAACAGTTGCCGCAAAATCGAAGTCCCGGCAGTCGGACGGAAGATTGAAAATTTAAACTAGAAATAAAAGAAATAAAGTAAGAACAGCGATTTGTGAAGAAAAAAATACAAACCACGGTTCAGAGAAGGCATGAAGTAACGAAGTTAAATGCAGAGAGTCAAAGACGGACTTCTCGGCTCCATGGAAAACTGAGAACTGAGGAGATGCACCCTACACTGAGCGGGAAGGCACTCGCGCATGCGCGGTGCGGTCGACTCAAAACTTCGAGTTTCTTCAAGCAAGTCTGCTTGCGAGCTTCCTCATCCGGGCTCCACTGATGTCGTCACCCTTATGTGAGAATAGCCTGCCTGCTTGTCCTGCAAGCCCTAAAGAAACTGCAGTAAACTCAACATGGGAGTGCGGGATGGAGGACCCTCCAAGAAAGGCATTGAAAGAGTCCAGAGCAGTTGGCTCCTACTTATTTAGAATGGCTCCTACAATTTAAAAAAAAAAAAAAAAAAAAAGGTTTGGCAAAGCCTATTCAAACAGACTGTTATATTTGTAAGCTAAGCTTTTCCTATATACTAGGAGACAGCCACCTCCTTAAAGAAAATATGAACATAAACAAGCCCTTTGCAGTTAGAATTTGCAGAGTGATAAATTCAGAATTTGCAGAAGCTCAGCAGCTAAGCCCAACTGGAGCCAGACTCTACAAACATGCCAGCACCAACGCTTTGCATGAGCAACATGTTTGTTAACTGAAAGCAGTGCATTCTATGTCATGTTCCTATCCATTTGTATTTAGCTGACATTTACTGTGTTGACACACCGATTTTGGTGTTGAAACCAGTCTGATTTCTGCAACTGAAGAATTAGATGCAGATGCTCTCAAAATATAAGCTTTTAAAAAGTACAGGCAATTTAAAAAAAAAAAAAATACAAACACATGCCCTTAAAACCAGAAATTATGTACAAATGTAGAGATCACTAACATTAAGGTCACCCAAGTGCTAGCAGCAGCAGGTACTGTTTAAAATGTCTCAATGGACATGTGATGGTAAAGATGGAGGGTAAGACACTGTTCTGGATCATTTAACCCTTTATTTGTCATTGTTGCTCAGAAGCAACATGTATCTTCTATGGCTCTTATGGGAGATCTGCATCTCCAAATACCTGTTACCTTGGCACCATTGCTCTCGTTCAACATCAAGTTACATAAAGCAGCCGTCTCACGATCTGCCAATTAAAGGGTTAAAGAATTTCCTGAACGCTAGATCGATCCTGCAGGGATGTGGACAGATGTGGCCCCATGTCATTCTCTATCTCCATCCCTGCAAGCTCTGTCCTCATCTGCACAAGCCTTGAACACTTTAAAATCATAAGTGTTTGAGGCTTGTGCAGACGAGGACAGAGCTTGCAGGAATGGGGCAGAACAGGGATGGAACTCACAAGGATGGAGATGGATCTCCTGGGTCGGGGACAAATTTGTCCCCATGTTTCTACAACTCCAATAGTGGCATCTTCTCTCATTTTAGAAATACTGTACCTTCTACACAATAGATAATATTTGCCTCTGGAAGAAATTTCCTTTTTTTTAAAAAATATAGATGGTGCAAGTTCTCCTTTACCAATTTCCTTAGCTCACCCTTTAAATTTCCTAGATTTTTGATTCCTTTAAATTTTTGAGATTGACTATGGTTTACTATCTAGTATGGTGTTATTTCTTTTGGTGATATATCCTGTTTAAAATTTATGATGGTAACAATTTTCTGTATCAACTGTTATACTTGAGGTGTAATTAAAATATCTATAAATAAAAAGAAAAAAAAGTTCTACAAGCATGAAACAAAATGGCTCAGCTAAGGAGAAAAAAAGATGCTGCTGTTGCAGGGGAGATGATGAATAAGAGAGAGACAAACATTTATCTGGTTATAAAACTGCTCCATTTGGGTTTGCTGGGCATGCCCAAGTTTCTGAACAGCTGCTCTCTCTGAACTATAAGGTGTTAAAGCAATCTCATGATTCAATTTCTCAATTACATGGAGGAAACAAGCAATCACTGGGTTACTCATTTTCAATGTGGAAATTTGCATAAAATAGGTTTACAGAGTAAAAATGTTTTGCAGGAAATGAGTTAATTCTCTAAATGAGTCGTCTTATTTCAAAGAACATAATGACTTAACCTAATCATACAAGAGAAGGCTGGGAGATTAAATTTCAGCAGACATTTTTATACACAATGTGGACAAATGCAAACACTGTGGGACGGGGGCGGCCACATAGAAAATCAAGAGGCAATGAAAAGGTACTCACCCCTGCTGGCTGCAACCAGAACCCCCAGAAGGGGTAATACTGTTGGTTTCCCTGGTGTTTGGGTCTGGTTTTTTTAATTTCCCTTGCTACTTTTTTTTGGGGGGGAGGGAGCAAGGAAAGGAGGGAACCAGCCACAAGTGACAGACCTGAGTAGGGGGCAGAAATAGACTTGGCACTATCAGGTGTTCCCCAAGACCTAAACCCCTGGCTCACTGAATTAAAAATTAAACAACAGGAGCAAATCCACAGACGACATCAGAAGCATGGGATACGACTATATATCCGCCTGCTGGAGATGGAGAATACTGGCAGGCCTGAGCTTACCATCCTATATATGACGGAGCTCAGCTTTGGTGTTCTCTATCTCCACCTGCTGGTGGATGGTCACAATCCACTCACCTCTGAATTCATCTGGTGCTGGTGACAAGCACTGGGGGAAAATAACCTACATTATAGTTACAAGGATACAAAGTTCCACTTTAGCAGTCACTACCAAAGAAAAGGATCTAGGAATAATTGCAAAAAAACATACTGAAATCTTCAACTTAAACGTGCAGTGAAAGCAAATTAAAAAAAAAAAAAAATCCAATGTTAGGAATTATTAGGAAAGGAATAGAAAATCAAAGAACACCATAATGCTTCTGTAACACTGACAGACAAGAGTATTAAGAAAAATTACAGTTTTGCTCTTTTAGCTCTAGCATTTGTAATTTAGTTATCTATATATTGCCCTGGCACAGTTGGTTTTTTTTGTTCGACTACGTAGCTGATTTTATTTTTTATTATGCTCTATAATTGCGTGATGTTGTTTGTGATTACATATGCACTTTTATTATGAATTTTATTTTGTAATCTATCTATAAATAAATAAATAAATAAATTGTACCCGAGTATTGTGTGCAATTTGTGTCACCACATCTCAAAAAGATAAGATAGTGAAGCTAGGAAAAAGTACAGAGAAAGAACCAAAATAAAAGGGAAGGGAATGACTTCTATGAAGAAAGGTTAAAAAGGCCAGGGCTCTTCAGCTGAGGGGAGATGAGAGATTTATAAAATTTTGAGTGCAGTGGAACAGATACAATGCAAATCAAGGGGCCCTTTCACTAAGCACCAAGGCGTACTTACGGCAGACTAGAAAGCGCTACTCATACCCCAGGGCACACTCAGGCATCCTACAGTAATTTGGGGATTGACGCAGGCATGCTCTGGACTAACTGGTTGGTGCAGCTACATTGCCACACACTAACCAATTAGCGCAGGACTAATTGCCTTACCAATTAGCGCAGGACTAATGAGCCTTACCACCTAGAAAACAGGTGTTCAGGGCTCATGCATTAATGGCCAAATGCTAATAGGTAAGTTAGCATGTGGACATTAATGGAAATTATAGAAAATGGGGCAATTTTACCACCGCACTAACCCTTCCCCCCTTTTTACAAAACTGTAGTGCGGTTTTTAGCGCCAGCCATGGTAGTAACAGCTCCGACACTCATAGAATTCCTATGCGGCTGTTACCGCCGCAGCCAACACTAAAAAACACAATATGGTTTTGGAAAGGGGGGGTAAGACCCATAGGAAAGACCCATGCTGGGGAAAGCGCAGCATAGTTAAAAAAAAAAAAAAAAGGGGGGGGCTTCCAATTGTTTTACACTTTCAAAAAGTACAGAGAATAGAGGGAAATGCCATGAAGATACTAATTAATACATTTTAAAACAACATTTTCTCTCTCAACATAAAGTCAAGCTCTGGACTTCATTGCTGGAGAGTGGTAAAAGCAGTTACACATTGCTGGGTTTAACACACTGCACAGCATCCTAGCACCTGAAATTCTGTGACCTTTTCAGAACTACCTTCAAAAATGTGTCCTTTTATTAATCTTTCCCATATGACCACCACTTTTGATAGCTTTAGGGTATGCAATAGACATAAGAAAAACTACCCAGGGATTCTCTTTTAACACCATTTTATATCCCATCCCAACTCAATCATCAAGGCAAGGGGCCAGGGGCCACAGAGTGCAGCCTCCTCTAGAACAGAAAATGTAGGCTGGTCTATTTTTCAATGGCTATGGCTCCCTCACCTTCAGTGGATGCGAACACTGTTTCCACAACATCCCCAGTCAATCTGAGGAAAACCTGAGCTGCAAATATAGCCTAGGCCAGGGATCGGCAACCTTTTTAAGGCAAAGAGCCAATTTATCCTAAAAATCTGACCTGCAATGGGTACAAAAGGGAATTTGAGCTATTCCAGGTCTCTCACTCTCCCCTCCAACCCCTCGCAGGTCTCTGCACCTCTCTTCACTCCTTCCTTCTCTCCCCCTCCCCATAGCCAAGGTTGTTTTCCCATCTCCAGGCCCCAAACTCACAATGCCTCCCAGTGGGCCTACAATGGTACCTGATGGTCCAGCAGGTCTGCGTGGCAGCAGCATGGCCCTCTTGCTCCTGCCTCCACGTGGTTGCCTTCCAAAATGTCTGCCGTGACCTTTCACGTCTGCTCACGGCATTTCCTGTATTACTGCGAGCTGCCGCAAGAGGTCACGACAGCCATTTTAGAGGGCAGCTGTGAAGAGGCAGGAGCGAGAGGGCCACTCTCCTACCATGAAGACATCCCTTTCCATCCATGGCATTTCCCTTTCCACGTGCAAGCTTATACGTGGTGCGCGTGTTGTTGGAGCTGCGGCCGGCTTGACTGGGGAGTTGAGATGTCCTGCGCATGCTTCTGGAGGATGGCGGCCGGCTTGAATCAGAAACCGGGAGGCGCTGGTGGACGGCAGAGGCATCAGCCGATGCGGGAGGGCAGCCACATGGGGACCCCAAGGGAAGGAAGCCACCACGCTGCAAGGGCTGCAGCACCCACAGGCAGATACCCACCCCTGGGCCACCATAGCAATCCTTGGTTGTGGAACAAATTGTTTGAGTTTACATTGTGGCCTATGGGGAACTTTGCTTTGATATACGAGTGCTTTGGCTTACGAGCATGCTTCTGGAACGAATTATGCTCGTAAACCAAAGTACCACTGTATTGTTAAATAGTAGCCAAGCAGTAGTAGCAAGAATGCACTTCAGAATATGATGGACCCCCTTCATTCCCTAGGGCAGGAGAGAGAGAGAGGAGCAATAAGGGTCATTGCAAGATCAAAACTGGGATGGGTTGGGGATGGGGGAAGGAGACTAATCTTACAGAAAGTAAATACAACTACCACTACCTATTACTAATATCCATTATTTCTATAGCGCTACCAGACACACGCAGTGCTGTACATTAAATACGCAAGAGACAATCCCTGTTCAAGAGAGCTTACAATTATGACAGACAAACTGGACAAAAATGGTGAATAAATATATGCAGTTCATATAGGGAAATACAAAGGGATGAAAAGGTAGAAAAGGTAGAGAAGGCGAGGGACTACAGAGTGAATGACAGACAAATAAGGTGTTTTACAAGTCGGTGTGGTTAAGGACTTAAACACAGCTTTGAAAAAGTAGGCTTTTAGCCTGGATTTGAATACTACCAGAGACCGAAGTACCGAGTCAGGCAGGATACAGGCATACAGCACAGCAAGGCAGAAGGGACGGAGTCAGGAGTTGGCAATAAAGGAGAAAGGAACAGACAAGAGAGACTTGCCTGACAAACGGAGTCCCCGGGCCAGAGTACAGGGAGAGATAAGAGAGGAGAAATATTGAGGAGCCACAGAGCGAATCCACTTATAGGTCAGTAAGAGGTGTTTGAACTGTATGCGGAAGCAGATCTGAGGAGAGGGGTGATGTGAAGCAAGTTGCAGTAATCAAAGCAAGAAGTAACAAAAGCATTCTTAAAATTGCCAGACTCTATACTTAAGTAAAATAAAACACTATTCGCTAATTGATTTGTACTACCGACACAAAAACCATTTATAAAAACACAGGATTACAGTATTTATAAGTTTCCTGGAGGAAAGTCTATAGTTTGCTTGAGACAGACATGGGGGAAGCCAATGCTTGCTCTGGGATTGGTAGCATGGACTGTTGCTAATATTTGGGTTTCTGCCAAGTACTTGCGTCCTGGATTAGGCACTGTGGAAACAGGATACTAGGCTAGGTGAACCATTGGTCTAACCCAGTAGCTGTGCTTACTTAAATTTTAAAAACCATGCTTACTAAATTTTAAAAAAGTCTACTTAAAGGCAACAGTACAACCAAAAATAATTCTCTTAAAAAAACAAAATTATGGGGGGGGGGGAAAAAAGCATAAAATACAGGAATACTTTTTAAAAAGAGAAGTGCATTGGTGTGAGGAGTGTGGCGTAGTAGTTAAAGCTACAGCCTCGGCATCCTGAGGTTGTGGGTTCGAACCCTGTGCTGCTCCTTGTGAGCAGGGCAAGTCATGTAATCTTTCATTGGTACATGTACGTTAGATAGGTTGTGGGACCGATAGGGAAAATGCTTGAAGTACCTGTAAGTAAACCACTTTGAATGTGGTTGTAAAAAACTACAAAAAGGGAAGGGAATGTGGGACTTGTATACTGCCTTTTTGTGGCTTTGGCATTTCAAAGCGGTGGGCACTGGAGGATTAAATGACTTGCCCGGGGTCACAAAGAGCAGGACTGGGATTTGATCTCACAACCTCTGGGTGCAGAGGCAGCAGCTCTACCAGCGAGTCCTTTCCCCTTTTAACCTTTCACTTAAAACACCTCACAAAATCACCAATCTTTTGCTCACTGAACAAGGTTTAAAAACCAAGAAACTAACCTTCACTCTATCTTGTTTGATAGTTCCCTATCAGAACGCCATAAACTACTAGTTATTTATTTCAAGTAAAACCAGTTCTAAGTTGCCAAACTAGGGAATGGAGAGTGTGTGCTTTCATTAAAAAAAAGGTCTAAAATACCAATTTTTTAAAAAAAAACAAAAACCCAAACACCCCACACATAGGAGATACCATAAATTAGAAACTGAAGTCTAAAGACTTTGGAAGAAACAAGATTATACTACTATTTGTGATTGGAGTTGTGGAGTGATCCCAACACAACTGAAAATGTTTTTTAAAAAGCCATAACCCCATCAATTTTGCAATTAACTACCTACTTGGGACAACATACTTTTTGCATTTTCTCTGTTACTCCCAGATGCTTGGGTACAACCCAAATTAATGGCGTTAAAACCAGTCAACACTGGCAGCGATGTGTCACACACTATAAGACATTCATATTATTATAACTAAAAACATTTTGGAAAATTATCAGTTTTTTGAAACGTAATAGCACAATCTTATTGGTTAACAGATAGCTGTCATCAAGGACATGTAGACCCAGTCCTGAAAGTTAATTCCCAATGTACTCAAGTGTAGAACTCGGACTCCATACAGTAACGTGTAAAACATATACAGAACTTGGCTGGAGCTGCCACACACATCAGCTTCCCACCACCGTCCTGGAACCCTGAAGGCTTCTTCAGTTGCTCTACAACAGTGGTCTCAAATTCGTGGCCCGAGGGCCACTTGCGGCCCGCTAGGTAATATTTTGAGGCCCTCAGTATGTTTATCATAATCACAAAAGTAAAATAAAACAGTTTCTTAATCATATGTCTCTTTAGCTATAAATGACAATATTATTATTAAGACTTAGCCAAAAGGAAAGGTTTATAAACTATAAAGAGTTTTACCTCATGCAAAATTGTCATTTCTTTAATAAGACATTAACTATTTTTTTCTGAGGCCCTCCAAGTACCTACAAATCCAAAATGTGGCCCTGCAAAGGGTTTGAGTTGGAAACCATTGATCTAGAATAAGTTAAGAATAGAACACATTCGAACATCTGGAATCCCCTACAACGCGCTCAGAGGACCCACTTGAGCGCCACGAGGCGACAACGTCCTTCCCTTTTCGGACACAAGGGGCGCTCTCCACCAGCCATTCCCCCACCACCACCACCACTGTCCGAACTGTTCCCAACCACCCCAAGAGCTCGCGCTGAAAAGAAACCAGGACGGAACCTTACATCGAATAGTATGAAACCCGCACCGTGGCTCTTTCTCGAAACTCTCTCCCAGCTTCAAAGCGCGTTCCTTGGAATCAAAGTTAGGAAAAGCCGCTCCATTCATTCTACTTTACCACCCGGCTCCGGCAGACAGCTACCATCTGTCGGCGGAATAAAACTTTCCGCCGCGAAACCCCCCCTCCCCTCTCTCCACGCCAACTGCGCAACTGGGGGACCACGCCCCCTTCTATGGAACAACCTTTGCGATTGGTACGTTAACTTCCGGACGACAGAATTCCAAAGAGCCCGATTGGGGGGAGGGGAAGAGCGAGGCTGCCGGCAACTTGCCAGCAAGTTCGTTGCGCAAGTATGCAAATAAGATTCCTGCTGTCTTTTCGTCACGCCGGGCACGCTGAAGCCGAACTGTGAGTAGCCATTGTGATGTTTCAGCGTTGGGGTTGGTGACGTCACGCCTGGCGTCACCGCGTGTCGAGTTCGGTGGGTCAAGTTATTTTCAACCCCAGGCTCCTTTGATCAAACCGGTTATTGGCGAAATTTTTTCGCGTTTGGGGGTCTTCGCCACGGTAAATCACGCTCTGCCGGACTCTCGTTTGGTTTAGGCAGGGCGTCTGTCCCGCTGTCATAACAACCAGTGGCGCGAACTGCACGGGAGGGCTTAGGTTTCAGTTATTGTGTGGCTGCAATGCGCACCCTCAGTATCCAACGCGACTTCAGTCAATCCAGGCAGAGCAATTGTTTACTGCCGCTAATTCTAGTGCATGGGAACATCAGTTGGGAACCTTTGATCGCGAGACCCTCATTTACATTTTTCTGCTCCGCCTCCCAACACTATGGGCGGTCCTGTAATTCCTCAGTTTTTCTCTCTACCCTTGAGGTGGTGGAAGCTTATATGTGGCATAGTAAGGGGGGGGAGGTTCACTCCCGGTGCCATCTTCACAGGGTACCTGTGCCCCTCCTCTCCGTCCCCTTCCGCATACCTCTTGAAACATTCGCTGGCTGGAGAGAAAAATTGGGGAGGGGGGAGGAGCCACTAAAAGTGATTTTTGAGAGTATCTGGAGCTAGGGACAGGGCTCTCCACCTCTACAATCCTACTCCCCAATTGTTTTTATCATTTAACGCCCACGGCAGCCATCTTTAATTTCCTGATTTTTGAATAAAAACCTCTATCTGCCTCAAAATACCTCGATTTGGCTCAAAATCATGCCAGACGGACTCCTCAGGCCAGGATATCCCAGATTCATGCCATATTTGCACTGGATGATCAGCTGAGGATTGTCTTGTGTCCCATGTGCCACTCAGCACTTGAGTTTTCATGTCAACCAGGAAGTACGGTGGCCTGCCTTCACGCCCTCAGAATCCATGAAGAGAGACAAAGTTCTGAAATGGCAGGATGTTCGCAGAGTACTGCTTCATTATCTGGAAGTGTCAAATGGGTTTCGACTGTCGGACCATCTCTTTGTGCTGGCAGGTTCTAGCCGCCAGGGCTGGCTGGCTTCCAAAGCATCCATTTCTAGATGGATTTGTAGGCCATTTCTTTAGCTTATATTGGAAGCGGAAAGCATCCCCGATATCCTTAGAGACACATTACACTAGGAGCATAGCATCTTCCTGGGCAGAGTCTAGAGCAGTGGTCTCAAACCCAAACCCTTTACAGGGCCACATTTTGGGGTTTGTAGGTACTTGAAGGGCCTCAGAAAAAATAGTTAATGTCTTATTAAAAAAATGACAATTTGGCATGAGGTAAAACTTGTTATAGTTTATAAATCTTTCCTTTTGGCTAAGTTTTAATAATAATATTGTCTTTTATAGCTAAAGAGACATATGATCAAGAAACTTTTATTTTACTTTTGTGATTATGATAAACATACCAAGGGCCTCAAAATAAGGCCTGACGGGCTGCATGTGTCCCCCAGGTCGTGAGTTTGAGGCCACTGGTCTAGAGCAATATCTCCTGAAGAAATTTGTAGAGGGCTGCATACTTTTACAAAATTTTGCAGAGTGTATGTAGCAGTCCAGTTGGATACCACATTCAGTACTTTCTGCAGGCTCATCTGTCCCTCAGGGGACTGCTTTGGTATGTCCCACAGGTTCAAGACTAATTTTCCTATTGCACTAGAAGAGAAGATTAGGTACAGTCAAACCTCGGTTTATGAGTGCACCGGTTTGCGAGTGTTTTGCAAGACGAGCAAAACATTCGCAAAATTGGCGCCTCAAAAACTGAGTTTGACTCGATTTACAAGCGCCCCCCGCGATCCTACATCCCCCCCCGAGCACCGAAATGAAATCCCTTACCCCGATTGGGCACCGGCACCAGCATCAACGCATAGGACATGCTGGTGCCAGTGCCCGAAGATCCTCCCTCTTCTGGGCTGGGCGGTGTGTCGGAGATCCTCCCTCATGCCTGTGCTGGGCTGGACTGGGCCTTGAGCATTTGCGCATGCTCAAGGCCTTCTGGTCTCGCTCTCTCCGAGATTCTCCGATTCAGAATCTCGGAGAGAACAAAACCAGAAGCCCTTGAGCATGTGCAAATGCTCAATGCCCAGTCCAGCCCAGCACAAGCAAGAGGGAGGATCTTCGGGCACCGGCACCAGCACGTCCTATGCGTTGGTGCTGGTGCCGGTGCCCAATCAGGGTTAGGGATTTAATTTCGGTGCTCAGGGGGATTGTAGAATCGCGGGGGAGGGGGAGCGACGTGAGCGGGGGGGGGGGAGGAATGGAGCAGCATCGGTGGTCTCAAGGGGGGGGGGGAGGAATGGAGCAGCACCGGTAGCCTTGGGGGGGTTGGAGATGGAACTGATCAAAGCGAGTTTCCCTTACTTCCTTTGGGGAAACTCGCTTTGATATACGAGTAATTTGGTTTACGAGCATACTTCTGGAATGAACTATGCTCGTAAACCAAGGTTCCACTGTACTTTCCTTGATCTTCTTTCTAGTAGATAGGAACACTAGTCTTGAAGCCTGTCCTGTTAGATGTTCATTAGCCTACTTTCTGTCTCAGACATCCCAGTATTTTGGGATTTCTTGTTCCTTTCCTCTGTCTTCAAGATCAAGGGTAGAAGAGACCACTTCTACTATGAAGAGACAAAGAGTTATCTTTCAGACTTAGTGCAGTTGTACTCGGGTAGGTGGCTTGTTTGTTCCACTTCATTATACTGAATGTTGCATATACTGTAGATTATGATTGTTTTGATTAAAGTTGTGATATAAGCAGAATAGACCCTATTTAGCAGGAAGGGTCTCCGTACTCCTCCCTATTATGTTTCTTCTCTAGGGCTTTGATACGAATTGAGCAATTACAGGACAGCCCAGAGTGTTGGAAGGCAGAGCAGAAAAATATAAATGAGGCTCTATGTACAAGGTCTCAAGATCAGAAGTTCACAACCCACAAGATCAAGACTGATGTTCCTATCTACTAGAAATAAGATTATCAAAGTAAGTACCTAATCTTCCCTTATTTGAAAAATTAGTCATAGATGCCTTCTTGATCACATTAGCTCTGTTCTCCGATACAATATTATTGTTGATATAATAAAAGCCATTTTAACTAGTCTGTTGAGGCAGGGAGGTTGTCAAACCTCCTCTTGCCCTTCTTACCTTCCTGGTGTAAAATGGTGGTCTTCTAAATAAGTGAAACATAGGATTCACTGATAATGCAGATTGGTTTTCAATCAGCATCTCCTTATTCTCCAGAATACTGTTTTATGGCTTCTTTATACAGTACATTTTTCAGCTTAAGGTTTCTACACCGTGTTGGTCTTTAGGGTGAGATTGAAGGGCATGGTAATAGGGGGTGGAGTTAGATGAGATTTCTGTGTTTTATAAGATGCTCTGAGTGGTAGTATTGTTCTCTTTTCATTGTTTTCCTGGTATGTTGCTGTAGGGTGTTTCTTGGGTTTGTTTTTCTAAGTCAAAAATGCATTGTAGACAAGTGGATGTTAAATGGTTGTTATGCTTTTAATATTTGTTACTAGTACTCGTTACTTTTGTGCAGCTGAGAAAGTACCATGGGCTGGAGTGAGCTTTGATGAAGACTCCAGTAGATGGAACCTAAGCACACTACCAGGCAGGGCTCTGGGTTTCGGGCCCAGAGATATCTAAGAAAAAGGACCATTTAAACTAAATAATTAATTTATGGAGCATGTATGATTGGGCAGACTGGATGGACCACTCGGGTCTTTATCTGCCGTCATTTACTATGCTACCACAGTTTGTGCTAGCAGAAGACCAAATCCTTGAATCTTATACAGTAAAACCTTGGATTGCAAGTGTTTTGCAAGACAAGCAAAACATTTTATTACATTTTGACTTAATATACAAGCAATGTCTTGCAATACACATATCAGAACTGAGCCGATGGTTCTTCTCTCTCTGACTTCAAGAGTGTAAGTGACTGTTCTTAACAAGCAAAGTCTTGCAATCCGAGTACATAACAGTATACACTAGTGCTGCCCGATTCAGGAAAAAAATTTCGATTCGATTCAGCCTATTGAATTGGTTTTTCGATTCAATTCGATTTTCCTGCCCAATTGGGTGTTTGTTTGTTTTTTTTCAAACATCTTAGTGGGTTTTTTTTATAGCCTCTTCACCCCCTTTGCCTGCTCCTAACCACACAGGCGCTGTGGTGTAAACAAAATAAACAAACAAAAAAGATTTTTCCTCTCTCTCTTAAATCCTAGCTCACCAGCTAACACCAGCTCTGGCAGGATACACGTTTCAAATCTGACATATTGTAATCACAAAACAGAAAATAAAATTAGTTTTTCTACCTTTTGTTGCCTGATCATTATTCAAATCTTGTTGGTCCCAGGCTCTTGTTGTCTTCTGATAACTTGCTTGCCAGAGTCTCCTGCTTTCTTCTTTCTCTGTGCTAACCATCCATCTGCCATCCCTGTCCTCCCCTTCCGTTTCCCTTCCCTCCCCAGGAGGTCTGGCATCTTTCCTTTTTTTCGTCTCACTCCACAGATCCATCTTTTCTTAACTACCCTTTCATCCAGCATCTATCCCCCCCCTTCCCCACCACCCCAGGGTCCATCATCTCTCCCTTTCTGTAACTTTCATCCCCAAATCCCATGGTCTATCATCTCTCTCCCTCTCCTCTATTTTCAGAACCATTATTTCTTCCCCCCCCAAAAGTCCGTCATATGCGCGTCTCTTTGAAACCCCCCTTCCCTCCTTCCGTGTACTTCTATACCAGGGCCCCCTCCCCTGAAGGCCTGTCCCCCCCCTTAAAGGTCTGCATCCCACCCCTGAAGGCCTGTCCCCCCCCCTTGGAGGCCTGCATCCCCTCTAAGGCCTGCCTGCCTGTCCCCTCCCTTGAAGGTCTGTCCCACCCTGAAGGCTGCACCTCCCCTTGAAGACCTGTCCCCCCTTGAAGGCCCCCCCCTTGAAGGCCTGCATCCCACCCCTGAAGGCCTGCCTGCATCCCACCTCAAAGGCCTGCCTGTCCCCCTTAAAGGCCTTCCCCCCCTGGAAGGCCTGTCCCCCCCTTTGAAGGCCTGCATCCCACCCCTGAAGGCCTGCCTGCATCCCACCCCCAAAGGCCTGTCTCCCCCCCTGGAAGGCCTGTCCCCCCCCTTGAAGGCCTGCCCCCCCGAAGGCCTGTCTCCCCCCCTTGAAGACCTGCATCCCCCCCGAAGGCCTATCCCCCCTTGTAGGCCTGCATCCCCCCGAAGGCCTGTCTCCCCCCCTTGAAGGCCTGTCCCCCCTGAAGGCCTTCATGCCCCACCACGAGGTACTGCTTGCCCCACCCCCCCACCCCGAAGGACTGCTCAACCCCCTGGCCTCCCCGCACCGGCGTTTACCTTAACGAAGCAGCCTGCAGCAAGATCTCAATGCCCGCAATCTTTGCACTGCTTCGGAGCTGTTTCCACCACCGCGGACTTGCCCCATCTCTGACGTCAGAGGAGGGGCGGGACCGCGGCGGAGGAAACAGCTCTGAAGCAGTGCAAAAATCGCAGGCATTGCAATCTTACTGCAGGCTGCTTCGTTAAGGTAAACGCCGGTGCGGGGAGGCCAGGGGGGAAGCGAGATGCCGGGGGGATGGGTGGGGGGAAGCGAGATGCGGGGGGGGGAGCCAGACATCGGGGGTGAACCGGACAGCAGCACTAACCGGTTGAGGCTCCCCCCTCGCCTTCTAAAGCAGGTGCGGCAGCGGCCAGCCAGCAAGAGCAGTGCTGCCGCTCCTGCTTTAGGGGGTGAGGGGGTAGGATCAGCCGAATTGTGAAGCCGATTTTTTTTTTGTTTTGAATCGATTCACCCGAAGTGAATCGATTCGAATCGTGAATCGGGCAGCACTAGTATACACGCGTCACATCATTACTACTGAGCCGATGGTTCTTCTCTCTCTGACGCTGCAGGAGTATAGTGACTTCTAAATGAGTGAGGTCTTGCAATACAAGTACGTATAGTATTTTGTATTAAAGTTTTGGGGTTGTGGAACGAATCATCTGAGTTTCCATTATTTCCTATGAGGAAATTCGCTTTGATATACGAGTGCTTTGGATTACAAGCATGCTTCTGGAATGAATTATGCTCGCAAACCAAGGTTTTACTGTATTAGTGATTTGCTTGGAGACAGTATTTGTTTTTAATAATCTTTCTGTATACTTTTCCTAGTTTATTCTTCAAATTAGGGTGTGATATATGAGAAGGCTCTTGCATTTTGAAAGAATATTTTAGGGTAGCTGACAATTAACCCCAAGCCATTTTTATACTGTTGATATGCTGCTTGAGCTAATAAACAGATTAGACATAACCTGGGAAAGGAGTTTGAGACAGAGTATACAGAGCGCTTATGCTCAAAACTTTAGCAAGTAACATCACCGCAGGACCTATTTATATATGTAACCTGTCCTGAGCATTTTGTTTTGTAGCATGGGCTAAGTATATATAAAAAAAAAAAATCAATAGATAAAGAATTTAGAGTTTTCCCCACAGGCTATCTGAATCAAGAGCCAGTAAGAATGGAGATTAATCTTTGGTCTCTTATTTTCTGTTGTAAGCATATGTTATGCTTCTTTAATAGTGTGTTTCAGGTTATGGTGGTTATTATAGAAGCCCTATTAGCAATCTGGATGTGTATAAACCAGCATCTATGTGTAACACATCCATGTCTAAATTCTGACTTTAGAAAGCTGGGATGTACTCGTACATGTCCAAATTGCGAATATGTGCATATGGTAAGGGGCAGGACTAGAGTGAAGCTAAAACATAGCCATGCATTCCCTATTTCAGAAGGGGACTGAGTGTTTGTTCTCCAAGATCAACATTGGGATTTATGGCTGCTTTCTGGGAGCCTAGGTTTATTTAAAGATGCTCATTTTGTGCAGTGCTGTTTGGGAAGAATTAGGTAAGGTCACCCCCTTTAATCTCCCTGTCTTTCTGTCTGTCATTGTCCTCTCCCCCACTACCCCAAAGTGAACGATAATAAGACTCTACTTGGGGAAACCTAGGTTTCTAAAATGGCAAACATTCACTTCTGTGTGTCGGCACATATTCATATATGTTCTGAAATCCCAACTGAAATTTGTGTGCCATAATATAGACGTGTATGTTGCTGAGTTGCTCTTCTTGATATTGTAGATGTTGATATTTGTAAAGGGGGTGCTGCTGCAGTACATAGCCAATGTTTCCAGTGCAGAAGGGACAGTTGTCCTGATTAATGGGTACTTTTCGTTTACTCAGAAGGATTGCAGAAGGCATCATCTACATTTTTCAACTCCACCTCCTTGTTTCACTGAGTCTTCTTTATTTTCTGCTCTACATCTGTTTTATTATTTTCAGGTTTTGTTTTTTTTTTAAAATCTGATATTGAGGCTTCCTGGTGCCACAGAGGTTTCCAGAGATACTGGGATAGCTGTGCCTGGGAGAAGATACAGTCTCTGGCTCAGAGGACTGTAGTCAGCGGGGCAACCATTTAGGGCATATGCCTGACTGGCCAATAGCTTTTGGACAGCTTGGGAAGGGTTTATCCTGAAATTTTTCAAGTGCTTGAGTGCAGGCTGCATGGCCCCATGTTGGTCCAGAGGACTGCAATGGGTGCCAGCTGCATCCCCCCCCCCCCCGAAGACATATGAGGAGCTAGTAGGGTTGAGTGTTCCAGACCCATGAGGTCTGTGTAAAAGGCAGTCCAAAGAGACAAGCCCCTGGAGGAACTTCAGGCTTGTGAAAGGCAGAAATCTTCTCCATGTTCCAACTGCAGTGATAGCTGATGTAGACAGCACCTTTCCGGTTCTGTGAGTACAGTGCATTACTGTCTATGGGAGACATCGGAGAGGTCTTCAGAGTGCAAATTTAAAGGTATCTGGGGCTCCCTATAAGGTCCCCCACATCTAAAATAATATTTTCTGAATTTCCAACTTTTGCATTTTACTCACCCATACTGTTTTATGGTGCCCAAATGCTGCCACAGTGGCCATCTTGGATTTCCCAATTTTATTTTAAAAGCCTTTCTCTGCCTCAAAACACCTCAATTTTTCCTATAATCAAGTTTTAAGGACTCCCCAGACCTTTCTACCAGTTTTGTGCTGGATGGTTGGCTCAGGAGAGTCCATTTATCATATGCCATGAGGCACGTGAGATGGGGTGAGAGCGCTGGGCTTATCCTCCTCTAGTCCCTCCAGGACCTTGAAGTCGCAAGATGCTCATTAGTTGGGTCAAAAGATCCCGTCTGGAGCTCTTGAATTATGACTTGGCGTTGTCTTCGAAACACAGTTTGCGAACACCTCTGAGCCCATGAGGACACGAAAAGGTCCCCTAAAGAGGTCCTCCAGAGATCCAGTGCAGGGTTTTATCTGGTTTTGTGAGTTGATGCTCCAAATTTAACACATCCTCCACACTGTCTGAAGCTTCGCTGGTGATTCTACAGAGGATTATACCTTTGCAGTGCGCAGTTCCTCAGCAGAAAGCTTTACCGCAGGAGCCAGAGTTCCAGTCAGAAAAAGACTGGGAAGTCCAGGGGTTAAAGGATTCCTGGTCTCAGGTGGGCTATAGTAGCCAAGAGTCTGTAGTAGCCCTGGATCAGGGAGTATACCCAACGGTGTTCAGGCTTTTCAAGCTAACAGACCTGGTGGATGTCATTCCAGTATTCTTGCAGGAATTAAATTTGGATTTCCTGCAGTCTTCTAATGTTCAATTTTCTCTTATGAGCAGCTGTAAGTCCCATCATCGTTCCAGGTTCATCCCATCTTGAGTTAGCTGTGATGCTGACGGAGCAGTGGGAAGCGTCAGAGGACCCTCTGAGGATTACCAAGGTTATGACAAAGTTGTACACATTGGCTCCTGAATTTCAGCAGCTTTTTACTCTGCCTAAGGTGGATTCACTAGTGGCGCAAGTCACTAAGCTGGCTCCACTCCCTAGTAAGGGAGAAATGATAGTGAGGGATCCTTAGGATTGCAATGAGTTCACATCAAGAAAAGCTGAACACTCAGCGAATCATATAAATACATAGCATATACATATCATAAATACAGTACTAAATGATCAAAGATATGAATTTATCAAACAAAAAGGTTTTCAATAATTTTCTAAAAGAATGATAAGATTGAGTTTGAGGAATTAGAGTACTCCACCGGGTGTTCATTTTACTAGTCTGGAATGCAAAAATTTGATTTAAAAAATCTTACATAACAACAAGATTTGGTTGATGGAAACGCAAACCAGTAAAATTTGCGTGTTTTCATGTTCAGTCTATGAAATTCAAAATGAGATACAAGATAAGCTGGGGCTAAACCAAATAATACATTAAAACAGATACAACTAAATTTAAACAGAACTCTTGCCTTGAACGGCAACCAGTGAAGTTATCTATAATAAGAGCTAACATCTTTTTAGACCAAAGATCAAGCGAACTGCTGAGTTTTGTATTATTCTTAGAGCTCTTTTTACAAAGGCGTGCTAGCGGTTTTAGCATGCGCTAAAATGCCATGCGCGCTAGCCGCTACCATCTCCTCTTGAGCAGGCGGTAGTTTTTCAGGTAGCGCGCACTAATCCGGAGCGTGCACTAAAAACACTAGCGTACCTTTGTAAAAGGAGCCCTTAATATGTTAAGGATTTTTTTATGAGATCCCAAATAAATTATATTACACTAGTCCAGGATGGACAAGACTGAAAACTGAACCAATAGCCTAAACGTCGCTAGATCAAAGTATTTCTTAATGGTGCGTAATTTCCAAAGAACAGAAAAACATTGCTTTATCGTCAGATTGTGAGCCCTCCAGGAACAGAAAATAGTTACTGTACCTGAATATACACCACTTCAATAGCTTTTGGGTTTTCAGGTTGTATATAAAGAAAAATAAATCTGATATGTAGGTTCTTAACAATCTACCTTCATATGTATTTTCTTCCTTCACTGTTCACTGTAGAATAGTCTCCAAGATCAACTTTGTGTGTCTAAGTTCTTTGAAATGAGCCCCTATGTATTTCACGTTGTATGTTAACATTAACCACAAATTCATAAGTGCTACAGTAAACCAGGCAAATCAGCAACCTTTTTATTTTTAACCGAGTGGTTCGGTGTGGCTTTTTCTGTCTTTTTGAGAAGTTATTAGATTTGATGACATGTACATTTTTTGAAATTGTAGGTTAATATGGTCTTTTTTTTAATAAAATTTATTATTTAGATTAACATGAGCCAAAATAAAACAGAGAATGTGGATGCGAGAATATTATCCCTGGCTTCTGAGGTCACAGAGGTGTCTAATCAGAATGTTCCTGTTTTGTTGCTGAAGTTAAAAGGTTTGTGAAGCCAGCAGAATAAAACTAATGCACAGCTATTTTCTCAGTTTGCATTTTGTTGCTTTCTTTTTTAAAATTTGCTTGCACTATTTACTTGTTTCTTCCCCCTCCCTCCAGAAATATTAAAGACTACACCTTCATTAAGCAAGGAATCCAAAAAGCTAAAAGAAGACTTGTACAATTATGATTTAATCCAGTATTGCGTGTTGGTTTTGAAGCAAGACTATTCCCGAGTTAATGGTGGATGGGCAACAGCAGCAAAGCTAGCAGAAATACTAAGGTAAGAATATCATTTCTTTTTTTGCTATTCTGCATACAATATGTGCAAGTTATTGACCTCAGGTGAAAAATATTTAGTACCGTATATCTGGGCACTAGCACATCCATCGCATTGATTAACAATTCTATTCTAACTACTTTAGTTTCACCATTGTTACAATTACCCGTACATAGCTTAAAGAACTTTATATAAATAACTATCAAATTTAATTTTTTGTTGATTTTTGCAATTTTATAATTTCAATTATAATGTGCCATGACAAACATTTGCTCTGTTTAGTGTACCGGAGCTAAAAAGGTATGAGAGACACTGCAATCGGTGATGCTCTCAAAAATTTCCAGGACCGTCTCCTCTTATAGGTAGTAATAGTACTAAACAAATATCAATGGAAACAAGTTTACTACATCCAAAGATCAATCGTTCCACAAACTTGTAAAACAAAAGATGTATCAAGTGTTCTACTGAACTCTCAGATGCCTGCTCTGGTGAATCATCAAAGATTTCTATCCAGAAGTGCAGGAGAAGGTATCATTCATTGAGTTCAGTGTGACTTTAAATTATAACTAATATAATCAATTGTGTTTGAACAAAAAATCGTGTACAAGGCAAAAACATTAAGTAAATAAATAAATGCCAAGAAGTTCAAAACATCGCACTTATCTTGTAGTTTTTTCAAGTGCCGATGTCATAAACCCTACAGGGACCCGTTTCACCATTCGTGGCTTCGTCCGGGGTCAAAATTGTGCAGCTTAGCTCTGTTGAAGAGACAAAATGGCATTTATTTATTTACTTAATGTTTTTGCCTTGAACACAATTTTTTCTTCAAACACAATTGATTATATTAGTTATAGTTTAAAGTCACACTGAACTCAATGAATGATACCTTCTCCTGCACTTCTAGATAGAAATCAGGCATCTGAGAGTTCAGTAGAACACTTGATACATTTTTTGTTTTACAAGTTTGTGGAACGATTGATCCTCCTATAGGTAGCCATTATCTTGTACAGGCTATACCTGAACAAACAAGAAAGCACCAGATCTCACCCCCGTTGCATGGAAGCAGTAGAGATTGATCTTGGGCAACTACTCACAGTAGAGCAGTTTACTTAGTGGGGAAACAGAATGTCTTGGCAGACAAATTGAGCAAACTCCTTCTGCCTCATGAATGGTCTCTCAACACATTTGTCTTACATCAGATTTTCTCCTAATGGGGGACACCAGACATAGATCTCTTTCCTTCCCCCCCCCAACAATAATCATCCATAATTCTGTTCTAGACTCTAAACTTCCAATTGCAATGCATCGGTTGCCTTATTCATTCACTGAGGAGGACAGATTCCTCTATGCATTTCCTCCAATACTTCTCATTGGGAAAACTCTACTCAAATTTCACCAAGATCGAGGCACCATGATTCTCTTAGCACTGCTTTGGCCATGCCATGTTTGGTTTCTGCTCCTCCTAGAGTTTTTGGCCACAAAACCCTGGAAGCTACAACCATTCCCAACACTACTGATGCAGAAGGTGAGATCCCTCCTTCACCCCAACCCCCACTTGTTAGCACTAACAGCATGGTTCATAAGAACATAAGAATCGCCGCTGCTGGGTCAGACCAGTGGTCCATCATGCCCAGCAGTCCGCACACACGGCAGCCCTTGGTTTAAAGACCAGTGCACTAACTGAGCCTAGCTTTACCTGTGTACTTTCTGGTTCAGCAGGAACTGTCTAACTTTATCTTGAATCCCTGGAGGGTGTTTTCTCCTATAACAGCCTCCGGAAGAGTGTTCCAGTTTTCCACCACTCTCTGTGTGAAGAACTTCCTTATGTTTGTAAGATTTTTATCCCCTTTTAACTTTAGAGAGTGCCCAACAACTGTTAAAGCAGCAGTCAGATATGCCAAACTCCGGATGGAAGAAAATTTGGCTAAGAATGTTAAAAAAGGGGATAAATCCTTCTTCAGGTATGTTAGCGACAGAAAAAAGAATACAGACGGAATAGTGTGCCTAAGGAAACCCGACGGTAACTATGTAGAACTACTGAATGAATACTTCTGCTCGGTCTTTACCTGTGAGGCACTAGGTTCCGGTCCACAGCTGCAGACAAGGGAAAGCTCAGAAGACCCATTCCGGAACTTTGAATTTACCGCCAGCAGCGTCTACCAAGAACTATCAAGGCTCAAGGTGAACAAAGCCATGGGACCGGATAAACTATAGCCCAGAGTGCTTAGAGAATTGAAAGATGTCCTGGCGGAGCCGTTAGCTGCGCTCTTCAATCTTTCCCTAAGCATGGGAAAAGTCCCATTGGACTGGAAAACAGCTGATGTCATTCCGCTCCTCAAAAAAGGTTGCAGGTCATAGACTGCAAACTACAGACCGGTCAGTCTCGCATCAATAGTGTGAAAACTTATGGAAACATTGATTAAACACAAATTAGATACGATTCTAAATGACGGGGGGCTGAGGGATCCCCACCAGCACGGTTTTACAAAGGGAAGGTCCTGCCAATCCAATCTAATTAGCTTCTTTGACTGAGTAACGAGAAAGCTAGATAAGGGAGAGTCCCTGGATGTCGTGTATTTGGACTTCAGTAAGGCTTTTGATAGTATCCCACACCGTAGGTTAATGAACAAGATGAGTTCGTTGGGATTAGGAGAAACATTGACTGCATGGGTAAAAGACTGGCTCAGTGGCAGACTTCAAAGGATTGTGGTAAATGGTACTCCCTCCGAAACGTCGGAAGTGATCAGTGGAGTGCCGCAGGGCTCGGTCTTGGGTCCAATCCTATTTAATATCTTTGTACGGGTCCTGCCTCAGGGACTTCGAGGCAAAATTGCGTTATTTGTCGATGACGCTAAACTGTGCAACGTAGTGGGCAGAGTAACTGTGCCTGACACTATGACGCAGGACCTACTTTTACTGGAAAAATGGTCTAATGTTTGGCAACTGAGTTTTAATGCCAAAAAGTGCAAGGTTATGCACCTTAGTAGTGGAAACCCATGCAGAACTTACACCCTAAATGGTGAGACCTTAGCAAGAACTGTTGCAGAACAGGACCTGGAGTAATCATTAGTGAAGATATGAAGACTGCCAATCAAGTGGAGAAAGCTTCATCCAAGGCTAGACAAATGCTGGGTTGCATCCAAAGAAGTTTTGTCAGCCGAAAGCCTGAAGTTATAATGTCGTTGTACAGGTCCATGGTGAGACCCCATCTGGAATACTGTGTTCAGTTTTGGAGGCCACACTATCGAAAAGATGTGCTGAGAATGGAATCAGTTCAGCGAATGGTCACTAGGTTGGTCTCATGACTCAAGGATCTCCCATATGAAGAACGCCTAGGTAAGTTGCA
This sequence comes from Geotrypetes seraphini, assembly GCF_902459505.1. Classification (NCBI taxonomy): domain Eukaryota; kingdom Metazoa; phylum Chordata; class Amphibia; order Gymnophiona; family Dermophiidae; genus Geotrypetes; species Geotrypetes seraphini. The sequence goes on from NC_047088.1 coordinate 250,984,449, forward strand.
GCTATACACTCTCGAGGAACGCAGAGAGAGGGGTGACATGATAGAGACATTCAAATATGTTACAGATCTTATTGAGGTAGAAGAAGACATTTTTTCCTCACAGGACCTACGACTACAAGAGGGCATCCATTAAAAATCAAGGGTGTGAGATTTCATGGTGACTTCAGGAAGTATTTCTTCACCGAAAGGGTGGTTGATCGTTGGAATGATCTACTACTTTAGGTAGTTGAGGCCAACAACGTGCTCAATTTTAAGAAAAAATGGGACAAACACGTGGGATCACTTTGAGGGAGTGTTTAGGGGGGAGGGTTATTTGAGTGGGCAGACTTGTTGAGTCGATGGCCCTTTTCTGCTGTCATACTCTATGTTACTCTATGTTTCTATGTTTCTATTCTCTCTACCTTAGAGAAGGTGAACAACCTGTCTCTATCAACTAAGTCTATTCCCTTCATTATCTTGAATGTTTTGATCATGTCCCCTCTCAGTCTCTGCTTTTCAAGGGAGAAGAAGCCCAGTTTCTTTAATCTCTCACTTTACGGCAGCTCCTCCAGCCCTTTAACCATTTTAGTCGCTCTTCTCTGGACCCTTTAGAGTAGTACTGTGTCCTTCTTCATGTACGGCGACCAGTACTGAACGCAGTATTCCAGGTGGGAGCGCACCATGGCCCGGTACAGCGGCATGATAACCTTCTTCGATCTGCTCGTGATCCCCTTCTTAATCATTCCTAGCATTCTGTTCGCCCTTTTCATTGCCGCCACGCATTGCACTAACGGCTTCATCAACTTGTCAACCAATACTCCCAGGTCTCTTTCCTGGGGGGTCTCTCCGAGTACCACACCAGTGACCAGACATCCTGTATTCGTGAATAAGATTTTTGTTACTGACATGCATCACCTTACACTTATCTACATTAAACCTCATTTGCTATGTGGTGGCCCATTTCTCGAGTGTGTTTATGTCACGTTGCAGGTCTTCGCAATCCTTCTGTATCTTCACCACTCTGAATAACTTCGTATCATCTGCAAACTTAATCACTTCACTCGACGTACCAGTTTCCAGGTCGTTTATAAATATGTTGAAGAGCACGGGCCCAAGCACCGATCCCTGCAGCACTCCACTCGTGACGCTTTTCCAGTCTGAGTATTGTCCATTTACCCCCACTCTCTGTTTCCTATCCGCCAACCAGTTTTTAATCCACATGAGGATTTCGCCCTCGATTCCATGGCTCGCAGTTTTTCGAAGTAGTCGTTCATGCAGGACCTCATCAAAAACCTTCTGAAAATCCAGATATACAATATCGACTGGCTCAGCCTTGTCTATCTGCTTGTTTACTCCCTCGAAGAAGTGCAGCAAGTTCATCAAGCAAGATCTTCCCTTGCTGAAGCCATGTTGGCTGGTTCTCATCAGCTCATGTCCATCAAGGTGATCAATGATGCAGTCCTTTATCAGTGCCTTTACTATCTTTCCCAGTACCAAGATCATACTCACCGTTCTGTAGTTTCCCGGATCTCTCCTCGAACCTTTTACCGACCAAGTAAATGTACTCTGCCTCTCAGCTGCAGTATCTGTTGTCATTGAAACATCTAGAAAATCCTTCACTCATTGCTGTTGCCACTTCAAATAGATGAGATTCTCTTTCTAGTGTGCATCACATTTTCTAGAACCCATCACATGTCCACGTCCATCCATAATTGACTACCTTCTCCACATCTCTAACAATCTTTTAAAAATCATTTCGGTTAGAGTTTATCTAAGTGCTATCAGTGCGTTTCACTCACCCTTGGACAAACCCCCCTCCTATCTGTTCATCCCTTAAAAGCCCATTTTATTAAACCTATTCCATACAAAACTACCTATGAAGCCTCCACCTGCTGCTTGGGATCTTAATATAGTATTATCTGTTCTAATTAAGTCTCCCTTTGAGCTGCTTACATTTTGCTTTCAAACTTCTCACTTGGAGAGTTGTTTTCCTCAATGCCCTCACATTTGCATGCCGTGTGAGTGAACTTCAGGCTCTTGTGTTTGATCTTCCCTACACAAGATTCTACCACGACAGAGTAGTGCTTCGAACTCATCCAAAATTCCTGTCAAAGTCATCTCAGAATTCCACCTCAACTAGTCCATATTCTGCCTTTCTCTTTCCAAAACCACATACTCATTTTAGAGAGGCAGCTCTTAACACCATGGACTTCAAATGTACTCTAGCATGCTACCTGTACTGGACTAAACCTTACAGAGGATCCTCCCAGATTTTTGTGGCTTTTGACCCTAACAGATTCTGAGTTCCTGTTAATAAGCGAACTCTCTTTACTTGTCTAGCAGACTGTATCTGATTGATGCCCCTGTATAAGACTCTGGTGAGACCTCATTTAAGAATATTATGTACAATTCTGGAGGCCGCACCTTCAAAAAGATATAAAAAGGATGGAGTCGATCCAGAGGAAGGCTACTAAAATGGAGTGTGGTCTTTGTGATAAGGCGTATGGGGACACACTTAAAGATCTCAATCTATATACTTTGGAGGAAAGACAGGAGAGGGGAGATATGATAGAGATGTTTAAATACCTATGTGATGTTAATTGAAACATAGAAAGATGACGGCAGAAAAGGGCTACAGCCCATCAAGTCTGCTCACTCTACTGTCCCACCCCATTAAGTCTGAGTGCTAATGACCTAGTTCCTTAACTCGACCCTCATAGGGATCCCACGTGAATGTCCCATTTATTCTTAAAGTCGAGCACACTGGTGGCCTTGATCACCTGCACCGGAAGTTTGTTCCAGTGATCCACCACCCTTTCTGTGAATAAATACTTCCTGGTGTTACCACTAAATTTCCCTCCTCTGAATTTGAGCGGGTGCTCCCTTGTGACCGAGGGTCCCTTGGGAAAGAATATGTCATTTTCCACCTCGACACGACCCGTGACGTACTTAAATGTCTCAATCATGTCACCCCTTTCCCTGCGCTCCTCTAGAGAGTACAGCTGCAATTTGCCCAGTCTTTCTTCGTATGAGAGACCCTTGAGTCCGGAGACCATCCTAGTGGCCATCCGCTGGACCGACTCAGCTCGAAGCACATCTTTACAGTAATGTGGCCTCCAGAATTGCACACAGTATTCCAGATGAGGTCTCACCATGGTTCTGTAAAGTGGCATTATGACTTCAGGTTTGCGGCTGACGAAGCTTCTATTGATACATCCCATCATTTGCCTTGCCTTGGATGAGGCCTTCTCTACTTGTTTGGCAGCCTGGTGCGCATGAGTCGAGTCTCTTTCATTTGAAAAGAAGCTCTGGAATGAGAGGGCATAGGATGAATTTAGTTCCCCTGATTTTCAGGCCACTGCACTAACCATTAGGCTGCTCCTCCACTCCTAATGAATCTTGCAGTCTCCAAAGCCCCACAGTCTCTGTGAGGCTCGGATGTAAGATTTGATGACAAGACTGATTGTTATCCTAAGCTCTTCTTAAGTCATCCACCTTGGAATAGTGCTGCCCAATTCGCGATTCAAATCAATTCATCAATTCACTTTGGTGAATCGATTCGTTTTTAAAAAAAATCAGGGTTGCCAATTTGACCAGGTCTCCTAAAGCAGGAGCGGCAGTGCTGCCTCTTGCTGGCCATCCACTGCCACTGCTTCTGCTTTAGGGGGTCCCCTCGTGTCAGTCGGGAAGTGCTACAGTGCTTAGGCACTCTTTGCTGCGTCCTCCGGCTTCCCCCCTGGCTTTCCGCTCTTACCTTCAGATAATTCCGGCAGCCTGCACAGAGGATCACCTGTGCTGTAGCGATCCTTGCAGGCTGCCGTCATCCTCTGCAGCATGTTCCCTCTGCCGTGATCCTTCCCCTGACATCAGAGGAGGGGTGGGACCACGGCAGAGGGAACATGCTGCAGAGGCCGATGGCAGCCTGCTAGGATCGCTACAGCACTCGCGATCCTCTCTGCAGGCTGCCGTAATTAGCTGAAGGTAAGACCGGGAGGCCAGGGGAGAATCCGGAGGACGCTGCAAAGAAGGGGGGAACATGCAGGTCTTTGGGGGGGGGGCCCTGGTGTAGAAGTACATGGAGGGAAGGAGGGAAAGGGGGGGTCCAGAGAGATGTGCATATACCGGACTAGAGGGGGAAAGAAATAATGGATGTAAAAACAGAGGAGAGGGAGAGAGATGGTGGACAATGGATGGAGGAAGGGAAGGAACAGAAAGGGAGAGAAGTTGGACACAAGGGATGGTGTGGAGGGGGGGGATAAAATACTGGATAGGAGGGTAGTTGGGAAGAGAAAGGGAGAGATGGTGGACCCTGGGGTGGTGGGGAAGGAGGGAGAGATGCTGGATGAAAGGATATTTGAGAAAAGGAGAGATGGTGGCTCTGGGGATGGTGGGGTCCATCGCTGCAGCTGTGGGGATGGAGATGAAAAAAAAGGATAGATGCCAGACCTCTGGGGGAGGGAAGGGAAATGGAAGGGAGGACAGAGATGAAAGATGGATGGTTAGCATTAAGAAAGAAGAAAACGACAAATGGGCAGGAGACCCTGGCTGCAAGCGAGTTATCAGAAGACGTTCGTCGCAGAGCCTGGGACCAACATGATTTGAATAATGACCAGACAACAAAAGGTAGAAAAAATAATTTTATTTTCTGTTTTGTGATTACAATGTGTCAGATTTGAAATGTGTATCCTGCCAGAGCTGGTATTAGACCATGAAAGTGAGCTAGCATTTAACAGAGAGAGGAAAAGTCTTTTTTGTTTGTTTATTTTGTTTACACCTTAGCACCAGTGTGGGTAGGAGAGGGCAAAGGGGGTGGGGTAGGAGAAGAAGTTATAAAATAAACCCACCAGGATGTTTGAAAAAAAACCACCCAATTGGGTAGGAAAATCAAATAAAAAAATCAGTTCAATAAGCTGAAATCGAATCGAAAAATTTTTTCCTGAATCAGGCAGCACTACCTTGGAGCTGTTAAAAACACGGATGAAAACCAGATTTACAGTAAAGATGGCTAGATCAAGGTAGAAAGTCAAGTTGTGCCAGAAAAAAAATCTTTAATTAGTTCTGATAAAAATAGCACGTTTGAAATCATTTTCCAATGCAGGCTGCCTTCCCTTGCTTAGTGAAGTTTGAATTTTAGTCTATGCTAGGTTCCGCGGTTCCTTTTCAGAAGCATTATGTTTTGTCTTGGCCAGATGCAAAAGAATCACAGGATAATCTACCTAGTTTCTATGGTGATGAAGTAGCTGTTGGGATTTTCTCAGTAAACTGATAGTATATGACTTGGGCTTCAAAGAAATGTTAATCTTTCATGAGCAATGGCATTGATGGTCTCATATATTATGCCTGTCATACTGGTGATCTGTTAAGACACTCTGAGTTGTTTTGAATAATCTGTAGTACAAGTATGCATTGTGTTTACTTGGTCTCTAGTAATTGCTGTGTGGGACTGGATCCATCAGAGGATGTTGAAGAATTTTACAATAAAATACTTCCTTCAGCTGTAGATAACCTTTTGTTTTTGGGAAGACGTCTACAAGCACGTTTCATCCGTGCCATCAAGGTACTATTTTCCTATACAACTTCTGTTTGTCAACTTGTTTTCTTCCCTTCCTGTTGAAACTGGACTCTAAAAGGGCTGCAGTATTATGAACCTTACCCTCCCTCCCCTTTTTTACAAAACTGCAAAAGTGTTTTTAGCGCCAGCTGGCACGCTGAATGCTCTGCGCTTCTTCCAACGCTCATTGAGTTCCTATGAATGTCAGGAGCAGCGCAGAGTATTCAGCGTGCCGGCCTGCGATTTTGTAAAAGGGGAAGGGGGTTAATTCACAATGCACAGGGTTTTTCCCCATTTTATAAATCTCTGCCTCCAACTGTATTAACTTAGTTATCACAAGTTGTTCCTAGAATCTTGCATTTGTACACAATATTCCCGCTAAACCAGGGAAGTAGATATGCAAATTATGATGTCTTCTGAGCAACAATTGGATTGGCTTGGGCATCTCTTGGCTGGAAAGGGTGACAGCGAGCAATTTTCAAAACATTATAAAAATTGAGGAGACAGCACAGCTTTGTTAAACAGAGACTCTCGTGATTCAGCTTTTTGGCAAAACATAATATTCTTGTTGAGAAACAGTCTCCAATATATGAAGTTTGGATCTTTACGAGAAAAGACAAGTTTTTGAATTTGAAAATCTAAAAATATTATTTGTAAAGTCTTTAAAAAATATCTGGATTTTGATGACCTAGTTGAAAAAGGATTTTTTTCCCAATTCTTTATTCATTTTAAAAACTTACAATCCTTTACGTGTTGAATATATAGCTATATTATATTAAAGGTTTTACCTCAGAAGGACAGTCACCATAGACTAATATAATTTATAGTAAGGAGAGAGTATATACTGTGTGTTTATGTGAACATATTGAGTGTCTGGTACGCCATAGGTAATGACTGCATGTGTTTAGCTATTAGCGAAGTATGTTAAATTTCTGTTATTTTCCACAATAATGTGTAGATTTTGAAGGTTCATTTAATAAAATGCTGCTAGAATTTTTTGCATAATGTCTTTTTATTAATGTATCATTGCTGAGTATGAAAACATAAAAGTTATATCTATAATACCAAGAAATCTAAGCAAATATAATAGCAAATTTTAAGAAAAATGGAAAAACTGAGCTTTATGTAATCAGTGCCAGCTTACGAGGTTGTCAGTCCTATGCCCAAGTGAAGAAACAAACCAGGGGAGGAAGGTGGGATGTGAGAATACACTTCTCCCTCCAAATCCGTGGTTTCAGTATCCACGGATTCGGTTATTCACGATTTTTTATTCTTTTTTAAAAAAGCTAATTCTAGAACTTCCCCGCCTCCCTCCTGGCATCCCAGACTTTACCTGGTGGTCTAGCAGGCTTTCGGGGCAGGAGCAATCTTCCTACGCTCCTGCCCCGTGCAGATCACTCATAGAAAATGACTGCAGGGAGTTCCCATCATAGTCTCGAGAGACTATGGGAACTCACGGCAGCCATTTGCTATGAGTGATCTGCATAGGGCAGGAGCGTAGGAAGATCGCTCCTGCCCCAAAAGCCCGCTAGACCACCAGGTAAGGTCTGGAATGCCAGGAGCGAGGCGGGAAGGTCCAGAATGAGGCTGGGGTGGGTCAGAGCCGGCCGAAAACTTATTTGCGATTTTTCACACTTCGCGGTCTGGCTCTGCACACAATCCCTGCAAATACCGAGGGAGAAGTGTATCTGCTTGCTGTCCCCGGATAACACCTGTTACAGTAAGTATCTGTGCTTTATCCCAGGACAAGCAGGCAGCATATTCTCACATGTGGGACTCCCTAGCTTACGAAATAGGATGGATAAAACACAAATGTAGATCTCTGCCTAAAAAGTAGATATATTGTCCGATTTTGAGCAGGCGGAGCAAGGGAAGGAAAAGAAATGAGAATAATAAGAGGTATGCATCCATCCTCAGAAAGAGGAAAGGGCAACAATGAAAGAAGAGCAAAATGCAGGAATGCTCTAAAGAAGGAGATGACCTCAGAACGGCAGGCGAGTTTGAGAATAAGTGAGGGAGACGCTACAAGGACTCAAAGAGAAAAAGTAGAAAGGGGAACAGAAAGTGGCACATATAGGAGTGCCATATGAAGAGAGCCACAAAGCCATTCATTTCCCAGCTTGAGAAGACAGGAAATGAAAGTATAAAACCGAAATTCGAACAAACAAAAGGAAGGAAAATGAAAAAAGTTACTAGGAGAGGGACTCGAACCCATGCTGAACCACTTCGCCATCCTAATGGCTTTGGTGACGCGAGAATGAGGGTGTACCCCAAAGTAGAAGATAGAAATAGCGGCAGTGGAGGAAGTCCTAGTTTTTTTAGGGGGGGTGAGTCTGGTAGGTATGGATTCCAACATGTTTATCCTCAGGGAAAGCGGTTACTTATGTGTAACAAGTATTTTCAGAGGATAGCAGGCCAGTTATTCTCACATAGGAGCTGTATTTAGTGATTAACTGTGTTACTGTACTTACGGGTTGGGCAGGAAGGCATGCGCGATGGGAGCACTGCCTCAAGCTCTTAAAGAAATAGTATGCTGGGCAGTGTTTCTGCACTGGGATCCATGGATGTCACCCACATGTGAGAAGAATTGGCCTGCTGTCCTCGAAGAATACCTGCTACAGATAAGTAATATTACTTTATCCTCTCTATTATATTTCAGACATATGTATGGCCTGTTTTTGTGAGCAATAAACTCTGCGTAAAACTTGGTACTGGCTTTCTTGCAACTCTGGAAGAATTCTGAAATTCGTCTCACTAGCTTTTGGACATCAGGTGTATCTAAACAGTACTTTTCCCATTTTAATGATTGGTTTTCCTAAAGTCAGGGACTGTTGCCTTAACCACGTGATCGATGGTCCCATTATAGTTTACTACAGGAGAAGTCATATTTTGGGCATGTCTAAATTTAGACATGTTAGATTATTAAACCTGCATGCACAGCACGTACTGGAAACCTTGAGATGATATTAAACAGGTAGTGAAACCTCAGGAATGGTAGTGAGAGCTACATACCTGAAACTGGGAACTGGGAAAAATAGCATCCATATCAACATCTTTGACTCGAGCAGGGCTTCCCACATATCTCCTGATTTCCCTGTGGTGTCCCCTTACAGCTAAACATTGACTGTGGTCATTCAAAAATGTCAGGTTACTTATAATGATTATGCATGAGATAAAAACCTTTCTGGATAGGACTTTTATGTACCAAGCAAACAAACAGCAAACTTGGCTAGACAACTACATTAATGGAGCTAGACTGACCTATGACACTTTCAGAAAAGTCATAAAAACTGCCTTATTTGACAGATTTATCATCTAAAGAGTAACTGCACCAAACACGAAATTCAATTCTATTACTTCTAATATATCCACTCCTGCGTATAAGGCTGTAATTCTTAGTAAACTATATATTGTAATACGCTGCATTTTAAGATTCTTCATACTGTAATTTCACTGACTATCTGCATATTGTAACTCGCTGATTGTCCAGCTCTCATCAATGTGAACCGCCTAGAAGTCACAAGATTATGGCGATATAGAAGAATGAAGTTATTATTATTATTATAAACTTGCATATTTCGGCTCTCAGATTTGCATACATTGATCTCATGTGTAGTCCTTAAGAATATCCTGAAAATCTGACTGACTATGTAGTCACTAGGACAAGTGTAGGTAGCCCTGCTCGAAGGTCTGAATTGAGAGAGCAAGATATTACCTTCTCAAAGCTAGTTCTGTTTTAGTTTTTTTTTTATTTACAAATACGTGTTATGTTAAACTTGACTTAAAGTTTTGAGACTGAAACAAATATATATATTTTCATTAAGGATGAAGAAAAAAGTGAATTCTTACACTTTTTCCGAACAGTGACCGATTCTCTTTGCTGGCTATTTGGGGGACATATTCAGCTCACTGTATGCGGTAAGAAAAAGGGAGTTACACTTTTTGGTGTGAGATGTCTCACTTTAGTTTTTAGGACTGTGCAGTTATTTTGTTTTGTTTTACAAACTGTGCTAGTGCAGCATTGTGAATATTTGCACATTTTTAGTGTTGTTGCACTTTATTATTTTGGCACTAATTTGTATCTCACAAGGAAGACTCTGTGAGGGTGAGGTGTATTGACTTCATCGACACATGGATTGTAATATTGAACGTTAATTCGTTTATTTGACTATTCAATCCCGCACTGAAGTCTTCCTATCACTTATTAAATTTTACTGTATTGTATGCTTTAGTAAGGGTTTTTTTTTCCTGTTGCTGCGCTGTACAGATTGTTAAACATTCAGGATATAGAACTTGCTTTTTTCAGTTCTTGTTATTGTTCTATAAAGACTCAGGTTTTGTCAACCTTTTAAATCAAGTGGCAAATTAAAGAGTCTTCTTTTTAAAGATGCATTCAACGATTAATTGAATTGCTTACGGCTCTGATTTTAACCTAGACCATTTTGATTTCTGTTATTCCCTTCCCTATTGTTTTTAACCCTAATTGTACTACTTTATAATTAAATTGTAATTCATTCCCAAGTTTCCTAATGTTTCTACTTGTATGTGTAATTTAATTTATTCCTATGTTTTAGTTGTTTCATTTGTCATTTTAAGTCTGTCTTCCTTTACTCTGTAATTTTTATTAATCTGTACATCGCTTAGAATTCGGATTAAGCGATTAATCAAATGTAATAATAAACTTGAAACTTGAAACTTAATAATTTTGTGATTGAGACTGAGCAGTTCACAAATCCATTATTTAGCACTTGTTTATTTTCCTCCAGGTCTGTTATCGAGTGTTTGGGACAATATCCATCACACAATAGCTGAACTATTGATGCGATACCCTAATGGCCTCTTCTATCAAACCGCTAGCAGTTTTTAGCACAGAGAGCCACGCTGAATGGCCCACGCTGCTCCCGACACTCATAGAGTTCCTATGAGCATTGGGAGCAGTGTGGGCCTTTCAGCGCAGCTCTCTTCGCTAAAAACCTCTACAGCAGTTTAATAAAAGAGGCCCTAATATTATCATTATGGAGGATTTTAATTTGCATTTTGAGGAATATAATGTTCCATGGTTAAGATGTTTTTCTGTGTTATTATTAGATCTTGATTTGCAACAATGGGTGTCTAAACCCATCCATAATGGTGGACATTTTTTAAATTTATTAATATCAACAGTTACTCTGAATTTTGGGATTTCACGTATTCAAGCTAACCCTGTATCGTGGACAGATCATTATGCTATATGGTGCATTGAATTCTCGGGGCAGAGACAAAAGAAGTAAGGTGGATCAGAGACTGGAAGAAGGTTAATATAGAAAATATGGGCCATTTGGGAACCTTATTTGGGGAAGATTTCTTGGAAAGAAAGTTAAATGAACAATCAGTAATGTGGAATGCTATTTTCTCTAATAAGGTAAAACTAAACTAAACCTTAAGTTTGTATACCGCATCATCTCCATAAAGATAGAGCTCAGCACTGTTTACAGGTAATTCAATAAATGAGGGAAGGACATAATAAGAAATTAGAGGTTATGAAGAGGATAGCTAGCTTTACATTTTGGAGAAAAGCCAGGTTTTCAGATGCTTTTGGAATAATTGGAATGAGCCTAGGTTCCGCAGCGGGGCAGGGAGGTTATTCCAAAGCTCAGTGAATTTATCTGCATACATGACGCCTTTTAATGAGGGGAAAGATAGTTTGAGTTTGTGGTCGGATCTGGTAGTGTCAGGTCTTGAAGAATTCCAGGATAATGAGATTAAGGGAGGAAGAATTCCATGTAGGATCTTGAAAATTAGGCAGGTACATTTAAAGTGAATCCTAAAAATCACCGGAAGCCAGTGTTGTTTTGACAGAAGCGGGGAAACATGATCGAATTTGCTTTTTGCAAAGATCAACCTAGCCACAGTGTTCTGGATCCGCTGAAGTCTTTGAAGATTTTTCTTGGTTAGACTTAGATAGATGGAATTACAATAGTCCAGTCTGGAAAGAATGATTGATTGTACAAGGACAGCAAAATGTTGTTGGCGGAAGCAGGATCTCACTTTCCTCAACATGTGAAGAATAAAAAACATTTTTGTTACTTAGGATTTTAATAGGAAGGTGTCCTTGATGAGTAAGCAATGGTACCATGAGGAGCTCAAAGTAACAAAACGCCAATTAAGATGATTAGAGAATTAATGGTTTAAAAATAGATCAGAAGAAACTAAAAAACAGTATCTGGAATTGCAAAAATACTACACTTCCCCCTCCCCATTCGTGGTTTTGGTAATCGCGGTTTCACATATTTGCGATTTTTTGGGGGAGGAGGAAAAAAAGAAAAAAAAAAACCATCGTTAAGTCTTCTTTTTTTGCTTTCCTAACTTGCATATTGTACCCTTCTCCCTCCGGATTTGCGGGGGATAGGGGCAGAGCCGGACCGCGAATGGCGAAAAACCGCGACTATATGGCTCTGAACCACCCCCGCATCCCTCCCGCCTTTCCGGCCTTACCTGGTGGTCTAGCGGGCTTTCGGGCCAGGAGCAATCTTCCTATGCTCCTGCCCCTTGCAGATCGCCATTAGGAAATAGCTGTAGGGAGTTCCCATCATAGTCTCGAGAGATTACGGGAACTCACAGCAGCCATTTCCTAATGGCGATCTGCACGGGGCAGGAGCGTAGGAAGATCGCTCCTGCCCTGAAAGCCCACTAGACCACCAGGTAAGGCTGGAAAGGCGGGAGGGATGCGGGGGTAGGTCAGAGCCATATATTCACAGTTTTTCGCCATTCACGGTCCAGCTCTGCCCCTATCCCCGCGAATCTGGAGGGAGAAGGGTACAATATGCAAGTTAGGAAAGCAAAAAAAGAATATTTAAGAACATAAGAATTGCCGCTGCTGGGTCAGGCCAGTGGAAAATGCTAGTAACTCAGGCAAATTATTTAAATTGGTTAAAGAACAGGATCAATTTGACAGTGAATGACATAATAAATTATTTCCACAATAAAGTACAAGGCTTTTGTGGTAGTTTTCCTGTAAGGATTGATAATTTAGATCAGCAACCAGCAATGCCAAGCATGTTTGCTAGTTCACTAACAAACACAAATTGATTCAAGGCATGAAGCAACCTTGTAATAGATTAGATCCTATCCTGTTGAATTGGGTGAAGATGGCAAAGCAGGGGTTGAGCCCATTATTGCTGGTAATAATTAATAACAGCCTGTGTGAAGGTGTGATTCCCACAAAATGCAAGTATTTGGCCAATTCTGAAGTTGCCTGTTTTCGGTGCAAATACTGCTAAAAATTACAGACCCGGGGGGGAGGGGCCTTAGGTGCCTGAGCCAATCAGGTCCTTAGGTCCTTCCCAGTTCATTGGCTTGGGCACATAAGGCCCCTCCCAGAATATACTGGGAAGGGGAAGGCCTGCCATTTTAAAGAGGCGGGCCTGCCGGCAGGAGGGAAAGCACATTCCTCCTGTTGCTCTTCATTAGAAGGTACCAGGGGGAGGAGGGCATCCCTCCTGCCAAACCTTTCCCTTGGTGTTAGGGGGATCGGTGGGAGGGAGGCACCGGAGTGGTGGCCCAAGACAGGAGGGAGTGGGCATCCTTCCTGTTGATCCTACAAGGGAGTGGGGGATCGGGGCTATGGGGATCTCGGCATGACCTTTTTTTTTTTTTCTTTTAATGGGCACAGATGTTATGCGTGTGTAATATACACACAACATCTGTGCCTATTAAAAAAAGCTGTTCTTCCTGCCCCAAACAGCTGAGCAGCAGGGGGGAGTCCGCAGCTTAGTTGATCGGTGCAGGGAGAGCAGCTTGACAGAAGGGAACAACTGTGCTTGGCGATTGCTCTTCTGCATAAGCGCCAGGCACAGTTTCTTCAACCTTTTACTGGCAATTCTCTGCACAAATAGCATGCACATAAGAGCATCGCTAGTAAAAGAAAAATTGCTCCCAGAGCTTTGTGCATCTGGGTCTCAGTTGGAAGACTCTAGATCCCGGAAAATGGGCACTGTCTCACGAGGTGTTCAACTGCATTATGAGCTGGTGGGGACGCCTGACATTCAATTTGATGGTGTCAGTGATTAGCAAGAAAACAGCTAAATTCTTCAATCGAAGATGTGAGCCAGGAAGCAAAGTCTTGGATGCCCTAGTGCAGCCGTGGCTAACGGCAGAACTCCTATATATGTTCCTTACGTGGCTCATGACAGGCAGGGTCCTAAGGAGAATAATGTTGCACCCAGAGAAGGTAGTTCTAGTCACATCAGACCGGCTGAGTCGTCCATGGTATGCAAATCTTATCTGTCTAAAGAAGGACCAAGGACTCAGACTTCTGAACCTCCTGAGGTTGCTCACGCAGGACCCAATTGCCCTGGAGGATCCAGACCGCTTTGGGCACACAGCCTTAATGCACAAAGACTATTCAGACTTGTTAATTGCTACCCTTTTAAGATTCAAGAAACAGTTAACCTATATGACGGCCTGGAAGTGATTCCAGGTTTGGTTTCCAGGTGAGGAGTATGGACCCTGTCATGGTCCTGATTTCCATAGTGCTAGCATTCCTGCAAGAAGGCTTGGCGGTTGGCTTCCTTACCATAATGCAGAATCAGTGGGAGCCCTGAGTTTGCAGAACCCCGATGACCCCGCCAACCCATCCCCCTGCACAGCATCTTTCCATCTCTTCCTCCCAGCCCCCATGTGCAGCAGAACCCGATGACCCCGCCAACCCATCCCCCTGTGCAGCATCTTTCCATCTCTCCCTCCCAACCCCCATGTGCAGTAGAACCCCGATGACTCCGCCAACCCATCCCCCTGCGCAGCATCTTTCCATCTCTCCCTCCCAGCAGAACCCCGCCGACCCTCCCACCACGAGGCTGACATGCCTCCATTCGAAACAGCAGCAGCGGCAACACTGAACAGGCTGCCTTTCCCGCTGGGGCTTTCCCTCTGCTGCCATGCTACTCATGACACGGCGGCAGAGGGAAGGCCTTGGCGGGGAAGGCAGCAAAGCAGCCTGTTGTGTTCTGCCACCGTTGCTGTTTCGAACAGAGGTATGTCGGCCTCGCGGTGGGAAGGTTCAGGATTCTGCTGTGCAGGATGGGAAGGAGGGATGGAAAGATGTTGCGAAAGGGGATCTCTCGTGGCTTGGCTGTCAGAGGGGGCTGGGGATCCCTGCAAAAATGGCTTGTAATACTGTGCATTCGCAGTGTGTCCCTCATGAACTGAATGACACACCTGGGAGACTACTTCAAAGGATATTAAAAGTTAAACAGTTTTACTTGTACAGTGTTCCCCTGGTCGTTTTTGCGGTTGGCGGTTCGCATCCCCGGTCAATCACGGTATTTTCTGACCGTGAATCACTGACAAGGAGAGGACAGCTGGAGTGGCAGGAGAGAGCAGCCGCATCTCTCCTGACACGCATCTCCTGATTGGTAAGGTCCGACTTAGTGCAGGAAGAAGCAGTCGGAGCATACAGCAAATGATTTCCTGCACTCGCCGGCGCTCCGGCTGCTCTCTCCTGCCTCTCCCGCTACCCTCTCCAGTCTCCCCCATGAAAAACCATATTCGAGGTTTTCCAAGATTCCGGGGATTCCTGGAACGGAACCCCCGCGAATGTCGGGGGAGTACTGTATTTTGTTGTTCATGTTGTACACTGCATGCCTTAATAAAACGATGATTTCAGATGTCATTTTTTTTTTTGCTTCTCCCCTGCGCTGCGCTCATCTCTCATCTGATGGCAACATTAAGAAGTACATGTCGCAACTTTCAAACGTATAGATTAGATTTCCAGTGTTAGTGCATTTTCAAGAGAAAAAAATAGTTGCCATGATTTAGGAATCAACCCTCGTAGATAGCTGCTTCTTTGTACTTACGTTCTAGGTACATAGATTGTAGTGTGAAAATTTGATTACATAAAAATGCATTTACAACCATAGCTGTTTTGCTAGCTTTCTGTGGCCCCCTCTTATGAAGCTGCGTTATGCTTTTTTATTGCCAGCTGCGGCGGTATTAGCTCCAATGCTCTTAAAAATTCTACGAGCGTCAGAGCTTTTATTGCTGTGGCCGGTGATAAAAAATCCTAACGGGGCTTCATAAAAGGGGGGGTATGTTAGTCTCAATATAATGAGTAAAATAATAATTTGCATAAGTTGTATGTATGACATAGTGCAGTGATCTGTTCTTAATATATATATGTTCGTGTTTCAGTGCTTCAGTGTGACCACTTTCTCCAGTTGCTTATGACTGATGATGTTGAAACCGGAATTACAGTTATGTCTGTATTACAGAACATTTTAAGAGTTAACAGGTTGGTTGACTGATTAACTCAAGTTGATGATTGATTAATCCATCAGGTAACCGGCTAAGAAGCCTTCTCCGCTGGAGCGTCCTCCGGTCTCAGTAGCAGCGAGCCCAGTCCTGCCGACCTCAAGGCGCCCGCGGAAACGCTCCGCCCCTATTGAGGTGAGCCCCTCGACCTCGGGTTCCTCCTCCTCGGGGCGTCGAGTGGCACCACAGGTACTGCAGAAGATAAAAGCGGTACCGGTGCCTTCGCTGGACGAGCGGATTGCTGCCGTTCTGCAGGTGCAACTTAAAGAGCAGTTGCAACAGCTCCTTCCTGCTCTATTGGCACCGAACCTTCCAGTCCTGGTCCGGTCTGAGCCACCGGTACCGACAGTGGAGCAGCCTCTATTGTCCGCGTCCACTTTGTCGGTACCGGTACATTCTGCTTCCTCGGTCTCCATGCTTCCTCGGTCTCCTGGCACCGGAACCGAGAGCTCTACACCAGGCTGTGCAAACTTCGGCACCGATGCAGCCCTTAACATCTCCCGGTACGCTTCCTTGAGGTCGGGTAAGTCGACACACAAAACCCGACACCGGGAACCCTCCACACCGGAGTCCCGGGATCGCAGCTTCCAAGTTAGGGATCCTGATCTGTGGGGTGACTCCGAAGTGCCTCTTCTCTCTGAGGGGGAGTGTTCATCGGGTGACGAGGATCCTTCTGTTTTAGATCCGTCCTCTAAGCCTGATGCCACCTCTTTCACCTCTTTCTTGAAAGAGATGTGTGAATCTCTTTCTATTCCCTTGGAGGCTGAGTCCAAAAAATCCAAAGCGTTCCTGGATGCACTGGATTTTGACCAGCCTCCAAGGGAATTTCTAAAATTACCCCTCCACGATATCTTGAGAGAGACTTTTTACAAGAATCTGGAGACACCTTTGACTATCCCAGGAGCCCCTCGTAAATTGGACTCTTTGTATAAAGTCATACCCATTCCTGGTTTTGACAAACCGCAACTTCCACATGAGTCTCTTTTAGTGGAATCCACACTTAAAAAATCCACAGGAGCTAGTGTGTATGCCTCAGTCCCTCCTGGCAGAGAAGGTAAGGCCATGGATAAATTTGGCAAAAGGTTGTACCAGAATGCGATGTTGGCTAACAGGTCAGGGAATTATGCCTTTCATTTTTCTTTTTATCTAAAGCATCTCATTCAAAATCTGACTGCTTTTGAAAAATATCTCCCTGACCGCAAAAAATCTGCCTTTCGCCAATGTTCTTCCTCTCTTCTACAGCTTTGGAAATTCATGGTCCGGTCGATCTACAACACATTTGAACTGACCTCTCGAGCCACGGCCATGTCTTTTGCCATGCGTCGTCTGGCATGGCTCAGAGTCTCAGAACTTGATGTCAACCATCAAGATCGCCTAGCTAATGCTCCTTGCCTCGGCAATGAGCTCTTTGGAGAATCCATGGACTCCACTACGCAAAAACTATCTGCCCATGAGACTAGATGGGATACTCTTCTAAAAACTAAAAAGAAGACCCCCACCAGCCCGGCCTTTTCGGCAACAATCGGCCTACCAACGCCGCTATGTGGCTCGTCCTTTGCCACCAGCTCCTCAACAGCCTGGACGTCAGCGCCCACAACAACGGCAAACTCCTAGGCCAGCACAGCAACAACAGGTGAAGCCTCCTCCACCACAAAAGTCTACCCAACCCTTTTGACTTGGTTCTCCAGGGCATAGCCAGTGTTCTACCATCTGCCCATCTTCCACGACCCATAGGAGGACTTCTTGCTTTCTACATCAGCCGTTGGGAAATCATCACCTCGGATCAGTGGGTCCTCAACATCATCCGCCACGGCTCTTCTCTCAACTTTCAGACTCTTCCTACCCAAAGTCTGCCAAGAGAGTCTGCTTTGAACACTCCTCAGTCTTCCCTCCTTCTTCAAGAGGTTCAATCCCTCCTCCTTCTGAACGCCATAGAGGAAGTTCCTCTAGATCAAAAAGGGCAGGGATTCTACTCCCGTTATTTTTTGGTCCCCAAAAAAACAGGAGATCTCAGACCCATCCTAGATCTTTGCGATCTCAACAAATGCTTGGTCAAAGAGAAATTCAGGATGCTTTCTTTGGCCACTCTTTACCCTCTTCTCACTCAAGGCGACTGGCTATGCTCCCTTGATCTCAAAGAGGCATATACTCACATACCGGTCAATCTGGCCTCCAATACAATACAAGGTGCTGCCCTTTGGTCTTGCCTCCTCTCCAAGAGTGTTCACCAAATGTCTGATTGTGGTGGCTGCCTTTCTACGCTCTCACCACCTTCAGGTCTTTCCTTACCTGGACGACTGGTTAATCAAGGCCACTTCCTCTCATAGAAACATAGAAACATAGAATATGATGGCAGAAAAGGGCTACAGCCCATCAAGTCTGCCCACTCTGCTTACCCACCCCCTGCCTATGCCCTAATGACCCAATTTCCATATCTTGACCCTCGTAGGGATCCCACATGGGTATCCCATTTATTCTTAAAGTCTGGCACGCTGTCTGCCTCGATCACCTGCACTGGAAGCTTGTTCCAATGATCAACCACTCTCTCTGTGAAGAAATACTTTCTGGTGTCGCCATGAAATTTTCCGCCCCTGAGTTTGAGCGGGTGCCCTCTTGTGGCCGAGGGTCCCTTGAGAAAGAAAATATCATCTTCCACTTCGACACGTCCCGTGAGGTACTTAAATGTTTCGATCATGTCTCCCCTCTCCCTACGTTCCTCAAGAGTGTAGAGCTGCAATTTGTTCAGTCTCTCTTCGTACGAGAGACCCTTGAGCCCCGAGATCATTCTGGTGGCTGTCCGTTGAACCGATTCAATTCTGCGCACATCTTTACTGTAATGTGGCCTCCAGAATTGCACACAGTACTCCAGATGAGGTCTCACCATGGCCCTGTACAACGGCATTATGACTTCAGGCTTTCGGCTGACGAAACTTCTATTGATACAACCCAATATCTGCCTTGCCTTAGATGAAGCCTTCTCCACTTGATTGGCAGTTTTCATGTCTGCACTGATGATTACTCCTAAATCTCGTTCTGCTGAAGTCCTAGTTAAAGTTTCTCCGTTCAAGAAGTACGTCATGCATGGATTTCCGCTTCCGAGGTGCATGACCTTACATTTCTTAGCATTGAAGCCTAGCTGCCAGGTTGAGGACCAACTTTCCAATGTAAGCAGGTCCTGCGCCATATAATTCTGTAAACTGCATTCACTTACTATATTACATAGTTTGGCGTCATCGGCGAATAGTGTTATTTTACCTTGAAGCCCTTGAGTCAGATCCCCTATGAATATGTTGAAAAGGAGTGGACCCAGGACCGAGCCCTGCGGCACTCCACTGGTCACTTCCGATGTTTTAGAGAGGGTACCATTAACCACCACCCTCTGAAGTCTGCCACTCAGCCAATCATTGACCCATGCAGTTAGTGTCTCTCCTAACCCCATTGATTCCATCTTGCTTAGCAGCCTGTGGTGTGGGACACTGTCAAAAGCTTTACTGAAGTCCAGGTACACGACGTCCAAAGACTCTCCCAAGTCCAAATTTCTTGTTACCCAGTCAAAGAAGCTGATGAGATTGGATTGGCAGGACCTACCCTTGGTGAATCCATGCTGACTGGGATCCCGAAGATTCCCTTCATTCAAGATCGTGTCCAATTTGCTTTTAATTAGTGTTTCCATGAGTTTGCACACTATTGATGTGAGACTCACCGGTCTATAATTCGCAGCCTCTGCCCTGCAACCCTTTTTATGCAGAGGAACGACATTAGCTAATTTCCAGTCCAGGGGAACTTTCCCCTTACTTAGGGAGAGATTGAATAGCTCAGCCAACGGTTTCGCTAGGACATCGCTCAATTCTCTGAGCACTCTTGGGTGCAAATTGTCTGGTCCCATGGCTTTGTTCACCTTGAGTCTTGCCAGTTCACTGTAAACTTCACCTGGTGTGAACTCAAAATTCTGAAACGGGTCTTCTGTGCTTTGTGTTGCCTTCAACTGCGGACCGTGTCCCGGTGCCTCACAGGTGAAGACTGAGCAGAAGTATTCATTCAGTAGTTCGGCTTTATCGGAATCTGCTTCCACGTAACTTCCGTCCGGTCTTCTAAGGCGTACTATCCCGCCTGTGTTCCTTTTTCTATCACTAATATACCTGAAGAAGGATTTGTCCCCCTTTTTAATGTTTTTTGCCAGAATTTCTTCCACTCGAAGTTTTGTCTCCCTAACTGCCATTTTGACCGCTGTAGACCTGGTCCTATATTCTACTTTTGCCTCTCTTTTCTCCGTGCGCTTGTAGGAGAGAAACGCTTTTTTCTTCTCCTTAATGAGGTGCGAGATCTCCGCGGTGAACCATTGGGGTTTATTGTTTCTTTGTCGTTTATTTACTGATTTTATGAAGCGGCTAGTTGCTTCATGTATGGTTGATTTCAGTGTTAACCACTTAGCTTTTACATCATCGGTCTCCGCTTGGTCCTGCAGCGTCTGATGAACGAAATCTCCCATGCGTGCGAAGTCTGTGCCCCGGAAATTGAGTACCTTTGTTTTCGTGTTTGATCTAGGGAAGCCTTTCCTAAGGTTGAACCATACTATGTTGTGGTCGCTGGAGGCTAGCGTATCTCCTACTGAGACCTCTGAGACGCTTTCCCCTCTCAGACAGTGCACCTGGCCACCAACCAAACCATCCTGTTTCTACAACTCCTGGGATTCGAGATCAATCTACCCAAATCTCATCTCATCCCCACTCAGAGACTTCAATTCATTGGAGCGGTGCTGGACACAGTCCTCATGAGAGTGTTCCTGCCGTCCAACCGTCTTCAAACGCTTCAATCTCTATGTCAGCAGGTGCTTCCACAACGTTCCATCTCTGCCAAACAAATGATGATACTTTTGGGTCACATGGCCTCGACAGTTCATGTCACACCCTTCGCACGTCTTCACCTGCGCACTCCTCAATGGACCCTAGCTACTCAGTGGTCCCAAGCGACGGATCCTTGCTCACGACACATCTTTGTGACATCATCTCTGCGTCAATCTCTACAATGGTGGTTGATATCCTCAAATCTCTCCAGAGGTCTTCTGTTCCATCTACCTCCTCATCAACTTGTCATCACCACCGACGCCTCCCCTTATGCCTGGGGAACTCATTTGAACGAGTTCCAAACTCAAGGTCTTTGGACAGCCCTGGAAAAGAAGCATCACATCAATTTCCTGGAACTCAGAGCGATGTTTTATGCCCTCAAGGCCTTCCAACATCTTCTCTTTCCTCAAGTCCTACTACTGTGCACAGACAATCAAGTTGCGATGTACTACATCAACAAGCAGGGTGGGACAGGCTCTCGCCTCTTGTGCCAGGAAGCCCAGAAGATTTGGGCTTGGGCCACAGATCACCAATTATTCCTGAAAGCTATCTACATTCAGGGAGAACGGAATTCCTTAGCGGACAATCTCAGCCGAATTCTCCAGCCTCACGAGTGGACTCTCGATCCTTTAACTCTACAGTCCATCTTCGCTCAATGGGGCACTCCTCAGATAGACCTCTTTGCAGCTCCTCACAATCACCAGCTGCCCCTCTTCTGCTCCAGACTATACTCCCCTCACCGTCTGGCAGCGGATGCATTTCTCCTAGATTGGTCCAATCTGTTCCTGTATGCTTTCCCTCCTCTGCCTCTCATGTTACGAACATTATTCAAGCTCAAGAGGGAACAAGCCACCATGATTCTCATCGCTCCACGGTGGCCCAGGCAACATTGGTTCTCCCTTCTACTTCAACTCAGTTCCAGGGAGCCTATTCTTCTTCCACTGTTTCCTTCTCTGCTTACACAGCATCAGGAGACCCTTCTGCATCCCAACCTCCAGTCTCTGCACCTGACAGCTTGGTATCTCTCGGGTTGAATTCAACTGATCCTCTTCTGTCCCAGCCCGTTCGTTCTATTCTGGATGCCTCCAGGAAACCGTCCACTCTGCAATGTTACCATCAGAAGTGGACACGGTTTTCTTCCTGGTGTTTGCTTCATCATCATGATCCCACTTCCCTAGCAGTGGAGACCTTGTTAGATTATCTTCTTTCTTTGTCTGACTCTGGTCTCAAGCCTAGTTCCATCAGAGTTCACCTCAGCGCTGCTTTTCATGAGCCAGTTCATGGTAAACTTCTCTCAGCTCATCCTTTAGTTTCCAGATTCATGCGGGGTCTTTTCAATCTGAAACCACCTCTTAAGCCTCTTCCTGTAGTCTGGGATCTCAATGTGGTTCTCTTTGCCTTAATGAAACCTCCGTTTGAACCTTTGGCTAAAGCTCCTTTCAAGTTCCTTACTTGGAAAGTGCTCTTCCTTATTGCTCTTACCTCTGCCAGGAGGGTCAGTGAGCTACATGCACTAGTTGCGGATCCACCTTTTATAGTCTTTCATCATGACAAGGTGGTTCTGCGTACACATCCAAAGTTTCTCCCTAAGGTTGTCTCTCAATTCCATCTCAACCAATCCATTGTTCTGCCTGTCTTCTTTCTGAAACCTCACTCTCATTCTGGAGAACAGGCTCTGCATACTTTGGACTGTAAGCGGGCTTTAGCTTACTATTTAGACCGTACTAAGCCCCACAGATCATCTCCACAACTCTTTCTGTCCTTTGATCCGAATAAATTGGGACGTCCTGTTTCTAAACGTACGTTGTCCAATTGGCTTGCAGCGTGCATTTCATTCTGTTATGCTCAGTCCGGACTGACACTGGAAGGTTCTGTCACGGCCCATAGAGTTCGAGCTATGGCAGCATCTGTGGCTTTCCTCCGTTCCACTCCTATTGAGGAAATCTGCATGGCTGCTACTTGGTCCTCAGTTCATACTTTTACATCTCATTATTGTCTGGATGCATTCTCCAGACGGGATGGACACTTCGGCCAATCTGTTTTGCAAAATTTGTTTTCCTAATGGCCAACCTTCCCTCCATCCCTCTTTTTGTTAGCTTGGAGGTCACCCATCAGTCAAGAATATGCTGCCTGCTTGTCCTGGGATAAAGCACAGTTACTTACCGTAACAGGTGTTATCCAGGGACAGCAGGCAGATATTCTTGCGTCCCACCCACCTCCCCGGGTTGGCTTCTTAGCTGGCTTATCCTAACTGGGGACCGCGCACCTCCGTCGGGCGGGAAAGCACTCGCGCGTGCGGCCTGCTAGAACTTTCCAAGTTCTTAGAATGCAATCACTCTAAAAGTGTCCGTACCGGGGCTCCATCGGTGCCGTCACCCATCAGTCAAGAATATCTGCCTGCTGTCCCTGGATAACACCTGTTACGGTAAGTAACTGTGCTTAATGTAAAGCCTCCTAAAATTACAATTCTAGTCATTACTTGTGTATTTGGTATGTAAATGTTAGCTCTCACTTTACAGAATTGCCCCCATACACCCTAATTCTTTATATGGCACTCAAAATAGCACAGCTAAATATGGGCATAACCCCAATTTGCACACTCAATTTAATTGATAAATGAGCCAATTAGGGCTATTAATTGGGCAATAATTAACATTAATTTAAATTTATGTACACATCTTTAGGTCCTGGGATCTGTGCATAAATTTTATATGCAGATCCGAAAAGGTGGTGCAGCCTTGGGAGAGGCATTGTTGGATCAGGGCCATTCCTGGAATTTGCATACACTTCTCCCTCCGTATTCGCTGTGATAGGGGATTAACAGATCCGCGAATACAGAAAATCCGCAAATAACTTTTTCATATGTTATTCGCTGTTTTCTATTAAAAACCATCGTGAATAAAGTAAAACCGCGAATAACCTGGCGGGAGACCTGGCCTGGTCCTGAAGGAGAGGCAAAACACGGTGAAGAAAGTGCTTGGAATCAGCGATTTTTCTTTGCAAACTGATGCCATTTGGGGGGGAGGAGTCAACAAACTAAAAACCGTGAATAATCAAAACCGTAATTGCTGAAACTGCGAATACGGAGGAAGAAATGTACAGTGTTATAGAATTAGGCATGGATCCCAGCGCCAAATGCTATTTTATAAATGCCAAACTCTGAATGCTATTTATAGAACAGTGCTTAACGCTTTTAATAATAACTTTATTTTTTTATACCGCATAACCAAAAGTTCTAGGCAGTTTACACTAAAAAGAGCTGGACAATCAGCGAAATACAATACAGTGTTCCCCCGGTCGTTCGCGGTCGGCGGTCCCGGTTATTCGTAGTATTTTCCGACTGCGAACCGCTGACAAGGAGAGGGCAGTGGGAGAGGCAGGAGAGAGCAGCCGGAGTGCCGGTGAGTGCAGGAAATCACTCGCTGTATGCTCCGACTGCCTCTTCCTGCACTAAGTCGGGCCTTATCCAATCAGGAGCTGCTTTGACACGCAGCTCCTGATTGGTAAGTCCGACTTAGTGCAGGAAGAGGCAGTCGGAGCATACAGCGAGTGATTTCTTGCACTCGCCGGCGCTCTGGCTGCTCTCTCCTGTCTCTCCCGCTACCCTCTCCAGTCTCCCCAATGAAAATCCATATTCGCGGTTTTTCAAGGTTCGCGGGGGTTCCTAGAAAGGAACCCCCGTGAATATCGGGGGAGTACTGTAATACAGTAAAAAATACAAATACAGTGGTACCTTGGATTACGAGCATAATCCGTTCCAGGAGCATGCTCGTAATCCAAAATGCTCGTTTATCAAAACAAAGTTCCCCATAGACAATAGTGGCAACAGCAACGATTGGTTCCAGAACCCAGGGTCTGTACCTGTCGGGGCCGGGTGCTGCAGCGCCGTCTCCTCCGTCTGCCTCCTCTGTCCGTCATCGGAAGAAGAACCCGACAGTGCCGCTTTGGGGGGATGCCAGCTGCCGGAGAACCCCACAGTGCTGCTTTGGGGGGGGGGGGATGCCAGCCGCCGGAGAACCTCGCAGTGCCTTCAGAGGGATGCCTCCTCCATCTGCCTGCCATCCCTCCACATAGGATGCCCCTCGCATGCTGGAGAGCCCCCACCTGAGCCCATGCAGCCGAGCGCCGCCCCACCCGTACGCCGCGCACAATACGCCGATGATTGACGCTGTGCATGTCACACGCAACGCACAGGAGGGACAGCACCCGGCTGCGCAGGCACAGACAGAGGTCCTCCAACCTGCGGAAGGCACCCGATGTAGAAGGCTGGCCGGAAGATGGAAGAGGAATCCCCTGTAAGTGCTCGTTGATCGGGGCAGTGCTTGGTTTGCGAGTCAAAAGTTTGCTGAGTGTTTTGCTCGTCTTGCAAAACACTCACAAACTGGGTTACTTGCAAACCGAGGTACCACTGTATTTGTAAAATAGAATTTCAATAATAAAACTCTCATTAAGTAATAAACTTATTGAACAAAGTGATCTTAATTAATTTCTGAAAACAGCAATAGGATAACATAGCTTGCTGAATACATTTACCTAACCAATATTATTGCCTACCAGCTTGAAATGCTAGGGTCCTATCTAAGAAGGGCTTCTATCTACACCCATTAATTTTTGGATAAGCAAATAAGTAGAAGTTTCTAGTTTCTCTTGATGGTCTATGCAACACAAAATGAGCAAAAAGGTAAGCTGGAGACAATCCCGATATCAGCATAAAGCAGATACTGGAAAATCTGAATAATACTCTTGCCTCCAAAGGCAGCCAATCATCAGTTCCTGTTCTATGTGAGCTATTACAGCCCTGACAAAATAGCAATGTGGCTGTGAAACTATCGTCAGCTGGCTGCACATAGTTGCCTTTAGTTGTTTGACCAGTTTTGAACTGCTATGCACTCTTGAAGTTCTTCATCACTTTATTTTGTAATTGCACTTTGCAATTGTCTCTGCAACAAAAGTTTGTTACACCTGTGATGTGTGGTAGAGTGGGTTTCCCTCACCGTATTATGGAGGCTTTTTCTTTGCTTTGACATGCATTGCTTATGAGCCTAGCATTCTTCGTGTTTTGGGGAGTTTTTGAATTGGTAATTTTAAATTTGTTAATGTAAATTGAATTATAGTGTTTTCTTTATTTTTGCTAGCACGGTGTTATTTCAAGTGGATGAAAGCATTCTTCACTGCATCCTGGATGAACTTGTATTTAAACTTTCATCTGCAACCAATCCTGTGATAGGAAATGCTGCTACAAAATCATTGCTTGTAATGGTGGAGTCCCATCAACCACTAGTGGAACTGCTGCGCATGCGGTACAGAGGTGAGGCAGCTCATAAAAATGCTAGAACTCCCCTGCAAAGGAGTTGGAAAAGGCCAGTTCCAGTGGTTGTTGCTCTTCTACAGTAGTCTAAAAAAATTTAAGTTTCTTCTTTCACACCAGCTATTGTTTCACAAGTTCATATTACCTCCTTATTCTGGATAAAATAAAAATTAGCAGTGTCTAAAACGGATCTTTCTTTCCCTTTTCAAGTGCATTTCGCTCAGGCTATAGTGTCTTTTCGGGGGGGGGGAGCATGTACAAACAAACCTGTAAACAGTAGTGTAGCCAGCCCTGCAATCTAGAGGGGCCTAGGGGTGGACTGGGGGGGCAAAGAATTCCTCTCACCCCAACTTCCACCTCCACTCAAGCATGCTAACAATACCTTTGCTAGTAGTGATACCAACTCCCAACAGCCAAATTACTAAAGTGCCGCTGCTCCCCACTGCTTTCTTTCTGCTCCGAGCATTTGTGAAAAGTCCCGACATGCTTGAAGCAGGAAGGAAACAGTGGTGAGCAGTGGCACTGTAGTTATTTAGCTGGCGAAGCTCAGCATCCCCACCAGTAAAGGTAAAAGATGGTGCTGGAGTTCTAGCCCCTGGGGCTATGCTTCTGCCTGTATGTATGAATAAAGATGGAGCAAAGAAAACTGGAAGGATCAAACTGAAGGCAATTAGGTGAGAACTCATGGCAGTCATTCGGCTAGCAGCTTTGCGCCAAGCAGGAGCGCTGGAACACACCGAAGAGTGAGTGGAAAATATGAAAAAGGATCTGCAACTAAACATAAGAACATAAGAATTGCCACTGCTGGGTCAGACCAGTGGTCCATCGTGCCCAGCAGTCTGCTCACGCGGCGGCCCTCTGGTCAAAGACCAGCGCCCTAACTGAGACTAGCCATACCTGCATACGTTCTGGATCAGCAGGAACTTATCTAACTTTGTCTTGAATCCCTGGAGGGTGTTTTCTCCTATGACAGACTCCGGAAGAGTGTTCCAGTTTTCTACCTGGAATACTGCGTCCTGCGTTGGTCTCCATACCTAAAGAAGGATATAAAACTGCTAGAGAGGGTGCAGAGACGAGCAAAAAAGCTAGTGAAAGGTATGGAGAACCTGGACTACGAGGAACAACTTGGGAGACTGGGGTTGTTCTCCCTTGAGAAGAGGAGATTGCAAGGAGATCTGATCGAGACTTTCAAAATACTGAAAGGATTCAACAAAATAGAGCAGGGGAAGCAGTTATTTACAATGGCCGATGTGACACGGACAAGAGGACATAAACTGAAGCTAAGGGGGGACAGATCTAGGACGAATATCAGGAAGTTCTGTTTCACGCAGCGAGTGGTGGACACCTGGAATGCTCTCCTAGAGGAAATAATTGCAGAATCCACCGTTCTAGGATTTAAGGGTAAACTAAAAGCACATCTCCTTAAGAGTGGCATAGAGTGATACAGGTAAGGGTAAATTAGATGCACATCTCCCTTGAGAAGCATACGGTGATAGGGGGACTAAAACTAGGCCAGGGTACACATGGTGGGACCTTCGCGTGTGCGGATCACCGGACTTGATGGACCCAGGGTCTGATCCGGAGATGGCAATTCTTATGTTCTACCACACTCACGTTCGTACGGAATATATCCCCTTTCAATGCAACTAAAATTCAATGCAAAGAAATGCAGAGTAATGCATTTGGGGATTAATAATCGGAAGGAACCGTATATGCTGGGAGGTGAGAGGCTGATATGCACGGACAGGGAGAGGGACCTTGGGGTGTTAGTGTCTGAAGATCTAAAGGCAAAAAAAACAATGTGACAAGGCGGTGGCTGTTGCCAGAAGGATGCTGGGCTGTATAAAGAGAGACGTAGCCAGTAGAAGGAAGAAGGTGTTGATGCCCCTGTACAGGTCATTGGTGAGGCCCCACTTGAAGTATTGTGTTCAGTTTTGGAGACCATATCTGGCGAAGGCCATAAGAAGACTTGAAGCGGTCCAGAGGAGGGCGACGAAAATGATAGGAGTTTTGCGCCAGAAGACGTCTGAGGAGAGACTGGAAGCCCTGAATATGTATATCTTAGATGAAAGGAGGGACAGGGGAGATATGATTCAGATGTTCAAATACTTGAAAGGTATTAACGTAGAACAAAATCTTTTCCAGAGAAAGGAAAATGGTAAAACCAGAGGACATAATTTGAGGTTGAGGGGTGGTTGATTCAAGAGCAATGTTAGGAAATTCTACTTTACGGAGAGGGTGGTGGATGCCTGGAATGCGCTCCCGAGAAAGGTGATGGAGAGGAAAACGGTGACGGAGTTCAAAGAAGCGTGGGATGAACACAGAAGATCTATAATCGGAAAATAATAGTAAATATTGAATAACTAAGGCCAGTACTGGGCAGACTTGCACGATATATGTCTGTATACAGTACTCCCACGATATTCACGGAGGTTCCATTCCAGGAACCCCCGCGAATGTTGAAAAACCGCAAATACGGTTTTTAGCAGGGGAGTCAGGAGAGGGCAGCTGGAGAAGCAGGAGAGGGCAGCCGGAGCGCCAGCAAGTGAAGGAAATCACTTATGATAAGCTCCGATCGCCTCTTCCTATACTAAAGTCGGGCCTCACCAATCAGGAGCTGCTTTGATACGCAGCTCCTGATTGGTGATACGCAGCTCCTGATGACTTCAGAGCCCTGGGTAGGAAGCTGAAGCAAACAGGTCCACAGGTGGTCTTCTCATCCATCCTCCCAGTTAGAGACAGAGGAAGAGCCAGGGAAGAACCCATCCAACGTACCAACGAGTGGCTTCGCAACTGGTGCATAGAGATGAACTTTGGATTCCTAGACCATGGAAAGGCACTCCAGGGACTGCAGGGACCGGACGGACTTCACCTGACCAGAAGAGGTAAAAACGTACTTGGCCACCGTCTAGCCCGCCTACTTCGCAGGGCTTTAAACTAGGTAAGTTGGGGGAGGGTATCCACTCACATTCCAGAGCAGTAAGGAATCATCCTGTGGAGGCGAGACACAACCGCTCTTCTGAGCCCAAGGTAAGCACCCATAATACGCATGACAGCCCTAGCAAACACAAGGGATGGAGGGCCATGTATGTCAATGCACACAGTTTAGGCAATAAAATTCTGCAATTGGAGACCGAGATAGTGAATGCCGACCTAGATGTGGTGGCGATATCCGAGACCTGGTTCACGGACTCTCATGGGTGGGATATGGCTATACCGGGTTACAGTTTACTTCGTTGAGACAGAGAGGGCAGATTAGGCGGAGGGGTAGCGCTATACATTAAAGAAGGCATCAAAACCACCAGAATCACGGACGTTAAGTACACCGGGGAATCCCTCTGGGTGAACCTGGCCAGAGGGAGAGAGAAATGCCTGTATCTTGGTGTAGTATATAGACCTCCAAGACAACCGGAAGACAAGGACACGGAACTAATCGAAGACATAGAAAATATTGCTCTACGGGGGGACGTTGTACTAATGGGAGACTTCAATATGCCGGATGTAGACTGGAGCACACCTTCAGCAACAACCAGCGGCAGCAAGAGGCTATTAGCCTCCATAAGGGGAGCACGCCTCAATCAAATGGTAATGGAGCCCACCAGGGCCCAAACGATCCTTGACCTAGTACTCACCAATGGGGAAAGCGTCTCAGAAGTCTTCGTGGGAGATAAGCTAGCCTCCAGCGATCATAACATGGTATGGTTCCACCTGAGGAAAGGTTTCCATAGATCAAACACTAAAACAAAGGTACTCAATTTCCGAGGAACAGATTTTGCACGCATGGGAGTTTTCGTCCATCAGGCGCTCCAGGACCAAACTAAGACAGGGAATGTGGAGGATATGTGGTCATCCCTAAATCTGTCATACATGAGGCAACCGGCCGTTATATAAAATCATCACATAAACGGCGAAGAAAAGACAAACCCCAGTGGTTCACCACAGAGATCTCACGTCTCGTTAAGGAGAAGAAAAACGCATTTGCTTCCTTCAAACGCACGGGGAAAAGTGAAGATCAACTGCTACACAGGATCAAGTCCACAGAGGTCAAAACGGCAGTCAGGGAGGCCAAACTTCGAGTGGAAGAAACTCTAGCAAACAACATTAAGAAAGGGGACAAATCCTTCTTCCGGTATATCAGTGACAGGAAAAAAAACACAGACGGGATAGTACTCCTGAGAAAAACGGACGGGAATTACGCAGAATCGGATCCCGAAAAGGCTGAACTACTGAATGAATACTTCTGCTCGGTCTTCACCTGCGAGGCGCCAGGGTCCGGCCCTCAATTGAAGCCACAGTCAAACACAAAAGACCCGTTTTGGAATTTTAAATTCACACCCAGTGAGGTTTACTTTGAGCTAACAAAACTCAAGGTGGACAAAGCCATGGGACCGGACAATCTGCACCCCAGAGTGCTCATGGAGATAGGTGATGTCCTTGCAGAACTGTTGGCCGAGCTATTCAATTTCTCACTGAGTACAGGGACAGTCCCCTTGGACTGGAAAACAGCTAACGTCGTTCCTCTGCACAAAAAGGGTTGCAGGACAGAGGCTGCAAATTACAGACCGGTGAGTCTGACATCAATAGTATGCAAACTTATGGAAACACTGATCAAACGCCAATTGGACACGGTCTTGGACGAAGGGAATCTACGGGACCCCAATCAACACGGATTCACCAAGGGTAGGTCCTGCCAATCAAACCTCATCAGCTTCTTTGACTGGGTAACAAAAAGACTGGACGAAGGAGATTCACTGGACATAGTGTACCTAGACTTCAGTAAAGCTTTTGACAGCGTCCCACATCGCAGACTGTTAAACAAGATGAAATCGATGGGGTTAGGAGAGACTCTAACGGCATGGGTCAATGATTGGCTGAATGGCAGACTTCAGAGGGTGATGGTTAACGGTACTTTCTCTGAGACATCGGAGGTGACCAGCGGGGTGCCGCAGGGCTCGGTCTTGGGTCCGCTCCTCTTCAACATATTCATAGGAGATCTGACTCAAGGGCTTCAAGGTAAAGTAACATTATTCGCCGACGACGCCAAACTATGTAATATAGTAAGCGAGAGCAATTTACAAGATAGTATGGCGCAGGACCTGCGTACATTGGAATGCTGGTCCTCAACCTGGCAGCTGGGCTTCAATGCTGGGAAGTGTAAGGTCATGCACCTAGGTAGCAGAAACCCGTGCAGAATTTATACCTTAAACGGGGAGACCTTGACCAGGACTTCAGCGGAACGAGATTTAGGAGTAATCATTAGTGCAGACATGAAATCTGCCAATCAGGTGGAGAAGGCTTCCTCAAGGGCAAGGCAGATGCTGGGTTGCATTCGTAGAAGTTTCGTCAGCAGAAAGCCTGCTGTCATAATGCCACTGTACAGGACCATGGTGAGACCTCATCTAGAATACTGCGTGCAATTCTGGAAGCCACATTACCGCAAAGATGTGCAGAGGGTTGAGTCGGTCCATAGGATGGCCACCAGAATGGTCTCAGGGCTTAAAGGTCTCTCGTACGAAGCAAGACTAAACAATTTGCAGCTCTACACTCTCGAGGAACGCAGGGAGAGGGGAGACATGATTGAGACGTTTAAATACGTCACCGGACGTAAAGAAGTGGAAGATAACATTTTCCTTCTCAGAGGCCCCTCAACCACAAGGGGGCACCCGCTCAAACTCAAGGGCGGGAAATTTCACGGCGACACCAGGAAGTATTTCTTCACGGAGCGAGTGATTGATCAATGGAACAAGCTTCCAGTACAGGTAATCGAGGCCAGCAGCGTGCCAGATTTTAAGAATAAATGGGATGCCCATGTGGGATCACTACGTGGGTCAGGGCAAAACATTGGCTAATCTTAAGGGGAGGGTCTATAGAGTGGGCAGACTTGATGGGCCTTGGCCCTTTTCTGCCGTCATCTTTCTATGTTTCTATGACCGGGACCGCGAATCGTGGACCGCAAATTTGCAGTGGAGCACTGTATGGCCTTTTGGTTGAGGATGGGCTGGAGAGGGCTTCAGTGGCTGGGAGGGTGTAGATGGGCTGGAGTGAGCTTTGACGGAGACTTCAGCAGTTGGAATCCAAGCACAATACCTGGTAGAGCTTTGGATTCTTGCTCAGAAATAGCTAAGAAGAAAAAAATTAAATAAAATTTAAATTGAATCAGGTTGAGCAGACTGGATGGACCATTTGAGTCTTTTTTTCTGCTGTCATCTGCTATGTTACTATGTAAGATCGCTCCTGCTCAGTTCACTATGGGACCACAAAGGAATTGAAAGGTACTTGGGGAAGGTAGGATGGAGGTAAAAGTTGTTAGAGGAGGCGAGAGAGATCCCTCCTGTCATGTCTTACCGTGAGACCGCCAAGGAATTCAAAAGGTATGAGGGGGAGGAGGGAGGTAAGTAAAACTTTTTAAAGTTGTCAGGGACAGGAGGCAGGAGGTCAGGTCTTGCGGCAGGCCAAGCGGAGGCCTGCAACAGGTCCAGAAGGGGGGGGGGGCGGGCACTGACCCGAATATAAGCTAAGACCCCCCATTTTTTTGGGCCCTTTTTTTAGCCCCCGAATCTCGGCTTATATTTGAGTATATACGCTAATTATAGTCCTTATCCTGCTACCAGGAGGAAAATGCCTTTCCACCTACAGGCTCACAGTTGCATCAAGGATAGTGCTGCTAAGTACCACTTCACATTCAGTCCGCCACCTAGAATCATTCTCCTTCTGTTTGTATATTTTTAATACAAGGTCATGAGCAAACATTTTACCTTGGGTTTTCTCCCATGTGGCAAATCATTGTCAATTAGTACAGCTGTGGCTAATCCATAGATACAGATATATACATAAATATAAATATTATTTTTGTCTACAAAAATAAAAAGTTAACTTGTTTATTAGAGTTATGCTGGCTGGGGATCAGACTTCTCCTTGCATACTTCAGTGTGTTCTCTGTTCTCACTGGTCATCAATTTCTGTTTTTGGAAAAGGAATATATTTCTGGGTTTCCCATCCTGTGATTATATACAAGCCATGTTTTTTCTTCTTTTGAAGCAAGTTTTTTTGCTAAGTTTGCCTCCATAGTATCACATTTTATGAACAAATCAGATATTTGAGTGCTCACAGTCTAGCTGTAACACTTTAATATTAACTATAGCAAAACCCCCAAGTCAAAATATCCTTAAAAGACACCAAGATATAAGTTGGGCATGCCCTAGGACATTGCAGGAAAGTTAACTCCCTAGCCTCCACCAAAAATATAGAAACCTCAAATTTAAATTTTTAAGATAAGGAGCACCCTCAGCGTAAGTTTGAAAGCTTTAAAGAGCGACTCAAAGAGCAGCTCTGGTGCTTAGAATAGCAAAGCCAGCAAACACTTGAGCAGAGATGACCACTCACTGCCAGCCGCACACCATCATCTGGGTGCTCCAGTGTGCTTTAAAGTGCAAGTCAAGTGCAAACAGTGTGCAATAAATAAATATATATAAAAGTGGAAAATAAAAAGTTCACTGTCCTGCAATGCCCCGAATGCCTAACCCACTGACCTGAACAGAGAATGAAAAAATGAAAAATTAGTCGCTTGTCCCTCCAGTTACTTAGCTGAATAAAAGTGCTGTAGTCAAATAGTAGCAAGGAGAGTCCAGCTTTAATATTAAAGCACACACCTAGTACATTGTTCAAAGAAATTTAAACAATAAGAGGAAATACTTTTGCTTGATGTTTGGTAAGGATTTCTGTTCACTTTTGGTGTGCTGCTATAAAACAAAGTAAATGTTTAATATTCTACATCCTTTGGATCCTTTTACTAAGCTGTGGTAAATGCTAGCATCCGCTTACTGAAATTTAACCTTTTCCTATTGTAATAAATTTTACGTTACGCTGGTTCCAATCGTAATTAGTTTAGCAAAGTTTTGTATTATTCACCGTTATCATTTACGGCTATTGTAAACATAATGTAAATAAGTCATAAGTCTGTAAATTCAAATATTTTGTGTTCCTGGCTCTTTATTAGTCCATACAGACTGTTTATCCACGATGGCAACAACATTTTTGGAATGCCCCGTCATCCGGGACACACGATAGGAAAAGGTTAAAAGGGCTAAATATGAGATTTTGCATTCACAAATCTTGGCTATTAATTTTAAAAAATTAGGAAATAAGTCATTTTACTGCTGCAGCTGTTCAATGGTGTGCTAAGGCCACTTTTTCTAGCACCTTTGTTAAAAAAAAGACCCCTTAATTTATTTATTTTGGCTATAATGAGTTTTGCTAAGAAGCAAAACTGCAACATAAGGACTTTTACTTTATGCATCTAAGTTCTTTGCCTTGAAATAATTCAGTAAACTACAGTAGTTGTGAGCATAACAAATAGAATTTTTTTTTTTTTTTAGGATTAATATATTTTTCTTTCTTTTCAGGACTGAGAGCTCTGTTAAGCAAGCAATGGACTGGAAAAGGCTTTGGCAGAGAACTAGGTCGACTTCTGGACTTGCTATACTCTGGATCCTACCAAAAAGTAGAAATGCAGGTACAGCAAAGCCAACCAATAGACTGTATGAAAAACTTTTGAGTGGGCGTTAAGCACTGTTGACTTTGTATTAAAAAGTTTCTTTTAAAAAGTTATTTCTCCTGTAGTTTACTTTGTTTACATGTACCAGTGTCTCTTCCTTCCTTGTCAGAGTGTTTGCATCAGTAGAGTCCAGCTGGCTAATTAGGATCACAAGACCTTAGAACAGGACTGGATGTTCTAATCTAAACACTTTTTCTCACTAGTGCCAAACTCTGTCTATGGAAACATTTTAGCTTTGCATGTCCTACACACTGCTGCTCAGAACCAGAATGATGACTTAAACTACCAGTTTGGCCTTGGCTTGTCCTCGGCAGTATACACTGCATATGGGGGAAGATGGTAGCTTCGGATTTCACCTCCCTTTATGCTTCTGGTGGCTTAGGTGCTCAGCTGGAGTGTTTTCTGGGCCAGAAATTCCGGGATGAGCCAGAGAAAGCAGAGTTGGCATCCCTGGTAAACTGCGGCCATGTGCCAGTGGACAAACACCAGAAGCCAACACAGTAGATCCTGCCAGGACCCTCTGGGCAACCTGGGCAGTGGTTTGCTCTCGAATTCATACACATGATGTATGAAGTCTTTTTAAATTTCAAAAGCCAACCTAACTCCATGGGGGCCTCAGCGAAGGTAGTGCCAGGGTTTTTGGTGAAAGGCACAAGGTTCACCCCCAAGGAGCCATGTCGATGTCATGGGGACCCAAGCTCTGGTATAGAATCAGAAGATGAAGGTTCAGAGTCTCTGCCTTTTCATTTCTCATTCAGGATCCTCAGCTCTTGGAGATTCAGCATCTCAGCTGGGGGAGCTGACCATGATCAGGTGGCATCCCTGGATTTTGGAGATGAACCGAGGGTGTGAAGGTTGTTTAAACCCTCTAGCCTATAAAGTTTAATTGTGGAGGTGCTCCAGGAATTACAGTTGGAGCTGCCTCAAGCCTCCACTGCTCAGTGCTCGTTCATGAGCAGCACTAAGGACCAGAATACCTTTCCCTCACTTCCAGAGATCACTAAGATGTTAAGAGATCACTGAGATTTTATTTATTTATTTATTTATTTAGATTTTTATCCCGTCCTCCCAACAGCTCAGAACGGTTTACAAATGAACATACACAGTGCGGAGTAACTAGACATTTCAGTAGTACAACAGGTTTGGTGATTGGATTTATAGTTTTTGGAGAGAATTAAATACAGGGAGATTAAGCAGAGAGAGAGAAGGGGGAAATACAGTAGTTTAATTTAAGGAAAGTTATAAGCGTATAGGTGCAATTTGTTAGTGGATAGAGTAAGAGAGGGTCATACTGGAATTTCGGGAAGGAGATAGGAGAGTGGAGGGTGGGGCCTAAGGGGGGGAGAGGCAGAGGAGATTTTTAATTGAAGAGAAGGGTCTTTACCGATTTACGGAATGTTAATAATGAGTTCTGTTGTCTAAGTTGGGGGGGAAGTTGGTTCCAGAGGTGTGGAATGAAGTGGCTGTAGGATCGTTTGTGGGCAGTTTCTGTGAGCAAGGATCTTCCGGGGGGGACGCATAGGCGTGTCTCTGACTTTGAGCGGAGGGTGCGAGTGGGGTTGTAGATGGGAAGTTTGGATTTTATGTAGGAGGGGGTGGTGGAGTAGATTCTCTTGTGGGCAATTGTTAGGGCTTTGAAAGTACAGCGTTGGCTAATTGGGAGCCAGTGTTCAGCATGGAGTGCCGGGGAGATGGAATCGCGGTAGTTGAGGTTGTGTAGGAGGCGGATGGCTGCATTTTGGACCCGTTGGAGGCGTTTGATATTATTTTTGGTTAGTCCGTTAAATAGCGAGTTACAATAATCCATTCTGGAGAGGACATATGCGTATAGGAGTTGGGCGAGGTCTGGTGTGGAGATGTAGGGTTTGATCCTTTTCAGTTGGCGAAGGTAGTAGAAGGAGGTGGAGACTACTTGGGATATGTGGTTGGATAAGGATAGGTGTCTGTCTAGGGTTACTCCCAGGCTGCGAACTTGATCTGCTGCCGTTAGTCGAGTGGAATCCCATGTTAGTGTAGGTCGTAGGTATTTGGTGTTTTTGTTTCTGATCCATAGGAGTTCGGTTTTGGAGGCGTTAAGTTGAAGCTTGTTGTTTGACATCCAAGTTTTCATGTCAGTGAGGCAGAGTTCGAGGTTAGCAATTTGGGATGGCCGGTTTTCGCCTAAGGGGAGGAGCAGCTGGATGTCATCTGCATAAGAGTGGATTTTGATTTTATATTTTTGCGCTATATCGATGACTGGTTTGATGTAGAGATTGAATAGGAGGGGGGATAGAAGGGCGCCTTGAGGAACGCCATATTTGATAGGCTTAGGGTTAGATTTATGTGTCCCTAGTAGGACTGTTTGGGTCCTTTGGTGAAGGAAGGAGGTGATCCATTGGAGGGCTGTGTCTTTGATTCCGAGGTCGTGGAGCCTAGATGTGAGTAGGTGGTGGTCAACTGTGTCGAAGGCAGCGCTATGTTCCCAAGGGGCCCTTAGATGTAGCTAAGTCCATGGCTAAGCTCTACCTGATAGATTCTGAATTTCAGCAGCAGTTTGCTATGCCTAAAATGGATTTGCTGGTGGCGCAGGTTATGAAATTAACATCACTCCCTAGTGAAGGGGGAGTAGTCCTCAAGGACATACAATTTGAGGCTGCTGCACTGGAACTGAAAGCAGCAGCAGTGGCTTCTTATTATTGCCCAGGCATGCCACTCATGGCTAAGCCGGGAACTGAATCCAGACAGCAACACTAAACCACAGTTCCTCTTGGAGGGGATTGACTATGTTGCGGATGCTTTCGAAGACCTTTTCAGAGTCCTGAGCAAGGTGTTGACTTATGTCATCTCTGCCCGCAGAATGCTCTGGATTAGGCAGTGGGTGGGAGAGTCGGCCTCCAAGGTGACCCTGAGAAAATTCCCCTTTCAAGGACAGTTTCTCTTTGGCAAAGGCCTGGATGATCTCATGGCTAGTGTGGTAGATCATAAGACGAAATCCCTACCAGATAGCAGGGGAAATTTTCATGGCTCCCAGAAGTTTTGCCAGTATTCAGGAGTGTTCTCCAGTGAAAGGACATTTTAGGGCCAGAGTCAAAAGGTTCAGGAGCACCAGGCATCCCCAAACATCAGAAATCCATTCCTCTGAGGAAGAATGGCAGAGTAGTGGACACAGATCTCTTCAAATTGGTGGGAAGAATTTTACCAGCCCCTCCTGGACCTCTTTCTCATATTTCTAGAAGAGAAGCCTGAAAAGGCAGCCTTGGGTGTGTGTGACTGTTCAGAGGCTCATTGCTCTAGGAGCTATAGAACCCATACCACAAGGAGAATGGGGCTTGGCCAGATACTCAGTATACTTCATCATAACTAAAAGAGACTTGGAAAACTGGAGATTGATTCTGGATATAAAGCCAGTCAATGCAGCCCTTAAGATCCCCCACTTCTACATGGAATTGGTGCGGTCAGTCATTGCCTCAAATGCGCCAAGGAAATACTTTGCCTCTCTGGATCTAACAGAGGCATATTTGCATATTCCCATCTTTCCGGTTTACAGAAAGTTCTTGAGATTTCATATTGTGGACAAGCATTTCCAATTCTCTGCTCTTCCCCTTTGCCTAGCAATAGCATCATGAGCCTTTTACCAAAGTTATGGTTGTGGTGGCAACGCACCTCCACAAGGTGTGAATTCAGGTGCATCCTTACCTGGACAATTGGCTTATAAGAGCATCCTTGAGAGATGAGGGAATGACATCAGTGGATCAAGTGGTCCAGCTCCTATGGCCATTGAGCTGGGTAGTCAAATTCAGGAAGAGTCACTTGATCCTGACTCAATACCTGGAAGTCCATTTCGAGATGGCACAGAACAGGGTCTTTCTCCAGAAAACATACAAAACGAAGCTCATGAGACAAATTCAGGAGATCCACAGCCTATCGGCCCCCACAGCTTGGCAATATCTTCAACTGCTGGGATCCATAGTAGCCACAATAGATGTGGTGCCCTAGGCAAAAGCACATTTGTGCCCTCTTCAGGAGTCACTTCTTTCAAGGTGGTCTCCACAATTGGACGCCCTGGACCTCGCGCTGCAGTAGTCGGGCAAGGCATGGAGCAGCCTGGACTGGTGGCTAGAGCCAAAGTCCTTGGCCAAGGGAATGTCGGTGTGCCTCTCCCAGTGGACAGTTCTGATGATGGATGCCAGTCTTTTTGGCTGGGGAACACATTAAGAGGGATGTCCACTGCAAGGGCGGTGGTCCCCATCTCAGAGGACTTGGTCGATCAACTGCTAGGAGCTGAGAGTGATACGGTTAACTTTGCAGACCCTGGGCAACACCCTAGAAGGAAAAGCAGTCCGAGTCTTTTCAGACAACATAACCACAGAAGCCTATGTAAACAGGCAATGAGGCACCAGGAGTGCACCGCTGAGTTTGGAAGCTTGCTTCTCTTTCATTGGATGGATGCCCATCTCTTGACCATCTCAGCAGCTCACATAGCTGGGGTGGAAAATGTACAGGTGGACTTCCTAAGTTGGCAGACCTTGGATCTTAAGAGGTCTTTCTCTTGGAGGACCTTCAACTGCATAGTCAGGCACTGGGGATGTCTGAAGTTTGACTTCATGGCCTCAGCATCTAACAAAAAGGTGGCCTGTTTCTTCAGCCGAAGGTACGAGCCCAGAAGCGGCGAACTCCCTGCCTAATCAAGCTAAGTTCTTTATATGCCACGCTATTTTAGCGTTTAATCCGCTCAGATCTGACGAAGAGACGAAAAACAAGATCTAGTAATAGGAGATAATTGTTTACTGAATGATAAAAATACATCAAGATGCATACCCAGGGTACTTCATGGTGTCAGATAATGTGATGGGATTACCTCACAGAGACGGAGCGACGGGAAGAGAACTCGAAGAACCTGTGATCCAGATTCCAGTGGTTTTTTTGAGGATTTAAGATTAACTTATTCTTTAGTGCCCATTTGTCAATCATGTCCAAGCAGGCTTGTAATAGTGTTAAGTCAGGAACATTTTGTTTTTGTGGAAAACCCAGTAGAATATCATCAGCATAAAAATAACTCTTGGATCCTAGAAGCCAAGGGACTCAGGAAAATATTGAATAATAAAGGAGAAAGAATGGAGCCTTGGAGTACTCCACACGAAAGTTTATTACAAGAAGAAATCAATGTTGAAAAGGATACCCTAAATGTCCTTTCTGTAAGAAACAAATGAAACTACCTGAGAACTGGCCCTGTTAATCTTAATGATTCCAATCGTGATAATAATAAATAGTGATTGACAAGGTCAAGGGCTGCTGCGAAATCAAGAGAAATCTTTTTTTTTTTTTTATAAATCTTTATTCATTTTCTTATGTTACAACAAGTGTTTTAAATAAATTCATTATAAACTTGAATAAACACACTTGATTAACTCACATATTAATATCAAATTTAACATTTCTTTAGAAAATCAATATATTATAAAGTTATAATATTTTATAAGAAATTTAAATTTATACAATTATTATTGAATATAATAATCTCCCATCCCTCCCTCCCTCCCTATCAATACAGAATGAGAAATCTTTATTCATTTTCATATGTTACATCAAAAGAAAATATAAAATTCATATTAATATTTCAGAAAACTAAATTTATATAATTCTTAGTTAATATAATAATAACCCATCCCCTCCCCCCTCCCTTCTATTCAGTAATATATGAATTAAATTTCTAAAATTATTCTTTCCATATATCATATTATATATCAAGTATTAATATATTATATAATATTTAGAAATATGATCTCATCCATTTTTTCTCTCTAATCAAATTCTTTATATGGGAAAATAAATCATTCTTTACAATATTCAGTTAATGGTTTCCATATTTTTTGAAATTCATTTATATGTCCTTTTTGTGTTGCTATAGTGAGCTCCATTTTGTATATATGGCATACAGAATTCCACCAGAATGTGTAATTTAATCTGTCATGTTTTTTCCAATTGAATGTGATTTGTTGTATTGCTATTCCAGTTAAAATAAAAAGAAGTTTGTTATTATTTGATGATATTTGACTTCTTGCTCTCATTGTTGTTCCAAATAATATAGTATCATATGTCAAGGCTACTGGATTTTCTAGCATCCTATTAATTTGGGGCCAAATTGATTTCCAGAATGTTAAGATGAATGGACAAAAGAATATAAGATGGTCTAATGTCCCAATTTCAACATGACAGTGCCAGCATCTATTAGATTTAGAGCTATCTATTCTATGTAAACGTGTAGGGGTCCATAAAGCTCTATGCAAAAGAAAAAACCAAGTTTGTCTCATAGATGCTGACACCGTACATTTTAACCTCCAAGACCAAAGTCGTGGCCATTGAGATGCACTAATTTGGTGCTTTATCTCAATGCTCCAAATGTCTCTAAGACCATTTTTTGGTTTTTTATTTATATAATCGGATAATAATTTATACCACTGTGCAGCTTCATGACCTGTTGAATTAATCTGGAAACATAGGAATTCCAAACTGTGATAATTAGTAAGATTTTTCCATTCAGGGAACCCTACCTGAATGGATTGCTTCAATTGCAACCATCTAAAATATTGTGTTTTTTTAAGATCAAATTTATGTTGCAATTGTGAAAACTCCAGCAACTTTCCATTTTTTATTATATCATCTAAAATGCGAATACCTGCTATCATCCAATCTTTCCAGATTATTTTGAAACCGCCGATTTTGATCTTGGGGTTTAACCAAATTGTTTGATTTGTTGATTTGCTAATTGGAATAGGAGTTAGATTACTCATATATCTTAAAGTTTTCCATGTATCCATGAATATTTTATGTTCTTTGTATAGCCTTGGCATTTTGATACTAACTACATGACTAAGACGTAAAGGAAACATGAGTCTCCATTCAAGCCAGAACCATTCTGGAATATTATCAGTGGGCTCTGGGAGGATCCAATACATACCTTGATGTAAAATATAGGCTTGATGATACCTAAAGAAGTTGGGAAAATTTACCCCTCCCTCCGCAATTGGTCTTTGTAATGTCACTAAAGCAATTCTGGGATTTTTCCCAAGCCAAATAAATTTTGTCAATACCTTATTTAACTTTGAGTAAAAAGATTCTTGAAAGAAAACTGGTATCATTCCCATTTGGTAACAAACTACAGGTAAGATCATCATTTTAACTGTTTGTACTCTTCCCCACCAAGATAAATGTAAAGGATTCCATTGTTCACACATCTCTGTCACTTTTTGTAATAAACATTTTTCATTAATTTTCATTGTGTCTTCTAAATCTTTTGAGATCCAAATTCCAAGATATTTAATAGTATCCTCCTTCCAAACAAAAGAGAATGTATTAAATAAACCTTTTGTACAGTGTACATTTAATGGAAGTATTTCTGATTTATTCCAATTTATCTTATATCCTGAAAACTTTCCGAATTTATCAATTAGTTCAAGCAATTGTGGAATGGTGGATTCTGGATTCCTCAAATATAATAATAAATCATCAGCATAAGCTGATATTTTGTATTCTCTATCTGAATGAGGTATACCTTGTATTTCCTTTACTTGTTGGATTGCTAATATTAAGGGTTCTGACACTATATCAAACAGTAAAGGAGACAAGGGACATCCTTGTCTAACTCCTCTCTGTAGATTAAATTTTTCTGAAAATGTATTATTAATATATAATCTAGCAGAGGGGGAGTTATATAATGTTTGAATCATTTGTATGAATCTAGGACTTATACCAAACCATTCCATAGCCTGATACATAAATGTCCATTCTATTCTATCAAAAGCCTTTTCTGCATCTAAAGAAACAGCAAAAGTAGGCTCATTCATTTTCTTTGTTAAGTATAACATATGGAATGCTAATCTGGTATTATGAGATGAATGTCTTTGAGCAACGAATCCTGTTTGAGGCATACCTATAATATGGGGAAGAGCATTAGCCAATCTTAATGCAAGTATTTTTGCTAATATTTTTCCATCTACATTTATTAAAGATATTGGCCTATAGTTTGAAACCAATGTGGAATCTTTATTTGGCTTTGGCAAAACAATAGTTAAAGATTCTGCTATAGTGCCATTTATACATCCTTTATTAAGTTGATATTGAAAAAGATTTAATAAATAGGGTAATAATAAATTTTGAAATGTTTTATAAAATTCCACTGTATATCCATCACCACCTGGAGCGGATCCAACTCTAAGGGATTTCAACGCTGTTTCTAATTCTTTTAATGATATTGGCTCTTCCAAACTTCGTTTTATATGTTCAGGAACTTTTGGACCCTCTAACATTTTCAGAAATTCTAAACCATCTTTTTCTTTATTTAAATAAGTCTCGGAAGTATAAAGAGATTTATAAAATTTTAGAAATTGTTTTAAAATAGGTTCAATTTGTGTTAATGTGTCACCTTTTTCATCTTTTATAGCAATTATTTTTGATTTCTTTTTTTTCGCTTTGAGATAATTTGCCAATATTCTTCCCTACTTATTTGAATTTCCATAATACAATGCCTGCTGGGAGAATAAATCTTTTCTTATCATCTTTGATGAGAATTCATTGTATTTTACTTTAAGTTTTAATAATTCTTGTTGTATAGAATATTCCCATTTTTCTATTAATTTTGATTCTAAAATTTTTATTTCTGTTTCCAAATTAGAAAATTGTTTTCTATTTTGTTTATTAAGATAAGCCGAATAAGAAATAATTTGTCCTCTTATTGATACCTTAAAAGCATCCCATAATATTTCCCTAGAGATCTCATCTTTATCATTCATTTGAAAATAATCTTTCATTTTTGTTTGAAAATTCTCACAAAATATTGGGTCAGCAAGCAATGTATTATCAAATTTCCATATTGGTCTATTTGTATTTTGATCTGTGATTTTAATTTCAATCCACACTCCACCATGATCAGATAATATGACTGGATCAATGGCAGCTTGTGTTACTTGATGTGCTAGGTGTTTTGATATAAATATATAATCTATTCTTGAAAAAGAATTATGAACATGAGAACAGAAAGAAAATTCCCGTCCATTAAAATGAAGTATTCGCCAAATATCTGTCAAATTACAAGTTTGTACCAAATTATCTAGTCCCATCGATTTCATATATCTACTTGGGTTTTTATCTAATAAAGGATCCA
Organism: Geotrypetes seraphini; assembly: GCF_902459505.1. Classification (NCBI taxonomy): domain Eukaryota; kingdom Metazoa; phylum Chordata; class Amphibia; order Gymnophiona; family Dermophiidae; genus Geotrypetes; species Geotrypetes seraphini. The sequence continues at coordinate 251,028,111 of NC_047088.1, forward strand.
TAACAGCATTAAAATCCCCAGCTACTATTAGATTTGAAGTAGCCAGTGGTAAGATCAGTTGTTGAAGAGTCTTAAAAAATTCATTTTGTTTTGAATTAGGGGCATATATATTAAACAACGTCATGGTTGTATTTCCCATGCATATTTCCACTTTTACCCATCTTCCATGAACATCTGATTCTTTTAATTTAAATAAAGCTGAGCATTTTTTATTCACTAGAATAGCAACACCTGCTTTTTTCCCTATGGCTGGTGAATAAAAACAATGCTTTATCCAACCACCTGTCAACTTATTAGATTCAATGTTTGAAAGGTGGGTCTCTTGTATGCAACATATATCTGCATTTTGCCTTTTTAAGAATAGTAATGCTTTTTTCCTTTTTATAACATGATTTAGACCATTAACATTCAAAGATATTATTTTAAGAGACATTTATAATTATAATTTTTATAATATATTTTCTATATAATGATATATAATGTTTTTTATTAATATATTTTCCCAATATACTTAATAAATTATAATTTCCTTTTATTACTTCTATATCTCCTTTATATCTTTCTTTCTCATTCCCTCCCATATCCCTATTTCCCTCCCTCCCCCCCCCTCTTATTAAATACGATTACTTGGGTACGCAAGATGAGGTTAGGTTAAAATAACTCCCCCAAGCTAAAATAAAATATTCTTTATTTACTACTAATAATTTATCTCCCTTTATCTAATATATTTCCTATAAATCTAGCAAATAAATATTTTCTTATATAAATTTTATATAAAAAGTTAATGTATTTAAATCCATATAAGAAAATATTATCTTATCTTTTGATAAATCTATATAAGATTTATCAATGAGAATTACAATCTTACATATATTTATCAAGAATCATCTTTACATTCATTATACTGATATCTAATATTATTATTATTTTAATAGTACTATGTGGATCATGAAGTGGAGTCTGTGTGTCTTAAAATGTCTTTATATAGGTATATTTGTTGCAATCAGTCTATTTTTCAACCTTTATTCCAAATTGTGTTGTGAGGAAGAAATTTAGGTAAAATTCCCAGTTGTAAGACTCCTTTATTGAATCGTGAAATGAAGCACTTATTTCTTTCTTTAAATTTGAGATACTTCAATCCATTAGTTTTTTCAAATCTTAAATCTCTTTAGGAAAGTTTGCAGAGTGACGATATGAGGTTTGTTTTTTTTCATTACTCAGTCAAAGTGTCAGAGAAATAAAAGCGCTGAACAACTTCGAAGCTAGTTCAGTATTCGAGAAGGAGAAAATCAGTTATACCTTACATACAGCATAGTCTTTTTGGATTTATTCTGTGTTATTCCAGACTGAATCTCCTCTCTTTCATAACAAACTTAGCAACATTTTAGAATCGGAGAGGAGTTATTAATTAGTTTTCATGAACTCCTATCATTACATATTCAGCTTGTCTTGAAAAGGTTATCCGTGGAAGGTGACGCTTCCTCCCTGGGATTCTTTTTATTTTCAAAAGTACAACATCCCCTGTCACCTCTATATTCTCCAAATTTATCTAAAGAGAGTAAGTGGTCTGCCTCAATAGTAAGCATCACTCGATATATATAATTCACTGTTTCTTACACATAAGGAGGAGGTGGGGTGTAGGAATTAATTAAAGTTTGAAATAAAATCGGCAGAGAGATTTTTAAGAGATAGAATCAAAACAGGAACCACTTCCTTTTACAGGATATTCTCTCTGTTGTCCAATCTCTTTTTGTTTTGTATTTTGTAACTCCCCAGCAGCGTAATTGGAGATTTTTCCTGTCCATCAACCACATTTCCTGTTTGTATATAACCACTCCCATATTTAGTTACCATATTTACTTCTCTGTAAATGTAATGGATTCCATTTTCATTCGGATCTCCATTTAATCCACGTTTTCTTCTGTAAGTACATTTTCTTCAAAATGTTTATAAAACTTTCCTTTAAAAAGTATAAGTTTATGTACTCTTATAAAGTTTGTTTTATTTCTTTTATTTCCTTCAAAGAATGTTGGTTTTGTATAGTTCCATGTGTGTGCTGTAGCTGTAGTTCCAGTCCGTTGTTTTTTGAATCCACTTCAAAGTTCTAAATTTTAACTGTAAGTCATATTATTAATAAAATCAATTCTTATATGGTGAATATTTTAGTAAAGTATTAATAAATCTATACATACTCATTTTTCTCATTAGGTTTTCCATTAAGATGTTTAGGATGTCATGGGTTGTTCATATTGGTCCAGAAATTCTTGTAGTTTTGTTGGATCTGTAAAATTCTGAGTTTTATTTGCAATAGTGATTTTCATTATTGCTGGATAAAGGAGCCCATATCTAGCCCCTAAAGATTTCAGTTGTGGTCTCATATCTAAAAATTTTTTCCTTTTTAATGCGGTTTCCCTTGCAAAATCAGGGACAATATGTATTTTTGAATCTTGACATTTGAGATTTTTATTTTCTTTAGCTAATTGACAAATTTCCAGCGCTTGTTGATGTCTCAGTAGTTTGAATATTAATGTCCTTGGTCCAGTTTGTGAAGTTTTCCTTTGTGTTGGTATCCGGTGTGCCCTTTCGATTTCCAGTGGTGTTTTAAATTTTAATGGTAGTACTTTAGGTAGAAAGTGTTCCAAAAAAGTAATAGGATTATTTTTTTCTACCCCTTCCGGTATTCCTATTATTCTTAAATTATTTCTTCTTTCACGGTTCCGGCTGTCTTCAAGGTCTTTTTTTATTTCTTCTACCTCTTTCAATATGATTTTGTTTTGTCTTGCATTCAGATTGAGTTGTTCAAAGTTATCTTCTATTAAGTTTATTCTGTTTTCCGTCACTTCCACTCTTTTAGTTAATGCTGCTGCATCTTCAATAGCTTTTTGTAGTTTTTTGTTGCTGTCCAGAGCAATTTCTTTAATTTGTCTTAATTCTTCCATTACATCGAGGTTGTCATCTGATGGCAGTGGAGCTTTTGAAGGAGTATTACTTGGCTCCGGTTTTGATCGTTTATTACTTCCTGTACCGGATCCTCCTGCTCCTAAATCGCTTTTGTTCTGTTTGCTAGACGTCATTGTCTTTCAATATTTAGATATTTTTCTTTTGAATTTTGATTTTTTTTTGTAGTAATTTCAAAATTATAGCTTTTGAGCACGGAGCTATTCGTTTACACGACCATCGGAATGCGCGTCCAAGCCACGCCCCCCCCAAATCAAGAGAAATCTGTAGCACTGCCTTGCCTTTATCAATCGCCATATGACATTATATATCTGGGGTTGACATTATATATCTGGATTTTCAGAAGGCGTTCGACAAAGTTCCACATGAACGACTACTTTGGAAAATTGAGAGCCATGGAATAGAGGGTGAAATACTCACGTGGATTAAAAACTGGCTAGTGGATAGGAAACAGAGAGTGGTCAAGGTCAAGGACTGCTGCGAAATCAAGAGAAATCTGTAGCACTGCCTTGCCTTGATCAATCGCCATATGACATTATATATCTGGGGTTGACATTATATATCTGGATTTTCAGAAGGCGTTCGACAAAGTTCCACATGAACGACTACTTTGGAAAATTGAGAGCCATGGAACAGAGGGTGAAATACTCACATGGATTAAAAACTGGCTAGTGGATAGGAAACAGAGAGTGGGGGGTAAATGGAGAATACTCAGACTGGAAGAATGTCATCAGTGGGGTGCTGCAGGGCTCGGTGCTTGGACCCGTGCTGTTCAACATATTCATAAATGATCTGGAAATGGGTACGACAAGTGAGGTGATTAAATTTGCAGATGATACAAAGTTATTCAGAGTTGTGAAGACGCAGGGGGATTGTGAAAACCTGCAACAGGACATAAACATGCTCAAGAAATGGGCAGCGACATGGCAATTGAGGTTCATCATGGATAAGTGTAAGGTAATGCATGTTGGTATAAAAAAATCCCATACACAAATACAAGATGTCCGGGGCGGTACTTGGAGAGACCCCCCAGGAAAGAGACTTGGGAGTACTGGTCGATAAGTCAATGTAGCCGTCTGCGCATTGTGCGGCGGCGGCGAAAAGGGCGAACAGAATGCTAGGAATGATTAAAAAGGCGATCACGAATAGAACGGAGGAGGTTATCATGCCGCTGTACCAGGCCATGGTACACCCTCACCTGGAATACTGCGTCCAGCACTGGTCGCCGTACATGAAGAAGGACAAGGTACTACTTGAAAAGGTTCAGAGAAGAGCGACTAAAATGGTTAATGGGTTAGAGGAGTTGTCGTACAGTGAGAGATTAGAGAAGCTGGGCCTCTTCTCCCTTGAAAAGAGGAGACTGAGAGGGGACATGATCGCAACGTTTAAGATAATGACAGGAGTAGACTTAGTAGATAGAGACAGGTGGTTCACCCTCTCCAAGGTGGAGAGAACGAGATGGCACTCTCTAAAGTTAAAAGGGGATAGATTCCGTACAAACATAAGGAAGTTCTTCTTCACTCAGAGAGTGGTAGTGAACTGGAATGCTGTTCTGGATTCTGTTATAAGGGAAAACACTCTCCAGGGATTCAAGACAAGGTTGGACAAGTTCCTGCTGAATCAGAATGAATGCAAGTAGAGCTGGTCTTTGACCTGGGGGCTGCTGCGTGAGCGGACTGCTGACACAGCAACAGCTTTTCTTATGTTCCTATGTCCTTATGACAATCATTAAGTAAAGAAGCTAGTATAGTTTCTGTTGAATAAAATTTCCTGAAGCCGGATTGAAATGAGGTTTCTGCATGTTGAGTTAATTGGAGAAAGACTAAATGTTCCAAAACTTTGGAAACAAAGGGAAGATTTGAGATTGGTCTAAAGTTTGAAGCTTGTGATAAATCAAGTGAATGATTCTTGATGATAGGGTATACTACAGCAGTTTTCCAATCTACAGGAACAACCCCTTTTTCTAAACTCTTTACAACCATATTTAAAAGTAAAGTTGATAAGCCATGATTGATATCAAGAATCCAAGATGATGGAATTGGATCCAAGATACAAGTTGTTCTATTCATGGATATAATCAGTTTTTCTAAGGTTGTAATTGTAGGAATATTAAATTTTGACCACAATGATAATGTTAAATCACCTGAAAATTTTATAGACAAAGTAGTGGTATTTGGAGGGGAAATTGGAGGAGGTGAAACCGGAAAAGTATGACACACAGATTCTATTTTTGAAACAAACTAATTAGCTAACCCCCTCTTCTACAAAGCCACGAGGCAACAGCCCCAAAGCCCTTTAAATCTCTATGGGCTTTGGGGCCGTTACTGTGCAGCAGCCACTAGTGCGGCTTTGTAGAAGAGGAGGTAAGTCTTGGGCTGATAAGGTAGACTTCTGTAAAGTATTTATATTTGAAAGTCTGTTCAGAGTAGCATAGAGTTGTCTAGATTTATTGGGAACATGCTTAATTTGTCCTATATAATAGTCGCAACACGATAGTCACACACACGATACTGAGAATAAATGATAAGTTTCCAAATCACATAATGCATGAGTTTTACGCCATTTGCACTTAGAAGCACGCAACTGGTGTTTGAGAGATTGCCCTTCCTGACAGTACCATGTTTTTTTATGAGAATTGATATTATATTTCCTAATCGGAACAGATGTTTTTACAACTGAAGTAAGAGTAGTATTCCAAACCTGAACTTGAGATAACAAAGGAAGAGATAAAAAAAAAAAAATCAGACGGAAAGCTAGTAAATAGTGGAGGGATAGATGAAATATCAGAAGAAACAAAAATAAGGTTTAGTAATAAAACTGGTTGATTATCTACATTAACTGTAGATCGCTTATAAAACCAAATGTGAATTATTGAATGATCAGACCAAGGAACAGAAGAAATTGTAACGTCTGAGCAAAATTAGGAGGAGTGAAGTAGAAATTCCACTGGTCCAGCATTGGATCACTTATGAACACCATCTAAAAGATTTACGTTACATTGTACTGGAAACAATCACCTTGCCACAAGGAGGAAATTTAGCAGTCCGGTTGTGGCAGAAGGAACAAGAGTGAGATTGATATCGATGGGAAATAGTGGCCCCTTTTGGCTTAAACCAGGCGGTGAAGTGGCGGGCTTTCTTACACTGAAATATTTCCAGTTTTCATGTATAAGCTCAGCCATTTGTAAACTCCTGTACGTTAGCTCGGACCTTTAAAAAGTTAAATCCCATGCTCACCCAATCAGGATGAAAAGCTAACAGGACGCAATTAGTCAGGACCCTGAGCTTGAACAAAGGATTTTTATGTATAAATTGTGTATTTAATACTGCGTTTTATGAAATATTTATGTTCAAGTAATTGTATTGCACTGTCAAAGTTTAAAAAATCAATAAAGATTTATTAAAAAAAGGATTCACAAGAAAGATTTACTTCACCTCTTCATTATAAGTTAAGTGTTTTTATGAATAATATTAGCGTTGATATTGATTAAAAAACGGATAAATTATGCAATGATTGGGAGAAGAGCCTTTTAACAGTGGACATGGTTACTCACTCAATGGTCTCAACTACAATAGATCTCTAAGCACACAGGTAAAACTTAATTTAAGTCACTCATGTGAACATTATTGTTTGGTGCATTCAGTGTATTTTTCATTTGGGTAAAAGTCTTATGCACCAGGGTTTGAATTTCAGCATCCTATTGTCATTTTGGTTATTCTGCCATTCCCTGTTTGTTTTTTTTCCCTGCTGCTTAATTTGGTCCTGTTCCATTAAGTTTTTGGAGAGTTATATTGCATCCAAACGTTCTCATTTCATTTTGTTGGAAAGAATAAGACTCAAATGCAGCAAGCCATTAAGTTCTGTTTCTCTACCATTCCCCTAATCTACAGCAAGTGGTACATTGTCCCATTTTCATTATGTTTACTTGGTCCTTACTACGTAAATACATTGTATGACCTATGTAACATACATTGTATGACCTAAGTAACTTTTGTTTATAATGACGGGGGTTGCCATGCAGCTTATTTTAAAGAATTGGAAAAATTGGGATAGATTAAATTATTCATTCTGGTGGGAATCCCTATATTATGTCTTTAAAATGGAAAAGTTTATGGCCATTCAGAAGGGATATTATAAAAAATTTATGGAAGTTTGGGAACCATTAACTAAATATTGTAAGGATTGATTTATTTATATAAATGAGGATTACATACACATCCGGGGAGGGGGTATGTTTTGGCACTGGTTAAGAGGTATAGATAGGTTGTTTACAGGTATTTTTATGAGGTGTTGGTTAATTGGAAATGTGGGGGGAGAAATAAGTCTTGTCTTTATTATATTAAGTTTATTGTGCTTTAATGTTAATATTATATGTAAATGCATCAACTCTTGTGCACAATTGAAGTTTTAAAAATGAATAAAGAATTTAAAAAAAGCAACAACCAAAAACTAATAGTTCTGTGCAATTTAATTTGTGAGCCTTGTTCTTAACTTGGCTGCTCCTAGATATTGCAAAGATTTTTTTAAATTGAATTGATAACAGAATTAACTGGTACAAAGTGACCATTGCCATTTGCTGGGAGCACCTTTGCATTGTTAAATGATACTGTATATTGAAGCATTTTTAAAGAGGTTGCAGATACTGATGTGCATTATACATTACAATCTATTTCTTATTGGCTGATTGTAGAGACTACATCAAGCAGCATGTTTAGTTCAAGCAGTCTGGAAGGGATTTCAGACTAGGAAGAGACTGAAGAAACTCCCAAAAGCTGTGACGTCTCTGCAGAGAGGTTTTAGGTAATGTAGTCCTGTCTCTAACATTAAATAAGATTATGAGAGGATTGGATTTATTGAATTTGATTTACCACTATATAGGTTAGTGTTAAGTAGTATACAATTATTGAATGTAAATTCCACAATAATGCCAAAATTTTAGATTTTAGTATTTCTAAGCCTAGATTTTAGTATTTCTAAACTCTTAACTAATTTGCAATGCTGACTGACAATGCGAGAGGGAGTGTTTAAAGGCATTCAGATACACCTTAAATCCAATACTATATTATATTTTTGCACCTTATAACTGTGAGAGAGAACTGTGACAGCTACAGGGAAAAAGTACTGACTTAAAAAGTATCTTGAAACACATTATATCGTAGTTATCTTTGGCAATTGGTTAAAGAAATGCTAGTTAAATGGGTAGGGCAAGGTAATGGATTCTGTTTTGGTAATTTCTGGGTGCAGAAGAGTCCATGCTGTACCTGGAGATGTGTATGTCGCTTGGAGCTTGGGGGATGGGGAGTTAGGTTGGGTTATATTGATAATTTTTTGTTCTACTTTCTTTGCTCTGTAAGGTTGGGTTTAGTATAATAGTATCAGCAGCAGATGAATCCAGAGACTTGTGGATTATGACTATCTACCAGCAGGTGGTGATAGAGAGAATTACTCTGAGCTCTGTTACATAAGATGGCATGCTTCTTAGTCGGTTAGTATTTATCTCCATCAGGCAGATGGATGGTCTCTCACAAGCTCTGGGTCATGGTCATCTTTGCTACTTTACTCATGTTCTGAGTTCCTCAGTTCAGTTAAGCTGGGGTTCTTTAGGCTAAGCGTTGCCTACTTTAGGGGGTGCATTTGGTGGTGACAGGTCCCACCCCATGCCATTCTCCCTACATGTCACTGCCTCAATCTCCTTCCTCAGAAAAATGGGGCATTTCTTGGCATCTAAGTGCTTGCAGCCACAGCTTGGAGAGAGATAAATTCGTTCTGAGCCACTGAAAACTGCTTCAGGTCTATCAACCCTTTACAAACTTCAACTGAGCACCTCCAAGACTGAACTACTATGAATTAGGAAAGAAAAATGCTCCTACATCTGCCCTTCCCTAACTTGGGAATCAACTACCTTGATGGCAAAAGACAAAGTATGGAGCCTAGGAATTACTCTCAATTCAAATCTATCACTTTCCAAACACATCTCCGCAGAGTTCTCTGAACCTATCTGAAAAGAACTCAAGAGTTTTGGAAGTCGGATTGTCTTTTTGTCCTATTACTAGGCAGTCATAAGGAAGAAGGTGCTTCTTTTTTTAAATTTATTTATTTATATTTTCAGTCAAAGAATTACAACACTTTGAAAAAGGAAAAATAATATATTCAATTAACTAATACAAGATTCGAAAAGGAAATCTTCACAAATTATACCATGAATATAGTCCACAGTATGGGAGAAAAGCCACACTCAGTCCATCTTGAAACATCAGGAAAGATGGCAATCTTATGACCATAAAATTCAACATTTTCAGTCTTATAGAAAAGACGAAGTACCACTTCTTTATCTAAAGCTTCCATTGCGTGCTGGATCAAGGAAATTATCGTTTCAGCTTATTTTCTTAAGAACAAATAACTTAACGGAATTGCAGACACAATCTGGCCCTCAAACTCCATCTTGGACCCTGCCCATCATATCTCCTAATATCAGTCAAAGACTCCTTTATAAACTCTTTTCTTCCACTCGTCAACAGAACATGTGCCCGAAAGTTGGAAATGAGCAATCATAAGGCTGGTCCTAAAAAAAAAATCACTCGACCATGGTGTACCAAGCAACTTCAGGCCTGTCTCCAACCTGCCCTACATATCTAAGATATTGGAAAAGGCAGCACTAACCCAGCTACAAACATTCATCAACAAATGGGAGGCCCTTTCCACATTCCAGTCAGGCTTCAGAAAACACCACAGCACTGAAACTGTCTTACTGTCAACATTATAGACTACTGATGGCAACTGCTGGATAAGGGCAATGACATTCTATTTGTCTTGCTTAACCTGAGTGCAACTTTTGATATCATCGATCACTCAATCTTCCTCACCTGCCTCGCAGAAATCGGTATCCGTGATACAGCACTACACTGGTTCCAATCCTTTCTGAGCTAAAGATCCCAAAAAGTACTAGGCACTAATCTATCAAAACTGAACAAATCAAATATGAAGTATCACAGGAAACCCTATTATCTGCTCTTCTTTTCAATCTCTACATCAAACCAGTACTTGACATAGCCAAAAAATACCAAATCAAAATCCACTCTGCTGACAACATTCAAATGTATCTACCACTAGGAGCAAATCGCGATTCCCAGACCACAACCCTGCACAACTGCTTATCTTAAATTAAATATTGGATGGCCTCGAACAAACTTCAACTGAACACCTTCAAGACTAAACTACCGTATTTTCACGCATATAACGCGCGCATTATACGCGTTTTACCTACCGCGCATACCCCTCGCGCGTTATATGCGTGAGCGCGGTATACAAAAGTTTTTAAAACATAGTTCCCACCCCGCCCGATTCACCCTCCCAGCAGGACCACTCGCACCCCCACCCCGAACGACCACTCGCACGCGCTCCCACCCGCATCCACGATCGGAGCAAGAGGGAGCCCAAGCCCTCTTGCCCGGCCGACTCCCCGACGTCCGATACATCCCCCCCCCCGGCAGGACCACTCGCACCCCCACCCCGAACGACCGCTCGCACGCGCTCCCACCCGCACCCGCATCCACGATCGGAGCAAGAGGGAGCCCAAGCCCTCTTGCCCGGCCGACTCCCCGACGTCCGATACATCCCCCCCCCGGCAGGACCACTCGCACCCCCACCCCGAAGGACCGCCGACTTCCCGACAATATCGGGCCAGAAGGGAGCCCAAACCCTCCTGGCCACGGCGACCCCCTAACCCCACCCCGCACTACATTACGGGCAGGAGGGATCCCAGGCCCTCCTGCCCTCGACGCAAACCCCCCTCCCCCCCAACGACCGTCCCCCCCCAAGAACCTCCGACCGCCCCCCAGCCGACCCGCGATCCCCCTGGCGACCCCCACGACCCCCCCACCCCCCTTCCCCGTACCTTTGGTAGTTGGCCGGACAGACGGGAGCCAAACCCGCCTGTCCGGCAGGCAGCCAACGAAGGAATGAGGCCGGATTGGCCCATCCATCCTAAAGCTCCGCCTACTGGTGGGGCCTAAGGCGCGTGGGCCAATCAGAATAGGCCCTGGAGCCTTAGGTCCCACCTGGGGGCGCGGCCTGAGGCACATGGGCCCAACCCGACCATGTGCCTCAGGCCGCGCCCCCAGGTGGGACCTAAGGCTCCAGGGCCTATTCTGATTGGCCCACGCGCCTTAGGCCCCACCAGTAGGCGGAGCTTTAGGATGGATGGGCCAATCCGGCCTCATTCCTTCGTTGGCTGCCTGCCGGACAGGCGGGTTTGGCTCCCGTCTGTCCGGCCAACTACCAAAGGTACGGGGAAGGGGGGTGGGGGGGTCGTGGGGGTCGCCAGGGGGGTCGCGGGTCAGCTGGGGGGGCGGTCGGAGGTTCTTGGGGGGGGCGGGCGTTGGGGGGGGGGGGGGGTTTGCGTCGAGGGCAGGAGGGCCTGGGATCCCTCCTGCCCGTAATGTAGTGCGGGGTGGGGTTAGGGGGTCGCCGTGGCCAGGAGGGTTTGGGCTCCCTTCTGGCCCAACTACCAAAGGTACGGGGAAGGGGGGTGGGGGGGGGTCGTGGGGGTCGCCAGGGTGGTCGCGGGTCGGCTGAGGGGGCGGTCGTTGGGGGGGGGGGGGTTTGCGTCGAGGGCAGGAGGGCCTGGGATCCCTCCTGCCCGTAATGTAGTGCGGGGTGGGGTTAGGGGGTCGCCGTGGCCAGGAGGATTTGGGCTCCCTCCTGGCCCGATATTGTTGGGGAATCGGCGGTCCTTCGGGGGGAGGGATGTATCGGACGTCGGGGGGGGGCATCAGGCTTTCAGGATGGGGACAGACCTTCAAGGGGGGACAGTGCACGGAAGTCAGGGGGGGTGAACGGAGAGTCGGGACAGCGCACGGAAAGTCAGGGCAGTGCACGGAAGTCAGGGGGGGGTGAACGGAGAGTCGGGACAGCGCACGGAAAGTCGGGGCAGTGCACGGAAGTCAGGGGGGGGTGAACGGAGAGTCGGGACAGCGCACGGAGAGGCGGGGCAGTGCACGGAAGTCAGGGGGGTGAACGGAGAGTCGGGCAGCATGCGCGGTATAATCGTGAGCGCCTTATACCAAAGTTTTTGTGCTTATCATCGTGATTTCTGCGCGCTATACACGTGTGCGCGTTTTATACGGGTGCGTGTTATTTGCGTGAAAATACGGTACTTTGAATTAGGAAAGAAAAATGCTTCTACGTCCACCCTTCCCTAACTTGGGAATCAACTACCTTGATGGCAAAAGACGAAGTACGGAGCCTAGGAATTACTCTCAATTCAAATCTATCACTCTCCAAACACATCTCACAAGTAGTATCATCCTTCTACCTTCACAGAATAAGACTTCACCCAACTACTCTATACTTTTGTCTCTATATGCCTGGATTACTGCAATGCTTTATTCAATGGTCTTACAGCAAAAAACACCAAATGACTACAGTGAGTTCAAAATGCAGCAATAAGACTACTGAAAAACCTACATGTCCCTGACCCAGTCTCTCCAGCACTGATATTGACCCACTGGCTGCCCATAACTAAACGCTGCATTTTCAAAGACCTAGTTTTGACATATAAATCCCGCTACAACATGACACCCAAATATTTCTCAGACAAACTTCCTCTCTACACCCCAAAGAGAAAGCTACGCTCCCAAGCTACATGCACCATCAGGACACTCCCTCTAACTCCAGACAGCCTAGAAACAATCCTATTCCCATTTCTAACCAAACCTCTGGAACAGCCTTCCTCCTAATATCAGAGCCCTTAAAGTACTTCTTAACTTTAGAAAAGCTGTAAAAACCTTTTAGGAAATTATCCAAACCTTTTTAAAACCCTGTTAAGCTAACTGATTTCACCACATTCTCTGACAACGAATTCCAGAGTTTAATTACATGTTGTGTGAAGAAATATTTTCTCCAGTTTGTTTTAAGTCTGCTACTTAGTAGCTTCATCCCATGTCCCCTAGTCCTAGCATTTTTAGAAAGAGTAAACAAGTGATTCACATCTACACTTTCCACTGCACTCAGTATTTTATAGATCTCTATCAATATCACCCCTGAGCTGTCTCTTCTACAAGCTGAAGATCCCTAGCTGATATAGCCTTTCCTCCTAGGGAAGTTGTCCCATCCCTTTTATCATTTTTGTCACCCTTCTCTGTACCGTTTCTAATTCCGCTATATCATTTTTGAGATACGGCAACCAGAATTGCACACAGTATTCGAGGTGTGGCTTCACCATAGAGTGATACAAGGGCATTATAACATTTTTATCTTTGTTTTTCATTCCTTTCTCGATAACACAGGTCAACACATCATTTTCATCAGAGTTAATGTTGAGTGGGTTTTGTAGTATTTTTCAACAAATCTGTGTTTAGTTTTTCACTAGCACATCACATTTTTGTAATGAGGCTTATTGTATATAATTATAAACATTAATTGGGGATATATTATGCATTTATTAGATAAATGTATAAGGAGGGTTAATGATAGTTGTCTTTGTTTTTTTATGCTACAGGTAGTGATTAATATCAGTCGTTATCATGCCAAGACATTGTACTAATCATCCAGATAGTTTCTGTTACATCTGTGGTTCATTCACGACAAAAGCACAAAATCGCTCAATTACCGTAGGTCTGAAGAAGGTATACAAATTGTACTTTGGCTGTCCACTGGGTGACCAGGATAAGTGTGTACTAGTTGTTCAAATAGACTTCGTGACTGGCTCAATCAGTGAAAGGCAGCAATGTCATTTGCAATCCCAATGATATGAACTGAACCGCGAGACCATATTAAAGATTGCTACTTTTGCCTTGTGAACACAAGTGGATTATCAGCTAAAACTAAGTATAAAATTATATATCCTACTCTGGATTCTGCTATTAGGCCTGTTCCTCATGATGACTCACTGCCTGTCCCTGTACCTCCACAAGATGGACTTGCTTCTGTGGAACATGATGAGGAATGTGATGTTAATACAGCAGCTGGTCACAATCCATTATCTGATCCTGATTATGTGAATGATGAAGATTCGGAACCAGAGACCTTTACACAAGCTGAGCTCAATGATCTTATTCGTGATCTAAATCTTCAAAAGAAAAAGCAGAACTTCTTGCTTCAAGGCTTAAGCAAAAGCACTTGCTTGCAAAAGATGCTAATATAACTCATTACAGATAAAGGAATCATAACTTAATAGCATTCTTCACTGTAAATGACTCATTGTGCTTTTGTCATGACATCAACGGGCTCTTCAACAGTTTGTCACAAGTGTATTGTCCAGATGAATGGTGTCTCTTCATTGATTCTTCACAGAGAAGCTTGAAGGCAATGTTACTGCACAACGGAAATGCCAAACCAAGTATACCAATTGCCCATTTTGCTCATCTAAAGGAGTCTTATGAGAATATGAAGAATTTACTAGAAGCAATTAGTTGTAAAACACACCAGTGGAATATCTGTGGTGATCTGAAGGTCATTGGTATGCTAATGGGAATGTAAGGAGGATTCACTAAATACTGATGATTCCTGTGCTTGTGGGATATCAGATCTACAACTGAACATTATGTCAAGCGTGCCTGGCAGCTGAGGGATACCTATAACCCAGGAACAAGTAGTGTGAAATGTATTCCATTGGTAGATCCTCATAAAATATTTCTTTCACTTCTTCATATCAAGCTGGTAAAAGCCATGGGTAAAGCTAACTCGCCAGGTTTTAAATATCTTGTTAAGAAATTTCAAAAATCAGCATTGCAAACTGAAGTAAGGGATATTTATAGGCCCACAGATCAAGTCCATTATGCAGGATGAAGATTTTAAGCAATCACTCTCAGCAGCTGAGCTTGAAGCTTGGGAGGCATTCAAGTGGTTAGTGGAAAACTTTCTGGGCAACCATAAGTCTCCTTCATACAAGGAAGGAGTTCAGAATCTCCTTGACTCATATCAGAAACTTGGCTGTCGCATGTTATTAAAAAAAATACACTTTTTGCACTCACATTTTGACTTTTTTCTGGAAAATCTTGGTACGGTGAGTGACGAACAAGGAGAACGTTTTCACCAGGACATTCAGTTAATGGAGTGTCACTACCAAGGTTTCTGGAATGAGAGTATGATGGCCGACTACTAATGGATGTTGTGCCGTGACAATCCATACACAGCTCACAAAAATAAATCATACTCTTAAGCATTTTTGAAGAAATATCGGTTGCTAAGTGACACAGTCCAGTATAATTATGCTGTTCTGTGTGTTTATTTGACTTTGAACCGAAGATACTGAAACATTTCTTTAAGTTGATGCTGCAATTCTTGAAACCCTATATGCTAAAACGCTATAAAATAAGATCAGTCATAACTTTAAAAGTTTACATGACTGAAAAAAAGCTAATAACAGATCTGAAATCAGTGTGAAAAACCAATTTAGAAAAATGTGCTGTGTTGTCAGATGATTCTCCCTCCAAATTTTTTGTTGCCTTGTGCAATTCCTAACATTCTATTTGCTTTCTTAGCCGCTGCCGCATATTGAGCCAAGGATTTCAACGTATCCTCAACAAAGACATCTAGATCATTTTCCTGGCCAGTGACTATAGTTTGGGTTCCTCTTTCCCACATACATCACTTCGCACTTGTTCACATTAAATGTCATCTGCCATTTTGATGCCCAGTCTCACAAGATCCTCTTGAAATTTAACAACTTTGTGTCATCAGCAAATGTAATTATCTCACTAGTTATTCCCCATCTCTAGATCATTGATAAATATGTTAACAAGACAGCGGCCCCAGCATAGGCCTCTGGGGAACCCCACTATTTACCCTTCTCCATTGAGAATATTGACCATTTAAACCTACTCTGTTTTCTCTTTCAACTAGTTCTTAATCCATAATAGGACATTACCTCATATCTTATGACTTCCTAATTTCCTCAGAAAGTCTTTCATGAGGTACTGTGTCATTAATTGGAAAGAGATGAGCAAAAAAATAAGTGAATAAATAAATAGGAAACATATGAATAAAGCAATTCAGAAACAATTTCTATTTCATTACCTAATTAACATGACCATTTAATGAAGAACTTTATTTGTATTCCAATTAAGTTAAGCTTATAGCAAAAACAGGAATGTGCATACATTGTCAACAATATGCCCTGCATATCTGCACTGAACATGGCACACAGCTCAGAATACTGTTCATGAGTTTAATATTAAATGGGCTCCAGTATTATTAACAAGCCAAGCATTCATTCATTAACCAGATCTGATGTTAGTGCTGTAATCAGAGTTCTGTTTAGAGCAAAGAAAATAATGGGAGCTCCTAATGATATTTATTTGAAGACACTGCCTCTTATGCATGGCTTATGCTACTTTTTAAATGGGTTGGGTTTTTTAAAATAAATTTATCCTTAGCACCTCTCTTCAATAATTACACTTGTGAGAGCCCAAATGTATACAGCTCAAATAATGGAACAATAGTTAATTGATCCACCCACCCGTGGCTCATCTTCATAGATGCATCTGTCAGTAACATGATCCTCAGAAACACCACCTCGGGCTCCTGTTAATTCATGGCCTCAGGTTTTATGTGTAAACTCCTCATCGGACCCACGATGTGGGAGCCATAACAGAAAATATTTCATTTCTTCTTATGCCAATGATTTTTAAGGAGGGGATAGATAATAAATTTGAAGTAGATGAACGTAACGAACGTACTGAATTATATGGAATGAGCATTTTAGAAATAAATTGTGGTTCGTTGAAGGTGAGTGTTTTATGTACTAAAAGTATAATTTTGAAAGTAATACAATGCGAAATGGGCAACCAGTGTGATTTAATCAACAGTGGAGTGACGTGATCATATTTTTTAGCTTTATGGATTAATTTTATTGCAGTGTTTTGAATTATCTGAAGTCGTCTTTTTTCTTTCTGGGTTATATTAATGAAGAGGGAGTTGCAATAATCTAATTTAGATATAATAAGAGAATGAATTAGAATATTGATAGATTTAGAATCAAGAAAGGTAGAGATTGATCTTATAAGACGTAATCTGTAGAAGCAAGATCTAACTGTTTCACTAATATGACTGTGAAATGATAGGTCTACATCAAGTATTACTCCAAGAATTTTAAGTTGAGATACAGATTCTATAGGAATATTGTTTAGAGTAAATGGTGATGATAGTGCTAGGTTTGCTTTCCAGATGAAAAGCATGGTCTTGGATTTTTGTATATTTAGTGCCAGTTTGTTACAAGTTAACCAGTTTTTTATTAATTCCAGTTTTTTGTTTATGGCTTGAATTTCTTCGTCATTTTCAGGGTCAATGGGGTGTATAAGTTGTATATCATCCGCATAGGAAAAAGTTGTAAAGCCAAGTGATTGGGAAATAGTAAGAAGTGGTGATAAGAAGATGTTAAATAAGAGAGGAGATAAAATTGAGCCTTGCGGTACTCCATAGGTAGTAGTATAGTTTGAAGAGAAAGCATCCTTAAATTTGACTCTGGAAATGCGGTCAGAGAGAAAAGAATGTAACCATTGTAAGACTTGACCATCTATGCCTAGTGATTGCATCCGATTTAACAGTAGTTCATGATCGATTGTATCGAATGCAGCCGATAAGTCTAAAGAGAAAAGAGCAACTGATTTGTGATGGTCGAGGTAATAGTGTATATTTGTTATAAGACCAATCAACGAGTATTCTGTACTATGGTGTTTGCGAAATCCTGTTTGGTTGGGGTGAAGGGCATTTGAGGATTCGATAAAGTCGGAAAGTTGGTCAAACACTAGTTTTTCGGATAGTTTCATTAAAAACGGTAAATTAGAAATCGGTCGATAGTTGGAGATATCATCTTGACTATTTTTGAAATTTTTTATAATAGGAATGACAGTAGACGTTTTCCAAGATATAGGAACAGTTGCAGATAGGAAACTATTTTGAATAAGAGAGAGAATATAAGGGCCAAGATAAGAAAAAATTTTTTTTAAATATATTGGAGGAATGATTTCTGATGAAGAGCCTTTTAGATTAATATTTTTAAGATGTCCTTCTAATTCTTGCAAGGAAGGTGTTCTGAAATTGCTACATTTCGCTGTAGGAATATTAGTACTTGCATCTTCTGATATAAGTGTGTTTGATGTATTGTTTGTAAAATTTTGTCTAATTGTGGAGATTTTCTGACAGAAATAATCTGCTATTTCTTGGGCTGTTAGATTTGATTTTAACTTACTGGTTGTATTTTGTAATTCTGGTTTAATGGATTTTAAGATATTAAATAAAACCGAAGTATTGTTGGCTTTTTGGATTTTATTACTGTAATATGTTTTTTTTGCTTGGCAAATTTTGTAATTTAATGATAATTTAGTTTAATAGCTATGAGGCGTTTTAATAAAGTTTATAATATGACTTATCTTAAACGTGGTCTTCAAAACTGGGATAGCTTTTTAAAATGTGACAGAATGCTTTCTTTGCTCATAAGTTAACACTGTGTTTTTCTTATATTTTATGATGGCACATTAAAGTCCAGAAAGCTAAATATGATCTTTTAGAGTAAAAGATCATATCATAACAAACATTCCTGCAGCTGGGTAAACTCTTGCGGAGTCCCGCAGGGCTCTCCTCTATCCCCTATATTGTTCAACATTTACCTTGCCTCATTGGGGAACTTACTGCAAAACTTAAAAGTTAAATTCTATATCTATGCAAACGATAGTTATTCCCCTTACTACCCTGACTTCTGAGACAATGAATCAACTATCATCCATTCTAAAGCAAATCGAATTATGGATGACAGAATTCAAATTGAAACTCAACTCAGACAAAACCAAATTTTTCCTGGCAAGCCCAAACGATAAAATTAAAGACACATCAATCTTCTTGAATGGTCAGGTCTTCCCTATTGACCATTCCATAAAAATTCTGGGAGTGACTCTGGACCGCCACCTCACTCTAAACGCTCACACAGATTTACTGGTTAGAAAATGCTTCTCGATACTGTGGAAACTCAGAACCATCAGAAAATACTTTGATGCAGCATCATTCCGCCTATTGGTTCAATCTTCCATCTTGAGCATGCTCGACTATTGCAACATCATTTACTTAGGATCCTTCAAAAAAACCATTCTAAGACTCAGAGTTATTCAGAATTCAGCAGTTCGATTGATTTTTGGGCTGAAGAAATGGAAACACATTAGTCTCTATTGTCAAAAAC
Source organism: Geotrypetes seraphini (assembly GCF_902459505.1). NCBI lineage: Eukaryota > Metazoa > Chordata > Amphibia > Gymnophiona > Dermophiidae > Geotrypetes > Geotrypetes seraphini. The sequence continues at coordinate 251,047,240 of NC_047088.1, forward strand.
TTCATTGGCTGCCCCTGGAAGCAAGAGTTCTGTTTACATTTTTCTGTCTTTGTTACAAATCAATATTCGGTCTGGCCCCTACGTACCTGGTTTCCCAATTTAATCTGGATAGTTCTATTAGGCTCACACGTAGAATTCATCTGTTCACCTTTCCGACAATTAAGGCCTGCCACTACAAAAGATTCCTAGACAGAACGCTCGCCTTCCAGGCAGGCAAATGGAACGATTGGCTGGGTAAAATTATCACGCATTCCTCATCCTACCTCAGTTTTAGAAAATCTGTAAAAACTAATCTGTTTAATCGAATTGTAACCTAAGAATTTTCATAAACTTTCCTCTTCTTCCTTTCTGTAAGCTTGTATGCAATATAATACAACTGGGTAATTGAATAAATTGAATATTGTTCCAAAGGAAATGTAGCACAAACAGCAAAAAAGGAACAATAATAGTTATTAATACAGTTTCAAAAATGGCGTTTAGAATCCAAAAGTAGAGTAAAATAACTCAGCATAGGGGAAAACCCTTTTATAAACTTTCATAGAATCAATCATTGTACCATCTTGTTAGAATAAATGATTTTTAAATAACTTCATAGATTCATAAGTAATTCTTAAATCTCCATGATGTGAAAATAAAGTCCAAAGTCCAAAGTTTTGTGAAAAGCTAATATAAGTAAACAGATTTAGTTTCAATGTCTCTGCAGCGGTGACCCAGCGGGGTCACCGCTGCAGAGACATTGAAACTAAATCTGTTTACTTATATTAGCTTTTCACAAAACTTTGGACTTTGGACTTTATTTTCACATCATGGAGATTTAAGAATTACTTATGAATCTATGAAGTTATTTAAAAATCATTTATTCTAACAAGATGGTACAATGATTGATTCTATGAAAGTTTATAAAAGGGTTTTCCCCTATGCTGAGTTATTTTACTCTACTTTTGGATTCTAAACGCCATTTTTGAAACTGTATTAATAACTATTATTGTTCCTTTTTTGCTGTTTGAGCTTGTATGCAATGTCTTTGTATTGTGACCACTTCACTTTTTGTTCAGTTCCTTTCGTTGTAAACTGCCTCGAATCATCAAGGCTTATATTTGATAACAATGTAGTGTAAACTCTTCGCTGATTGCCCAGCACTTCTTGTTGTATTCGATGACTTTATATTGTGACCACTTCGCTGTTTGTCCAGCTCCTTTCGTTGTAAACTGCCTTGAATCTTCATGGCTTATATTTGATAACAATGTAGTGTAAACTCTTCGCTGATTGCCCAGCACTTCTTGTTGTAAACCGCCTCAAACTTTCATGGCTTTGGCGGTATATAAGAATAAAATTATTATTATTATTAAATAGCATGACGTTTGTAGTCATTTGTTTCTGTGGACATTTATTTATCTCATAGAAAACAAGCTTACATTTCAGGGTTTAACACAAATAAAGAAAACATACAGTTCGTGAACCTTCTATAATTTTGTCTTCAGTGATTAAACATTTACTAAAACATTATTTACTCCCATGTATTAGTCCAAAATGCTAAATATATTCAGTGTGTGTATATATGTGCAGTGGTGTAGCGAGGTTGAAAGTCGCCCGGGACGGTGGCACCCCTCTCTTGCCGCCACCTTCCCTCCCCCCAGCACCCTCCTCCATCCGCTCCTTCCCCACTTGATGTTGTCTAGCATATGTTTGAAGCTTTTATGAGTTATAAAGGCCCATCTGTGCCATATGGGGTCACACTACTTATTGTGCACA